>NC_090933.1:384070223-384672168 GCF_040938575.1 Ambystoma mexicanum
TTCAAGATCACCACTCGACAAGGTTCAACCGTCGAAAGATGGCAAGGGTGTCGCTCGAAAAACACCTTCCGAAGGCCGATCGTCTGCAGATGAAGCCTCGGCTCCCACACCCGAAATTCGACGCTAGACGTCGGATAAAGCGGCAGGCCCCAAGAAGTCTGTGAAACACTCCTCTGGTCCCCAGGGTGGGGAAAAACATTGTAAGTCCTCTAAAACCCCTTATAGGGACAAGAGCCCTCCTAGGGAGAAGACATCACAGAAGGGAATATTATCCAAGGCCATAGAAAAACCTAAGGACTCTAGAACTAAAATTATACCTCCCACTGATGAGGACTTGGGTATTTCCCCTCAATCTATTGTGATCCCAAGTTCAAAGGAATAGTGTTCCCAAGGTATTGATAAGGTAATGCGAAGAATGACCTTCATGGCCAATTTTTACGGAAATAAAACCCAGATTACTTTGAGTTTCCAGTCCACTCCTCCCACCTCAGCCCCTTCCGGCTCTCAAGCCTCTGCCTTACCCACTCAACCCCCTTCTCAGAGGTCTCGCTCTAATGTCCTCTTACAAAGTATGGTTATAGATCAATATGACCCCGAATTAGAACAAGAAGACCAGAAAGATCTCTCCTTTGTGGAGAAATCTGACCCTCAACTTAATGAAGAGGATACAGATGAACCTTATTATAGGGATGACGAGGACCAGGAGGCTAACATGTACTCCATAGATTCCCCTCTTAATCAGGACACTCTTGGTCGATTCCCCTGTCGATAATCAACCCCTCCTCAATGAAGTCTTAGCCAAAGCGGCGGAACACTTCTAAATTGAAACACAGGAGGATAGAGACTTCGCAGAACAAATACTGGGGGACAAAAGGACAGTAGGCCAATTTATCCCGCTACTAAAATCAGTCCTAAGCAGGTTAGTCATCTTTAGAAGCACCCAATCTCACACGGGCCGTTAACCCGCGTGTGGAAAAAATTATTCAGGCCTGCACCATCATACCCTTTATATATAAGAGGCCAATTAAGACCAGACTCATTGGTTGTTACCACAACTAGAAAAAGAGCATGCACACCCCTTGCTTCCTCCGAGGCTCCACCGGATAAGGAAAGCAAAAAGATATATGCCATGGGCAGAAAAGTCGCTTCCTCTGCAGCCTATCAAACCAGGATAGCCAACAACGCAACCATTTTGGCTAGTTATAATTGCCATAAGTGGGAGGACATTTCTGCGTTACTTTCGTCCGTCCCGGAGCCACTCAAATCACAATAGGCTCAGGGGGCAGCAGACCGAAGGGCCGTATCTACTTGTCTACTTAAATAAAATTTCGGTGCAACAGACCATGCCGGAAGAGTCATTGCAGAGTGGACTATTTTATAAAGAGGCATGCATGGCTTTGCCAGTCAGGCTTTAGGCCAGAAACACAAGCCACTCTAATAAACATGCCAGTGGAACCTAACGTACTCTTCGGTAAGGCCGTGGAAGAACCACTTAAGATCACAAAGGACTAGTATGACGCACTAAAATCTTTAGGTCAGCTCACAAAAAAGCCTACTGGTCAGAAGGGTAACAGTAATTTTTGCCATTTTCGGGGCCAAAATTCACAAAGAGGATCCGGCTACAATCGAGGCCAAGGTTCCTATGGCATTAATCAAGGACAAGTCTTCCAAGGCTATCCGAGAGGACAACGCAGAGGCCCTGCTCGAGGTGGCAGCCCACCTCTGAGCAAGTGACATTCCGCTCCAGGTACCCTCCATGCATCTCCAGTAGGACGCATTTCCAACTTCACCCACACATGGTAGGGTATCACTTCGGACAGATGGGTGCTGTCCACGGTAGCAGGGGGCTACTGTATAGAACTACTTCAATGTCCTCACGACCACCCCCATGACAGAAAATCCACTCAGAAGAACATCAGCAGATCCTTCTAGAAGAAATAACTACGCTTCCTATTAAAGGACACCATAGCAGTGGTCCCAGCCAACCAGGTAAACCAGGATATTTGTTCAAAATACTTCCTTGTGCCAAAGAAAGATCTAACAATGCGCCCTGTATTAGATTTACGGCGTGCAAACAAGTATGTCAAGGCACAAAAGTTCTGCATGACTACGCTACAAGAGGTAATCCTGCTACTAAAGAAGGGGATTACATGGCAACACTGGATATGAAAGATGCCTATTTTCATATTTATATGTTCCCAGCACACAGAAGATTCTTGCGCTTCAAGATAGCGAACAAGCACTACTAATTCAAAGTGCTGCCCTTTGGAATAGCCTTGACTCCAAGGGTATTCACAAAGGTACTGGCGGAAGTGGCAGCGCACCTGCGCAGGGGAGCAATTCCAGTGTACCCTTACCTGGATGACTGGCTCATAACAGGGGAATCACCTCTGATTTGCAGACAAAACATCCAAACAACAATCAACCTCCTCTTTCAATTGGGCTTCTCCAACGAGAAAAAATCAAGCCTAGTGCCAAGCACTTCAAAACGGTTCCTAGGAGCCGTCTTAAACACAGATGAAAGAGTAAAAAAATGTGTTACTGCAAATACCACATTATCAGGCCGGCCGCCAGATAAGGGTGTGCAAAGCAATGCGTTTAATAGGCATGATGGCATCTTGCATTTACCTGGTTCCTCACGCGCTCCTGCGCATGCGTCCTATACAGGAGTGATTGGTGAAACAGTGATCTCAAGCAAGCAGTGAGTGGGACGATCTAGTGGTTGTTTCGCCAACACTTGTACAAAATATTCACTGGTGGACGAGAGAAAACCTAACTAGAGGGAAAACCCTTCTACGACCCAGAGATACAGGCAGTGGTCACAGCGAACGCCTCACTGGCAGGGTGGGGGGCTCACTATCTTCACCACATAGCTCAGGGTCTGTGGTTTCACACTGCAGCTCAGAACCACATCGATGTGCTGGAACCTCTGGCATTATTCAAACCCCTTCAAGCATTCGAACCCCATTTAACAAACCTGTCGGTGCAGATCCTAACAGACAGCACTACAGCGATGTTTTATATCAACAAATGGGGGGGGGGGTACAAGTTCTCCAAATCTATCCAGATTTGCAGAGAAAATCTGGAAATGGGCACTCAGACGGAAGATGTTCCTGTCATCACAATATGTTCCAGGGGAACTCTACGCTCTAGCAGACTAATTGAGCAGAGATCCCCCACCAGAGGAACACAAGTGGCGTCTACACGAAAGAGTCGTAGAACACCTCTTCTCTCAATTGGGTTTCCAACTATAGACTTATTCGCCACAAGCAAAAATCGTCAATGCCCAGACTTCACGTCCAGGTTCCCCCAGCCAGGCTCCAAGGGCAACGCCCTATGTATGAGCTGGTCAGGGAAATTTGCTTATGCTTTTCTCCCAACTCCTCTCATGAGGAAAGTGGTGAACAAGGAACCTATGACGCTTATCCTAGTTGCTCCTATTTGGGCAAGACAATCGTGGCATCCACAACTGCGCAAACTGCCGATGTGTGATTCCCATCAAGCTCCCGTGCCAGTACAACCTACTCACCCAGCACAAGGGACTAACGGTGCACCCACAACCACATTCAATTAACTTGGCAGCATGGCTCCTGAAGTCATAGAGTTCGGGCATCTCAATCTATTGCAAAGATGCATGGATCTCTTGAAAGAATCAAGAAAACCAAACACTGGGCACTGTTTTTTTGACAAATGGAAAAGATTTGTAATTTGGTGCCAGACGAAGCAGATAAACCCCATAGATTGTACTCCTACTAACATTTTAACCTATATGTTCCACTCGCTAGATGCAGGGTTAGTGTTCAACTCCCTAAAAGTCCACCTGACGGCCTTGTCAGCCTACACCACTTCCCATAATAAAGTCTCATGGTGGAAGGTACCAGTCATCAAGGCATTTATGGAAGGGGTAAAGAGACTCCACCCTCCAATTTCTAACCCACCGCCAGGTTGGGACCTCAATGTGGTACTCGCTAAGCTCATGGGACCCCCATTCGAGCCTATGCACAAGTCTAGTCTCAAACAACTGATTTATCAAACTGCCGCCTTAGTAGCTATCACTTCCATAAGAAGGGTTAGTGAAATCCAAGCTTTGTCAGTGCAGAATCCTTTCTTTACTATACATAAGGACAAGCTGGTTTTACGTACTCGCCCTACGTTCTCACCTAAATTCATCTCCAGATTTCATGTAAACCAGTCTATTGAGCTACCGGCTTTCTTCCAGGAGCCCAAAAGCTCAGCTAAGGTGAAACTCCACATACTAGATGTGAGGAGAGCGTTCCTCTACTACCTAGACAAGACCAGACAATTCTGACAATTTCTGCCCGACCTACCTTTGGACAAGCAAGCCTCCTTCAAGGGCGGTCTGGTAGATGCCCCGGCCATTGCGGATGACCTTATGGAATCTTTGGTCTCCCAGATTGACACAATTAGCAGTGGGCTGTGCCTTGGTGTGGAGATGTGAAGGACGGCGTGGATGCACGCCACTAAGTTTACATCTGACTTGCAGGAGCAGATCCTGGATCTGCCCTTCAAGAGCGTGGGACTTATTTCATTTGTCAAACAATGACAAGTTGATAAAAAAAAAAAACTCCACTCAAACCGCCAAGTGCTTGGCCATCCTGACAAAACCTAGACAGAAATCATTCCCTCAGTCCCAAGGCAGGACCGAATTCAAACCCTGCGCTTTCTCTGGCTTCACAGGGTTTCGGGGCCGCAGTACATGGCGGTCTGACAAGTTGCCCAGCGACAATAGGAGGAAGCAACAGAAGACTTTGCACAGGTTTTTCTGCCCCTGATGCCAAGAAGCAGTGACGTCAAGGTTGGGGAACACAGATCGCATGTGGGGGGGCCGTTTGCTCTTTTCCAGGCCACCTGGAAGCGTCTTTTCAGCAACCTGTGGATCCTATCCATAGTCTCCAGGGGCTTCAGTCTTCCTTGTCCTTTGCCTGTACCATCCTCTCCTCTTAGTCAGATCGGGTCCCCAGCTATTTTATGGGAGGTCCTTTGCTCTTGGAGATGCAAGTGATAGAACCGGTTCCTCTTTCAGACAAGTGCCTGGGTTGCCCTGGTCTTGCCTTTTCTACATCTGTCTTTACTGCTGGAAAGCTTCAAGATGATTACTCCTGCGCACATAGCTGAGTCTGTGTGCAGGGGACTGGATGTGTCCCCTGGATGTCAAGGATGCATACCTGCATGTACCAATCTACCAACCGCATCGGAAGTTTCTGCGGTTCACCATTGTCCTACCATTTTCAGTACAAGGTGCTGCCCTTCATCCTGAACTCAGCCCCTTGTGTCTTCACATAGTTGATGAGCGCAGTGGCAGGCCTTCTCCGCTTGGAGGGCTGCCATCTGTACCATTATTTGGATGACTGGCTGGTGAGGGCACGGTCATCCGAGGGGGTGTTGCACTCCTGCCAGAGATTTGGCAGGTATCCTTCATCAGCTGGGGTTCTCCCTCAACCAGAGGCAAGTCAGTTGTGCCCATCTCAGGATCTGGTCTTCCTAGGGGTGCTTTGGGACACTACGGTTCAGCAGTTGTTCCTTATGCCCGAGAGGCTCCTTTCCCTTCGCAAGGCGGTGGGGCACTTTCTGGCCAACTTGACCACCTCGACATGGTGATTCCAACATATTCTGGGCCTGATGGCCTCCTGCGTGCTCTCTGTACAGCACGCTCTCCTCAAGATGAGGCGCCTCCAGCTCCCCCTGGTGGCCAATTTGGATCAGGAGACAGGGTCTTAGTCGGACAGGATCCTAATGCCATTGCTGCTACTGCCCGATCTTTGCTGGTAGATGGATGGCAATGTTTCAGTGGGAGCCCCCTCACCCCTACCGGAGCCTACCCTGTTGGTGACAACGGACTCCTTTCGGGCTGTGTTGGGACTACTCTGAAGGGCTATGCGATTCATGGAGCATGGTCCAGGATAGAAGCCCTCCTGCATATCACTCTGCCAGAGCTCAGTGCAATGGGCCTGGTCCTCAAGTGTTTTTTCCTCTCATCAGGGACTGGTCTGTTCTGGTCAGGAAGGACCATTCTACTATGATGTTTTACCTGAACAAGCAGGGTGGCACCCATTCCTCCCTCTGAATGGAGAAAGTATTGATCTGGGAATGGGCCCTGATGAGTTGGGATTTCAGTAGTCCACCTCCCGGGGGCCAACAATGCAGAAGCGGATCAGTTGACCCGCTTGGGGTTCAACACCTACAAGTGGGAGTTGCACACCGACTCCTTTTTGCTCCTGTTCCAGCATTGGGGGTTCGCAGACCTGGGTTTGTTTGCCTCCCTTCTGAATTCCAAGTGCACCCAGTTTGCTTCATTGGCTGAACAGCATCAGGGGTCTTTGGGAGATGCCTTCGAGATCTGTTGGCAGGGACCCAGGTGTTATCCGTTCCTGCCCACCCCTCTGCTCCAACGAACCCTCCACAAGTTTCAGACTGTGGCGAGTTGTAGCCTCATCCTGATTGCCCCCAACTGGCCTTCGAGACCCTGATTTTCGGATCTGCTCCAGTTGTGCTCCTCGGTCTCGTCCATCTTCAGATCTCCAGCAGGGGATTCCTAATGCAGCAGGATGGGGGAGTGGAACATCCGAACCCGGCCAAGCTGTCGCTGGCTGCCTGTTCCTGACCAGCTGAGGCTTCAACATGCTCAATTTTTGGATGACAACTGGGACATCATTCAGCAGGCCAGGAGGCCCCTCAACTCAGTCCCACTATAATAGTAAATGGACTAGGTTCTAGCATTGGGCTTGTGTCAAGGGTCTGGACCTTGTCACCTGTCCTCTGGATGACATACTGGCTTTTTCAGCACACATGGCTTGTTCTGGAGTTCTGGTGGATACTTGCCAAATTTATTTGGCAGGCATTGGGGCTTACAAGAATTCTCCTGAGCATGTTTTCTGCAGCCAACCCAGTGGTTAATGCCCACTTTAAGGGGATGTCTAGACTTTCCGCTGGTGCATCGGCCGCACCTTTCTTGGACCTCAATGTGGTTCTTGCAGCTTTGCAACGCAAGCCTTTCGAACCGATGGCCTCTGTGGACATCCGCACGGTGACACTAAAGACAGTTTTACTAGTGGCTCTCGCCTCTGTGCGCAGGGTTAGTGAACTGCAGGCGTCATCGTGTGAGCCCTTCGCCACATTTAACGACAAGGTCATCTTGCACACTCACCCAAACTTCTTGCCCAAGGTGGTCTCTCCATTTCATCTGAATCAAGAGATCTGCCTGCCGGTGTTCTTACCGAGCCTACAGTCAGAGGCAGCGAGGGCCCTGTTTTCCTTGGACCTCAAGAGAGTCCTCAAGTTCGATCTCTCTCGGACGAAATCCTTCAGGAAGTCTGAGGAGTTATTTGTGACTTTTGGGGGCTCCTCCCCTGGCTCTCGGGCTTCCATTGCCCGTTGGATGGTTCAGGCCATTTCAGAGGCGTACACGGCCATGGGCAGACCTGTTCCTGAGGGGATTCATGCCCATGCGGTCAGAGCCAAAGCTGTCGCGTTTCAGAGACCTGCTTCTTGGGATGTCATCAGCAAGGCGGCTACTTGGGCCACTGCGTCAGCCTTTTGTAAGTACTACTCACTGGACTTCCGCTTGAGGCAAAATGCAGAGTTTGGTCAGGCGGTTCTGAAGAACCTTTTTCCTTCTGCCTAGATATGAGGCAGATTATTACAGCTCCACCCTATGTTCTTGTTTGGTGGAATCACCCAAAAGGATGTCGGAAAGGGGAAGGGACCTATGAGTAATTACATTTACTCACTGTAGTGACTAGAGTACTCATAGTCCCATTTTGTCCATCTGTCCCATCCGCCTTCCCTAGTTAGTATGCCAATGGTTAATATCTAATAAGCGTAGCCAGGTATCTAAGCGTCCAATGTGTTCAAAGGAGACTGAGGGGATGCGCCGGAGGGCGGTGTGATCCCACGCCAAGGCCAGGCGCCTGTGTTATATGCGAAATTTAAAGGGGAAGCTACATTTTTCGCTGCCAAATGTTCTGGTACCGTCCCCATGTTGGGGGACGTCCACAAGATTGGAGGAAAAGGGACTATGGACTAGGAGTACTCTAGTCACTACGGTGAGTTACTTTAATTATTTTGCCATATTCGTGGACTCTGTCCGGTTATTTAGGCCTGAGATCATTTATTATGGTAATCCCATTCTGCGCATGAGTTCGCTCTAAATTGCTACTGCACACTGGCGAGACGGATGGTGGTTGGGAGTGGCGGTGGGTTTTCTGGTGAGATGTTTTGAAAGCAAAAGGAGCATTTTGTCATCCATACTGGTGTCAGTGCCACCATCTATCACTAGTCGTGGAGCACAATCCTGGAAACACTAGAATTTCATGGACACCAAGCATCAGTGGCTCGGCAACCATGTTAGCATTTTTTTCTGCTTTTTAAAACATTAAAAAAAATGGGATCAGTTTAACCTAGACTTTGTACTGGCATCATGGCCCATTCCTTCTGGGTCAATCCCGGCCGTTAAGTGCTTTGGGCGCTATGCTAATGCTTTTGCAGGAGTAGGCCATCATGATTATATATGTCTGCAGGATAAAGTGTTTAGTCAGCACTGCCAGGGATTCAAGCTTTCGAAGGGCAAATCAAAAAATTTGGCGCTCCTCCTACACTCCCCTCGCGCACCCTTGGTGATGCAGCAGGGGGCCACCACATGTTTCAAAAGGCAGGGCACGGCAGGCGTCCTATTGTTAAATGCGCTCCTATGCCGAGAGCAGAGCGCGTTTAATTTCAATATGGCGCCCACCACGCCAGCTCGGGGGCGACCTTCAAAGACTCCCCCCAAGCTGGCATGGCAGGGGTCTAATGGAAGGACGCCCCGGGTTGTCTCCCTATCCCGCGCAGCCCGCTGCCATGCCCTAAGGCCGGCTCTGGTGAGGTCTGAAACTGTAAGATATCCACCCAGCACTAATATATGATCTTTTTGAATCACTTTACAATTGTTCTCTACTTTTTTTCCAGGTGGAGCGCGCTAGTGTATAACAGAAGCGTTTTGTTAATGGGTATATTCATACCTATTTTTGTTTTCATCTAAGGTGGTGTTACCATTTTTGTGGCCTTATACGATTACGAAGCGAGAACTACAGAAGATCTTTCGTTTAAGAAGGGTGAACGGTTCCAGATCATTAACAACACGTAAGTGTTCTCTGCATGCTAACATCTAAAATTAGTGCATGACGGTGGCTAAGTGTTCTAATAGCTTTAGGAGATGAAAAGTTTGATAAATTGATGGGTGTGTCCAGTTTGATTGCAGCATTCTTTTGCTAAATGTCGGAAACTACGCCCTTGAATGTTTATGTGAAAGAGAGAGCAGATGTACTTACTATCTGTGACCTTTTCAATGCCTAGTGCTCCAGACGAAACACAGAAACTCTGTCTTGTGTTGCTTTTTAAATTAAAGGTGGATGGTCATAGCCGGGCGTTCACTCGCTTCCAAACGCATTACTCTGGAAATATTTGTGTATTTTAGGGCAGTTTATGAACAGTGGTACCCAAAATTGAACGGAAAGTATAAGAACAAAGTATGAACATAACCAGCAAAGCGCGCCCTGAATTTTTTACCGTATCTTGCTTGTGCAATTCATATAATTTTGTAACATAGTAAATGACAGGAATTGCTATTGCCAAATGTATTGGTACTGAATTTGACTTCCCAATGATGAATGATCCATGCTAGAGATCGACTGTGCGAGGTGCTGGTTTATCAATGATCTCTGCTGCAAGCGCGTACTGAGCTATCTGAGCATTTGTAGAGCATTGCAAGGGGGCGTCCGTAGCCGGTATCTACCAAATGGACACGTCCCGACCGCATATCGCCCATCTTTTGAAATACCCAGAAGTGCAGCTATTTTTCGGAAAAACTATTTTTATAGCTACCAGGGCGTTCCATGTGACTCAAAACCTACTATGTCACAGTGCCTATTTCTTCCAATAGTACTGGAAGTGACACCCTCCACAAAAAGTCAGAGGAACACGTGCCTCATGGTTCTATGTGCCCCATTCAGTCATTTAAAAAAAGTTTCTGCGCAATGCTGTGGAAACTGGTATATTAACTGCCATTTGTCTGTTGTATCTGGATCGGAGGCTAACACAGACCATGCCCATCCTGCGAGTGAGTGCACATGAAGGTCACCGCCTGGGTAGTGCATGGCAAAAGTCGTCTTCACCAAGCTCCAAAGGATTTGTAGTTGGTTTTAAGCGGAGCACTGTTAGACTAGTTGGAAAAAGTTCCACCCTCACTCCAGAGGGTTGAGCTGGTGCTCTGCCCAGCACCCATTCAATAAAATAACTTTTAGAAATGCCAGATCGTTGGGCAGCACCCGGTGGGCACTGTGCTTCACTACTGCAGCCTGGAGTATGTCCAAGTTGAAGCATTTCATGGAGAAGATGGTTGCTGACCTCGTTCCAGCTATCAATGCAGTACCATGCTGGGTAGAATGGTGAAGGGCAACCTTTCACTGCCACTGCCCATGCTGCACTATTTATTTTCATGCTGCTCTCCCAGTCTGCAAGGGGATCACCATGTGATTGCTGCCGGATCTGCCCCTTCAAAGGACGGCCTGCTTTTAGACCATAGGCTGCTCCGGATACGTGGCTCTGGACTTCCAGCATGGCTCTCCCAAAAGCTTCTCATTTTCCTGGAGTAGAAGGTGTAGAGGGTGTTGGGAACTTGAGAAGGTTACCAGCAGGGATCAATTAACAATTAAGGTCTGGTACCCCAGAGGATGTTGGACCCACAGTTTACATCAGATGGCACTGCCTTCTTGAGGAGTGATGCTTGGAAGGAGGAGCACCTCTTCCACCTCCACATAGGATCTGCAGGATCCGGAACAGCATTGGGCCTGCAAGAAGCCGATCTGACTTCTGGGACATGGTGAACACATTTGCCATGCATTACACAGGCAGTGGCTTTCATGTGCATTAGGTTACAGAGTGGGCATGGTCTGTCTTCTGTTCTGATCCAGATCCAACATAGACAAATCAAGCTGGTATCAATGCCTGACACCAACCCCACAGCTAGTGGCCCTGCATGCTGCTCTTTTGCTGGACCGTAGAGACCTGTCTGCACTACAGTGACAAGACATCCCGGTTTTGCCAGGTTTGTTATGGAATAGAGCACTTTGTCACCAGAGTGGTTTTTTTCTTCTTTTTTTTTTTTTTTGTATGAATCTGCACGGATTTCGAGATAAAGCACAATGCTCCTTTACCAATAATTCAGCATAGTAGTTATATACCAAATACATACCATAATTGCTATGTCATTTAAATTTAACACTTAAGCTAGATCGCTGCCATCCTTGAGTGGGCTCGAAGCATTTTACGTTTGTTGCCACAGCGTTCTCTTGCATCTCAGCAAAATATCGTAACTCACTCCCCAAGGAACTATAAACACCTACAAATCAGAAAACTGCTAAAAATCTAGCTCTCTAATCCTGCTAAACAGGAAGCACTATGGAAGAAAAACGCCCGACCTCGACACAAAAAGAGACCCCACAAACCATTTTAAAATCGAACCAAACTAACTGGGCTGGCCCAACGAAAGGGAAGAATACTATTGCCAACATCCATAGAAGGAATTCAGCCTAATCAAAGCAGCACAACCTACAAGAAGGCAGAATCCTCACTTGCCACTAACCCTACCAAAACTTTTCCACCAAACTCGCCTCTCAACCACAAAATACGACACATGCCACTATCACAGTACAAACTTGAAATCGCACAGCAAACCGCACACCCCCTCAGAAATATCACTCATCCCCTACACACAGTCTCCAGTGCTATACCACAGACGCACAAAGCAATCTCATCAGACCCACACACCAAAACACCAATCCCATAGCATCTGAAGCAAACCCAACACACAGTGAACGTTTTTTTCAAAACTGAAGCTACCAACAACCCAGCAAAAACTCTGTTGCGCTATCCCTCTGTCCCAATAACTAACCCTCCTTCCTTTTCAAATTCCCCCTGATGCCTGGAGACAATGCAAATGGCAGTGGTGCGTGGTATTAATCTCAATAAAATAACCTACAATAACTAATTGTACCACAGGGACTGCTTTGGAAACCTTTCCATTGTCGAGCCTAATATCAGAGTGCACGCTCCTTTGTGTGTTACATGCTTTACAGTCAAATGTGCAGTTTTTATAGCCAGGAGAATCTCAGGAATTCCCCACCCCACCCTTTTCCCCATTACTGAAGTGTAGCTGTGCCAGCCACTGGCAAATTGTCCTACTTTTATGTTGGTGGCCTGTCTGGTTTTTATTTTGAAATCTGGTCACTTCATCCTGACCAACCCCTGCCACTGTGCACCAAACAGCATGCCTCCAAGCCGATCTGAAGCCCACCACCTATGCTTCTGCAATCAGCCTCCTCCCCCATCAATGTGCCAGGGCAAAATATATTGATTCCGTCTAGCGGATGTTTTGAGTGTTTCTGACGATTAGGGGAATGTTGGCCGTAATGAACTGGAGGCTTGCTGGAGGCCACTTTAGTGAGGAATTTAACCTCCGCCTTTCTCAGGACCCTGACTTGATAGTCTTTGTGGAAGGTTTACAAAAGGTTGCTCCTAGTTCTGAGATTGGAGTACCTTCTTCCGCAGGGCTTCGCTGTCCTTTAGCGAAGCACTGAAAACTATAGTCATGTCCCTTTTTGTGGACTCCCTTTTCTATTCCATAACATAATAGTTGCGCAGCAGTATCAACTTGTACTTAGGGATGCAGACTTACTATCGACCCATCCTACGTCCGCACCGCTTATTATAGAGGCATCCAGAGTGGGGTTGCAGCATAATGCCGTCCCCACCCTTCTGTCGGTCAATGAATCAAGAATCAAAAGAATTATATGTTTTTAACAGGAAAATCTTCACATCTGGCAGTCTAGCTTTGCATGCAGCCAATGCTTTTGGGACTCTGGCCAGATAGACATTCTTTGTGATCCGGCTGGAATCTGTCCAGCATATCCTGGTGAATATGCATCCACAATGCATGCAACTTGTCAGAGATTGCAAACAGTCAGCCAACTGTCTCTGTAGTGGAGCCATAACATTGTGGCTTTCATGACCTATTCCGTGGGTAGAGGCTGTGGTTGTTTAATATTCATGGTTGCAGACCTCTGGATTTGCCCGGGAGATTATGCCAATTTGCTAACCTGTTTATATCCCAAAAATCGGAAGTGCAGGCATTTACCATTTACTCAGGGCGATCTTCCTTAATTTTAATTTCTGTCACTTTTCTTATCACTAACTTTTTTGTCTGCCCAAAAGTATAATAATTAGAGTACTATAGTTACTAACTTTAAACTTGATGTTTAATATCAAGCTTACATGATAAACCTCTTCCAAAATGAAAATGACCACCTCAATTTCCTCATTGATAAAGAATCCATTATAATTGCCACATTAGTTATTTGTGGTTTCAAACCATGCAGAACGAAAAAAGCCGCCCTGGACAATCCTATCCAGTTCTATTATGGAAATAAGGAATTAGAAGGAATAAAGTCCAAAGTTCCCCATATGCGAAGGGGAAACTACATGCACCCCAAAAGACATTTGGACTATTCTATCCTGTTTTTCAGAAGATTTTAAGAATCCTAATGAATAAAAGAATAAAACCTTCCTGAAGATCCACCACACAAGGTGGTGAAACACATGTAGAGGTGATTTCGCAAAAACGCCTAAACACATGAATTACTAATGTGGAAATTATAATTGATTCTTTATCAACGAGGAAATTGAGACGTTCATTTTCATTTTGGAAGATGTTTATCAAGTAAGCTTGATATTAAACATCAAGTCTTAAAATAAAAATAATTGTTATTCTGTTTTTCAATAAACTCGTCGACTGGTGCTTTTTCAGTATTCTCTCTCTTTGCATCCAAGGCAGCTATGTCCGTGGAGACAGTCAAATCTTCCAGGCTATAAACACGCCCTTGGGCTTGTCGGCTTCAAACTTTCAGCTTCTTTGCTTAGGGCTAAACTTTCTGCCCCTTCATCTTTTGGCACCTGAGAACCAAGACAGAGTTCACTTAGGGTCAGCACCACCAAGCCTGGTGGGGAAGGGCAGCTGAACAAGGGAAAGCCCCCATACCCTCTTGCACTCTAGTGCCAAAATCTCATTTTTCTGCCTTGTTCCACTCATCCCCAGCGGGTGACATGATGCATGTTTTTCATCCACATTGGCACCCTGGTGGTTTCATGTGATAGTCTTTCCGAAAACGAAAACGGCAGTTTTAAAACAAATTGTGTCAAAAAGGCTGTGGTGTGACCCCTGCAATCCATGTAATGGATGCATGGGACACCCCTGCTACCTCTGGACACATTATACCGTAGAAGGCGTAGAAGGGAAGCGGGGGGGACACCCCTGCTCCCCTTGTGTGGTATAATAGAAACATTTCTACAGGGTCACTCCACAGCCTTTTTCCCGAGATTTCTTGTAAAAACTGCAATTTGTCAGAGACCGGATTACTGGATACCCCCCTGGCCACTACCAACAAGTGGGTCTTGAATGTTGTTCTCCTGAAGCCCAATTTAACCTCTTTGCTTGCTGTAGTCTCCTTCAGATGCTCTTCATGGCAAGAATATTTCACAAATCTTAAACAAGAAAATGGCAGAACTTGTTTTCCCTAGAGGTTTGGAAAGGCTGTATTCAAAGTACTGTCTCGTACCCAAGAATGGGGTTTGAGTGGGTGGCTTGAGTCCCACTCTGGTCTCCACATTCTGAACTGCTCTGTAGGGGGGATACTGACTGGTGTCCCTGGATCTCTGGGACACGTATTTCCACATTGAAATTCCCCATAAACATAGCTGTTTGTCTGTGCTAGATTAGACACAGTACCAGTTTTTCAGTCCTTCCCTTTGGGCTGCTTTCTATCTTCGTGATGTTTGCAAATCGCCTCAGGAGAGAGCAACAGAGTGCATGTATGTGGACAACTGGCTGTTGAAGGCTCAGTCTGCAGAGTTGGTTTTTAATAATTTGTTTTGGGCATGCAATCTCCTCAATTCCCAGAGGGTCTCCTTATATGCACAAGTCTTTACTGTTGCCTTTGGGGTGTCTTTTTGTGTTGGAGACTGTTGGATACTATCCTCGGGATGGCTCCCCCTCGAGGCTTTCAGGCACTGCATCAGAAAGTTAGTTTTCATTGTATATCCAGAATTTTGGCTTCCTTTTTCAGGGCATTTCTACATATTTCTACTACCTCAGGCAAGACTGTGGATGAGGTAGATTCAGTGGTCTTTGCAGAATGATTTATTCCAATTTTGGGGAGTCCTCTGCCTCTGAGTACTTGCCTTTGAGAGCATGGGGATATGCAGTGGTCGATCAAGATCTTTAACCTGTTATATAGAGGAACACTTCAGCAACTGTGGCCACAGTTCACCCTAGCCGTAGATGCTTCTGAGTGGATGGTCTCACTTGTTTGATTCAGAGGCAAGCAGACTTTCAAAAAGTGATACAGCCTGCTAATCAGTCTTCTGGGGCTCAAGGCAATCCACTGGGCCCTGACAGCTTTCTTCCTTTGATCATGGGCATAGTCATACAAATACTGACCATGTCTCAAACTGTGCACTCTCCACAAGTGAGTGCGAATTCACTCTTGGTAAGTAAGAAATTGTGTGCTTTGTGCAAGTGGAGAACTGAGGGGGGGCTAGTGACTTTATATGCATGCAATAATTATAATTGTATAAATGCATCAAAGCGGTGCCATCAGAAAAGGGGTCACAATTTCAACAATTATAATTCTTCAACAAGAGGTATGTAATATCTCTCCACCGCTACAGTGAAACAATAGTAGTCTGTTTTGGGGAATTGTTAAACGATATTGCTTTCACAGTGGGCCATCTTGCAGGCAAAAAGTGGCAGATGTCCTCAGCAGACTGTTGATGGTGTCCTAGAGGAGAACTGTACTAGGAGGGTCTGGTACTATTTTATTTTATTTTTTAAAAAAATTTATTTTTTTTATTTTTTTCCATGTGCGGTTTTGCTCAGGTGAACTACGTCGCCTCCAGAGTGAATGTGAAAAGGAACCAGTTGTGCTTCAGGGAATTTTCCCTAAACTGGTCATTAATATGCTAGGTTAGTGGATGGGTATTTGAGCCTGATCTGTTTTTCCACCATTTCCTACGATCCTATTTGTTTTGAGGAGTGTGACGAGTTAGAGGAACTACCCATCTTTTCTTATGAGATGGTCCGGGCGCTACCCGATGTGCCTCCCAGTGATGCGTGGAGCAGCATTTGCTGGGCCTGCCCTCCCCGCAGATGCACAGTATTTCCATAAGTCATTTAAATAGATTGTTGCCTAAAAAGTAGTCCGCAAAGGTCATACTCAACAGTAGCGAAGAAGGCAATTGCAAATGTTTCCTAAACTCTAATATGAAAATAATGTTAAAATTCCAGAGTGTAGGGAACAGTTAATATTGATTTGTGTTTAATGTGCCAAATCTGGACAATTCACCTTCTCCCCAGTGGGGGGATACCCCCTCTGACTCCACGGAGGTGAGCACACTACGTAAGTCCTTCCCTAGGGGTCTTGACAAGTGGGACCTCACTGCGAGTGACTTCACTCTTGGGGACAAGGACTCCCATTCCAACATGGCACTCCCCAGTCAAAAAAATGTCAGAAAACTGTTGCATTCCCTGTTATAACTATGAATCACAAAGATCCTTCTGTGACCCTATTGGCTTTGTGTAATGGCGAACCTCGCCTAAGTGCCATAGTCGTGGAAGACTGACATCATTTCATTCATTCTATTGACCTTATATGAGACGCAAGTGTTTTGTGAATGGAGAGACAACTGCTGCGGTGGGAGGAGTGCAAGTTCTACACAGAACCTGTTTATCAATGTTGTGGTAACCGCCAAGAGTGTCAAGAAAGCACAGAGACATCCCATGTTGAGACAGAGTAAAGGGAAGCAGAATACTCTACAACACAGACAGCATAGTACATACATCACGGGTTGCAGTGTTATTCGAATGGGCAAGAACACGAAGCCAAAGTGTATACTGAGAGAAGACTTTTTACCACAGAGCAAACAGACTATTGGGGATGTCCCAACGCTATGAAGGTGAGAAAGAAAGAAGTGTATTTTCAAGTCGTCCTTGAGGGATTGGAACATTTAAAAATAAGAAACTGTCGTTATCAGAGGAGAGTTAAACCTGTTACAGATAATAGTTGTTGTGAAGACCATCTACAAGAACTTTTAAAGACCGCAAATAAGTCAACTACAATTGGGCCAGGCAGAAGTCCATACCGAGGCTATTGAGCAAGCCTCCCTTTTCGTTTGAGTTAGGTATTTTTCTAAAGTGGTAGGGCCAGTTAGCTACTTAGGACTAGGACAGAAGACTTTTTATTTGAACTAGACGAGCTCCCTTAGTTTTATTGTTGGGTAGGGAACTTTAAACAAAATGTGACTCATGACCACATATAGTTAGTCCTTCTGGTTCACCACGCTAACCACAACTCTATCAGAATTGAATACCAAAAGGAAAGTGAACCTCAACAGTTCACCAAACGCAAACAGAAATTACTCTGAGAATACTAGTGAAGTATTGTCAGGTCCGACAAGAGAACAAGGAGCCAGACCACTTGTGGTTGAGTGAAACAGCAGACCCTGCTTGCTGTGAGTAAACCAAAGGGTGTGAAACGCAGCATAGCCACAACCACATACATCTTCAGTTACAATATGGCGCAATGGTTTGGGACATCGTTAAAGGCTCGAGCCATCGATTGAACAATCTGTAGATTATTTAAATCCTGACTGAAACCAAAAGAGAAATAACATTACCATAATGTATCTAATGAAACCTCAGGAGAGGCAAAATTCTCACTGGAAAGACCAATCCCTGTGCTGGATTACAAAGGCAACCACTGGCTCAGCACTAAAAAAAAACAATGCTGGAAAAAGCCAAAGGAGGGCAAAGACTGGGATGAAGTAGACGTGCTCCTCACCATTCTCTGAATACACAGGGAAACTGCCACATGGTGCCAGCATCTGATGAGTCATCCGCTTTTTGACAGAAAGCTGTTTAGGAAGCCCCCCCGGTAGACAATTACTTTTCTCCTGATACACCGGTACAGTGTTCCACAACACACAGCTCCACCAGCTCAACAGGCAGTAAGGGAAACTCGTATCTTGACTTGAGGCAATCTGGAAAACAGAATACACAACAAACGCTTAGCCAGTAAATAAAAAAGCTATCTGACAATTGGTCCTCCAATGCACTATTGGCACCTGCCTGGTCTTCTGCATCTTCTTGCTTGGTTCTTCCAAAAGACGGCAAAAATGTGAGTGTCCATAGACCGAGCACTCCCCGTCACTCCCAGGTCTCACGAGAACCATGCACCAAGTACAGAAATGTTTGCATGGACATACTGCTGAATGGCACAAGGACACACCACAGACAGAGCCTGAGTGAAATAACGGCCAGCAGTAAACCTGGCATCCAGAAGGTTCCTCAGAACAGTAAGATCCGGGAGTACTGCAAGTAGGTTCACACTGGGCTTGGGCCCAGTACCAGGTCACCACAACTGTACAAGGAAGAGCCAACTCAGTTCAAAAATAGACCCAAAATCCAGTTCCACTTCACATCCTCATCAAACAATGCGTTCAAACCACTCAATCCATGGAATGGGCAAAGGTCACAATTCCAAATGTCTTTTAAATAAGGGCAAAAGTACCGTCCATAAAGCATTAGGAATCTAGGCAACAAGCAGAAGGTCGGGTATCGAATCCAAAACAAGTTCATGGAAACTGTGCTTACCGTTAGCAACTCGTTGAGCAGTGTGCAGTGGCGACCTTAGCTGCATTTAATTTCCTGCATTCCCAGCGTCCAGATGCCTTAAGGAACGCCATTGACCGAGCCCACATTGATGTGATGTCATGGCTTTCTGCGACCTCTAGGAAGCACAGTCTACCTAGTGTCTCCACTACCACACACTCCTCAATAAACACTATCGGGCATAAAGCGATTGTCCCCCATGTAGAGGGGTGCGGCCTGGGAACAGGTAGTTCACCTATAAACTGTTCAACAGTTACTCTGACAGAGGAATGCCGGAGGTCTTGCCACAAGAGCTAGTAGTTTCCTTCGAAGAGAACCTAGAGGAAGGTTGTACTCGCTAAACCAAAGATCAGAAGGAAGGCCTGAGGAGTTGGAAATTCCTTATGAATCATAAGAAGGGGAAAATAGTGTCCGCCTCAAAACGACCCTAAACATAGGGGGTGAGGGGATACTTTGTTTTCAGTGAAAGAATCCACTGAGCCAGAGGTCATGAGACTTAAGGTAACCTTAAGGACTCTGAGGTCATGAAGAGACCAGAGAAGATTAAGAGGACAGTAGGCCTTTGAGAGGCCCTGAGACCGTAGAGAAGACATAACTATGGGTATCCCCAGGAGGGGACTGTCTAGGAAAGCATCTGGTATATATTTGTTTTCTGGAATAGGGATTGTACTCTGAAAGTATAGGTTCATGAACATTTCTTTTATCCAAACTTTGAGAACCTTGTGTTGTAGCCTAGGGTTAGCTAGGAGACTTAAGGACCTCTAAAGATTAGGGTTGAATTTTCAGTTGCCCATCATCCAGATTCAATACCTCCTGAACTTTGGTTAACATAGCAGGGCATCCCTGGAGGAACAGTGACTTATAAGAGTAAGAACCCCCACTTTAAGTTATCCCATCCTTGAAACTAGTTCCTTCTTTTTTCTAGAATATCTCCCTCGTTCCTGTAGGCGTTCATCCAACACAAGAACTTGTGTTTGGAGTCTCAATAAAGAATCATTAAACTTCATTTGTGTAGTAAGTTGTGCCATGGCTCGACTTTGTGTGTGTCATGTATTGGAAATTAAATGGAAAATGTTGTTTGAAAACAGAAGAGAATCGGTGTTGCCTTATGTAATGAACTATTCCTAAAGGGAGGTGTGGGTGTAGCTGTCCTTGCAGCAGACCTATACTGGAGGGAGAAGAAAGGGATGGGGTTTTAAACCTAATCCAAGACGGAAAGGATGCCATGAGGCAATCTTTACAGTCTAATCTGGATACTTTGTATTCCGTGAGTAGATCTATGGCTGCCAGTACTGAGACACATGTCATGGCTCAGGAAGTCAGGATTTTCGGTGGATGTCGGCACGTTTGCTGGACATGCCTTTTGATGGAACTCATCTTTTTGGTGGGAAGGCTGACGACAGCTTAAAGAAGCTGCAGACTTCAAGGGCAGGAGCTAAATCTTTAGGGGCGGCAATTAGACAAATAATGCAATCCTCAAGACAAGGGTGGAGAGGACGCCCTTTTTTCCCGTTTCTTTTCTTCCATCTCTAGAGGAAGAGGACAGTTTTCACAAAGGGGCCAGAGGAGGGCTACTTGTGGAGCCAGAGGCAAAGAAATTAGAACTCCACATGTAACAACTGCTGACTTACCCTCAGCTGCAAGTGGAGCAGCAAAATGCCCATCACCCACAAGTCTGTGGTAGGAGGCAGGCTGTTGCAACATCTCTGGAGTTGGCGAAGCATAGCTTCAGATGCTTGGGTGCTACAAACGGTAGCCAATGGTTACTTCGTCGGATTGCCCCCCAAAGACCAGATCTTCCTTGGTTCCAGATTTGCTCCTAAAACAAGAGAATTCTCATCCTGTTGGAGAAAGGTGCAATAGCGTTGGTACCTGCAGCAGAGAGAAACCAGGGTTGGTAGTCTCCCTACTTCCTAATCCCTAGAACGTTGGCGTGCGACCCATCTTGGACTTGAGATGCTTGAACAAGTTCCTTAGGAAGGACAAGTTCAAGATGGTAACTTTCACAGATCCTTCAGGCCCTTCGAATCCAGGATTGGTTGGTGTCATTAGGCCTTCAGGATGCTTACTTTCATGTGCCAATTCATCTGAAGCAAGAAGTACCTGAGGTTCACGGTTGGTGGTTCTCATTATCAGTTTCGGGTTCTGCCATTTGGGCTCACCTCAGCCCGAGGGTGTTCACCAAGCTTATGGCAGTGTTGACAGCAAGTCTATGGAAGGAGGGGATTCACATCTACCACTACCTGGACGATTGCTTAATTAGGGCTTGATCTCTGGAACACTCCGAGTCCTCTCTATTGCACCTGCCACTTCCTCCAGGTGCTGGGCTTCACCCAGAACTTCAAGCAGTCCTGGATTCAGCTTCGGGAGAAGCTTTTCCACCCGAGTTGAGGGCTCAACATCTCTCGCAAATGGTCCAAACATTTCAGAGTGGCCTACATCTTCCGCCATTCAACTTCCTAAGGTTGCTCGTCCTTATGACATCCGTAGTTTTTCTGGTGCCAGAAGCCTGTCTGAAAATGTGATCCCTTCATTGGGCACTTAGATCAGTGGTCTCAATTCTGCGGCAGAATGACAGGTCTGCCAACAAAGGTCGCTTAGCATCTTTTGTGGTGTGCCAGCCGTGAAAATGTGATGAGGAGAACCTTTTTGGCAACCATGGCCGGAGGTGACAGTTGTGACAGACTCCTCCCTCACAGGATGTGGAGCGCACATGAAAGATCTTTCAGTAAGTGGACACTGGTCTCAGAGTCCATACTCCATATCGCAAGGCATGAATTAGTTTACAGAAATTGATTAGCAGAGTTTGCTAATTAAAATGTTCTTGATTAGCAAACAAACCCACTTGAGTAGCAAAGTTGTACTAATATTTTTGTCATCAGTCGTTATTTGTACCAAAGACATAAAATGAACACCATTATAGCATTTTAGTGTACTTTTGAAGAAAGACATTAGTGAGAGGAGTTGGGCCTTGCAAATTCTTTAAAATTGTGCTAGACTTGCAGGCCGAATAACTTAGTTTACCTACTCGACCTAAGAGAAATGCACTTGACACATGGTGACAGATGACAAAAAATGTAAATGTGCTTTCTGTAAATTGGTGCATGTCACCACAACCCCTGTTTGTTTGGCACACTGCTGCCATTCAGAGCAGAGGCCAGCCATGCACAATAAACATTGTATTGGACATTTCCTTCAAACAAAGTAAACGTTAAATAAGTTTCAAACATCCCCTTCAAATGTTACTCACCCTTCATAAAATCTACTTGACTATGCAAGTGGGTGAGTAGACTTTAGGAGTCCTAGATGAGTGTCTGTAAAATGGTTAGATGCATGAATGGACCTAAATAAATAGATATTATAGAACAGTTTGGCCAGCTCTCTCCTGCAGGTGCCAATATATAATGCTCAAAGCAAAGCAAGCTTTGGAGACTAACTAGGTGTGATATTGCAGTACATATGTAGATGTACAGGCTGATTGGAACTATTGGTCACTACTTTGAGTTAACATCTAGGTAGATTTGTGTATTCAATATGGAAGAGGAAAGTAAGAGACTAAGCAGATTGGATGGTATAGGTGGCAGAGAATTGGGAAAACTAGGTGGAATATTGTAGTTTTTGGCCATCTCACTTTCAGGGTAGCTGGTATAAAGCAACAGGGTGATCAGATGCATCAAAAAGTTCGGGACCAGCAGGTCACAAAACTGGGTTTGCCATCAAAACCATTTAGCCCTGTGATCAGATACATTTCCAAAAGTGTTTGCTCGTCAATATGATGCATCTCCCCAAACAAAATGAAATCTAGTTGACACTAGGATTTAGGTACACTAACCTAAACTTTACTGTAAAGCATGGAGACAATGCAGTGTTTTACAGTCGCAATACTGTAATGCACTGTGTAACAACTTACATTTTTAGGAATGGAATTGCATGACTGTCTTAACAAAAATAGTTAACACATACTGCTCTTTGCCAAACGGGACATGGCTTAATAAAAGTGTAATCTTGATTACTTCTGGTTTGCAATTATTTGAAAAGGAAAAATAAATCTTCCCTAGCACTCCCACGCAGGCATTTGGCACAGTGGAGGAGATGATTACTGATCCACTCCCTCTCCATTAGCCCCTTTGAATTTACAGAGAAAAGGGAGTGTAGATTGCCCTGAGGGCAAGAGAAGAATGCATTCATTGAACAGGGTAACTGTCAATGTAATTAGCAAACCGACAGAATTGTATAGTAAATTGCGGTGTGATAATGCTGATCTACCTTTTGTAGCCGAGGGCCATCAGATTAGCTCTGGTTGCTTTCCTGACCTGAATACGGGGGAAAAGTGTCCTGATAATGATGGACAATACAGCGGCCATGCACTACCTCACCAAGAGAGGGGGAGTAGCGCCGCTGCCCCTCTGCAGAGATGCAATGCAGCTCTGGTTCTGGACACAGAAGAAATGTCTCTTCTGGGAGTTCATCTAGACGGAGATTAAAACACTGCAACGGATGCTCTGAGCAGGCAGTGCAAACTCCCACGAGTGGGAGCTAGCTCAGGAAGTACTTCTGGAGCTCTTCGCCCTTTGGGGAACCCCTTTATGTGGATCTGTTCGCGACCAGTGTCAACAGGAAGTGCGAGCAGTGCTGCTCCAGGGAATTTGCGCCCCTCCCCCTCTAAGAGGAGCTCTAGGGACGCATTTGTAGTGGGCTGGGAGTTTCCACTACTGTACGTGTTTCCTCCAGTCCCCGTCATTCCTCATGTAATAAGGAGGTTGAGGAAGTTAGGGAAAATCATGATCCAGATTTCTCCGGATTGGGCCAGGTGAAGGTGGCACCCGGACTTTCTTGAAATGGCCACCTGCTCTCCAATTAGTCTTCCCCAAAGAGAGGACCTACTCTCGCAATAGGGAGGTTACATTCTTCACCCAGAAATCAGGACTCTCAACCTTCACACCTGGTATCTGAAAGGGTGCGATATAAGGATTGGGACCTTCCAGAAGACGTAATGTAGGTGTTTCATTCGGCTAGAAGACCGGCAACTAAAACCCTATCCAGCTGCCGTTTGAATAGGTTTTGCAGCTGGTGCAGGGAAAAGAAATGTGATCCTTTACATGTAAACTTGCCACTGTTCTATCTTTCTTGCTCCAATTGACCCACTGTGGGTTACAAGTGGCCCGGCGAAGGGCTACTTGGTGGCACTATCAATTTTTAAGAGATCTCCTGATAAGGGATCGAACTTTAAAGTGCCGATTTGTAATACAATTTCTTAAGGGTCTAACAAATTTGTTCCCGCCTACTCCCTTTATTGTGCCAACATGGAACTTGAACTTAGTATTGAAATGTCTTATGGGTGCTCCTTTCGAGCCCTTACATTTGTGTCCATTGAGGATGCTTACAATAAAGATGCCCTTTTTAGTAGCTCTTATGTCTGCCCGCAGAGTAAGTAAGTGTGGTGCAAGCCCTGCCTTCAAAGCCTCCTTTCACGTCCTTTTTCAAGGACAAAGTAGTTTTAAAAGTTCGATCTTTTTTGTCAGAGTTCCACTTTTCACAACTTACAGAATTATCAACCTTCTATCCTCCTCCTCACCCATCAAAAGAGGAGGAGAGACTCCATCGTCTGGACCCTAGAAGGGTATTAAGTTACTATATTTCTCGGACAACAAATGTTTGGTAGGAAAACCAGCTTTTTGTTGAATACGCTGGACAGAGATTAGGTTTAGTGGTCACAAAACAAACAATTTCTAGATGGATTGTCATGTGTATAACAGAATGCTACTCTTTGGCAGGAAAAGACTTGCCCCAAGGTTTGAGTGTGCATTCCACTAGAGGGGTGGCTGCTTACTCCGCTCTAGAAAGAGGAGTGCCAGTGCAGGACACCTGCAGAGCGACAACTTGGTTGTCCCTTCATACTTACAGTACATTTTACTCTATAGACTGTGAGGAGTGGAGGCCAAATTTGGCAAAGCCGTCCTCCATAACATTAATAAATAGAAATTCTCAGCACCCTCCTCCTCATACAAACTGCTTTGAGAGTGTATCAAAGATGAGGAATATGTGGGAGGACACAATCCTTTAGAAGAACAAGTTGCTTACCAGTCGTATTTTTTCGACTGGATGTTCCTCCCACATATTCCTCGTGGTCCTCCCATCCTTACCCTCTTGCTTGCCTCAAATTTCTGTGTCTTACACCTTCCTTTCTCGCAGCGTCAATATCTCCTTCTATGGCAGAGCATATTAATTAAGGGAGAAAAAACCTGAACTAAGGTAACGGTCACCGCATGAGTTTCATATACCAGCGTAGACGCCATGGCGAGAGAGGCTACACAGGCCATTGAAGACCATGACTCAACGACGCTCAACCCTATGAAAAAAATTCTGAAGCTAGCTGCAAGCAGACTTGGATATATCAAAGATGAGGAATACGTGGCCGTAACATCCAGTCGAAAGAACGTTACCACGGGTAAGTAACTTGTTCTTCTGAGGCAGTTTTTTCATTGTGGTTGGTCGCATATGCAGAGCTTGTAGCCTTGCTACTGAGATGGATTGCAATTTAAGAATAAGAAGTATTAATGTTATATTTCAACACTCTCGACGATTGATCCTACTATGTCCAGAGAGTACCGTCTGAAGCTTCAACAAATGTCTGCTTCCCGACGGCCAGCTGCGGCCTTCACCAGGCTTCGGCCTTGCAGTAGGGAGAGCCGAAAGCATGGGGGTCTCTACATTTCTCT
Organism: Ambystoma mexicanum; assembly: GCF_040938575.1. Lineage (NCBI taxonomy): Eukaryota > Metazoa > Chordata > Amphibia > Caudata > Ambystomatidae > Ambystoma > Ambystoma mexicanum. Next base: position 384,095,718 of record NC_090933.1, read on the forward strand.
TTTTATAGAATGCATTTCTGCTTTCTTCTCTTATAATTTTTGTCAAGCTGCTGCTAAAAGTATACAACAATATGTAACAGACGCCCTTTAAATTGTTATTCCTTCACTCAAAAATGTCCCTGTAAAGATAGTGTGTAACCGTTAGCTTCCACAGGATCAAGCTGTATATTTTATTGGCCAAAAATGCTTAAAGACAGGTGGTGGGTGGCCTACGTCATGCAGGCCGGATCCCATTTTCCCACCGGCGCTGTTGAGTCGATCGAGGAGACCTTGGCAGCTATGGCTCCATTTCAGAGGGCAGACTTACTGGAGGAGTCCGACTCCCGTGTGCCTGTCCCCAGCCCCACTAGGTGGGCCAAAAGCTCTGCTTTGGGGAAGTCCCAAACGGGGACACACGTGTAGTCACAAAAACAAACCAGCACCACAGGCACCTGACACAGCCGTCTTGGTCCCCTGTCACTACATCAGTAACCTCTCTTCATATACTGCGGCTACTGATACTTTATCCAAGTACCTGCGGGGTAAAAGATATTTCCTCTTCTTGAAGCCGCTAGAACAGGTACCTGGACAAAGGAAATGTTTTAGAAGCTTATGGATAGGGTATTTGAATGTATGTCCTTTATGGAAAAGTACCAAATGAAACAAATCTTTCCATAGATGAGGGTGAGCCACCTACCAAGAGACCAGACTTCATCACTCTCCACCACATGTTGTCTCTGAAGACACCTCCAATATACTCTTGCGTCCATCCCCTTTCCTCCATACTGCATGGTCGTCCCTTCCTAGGGATGGGAGACAGAACCTTTCTCACCAGAAACAACCTTCTTCACCTTTAAATTTAGAGGCACGCAGGGGTGCGGTTCTGGGAGCATGCGCTGTCCTGACTCCGCCGCCACACCAGCGCTCCTGGGTTTGGCTTCGGCCATGTAATTCCACGCGCGGATAGTTCTTTTCTGTCTTTTTGTCATTCAGGTACTTTGTTCTCCGGCATCACACTCCTCCCCGGCACATGTCGACTTCTACAGGGTTCACCAGGTGTCCATCCTGCAACGGGCTCTTTCCAACTTCAGACCCCCACGCCCTCTGCCTATGTTGCCTTGGCCCAGACCACAGCTGGCAAGCTTGTACCATGTGCAACGCGCTTTCCTCGAGGTCTCTGAAGAACAGACTAGCCAGGTGGACGGAGCTCTTCCAGAGATCGCTTCCAGAGGATCTGAAGGACTATCATCGATCCAAGCCTAAGTTGGGCTCTTTTCCAGTGCACCCCACAAGAGACTCCTTCCCAAGGACTTGCTCGCGTGAGGAGGGGGTGGGGGCGGGGGTGGGACACGAGGACCGCTCTGGTTCTCATACTAGCACGAGTACCAAGGCTACATCAGCTACCGGCTGGCAGGCCGAGGGATCTGTGGATCCTCCCGGTGACAGTGCTGAGGGACCAGAAGGTTCTTTTACCGGGTCTTCACCCGAGGGGCCACGCCCTAGTACCGGCAACATGTCTGAGGGGGCACCAAAATGCAGCTCTACAGGCCTCATAATCCACATTCAGAGTCCTGGACGAGGCTGGACCCAGTGAGCCAAGCAACACGACGCAGGTATGTGATAGGCAGCTCGACAAGATGCACCCGTGCCAGACAGTAGGGACGCGTGTCCGATGCCGCTCCAAGGAAGGGAGCAGGTGGAGGAACCAGTGTCAAGGTGGGACTGGTGTCAACCAAGTACGTGGCCTACACCCTATAATTCATTTGCGCAGGGCAGGTTCCTGCTGCATCTGTATGGGAAGGGCATGCAACGGCTCCATCAGCAGCCTGCTACCCTGTCAATATCGCCTACCACCCCTACGGCCTGTCTGTGAGGACAGGTTCTTTTAAAGGTTCCTCAGGCTCATGAAATCTACTCTGATGGGGGGGGGGGAGGGGGGAGGTGTTATCCTCGGACGCCATCAGGGGCCTGCTGGCGCCAATTAGTCCTCTGCCGCAGGCACCTGTACTGGCGCCCTGGCCCCTGTACAGCCTCCGCCCCCTGCTCCGGCCTCCCAACTGATAGTACAGGCGGTTCTGTACCAGCCTCCTTTGCAGCCTCTAGCTCTGGTCCCCACATCTCAGCCTGCGGCTCCCAGCACTCCACCACCGGAGCCGGACCCCCAGGTGGACACAGATGAGGAAGAGGACCCTGACACCGTTGTCATCCAAGGCCTTCCATGAACGTCTTCCAAGGCTGGCAGAGTACTTGGGCCTTCCTCAACCCAAGGTCAAGCAACCAACAGAGGAGGTCCTTGCCGAAGTCCTCGCACTACGTCCTGCAACAAGAACGGGGATCCCGATGCAGAAGGACATTATCGCCTTGGCCAAAAGGGCCTGGCTCAAGCCCCACTCGGTCAATCGACGACTGGACGTCAAGTACAGGCAGATGGAGGAGGATACTCTTGCTATCGGCCCATCCTCAGCCACACTCCTCGGTGATCGCTGTGGCATCACTCTACTCCAATCCTCAGTCGCCCTCGGCCGCCTCATCTCCGGCGCTGCTAGGCAAGGAGAAGATCTTGGACGTACGGGAAGAAGCTGTATTCCAACACATCCTTGCATCTTAGTCAAGCCAACGCAGATGCCATACTGGCAGCCGTTAACCAGAGGCTGTGGCGGAAAATTGGGGATTTCCTCCCAGAGCTTCTGGCGCAGAGACAATCATGTTTCACGGCGGAACTGGCAGAGGCCAAGATGGTGGCACAAGAAAACGGCTCACAAACTGCCAAGTCTTTATCCATCCTTACAAAGACCATGCCCAAAACGTACACCGAGTCACAGCAGTGCTCGGACAAGGGGCGTACATACAGAGGGTTCTGCAGCTTGCAAGAGCAGAGGTCCAGGCAACCGGACCACTCGCCGACCCAACATCGGCGAAAGCAACAAAAAGAGGGAGAGGAGGGGAAAGGGCTTTTTCCAGTCCCCCCTCCTCCGCAACAGCCTCAGAGGGAAAGAAGACATGACGCGCCCCTTTGGGTCCACGAGTCTCCAGTGGGGGGGAAGGCTTGCTCTCCATGCACATTTCTGGCGCCAGAATTTTGCGGACGCCTGGATCCTTTCTGTAGTATCCACAGGGTACTGCCTAACCATACCAGCCTCGCCTCCCTCATCCCCTCCCCTCCACTCTCACAGATTGGGACAGCAACTCTTGGCAGAGAGCCAGGCAGTGGAGGAAGCTCCAGCCTCCCAGCGAGGCTTGGGCGTCTACTCCAGGATTTTCACCATTCAGAAAAAGAAGCAGGCGGGCCGGAGAGTTGTGTTGGACCTATCCACCCTCAACCTCTCCCTACCTCTACAAAAATTCAAGATGGTTACGCCAGCTTTAATAGCGGAGACATTGCGCAAGAGAGACTGGGTGTGCTCCCTGGATCAGAAGGACGGGTACCTACAAATCCCAATCTGGCAGCCTCATCGTTCTTTTCTACGAATCAGGATCATGTGCTACCATTTCCAATACAAGGGGCTCCCTTTCAGCCTCAACTCGGCCCCCATGGTCTTAACCAGGCTGATTAATACAGTGGCGGACCTCCTCAAGGCCTCAACATCTACCCGTACCTCGACGACTGGCTCGTCAGGGCGACCTCTTCGGAAGCAGTGCACCACACTGCCCACGCTCTCATGAACACTGCACGATCTGGGCTTTTCGCCAACCTCAAGAAGTCGCAGCTGCAGCCTACGCAGAGACTGACCTTCTTGGGCCTCATCTGGGACACTTGCTCAGTTTTTCCTTCAAAGGACAAGATCACGGCCATCAAGAGGGCCACTACTCACTTCCTCAGCAGAGGTGACTTCGGCCTGGCAGTACCAACACCTACTGGGTCTCATGGCAGCGGTCCTATTGGCGGTCCCCCACACGAGACTATGGATGAGGAGGACACAGCTGCATTTTGCAGCATCATGGAGCCAGGAACGGGGCTCTGAGGCAGAGATGATCAATTTTCCTCCATCTCTCCACGCGGACCTCACATGGTGGTCCAGGGACTACAACCTGAGTACGGGCAGGCCCTTTCCGGAAACCTAACCCTCAGGTCACCATCGCTATGGACTCCTCTCTCGAGGGAAGGGGAGCCACCCTGGACAACTACCGCGTCCATGGCACCTGGACACGGCAGGAGTATCCCATCAATTGGCTGGAACTGAAGGCCATATGGCTAGCGCTCGGGGGCCTTCCTTCAGATTATCGGGGGCAAGGTTGTCCTCATTCAGACAGACAACTCGACCAGCATGTACTATGTCAACCAGCAGGGAGGTACCAGATCCCCTCCACTGTGCAGACTGGCAATCTGCATTTGGGAATGGGCCCTGGAAAAGTACATCTGCCTCACGGCAGTCTGTCTTCTGGGAGAATCCAACCTGGATGCGGACAGGCTCAGCACATTGGGAGCGGACAATTACGAGTGGCAACTAAACAACCGCATGCTGCAGGAGCTCTTCAGCAAATGGGGACACCCCCAGGTGGACCTCTTTGCCACCGGGGACAACAAGAAGTGCCAACAGTTCGCTTCCTGGCAGGAACAGGGCCCCGGCTCCCTGGGTGATGCATTTCAGATTCAGTGGAACGGCATGACGGCATACGCCTTCCTGCCCACACCGCTGATACGCAGTGATATGCAGGATCAAGGAGTCTCGCCACCTCAGCGTCATTCTAATAGCCCCCTGGTGGCCAGCGAGATCATGGTTCTCTGTGCTGCTCAGCCTTTCGGACAGACCACCTATCCACCTCCGACGGGCCCAGAACATCTGGCGCAGCAAGGGGGCAGGGTCATCCACCCCGCGCCACAGAAACTAGCCCTCACAGCGTGGTTACTGAGCTGGTAACGCTAAGGCACCTCAGCCTATCGCAGGATAATCTAGAGCTCATACAGGGCGCAAGGAGCAAGGCTACCAGGGCCCAGTACAAGAGCAAGTGGACCAGGTTCTGCCACTGGGCAGACTCTAAGAATATCGCCCCCTCCCCCCCTGGCATGTACGTTGGACGATGTGCTATCCTTCTTGGCGCACCTCGCCCCCTATGCCGTGTAAGTCGACACTTGCCGCACTTACCTGCCAGCCATCGGGCCTAGAGAAACTCAAGAGTAAGAGGTGTTCTCCTCTTCCATTCAGATTGTCAAAAAGCATTTGGTTGGACTCGACAGGCTCTACCTGCCCATCAAGAGACCACACTCTGTATGGGATATCAACATAGTCTTGGGTGCCTTGGCACACAAACCATTCGAGCCAATGGCATCCTCGGACATCAGGCTGGTCACCATTAAGACAAACTTTCTGGTCGGCCTCACCTCGGGTCGCAGAGTCGGCGAAATCCAGGCAATCTTGTCTTCCCCCTCCGAGAGTGTCCAAAACATGTAGTCAGTTTTCAGATAATCATATGCATGGCAATGTGCCTGCTTGGAATGATGGCTTCCTGCATTTACCTGGTACCTCACACCCGCCTGCGCATGTGTCCGATGCAAGATTGGCTTGCAGGACAATGGTCTCAGACGGTCAGTGGGATGATTTAGTGGTTGTCTTGCAGTCTCTAATTCTGTCTCTGCAGTGGTGGTCAGGAGAAAAACCTTTTCAAGGGGAAATCATTCACCACACTCTTACCACAGACTGTTCCCAATAAAGGTGGGGAGCACATTATCACCATCATAAAGTGAACGGCATGTGGACTTGGACACTAGCAAACAAGCAAATCATCCTGTTAGAGCTTCTAGCAGTGTTCAAAGCTCTCAAAGCCTTTGGAGACCAGTTACAAGGGAAGACAGTTCTAGTCCTAACAGACTGCACTACTGCCATGTTTTATATAAACACAGGCCGGGACACACTCTCCAGGTTTGCCCAAACTAGCCCAGAACATATGGAACTTGGCGCTGACACATGTTGCTCCTGTCCCAACATGTTCCAGTGGAACAGTCTTCTAGCAGATGTCCTCAGAAAAAACATGCAAATTCCCATAGAACACGAATGGCAGTTGCACAACGACATTTTAGTCTTCACAGAATGGGGTCATCCACTTATCGACCTCTTCGCAACACTGGAGAACATGCATGGCCCAGACTTCGCCTGTAGGTATCCCCAAACAGGATCCAAGGGGACCGTCCTGTGGATAAATTGGTCAGGAAAATGTGCTTAAGAGTTTCCCCAGAATCCTCTCCTTAACAAAATGGTCCACAAAATGCAGCAGGAATTAGTCAAGCTTTTCCTAATAGCTCCAATGCGGGCCAGGCAGACGTGGCTCTCGCCCCTAATGAGAATGCCTTTGTCCTCCAGTGAAACCTCTGTGCCCATTCAACATGCTGTCCCAAGATCAGAGTTCAACCCTGCATTCATGTCATCAAACTCTTAGCTTGGCTCCTGAATTCAGAGTTTGGGCATTTAAATCTGCCTCAAAGATGTATGGACATTCTTGAGGAGGCACATACACCCAATACTATACACTGCTGTTTCAATAAATGGAAACGCTTGCATTTGGTATAGATCACGTATCAATCCTATGACTGCACACTCTCTCACATTGTTCTATACCTACCTTACCTTTTGGATCAGGGCTAGTCTTAAGTTCACAGAGTGCATCTAGCTGCTATTTCTGCTTACACAACCTCTCAAAAGAAAGTCTCTTGGTGGAAAGTCCCTGTTATTAATGCCTTTATGGAAGGGGTCAAAAGATAACACCCTCCAATTTCAAATCCAACTCCCGGATGGCACGTGAATGTAGTTCTTACTAAACTCACAGGCCATCCTTTAAAAAATCCAATGCATAAAACCAGTCATATGGTTCTCACTTATAAGACTGCTTTTGTTGTGGCCATTACACATCTATAAGGAGGGTTAGTGAACTTCAGGCCCTCTCAGTTCAAGATCCATTAGTAACCATTCACAAGGAAAAAGTGGTTTTATGCACAGATCACGTTTCTCTCCTAAATTCATCTCCAAGTTCCATGTCAGTCTATAGAACTTCCGTCTTTCTTCCAAAACCATACAAATTCAGCAGAGGGAAACCTCCACAGATTAGATGTCAGAAGAGCTGTAATGTATAACCGAAATAAAACGAAACCTATAGCGCAAACAGACCAGGTTTTTTTATTCTATAGCCTCAGGAAGAAAAGGAGATTCCGTCTCAAAGTCGGCTATTTCAAAATGAATTGTGAAATGCATCCAATTTTGTTATTCTCTTTCAAAGAAAACTTAACCCTTTACACTCAGAGCACATTCTAATAAAGGCACAAGAATTACTTTAGCTTTCATTGCAAATGTACCTTCAGATGCCATTTGTAAAGAAGCTACCTGGAGTTCTATTTGCATCTTTACACAGTATTGTTGCTTAGATGCACATTCTAAAAGTGATTCTCAGGTGGTGCGAAGACATATTTTTGCTGTTGTACCGTCTAACATCCTACCACTATCTCCTGGTACTTCTTGCTAGTCTTTGCACAGCATATCATTCTAAGAAGATCCACAAGCCTCAGAAGGCATAAATTAGGTAGCGTAATCGTATTTCTGATGCCTTACACCTTATCCTCTGTACTCGCACATTACGGAGGGACTTCGATGACACGTCACACATGGATAGTATTACAAGCACGCCCAGTCGACGTCCCTCTTTGAAACTCAAAAACAAGAATGCAATACTCTGCACATCAGCCTATGCACAGCATGTGAATCTAGGCAGATACAAGCATCAGAAATATGATTACGGTAAGTGATGTATGCCATATTTGTTTTCAACTGAAACGCACACTAAAATTTGTGGATTGTATCTCGCAATTCATTGCATTCAACGCTGGTGAAATATTTAAAAAACGATCAGAGCCATTAGTTATACTAGTTTTTGGTGACTAGGTCAGGCTCATGATCCCGTCAAAGGGGTGGAGGGGGTGGGGAGTGACCCTTCTAAACCTGGAGCAGGATGTTCACTAAAACAAAAACCAAGAACAAACCATTCTCCAGGTATGTGAAGTGGGATTTTGAGGGAGTGGTTGGGGTACAGGGGAGAGTCACCAGTCCCTGAAAAATCCCGCAGTGCTGAAAATGTGAACATAGATTCCACTCATCTTATCTCAATACCTCCCGATGCAGTGCTCGCTCCAGTTCTTTATTTTTCCATAACTAATTCTCCCACAGTGCAGCAGTGAGCAACCAGGAAAACATGGACCAGAAGCAAACTACACAGTCCAAAATGCAGAACCTCCTGCGGACTGTGGACTGGCATAATCACCCAACACACCAGAAAAGCCGGGAACTTGCCCTCCAAAGCAGAAACACATTTTCAGCTCACAGCAAAACAGAAAAGCTGACTTTGCAAAACCATGCTGGAAAAGGGAGAGGGGCTTAGGTGACATTTTAGAGTTTCCCAGCTGCTTAGTTCACCTCCTTGGGAAAAGGCATGCGCCGGAAATCAGGTGAGCTCTGCAACCAATGCGTGGAAGGGGAGTTGTTAGAAAGGCACCTGAGAAGTCAGCGCTGGTGTTTAAGAACAGGCAGCAAGAAAGTCAACTGTGGTTTGTATGGGTGAGGTCGCAAGAGTAGCTGGAGGGGAACCGAGAGACCAGGCGTAGGACGGATGGCGTAGGGAAGTTTCGGGAGTTGTTGGCAGAGCTTTGAAAAGGTGAGATATTCGAGAGAGTGGTATCAGTTTTGTGTAGTGTATTGTAGGAATTGGGGAGTGAGAGATAAGTAGAAGATAGTGTGGGAAAAGCAGTAGAGTAGTGACTATAGTATTGAGTGTTAGGAGAAAGTGATGCTGGTAAAGAGGGGTGTGCAAGTGGGGTGCGATGTGCAGGGGATGAGAATATTAAAAGTGGGTGTAGTGAAAGGGTGAGCAGGGCACCATATCTCAGAATTCCGCGGATAGGAGAGGAGCCATGGCACTAACAGTGAGAAAAGCACTGGCAGAAGTAGTGAGACGAGCAGAGCAGCAGGAGTAGTATTGAGAAGAGCAGTGATAGCAGTAGTGAGAGAAACCGTGGTAGTATTTGTGAGGGGAGAGAGGTAATAGTGAGAGCATTCGTAGCAGAGGTAGGGCTGGGAGTAGTAGTAGAGAAGGAAGTGTACCAGTAGTGTATAGAAGGTAGACCGACTAAGGGGAAGAGTGTTGAAAAGAACAGAAGTGGCATCGGAGAGATGTGCGGCGGAGGGAAGTTGGGTGGAGTTGGTAGAACTAGGAGAGCAGGGCAAGGAGCAGAGTAGTAAAGAGATGGAGGACTAAAATATCAGAAAGCACACATACCCCACCCTCTAGTAGCAACATCACTGGCAGTGTAGACTGGTAGGAAGACGGTGAGGGAGATGGTCAGCCATCTTCTCCCGCTTAGACAAAACTTACAAAATAAACAGTAGGGGTTAGCATGCTCTAGAAACTTAACTGGGGTTACGGATGCATTGGCTATCCCCAAGGAGGCGAGAGAGGGAGTGGTGGCCCTAGCCCCACTTCCCAGACCCCTTATCCAGCTGGTACTTTTTTATCCAACAATTGCAGGTCTGTCCTGCAATCTCATAATTTTTCAAATAACCAAACCATCATTTTACTGTGTTCTGCAATAAAGCCTTTGAAAATAAAGCAAGACTCTGCTAGTCATTCATTCAGCATCTGACACGTGGTGTCATCGTGGCATCATACATGCCTTGCCAGATGCAGCCCACTGCTGAGTGGCATGCATCACCTGGACTGCAAGACTACCGCCCAGGGCCACAGCAGCTAAGCATAACCTGTATGGAGATGAGTTGGTGGTGGTCCCACCAAGAATTAAGACGCTGGTCAGGACTGGTCTCTGCATAAGGGTCCCCGAAGGGACACAAGGAAGAATCGTCCCAAAGTTAGCATAAACCCATAGGCTTTTCCTGGATTTGGCAGCAGAAGTAGTTGAAAAGGTCTACCGTCAAGAACTTAAGATCATTCTCCAACACCTTGTGCTTCTGACTGGGCAAAGTCATCAACCAGCTGGTATGTCAGAAAATCTTAGTCACTGGTGTGAAAGAACTTAAGGATCTGGGAGAGCTGGCAAGAACCAAAAGTGGGAAGGCTGTGCCAAGAAATGATCAAAGTTCCCTGGGCTAGTGAGACAGCACAATGATGGGGTTGACGGGAGAGCAAGGAAGAGAAATCCTGAAGAACACCCCCCCCCCCTTCCATAATCAACAGAGAGGCACCCAAACCCTGGAGTGCCGCCCCTTCCTCGGGAGAAGTTGTCAGTCCTGAGGTGTGGACCAACATGGGGGGGGGGGGATAAGAAACCACGGCCAAGCCAAGAAAGGTCCAATCCCCATCGTCCTTACCAGGCCCCATAGCGGTGGGAGGGTGAGCACCCCAACTAGGAGACCTCACCGGGACACCTGTCCCAACAACCTCAGAACAGACTGCTACTCCCCTTTATCAGCCAAACCAGGATCCTGAGCAAGTAGAACGGCCAAAGATTTCCACTTTGGGCTGCTTCCCCCAAAGCACTGTTGTTCCCAGAGACACCAACTTATACCCCCATGCAAAGGCATTGCTGTATTTCTACCATGCTGGTTGTGCCCAGCCTACCTGGAAAAAGTACTGCTTGGGACAAACTTCCCTCTCTTCTAGCATTGTCTCGGGAGCTACAGAAGGGGAAAGAAAACATTAAGATCTGGTAAAAAAATCCTGTTGTGCCCCGAAAATGTCAACATTGATTCCACTCATGTTATCTCAGTACCTCGCCAATGCAGTTGCTCACCACAGTGCTCTGTTTTTTTCTGAACCACATCTCCCACAGTGCAGAGGTGAGAGAAAGTTAGAAAGAACCCAGTTGGAGATAGCAGTGGAGTTGTGATTAAAGTAGTTGGTGGGAGAAGGAGACAGTGAGGCTAGTAGAGAGTGGTGCAAGGAGCAGGGCATAGTAGAGAAATGGGGAGAGAATGAGAATAGTCGGAGTGGGTATAGTGAAAGGGTGAGCAGGGCACTATATCCCTGAGTTTCATGGATAGGCAAGGTGCCATCTTAGTAATGAGAAGAACAGTGGCATTAATGGTGCAAAGAACAGTGCGAGTAATACTAAGACACTGTGGTAGTAGTCGTGACGAGCGGTGATGGGGAATAGTGAGAGAAACCGTGGTGGTAGTAGTAAGAGGATTATTGTTAGTGGTGAAAGCACTTGAAACGTAGAAAAAGCAGTAGCAGTGGAGGATAGGAGTAGTAAGGTAGTAGTAGTAAGAGGAGGATAGTAGTAAAGCGAACAGTAGTAGAGAGAGAATTGGTATTGAGAGCGGTAGTAGAATAGGTAGGGCAGGGAGTAGAGGGTACTATTTTATCCAACTATTAGAGGCCTGTGCTGCAATCTTAGAATTTTTCAAAAACCAAAATTCTTTCACTGAGGTTTTCAATACAACATTTGAAAATAGAGCACGACTGTCATTCGGCATCTGTGCCATTGTATTAAGCTGCATTCTGTTAAAGTTTGAAATGGTTGTGAATATATGTAAACTTGGATTCAGCTTTGAGCAGTTGAAGCCCCAACCCAGGAATTTCTCATAAGGCTTCATATTACGATATGTTTTTCTATCACATGCCTGGGCTGGTTCAAACCAGTTATTAAGGCTAATGAAAGTCACAAGACTCCAAATCACAAGTTATTTTTCAACAGTAAATTAATTTTGAAGGGATTGTGTCCTCAGGCGTATTCCACATCTATGACATGTAATGTCCACAGCTGTGCACTTTGGAAACTTTTCAGCAGAGTGCGTCTTGCGTCGAGCCGATGTCACTCGAGGGTCGACGTCACCGGATGTTATATATAGGACATACGGCACCCGTTGCCTCAGTTCTGTTTTTTTCCGACGGCGAACGTGCATAGCTTTGTGAAACTCGGCGTGCCTTGTGTGTATCATCAACCTTCATGATGTATGTTTCTTCGACCTCTCCGATTCCAAGGTCCGGGTTCATGACTTGCCTGGACTGCAAGTCCAAGATGTCGCTGACCGACCCGCACCGTATTTGTTGATGGTGTCTGGGTGAGTCGCACGACACCGACGACTGCTCGAAATGCCAGTCTCTAACCGCCAAGGCCTTGCGTGAAAGGAAGGGGAAGCTCAAGGTAGGTAGGGGGGGGCCTTGAAGTCCCCTAAATCCGGATCAAAGTCTAGGGTTTCCACCAACGTCTCGAGGGGGCGACTATCCACGTCGGGAGGAGGCTCGAGGTTCTCGGTCCCAGAATGGTTCCCGCCATTCCTTGTCCTCGCGGCACTGTAGGAAGAGCCGGCACTGGTCGCCTTCCCCGTCCGCCTCGGAGGATGGCGCTGTGCGTAAGGTAGCCTGTCCCACGAAGTCCTCGACTCCAGAGGAGTGGGCGGCTTTTAAAGAGCAAATGATGGCGATTTTCCAGGCGCAAGACACGGTTCCTGTCGCACCTTCTCACAAAGCCGGCAGAGAACTCTCTCGAACCGCGGCTCACACGCCTTTTGGGCTCGGGTTCACGCCACGACTCGCACAGGTAGCCCTCGAGGTCCCATGTGGACAAGAGCAGTCGCAAGAGACGTGCGTCCAGATTTCAGACCTCGTTCCCAGCAAGACCATTGCGACCTGTGGAAGTATCGGTGTCGACTCGTTCGGCGCCGGGGCAATCGGACTTGGACGAGGCTGTTCCGACGAGGCTGTTCCGTCCTATCTGCCCACGCCTGTGCCGACGTTGACGCCGAAGGTCTCGGCGTCGACACCCACGGCGCGAATTCTGGCATTGAAGCCCTCGGCTGTCTCGGCGTCTGTGTTCTCAATGCCCTCAGCGTCGAGGCCCTCTGCGCTTTTTGGGCGTTGTGTCTGAGGAGTTTCCCGAGGAGGTGGTTATGCCTAGGAAGGCTTCCTCTAAATCTGGGAGGCGGGTATTGGGCCCCGGGCCCCCTTCTGTCACTTTGGCTGGGTTTTCCAGACCTTTGGCTGACATTTTTGAAGAGGAGGAAAGGTCGGAGATTGAAGACCCTGCTTCTCAGGATGAGGCTCCGGGATTGTTGGATGACAGTCCCTTGGAGGAGTTGAGGCAGACCCTCCATGATGCGAGTGGCCTGGACACTTCCCCGGAAGTTGAGTTTGGTAGGTCTGAGCCGGGGACTCATGCAGACTCTTCCTACAGGCGGCTCCGAATACCTGGGGTGGTCCAGTCCTCCTGAGGATTTTATTCAGGATGTCCCCCCCCTCCCCCAAGGTCCCCCCCTCTGACCCGGTATTGCCCTTTGATCTTATGTTGCAAAAAAGGGTGTCATCGGCTTGGCAGGCCCCGGAATCGCTTCCGGCGGTCAATAAGAATTTGTCGAAAAAGTACAGCCCATCTGTTGGCGACCCCAGCTATTTGTCTACTCACCCCACTCCTGAGAGTTTCATGGTTCAGGCAGTTACGGCCACCTTGAGGCAGCAGGCGTACCCTACCATCCCTCTGGATAGGGATGACGAGCTCTTTGACGGATGGGCTCGGAAGGTCTTTTCTTCAGGGAGCATGGCACTGAAAGCTGTCAACTCCACATGTGCCTTGTCAAGATTTACACACACTCTGTGGAACTGTGCTTCCTTAGCGGCTGAGCATATTCCAGAGGGGGAGGAAAGGGATGGCTTCCTAGCCCTCGTGCATGACGGCAAGGATGCTATGTGTGAATCCCTTCAGTCTGGTTTGGACACGCAGACTGTGTCAGCCGGTCCATGGCTGCGAGTACCGTCCTACACAGGTTTGTGGGGTTTTCTCCTGATGTGCATGCCCGTCTTCTGAACATGCCCTTTGATGGCGTTCATTTATTTGGCAGCAAGGCTGACGAGAGCCTTGAGAGGTTGCAGACCTCCAAAGCTGCATCGAAGTCTTTGAGCGCTGCAGGACGTCAACCTCTGCCTTTCCGTCCTAGGGGACAGCAATGGAAGGGAGGTTCCTTTCGGTTCTACTCCTCTTTTGGTAGATCGAGAGGATCTGCCAGTCAAAAGGGGCCACCGTAAGGATACCCGTGGTGAACAGGGTACTCGGGGTGCCAAAGGGGCTCGGGCAGTTTCCTCTTTGCCCTCAGGCACTGCTGCAGCCGCTCCAGCTCAGTCATGAGGCCATGTCCCATGGTTCGCCGGTTGGGGGCAGACTTGCGCAGCATCTTGGAGAATGGCGTGCCATTACTTCAGATGCGTGGGTTCTGGATATCATAGCCTGCGGCTACTGCCTTCCATTCCTTCAGCGGCCTCACGACATTCCACTGGGAAAGCTCTCTTTGAAGAGTCCGGATCCGCTCCTTGCGCAGGAAATCTTATCCCTGCTGGAGAAAGGCGCCATAGAACTGGTGCCTATAGCGGAGAGGAAAAAGGGATGGTATTCCCCTTATTTTTTGATCCCAAAGAAAGACTGGGGACTGAGACCCATCATGGACTTGCGTTGGTTGAACAAGCTTCTCAGGAAGGAGAAGTTCAAGATGGTAACTCTTTCTCAAGTCCTCCAGGCCCTTCAACTTCGGGATTGGTTGGAGTCTCTGGACCTCAAGGATGCTTACTTTCATGTGCCGATTCATCCCAAGCACAGGAAGTACCTGAGGTTCACGGCTGGCGACTCGCACTTTCAGTTTCGGGTCCTGCCATTCGGATTGACCTGTGCCCGAGGGTCTTCACCAAGCTGATGGTGGTTATGGCAGCGTACCTCAGGAGCGGGGGGGATTCACATCTACCCCTACCTGGACGATTGATCAGGGCCCGTTCTCCCGAGCAAGCCCTGGATCATCTATCCGTAACCTGCCATTCCCTTCACAAGCTGGGCTTCTCCATAAATGTAAAGAAGTTGCATTTGACACCTTCCCATCTGCTCCAATACATTGGCGCAGTGCTCGACACGTCCCTGGGGCAGTGTTCGCCTCCGCAAGTGAGGGCTCATCACATTCTGCAAATGGTGGACAAGTTTCAACATGCCCAGAGTCTCCCGGCTTTCGAATTCTTAAGGTTGCTCGGCCTCTTGGCATCCTGCATTCTTCTGGTGCCATAGACCAGACTGCGAATGAGATCCCTACAGTGGGCTCTCAAGATGCAGTGGTCACAGTTCTCCGGCAAGATGTCGGATCCCGTTCAGATTCCGCTCTCGGTCGACCAGGATCTTCTATGGTGGGCCGATGAAGGAAATCGGGGCACCGTTTTGGCAACCACGGCTGGAGGTGACGAACGTGATGGATGCATCCCTCACAAGATGGGGTGCTCATGCCAAAGAGTTGACAGCCAGCGGCCGTTGGTCTCTGTCGGAGTCCAGACTCCACATCAATCTGTTAGACCTGAGAGCCATCAGGCTGGCCCTGAAGGCATTTATGCCGTCTGTGCGGGGGAAGACTGTCCTGATTATGACGGACAACACAGTGGCCATGCATTACCTCGACAAAAAGGGGGGGGGCAGGGTCACTCCCGTTGTGCAGGGAGACGATGCAGCTCTGTTTCTGGGCCATCCAATAGGAAATCTCAATCTCTGCAGTTCATCTGGTCGGTGACGAAAACGCGGCAGCGGATGATCTGAGAAGGCAGAGCAGTCTCTCATGAGTGGGAGATGGCTCAGGAAGTTCTTTTGGAGATCTTCGCCCTTTGGGGAACCCCACAAGTGGATCTCTTTGCCACCAGTGTCAACCGGAAGTGTGAGAGATTCTGCTCGCGAGAATTCTCCCCAAGAGGAGCCTTGGGGGACACGTTCATAGTGGAGTGTTCTTTCCCACTGCTGTACGTGTTTCCTCCAGTCCCCGTCCTTCCTCAGGTGTGGCAGAGGTTACGGAGATTTGGTTCCCGAATGATCCTCATTGCTCCGGATTGGGCCAGGAGAGCGTGGTACCCGGACCTTCTCGACATGTCCATCTGTCCTCCATGCCGTCTTCCCTACCGAAACGATCTGCTCTCACGGGGGCGTGGGGTCAGGTTCTCCATCCAGAGGTCAGGTCTCTCAGCCTTCATGCTTGGTATCTGAAAGGTTGAGATATAAGGATTGGGACCTCCCGCATGACATGATGGAGGTGTTGCTTTCGGCCAGGCAGCCCGCAACAAAATCCCTGTACCGTTGCGGAAGTTCTGCGACTGGTGCAGGGGTCAGAATGTGGATCCTTTCCGATGTTCCATTCCTATGGTGTTGTCTTTTCTGCTTTCTTTAACCCACAAGGGCCTTCATGTGGGTACCATTAAGGGTTACCTGGCGGCACTGTCCATGTTTAAGCACTCGTCTGAAGAGTGTTCTTACTTCAAGATTCCTTTGATTTCACAGTTTCTGAAAGGACTGTCTAATGTGTTTCCACTGTCCCCTTTCCAGCTGCCGGGTTGGGATTTGAATTTGGTTTTAAAGTTTCTGATGGGAGCTCTGTTTGAGCCCTTACACTCTTGTCCACTGAGACTGTTGTGTTTTAAAACGGTGTTTTTAGTTGCAGTTACTTCCACACGCAGAGTGAGTGAATTGCAGGCACTTGCTGCCAAGCCACCCTTTACTGTTTTCCACAAGGAGAGGGTTGTCCTGCGGGTGTGACCTTCTTTTCTTCCGAAGGTTGTCTGAATTTCATTTGAGCCAGAAGGTGATTATTCCGGCATTTTATCCTCCTCGGCATCCTGGTAAGGAAGAGGAGAGGCTCCATAGGTTGGATCCTAGGAGAGATTTGAGCTTTTATCTTTCACTGATGTCCCGCTCTTTGTTGGTTATGCTGGACACCCCTTGGGTCAAGCTGTTTCCAAACAGACTTGTCCAGATGGATTATCCTAACTATCACTGAGTGCTACCTTTTGGCGGGGAAGGACCCTCCGGTAGGCTTACGGGCTCACTCAACTAGGGGTGTGGCTGCCTCCACTGCTCTACAAAGGGGTGTTCCTATTCAGAATATTTGTGAAGCAGCCACGTGGGCTTCCGTCCATACTTTTGTTAAACACTATTCCCCGGATTCCATCCATGGGCAGGATTTGGCCTTTGGTCTATTCGGCCATTTGATTGGGCAATCTTAATTCTTTTTCTCCTCCATAGTCTGGTACTGCTTTGGGAGTCTGTCATAGATGTGTAATACGTCGGAGGACACAATCCCTTCGAAGAACAAGTTACTTACCAAACTGGTAACGTTCTTTTGATGGGATGTTCCTCCGACCTATTACACATCGCCCTCCCAGCCTGCCCCTCTGGAGAATTTCCTCTGTGATTGCAACTTCTGTTTCCGCAAGGCTGGAGGCAGTTAAACTGGCAGGAGACTGGTGCCACACGTTCTGGGGGGAAAAAAATTAAACTGAGGCAACGGGCGCCGTGCGTCCTATAAATAACATCCGGTGACGTTGACCCTCGATGGAGGCCCTCAAGGGACATCGGCTCGACGCAAGACGCCCTCTGCTGAAAAGTTTCCGAAGTGCACAGCTGTGGACATTGCATGTCATAGATGTGGAATACGTTGAAGGAACGTCCCATCGAAAGAACGTTACCAGTTTGGTAAGTAACCTGTTCATCTAAGGTTCTCCATGCCGGTATCATGGGAAAGATGTTTGTGCTTTAACTTCAAGGACATTTTGTGGCTGACATGGTATTTTAATTGGATGCATTAAAGTCCAAATGAACAAAAAGTTAGGTTTGCCATTTAACCTACAATATATAATAGATTAAAAATATATGTTTATAGTACAAAATGCTAGGAATCTGAAAACAATTGTGATTTGTAGGTAACGAAATGTGTTTAGCAAGTGTGGTTTAAAATGATAAAAATTATGAAAAATCAATACCTTGCAAAATAAATATGACCCAGAATTCTGTAATGGGTCTCTGTGTGCAGGTCTCTCGTGATTTTTGTTTTAGTGAAATATCACATTCATCTCAAGTTATAGGGGCACAACTACATTTCTATCTACAAGTATAGGAGTGAGTGGTCCCCACCTCTTAGGTCGCAAGATTAGGTGAGTATGCCAGAGTAATGTTTTTGATTATAAAAGAGACTGTGTACATGTAGGGAGATTATTCTTCTTCTTTGTATTATTATTAACTAACGGAGATGACTGGCTGGAGGAGTGATACCAACAGAAGGACTTGATTTCCCTGCAGAAGGTATGATCCCCGGGTTTGAAAGAGATGAGCTGTCCATATTGGAACCCCGCCACAACAGCTTGCAGACCTTACAAATTGAAGAAATCTTAACTGAGAGGGTCCAGGAGGATTCCCAAAAATAGAATGAAACATTTGAATGCAATAACTAAATCCCAATTTAAATCCAGATTTCCTTATAGTCCTGTCAATGGTGATTCCCATGAAGTGAGGGTGGTCTGGGTGCAAGAAGGTGATAATATCGTGAAAGGACACTGGTATAGTGGAATATAAAACTGTGCCGTGCTTTTCCATTGACTACATTTTTGTATTGAGTGCAAGGTAAAATTCACATCAATTTCATGCAACTTAAACACAGTTGGTTCCTATAAAGAAACAAACAAGAATTAAACTAGTCAAAATGGAATCTGTGCATTTCTCCCAGCCTAGTTAATATTTTAGGGCTACGAATCAGTCATGAAGGTCCATAGCCTGAAAGAAGATTATTAATATTTTTTCCCAGTCGGAGATGTACTCTTACAAAGGTTTATAGATGAAAGGTAGATTAAAGGATTACTTCTATTTGGAGAAAATGGTGCAAAGTGTTAATCCCATGCAATCCCCTTATTCTGAAATGCACAGTTGGATTCCTTTGTGAAGTAAAAGGGCAGGGGTGCTTGGATCCGTTTAAAATGATCTGAACACTCTCCCAGGTTTGATAGGGGGAACTGAAATGGTTTAGATTTAGCGTTTAGTGACTTCCTGAATACAAAACCTGCAGATCAAAAATATCGTGAGCCTGGTGTAAATTGCATACCCATGTTGAGAAGCTCCAGCACCACATTTATTTGAGAAGCTGTGAATTGTATAGCAGTGTTCTGACTCTTTAATTGGTGGGTGTCATTGGGGTAAGTAAAATAACTGTATTATAATGAATTTGAAAATGTGATTTTATACCTCATTTTTTTAAAAACAAGTTTTATTGGTTTATTCAAACAAACAATACAAACCAAACTTTCAGTGCACATATTAGCAGCTCAGTTATACATCGCTTAATTCCGGTCACTGCTCCCCTTATCCCACCCCCGATTCCGAGCCTATTACTTTTCTCATTCTGTTCCTGCATCTTGTGGTAGGGTCTCCCCTTCCATGGGTTCTGCCGGGTCTTGTATTGACCCAAACAACTCTGCTATTAATTTCCAGGCTATCAGGGTCCCCGGCTCCTCCTCTCCCCCTACATTGCTCGCTTCTTGCCATACCATGGTTTCTGCATCTGCCCATTTCTGCAACTCTTTCCACCACACCTCCACCCGTGGTCTGTGGCATGTCTTCCACCCCATGGCAATACTCCTTTTTGCGAGCACATATGCTATATCTTTCAATTTACTCATATGCTTGAGTTTCTGCGATCTGGGGAATCCCCCCCGCCCCCCCAACAAACAGGCCCGCGCTATATCCACCACAATATTGACCCCCATCTCTGCTAGTTTCTGCGCTACTTCACCCAGAAGCCCTCAATAACCGGGCATGACCAAAACATGTTTACCATGCCAGCATTTTCTTCATCGCATTTCAGACATGCTTGTCGTGCATTTTCAAACCTAGGTATCCTCTGGGGTGTCATATATGCCCTATGCGTAATATACAGTTGTATCTGTTTCAATCTCGCATTCCTCGACACCTTTTTATGGTACCCCTGGGAACGTTCCCACATCCCGTCCTCCATCTGGGCTCCTACTTCCGCTTCCCAGTCTAGTCTCAATTGTGTTAATTCTCCAGCATGGGGTCTGGCATGGATTCACATGCTCATGAATATTCCCCGTCGTCAGGCCGGGAATCCTCGGTATAGAAAAAATCAGTATCAGTTTCGTTTCTGATCTGTCTCTCAGTAGTAACCAATCACTGGACTCTGGGTCATACTGCCCCCAGCCAATAACTGCCCTCTCCCTAAGCCCCACCCCTGGCAGCCATCCTCAGATTTTTACCGCACGTTCAAGTGTTGGGAGTCCTCGAACTTTTGCTGCATTTTCGCGCTTTTTTCAGATGATTCTCATTTTTTCGGTTAAAAGAGCCTCAAGCTCCACTGTTGCTACTTCCGATCAACGGGGATCCGTTTCGGAGTTTTCTACGCCCCTCAAGGGTGAGGATTTCGTCGAGTTACGCTTTTGGAGGATTCCAGAAGTTCCGAGGCCTACCCCGGACATGGCCCAGGAGAAAGGGAGCTTGACGCCCGGGAAGCTATTCAGGACCTGCCCTGGATGCCAGCTTCAGAACGTTTTCAAGGTGGACGAGCATTCGTTATGCCTTTATTGTCTCCATGAGGACAAGACGCACAAGGAAAAGGACTGCGCGTTTTGTGGAAACATGTCGGAGCGGACCATGAAGGATCGCCACCTCCGTCTCGCCAACTGGCTGGAAGGGAAGAGCCCGCCAGGCGAGAAGATGATGTCCGAGCGGTCTTCTAAGTCCTGTGAGGGTGCTCTGGCGACGGGGGCCCAACAAAAGGCTAAGCACCGCGAGTCCGCGGGCACCGGGAGCACCGAATGGTCGGACTCCTTGGCTGCCAGGCAGGGCGCACCCTCCCCGGCGCCATCGACCACGAGCCAACGCTCTGGCTCGGGTAAGAGGAAGTCCGAGAACCCAGCGAAGCTTCTGGAGAGGCCCCGGTCGATCTCGAAGACTCCGGCAGAAGGGGAGCGAGGCTCGGACCCTCCCCCGAAGGTGAAGGCCCCAGGCATACAGAAGGTGACGTTAGCCGTGATTCACCCTGCTAGGACCTCGATTGAGGATGTCGCTGTGGCCCCGGCTCAGCCTGTGGAGGCTACACCAGTGGAGGCGCCCTCATGTACCAGTCTCCCTGCCACCGCGGAGGAGGGAGTCTTTCAGGCCCATCGAGAAGACCCCCACAAAGTCCTCGTTGGAAAGGGGGGGGGGAGGGGGTGGTGGCCGTCATGGATACGGACACGACCTCTGAAGAGGAGCTCATCCAAGTCGTGGAGGAGACCCAGCCCATTGGGAGGGATCCCGACGAGGGCGACGACGAGGGCGACGGTGACGCAGACGAGGCTCCACAAGAGCCCTCGCTGCCGTCGTTTCCGGCGCCGCAGGACACCTCGGCGGCCATTTTGTCAGCCATCCAGTCCTTATGCTCGGAGATAAGGACTAGGTTGCCACTTCCCCCGACGGAGGAGCCTGAGCCGGACCCGACGGAGGATCCGGAGCCAGGAACTTCGGGGAGCCCACCGCTTAAGAGGACGACGACGCATCCTAGGCCTCCTCTCCCGCCTCTGCGGCCTTCTCTGCCTTCCCCCCGGTCCACTACCCACGGGGATGATACAGGCATGGACACGACTACAACGGGTACGGATGACGGAGACGACGACGGGACGTGTGCCCCGTCACCCCCTGCCCGGGCGTCCCCGCCCGACGAGATTGGATCCTTCCATGCAATGATCTCCAGGGCATCCGAGCTCTTCCAGCTCTGCCCCGAGGAAAAGGAGGGGTTCCTTTACCAGCGGCGCATGGCTAAAAGGAAGACGGTCCTCGCCGTACCGCTTCTTGATGACATCTGGGATGAGGGGCTCGCCCTCCTCAAGAACCCTGCCACGGCTCCTGCAAAGAGGGACCGGCACGAGAAGAAGTACCGGGTCCCCGACGCTGCCCCCTTGTGCCTTAGGGCGCAACCTACCCCGGACTCGGTCGTTTCGGCAGCGGCCAAGAAGAAAGCGGGGGGGCATCGGCCTCGACTTCAACCTCCCCTCCGGATGGCGAGGGTAGGAAACTGGATGCGATGGGACGACGGGTCATCTCATCTGCAGCGACGACCATCAAGGCGGCCAACGCCCTGGCCATCGTAGCCCGCTACGACAGGGAGTTGTGGTTCAAGATCGCCCCGCTGTTGGACTTCCTTCCGGATGCCTCGGATCACACCATTACGGTGGCTACGGACATCGCCGACACCGGTTTCCGTCAGTTGGGCAACGGCGTTTGCCTGAGACGACGAGGATGGCTCATGGCGACGGATTTCCGCCAGGACGTTCAGACCAAGGTTTTGGACATGCCCTTCTATGGGAACAACCTTTTTGGCAAGGCGGTTGATGAATCCCATCAGGCGATCAAGACGGACACGGAGACGGCCCGTGCACTGGGTGTGCTCCAACAGCGACGGCCGTCCTTTCGGAGTTCCGGAGGCAGACGGGGTGCCTCCAAGGGAGCCAGCAGCAGCTCCTCTACTTACCGTCAAGCGGCAAGGTCTTTGTCGCAGCAGGCTTACAGGGGACGCGGCAAGTCAGGTGGATCCCGCCGTCGTCGCCAAGGTGGTCAAGGAGGCAAAGCAGCCTCCAAGCAGGATTGAACCGTCCGTCGGGTCGGGCCCCCGCCGAAGCACCCCGGTGGGAGGCCGGCTGACGAAGTTCGCCGGCGGGTGGGAGTCCTTCTCCACCGACCGTTGGGTGCTGGACGCCCTGGCCCTGGGGCACGCCCTTGAGTTCCAGAAGAGGTGCCCCCGCATTCCTCCCGTGGCCAGGAAGGAAAATCACGTCCCTCAACTGCTGTTGGAAGTACGGGCGATGCTCAGGAAAGGTGCCATCGAGCTCGTTCCGAAGAGGCTTCGGGGCTCCAGAGTTTACTCAAGATACTTCCTCGTGAAGAAGCAGCCAGGAGGATGGCATCCCATCCTGGACCTGCGACGACTAAACAAATGCATCAAGGCCCAGAAGTTCCGGATGGTCGCCCTCCAGCACGTGCTGGGACAGCTGGAGGAGGGCGATTTCCTGTCGTCGTTGGACTTGGAGGATGCCTACTTCCACATCCCTATTCTAAAGAGGCACCGAAAGTTCCTCAGGTTCGTGGTCAAAAGGCAGCACTACCAGTTCAAGGCCCTCCCGTTCGGATTAAAATCGGCGCCCATGGTGTTCACCAAGTGCCTAGCACCGGTGGCGGCGCGGCTGCGCCTGCAGGGGATCCACGTCTACCCCTACCTGGACGACTGGCTCATACGGGCAAGAACAAGGGAACTCGCCGTGGAACACACTGCTAAGTCCGTCCAGCTGCTCACAGACCTGGGGTTCTCCATCAACTTTCCAAAATCCCACCTGGTCCCGTCGCAAGTCGCCCCGTTTCTGGGAGCACAGCTCGACACAGTGGCGTGGCGGGCCTCACTGTCGGAGGAAAGGATAAGGACCATCCTAGGAAAGGTGCAACGTCTACTGGCCACGGACGTCTCCTCGGAATGATGTCCTCCAGCATTTATCTGGTGCCCCATTGCAGACTTCGGATGCGGCCCTTGCAAGAATTCCTCGGCGCCCACTGGATCCAGACGACGGGCAGCTTCGAGGACGGGATCTCGCTCGACGAAACGTTCCGTCAGGCGATACGATGGTGGGGTGTCCGCGCTCATCTGACAGCGGGAACAGGCTTCCTAGCCCCGGCCCACCAGGTGACGGTGACGACGGATGCCTCCCTGGAAGATGGGGGAGCGCACACCGGGGGTCTCCACGCGAGAGGCCTTTGGTGCTCGGAGGAGAAGACTCTCCACATCAACATCTTGGAGCTCTGCGCAGTGTTCTGGGCCCTCAGGTCCTTCCTTCCGCCCCTCAAGGGCAAGGTGGTGAGGATCTTCACTGACAACACCACCACGATGTTTTACATTCGGAAGCAGGGCGGAACCAGATCCCCTGACCTGTCCAAGGAAGCCCAGGATCTGTGGCATTGGGCCATCGCCCAAGGGATGTTTCTGGTACCCTTTCATCTGGCAGGGATAAAAAACACCATCGCCGACTCACTCAGCAGGGAGCTGCGCTCGTGCAACGAGTGGGAACTGCGCCAGGATCAAGTGGACCGACTCTTCCGACGATGGGGCGAACCCCAGATCGATCTCTTCGCGACGGCGGCGAACTCCAAGTGCCGGAGGTTCGCCAGTAGGTTTCCCCAACCGAGGAGCATGGGCGATGCTTTCTCGTTCCCCTGGGACGGCTTGTTCCTTTATGCATTCCCGCCGTTGCCGTTGCTACTCCGGCTTGTCAACCAGCTCAAGAGGTCCCGGTGCAGGATGATCCTCGTCGCACCGGCGTGGCCGAGGCAGATCTGGTTCCCGGACCTTCTGGACTTATCAGCGTCCACACCAGTCAAGCTGCCGACGGACGCAGATCTTTTCTCCAGAGAAGGAGGCGCCATTCTTCATCACGAACCAGAGTCCCTGAACTTGCAGGCCTGGCTCCTGCAGCACTAGAGTTTGGAGGATACGACATCCCGGCCGACTGCAGAGAGGTTCTTGCAAAGGCCAGGGCATCCTCAACTTTCAAGTGCTACGGATACAAATGGCAGAGGTTCTCTGTCTGGTGCCGGGCACAGAAGATTAACCCTCTGCGGATTACGGCCCCTCAAGTATTGCCGTACCTACTGTCTTTGGCCAAGGTTGGCCTATCTCACGCTTCCATCAAGGTACATATGGCTGCCGTCTCGCGTTACACCAGAACTACAGGAAGGGCGTCCTTGTGGTCTCATCGTCTGGTGAAGGAATTTATGAAAGGACTGTTCCGATCATTCCCGACGGTGAAGGACCCTGCCCCGGCGTGGGAGCTCAATGTGGTACTAACTAGGCTCATGGGGGGCCCCATTCGAGCCTATGTGTTCAGTGCTGTTGAAGTTTCTGTCGTGGAAGACAGCATTCCTCGTGGCCATCACCTCTGCACGACGAGTGGGAGAGATCCAGGCCCTGTCTTGCAAGCCTCCATACTTGACTTTTCACGACACCAGGGTGGTGCTGAGGACGCACCCCTCCTTCATGCCCAAGGTGCCGTCGGACTTCCACCTCAAAGAACCCTTGGTGTTGCCAGTTTTCTTCCCGTCGCCTTCGTCGCCGGCTGAGAGGACTCTGCACTCGCTAGATTTAGCTAGAGCGCTGAAGTTCTACGTGGACTGCACAAAGAGTTTCCGGAAGACATCACAGCTGTTTGTGAACTTTGGACCTGTGAATCAAGGGAAGGCTCTCTCGAAGACTTCCATTTCCAGATGGCTCTCCGGCTGCATCATGCACTGTCACCGGTTGGCAAACCGACCGCTGCCCGGCCGTCCGAGAGCCCATTCGACCAGAGCGATCGCTGCTACTACGGCGTTCCTGTCTGGTGTGCCCCTGCTCGACATCTGCAGGGCTGCTACGTGGAGGTCGACGCACACCTTCACGAGATACTACTGCGTCGACCGGGATTCCAGGGAGGAGTCCAGAGTCGGCCAGGCAGTGCTGCGCAACCTGTTCGCCTAAGGTGAGCCTGGTGAGGAGGTAAGAGTTGCTTAATGTTGAGTTGTTGTATTGCTTGATATTGAGCCTTTAGCCACCTCCCGTGGTTGTGCATGTGTATACTGCTAATTATTCTTATATTCATGAGCATGTGAATCCATGCCAGACCCCATGCTGGAAAAGGAACAAGTTACTTACCTGTAACTGTTGTTCTCCAGCATGGGTCTGGCATGGATTCACATGCGAACCCTCCCGCCTACCCCTCTGCGGCTCTTCACTTGGTCATACTGCCACTTCACGTGCTACCAAATCTGAGGATGGCTGCCAGGGGTGGGGCTTGGGGAGAGGGCAGTCATTGGCTGGGGGCAGTATGACCCAGAGACCAGTGATTGGTTACTACTGAGAAAGACCGATCAGAAACAAAACTGATACTGATTTTTTCTATACCGAGGATTCCCGGCTTGACTGGGAATATTCATGAGCATGTGAATCCATGCCAGACTCATGCTGGAGAACAACAGATACAGGTAAGGAACTTGTTCCTTCCTTCCCAACCTTAGACATAATCTCGTATAGTCTAGAGATCTTGTGCCCCCCCCTCTGTTATATCATATATTGTATCTATGGTAGCGTCTGGTTCTTCTTCCAGTACCGTTTCGGGCCATGTTCTCCTAATTCTCTGCACCATTCTGTGATACGTAATATACTGGCCCGTGTGTAACCCCATTTCCTCCCCAAGCGCTTCAAAATCTGATGGTCCCCTCTCGCCAGATATCGCCCATTGTTACTAGCCCAACCGGTTCCCAGTGGTTCCTGATTATCATCCTTAGCTGCTCTTCTCCCCCTACCAGTGCAACTAGTGGTACCTGCGGGGAACATGGGAATGGGTTCTCCATCTGGCATGCCCGGCGCCACATCTTCCACCCAAGCATCATCATCTTGGGGTGCCCTTCCATTTCTGTCTTGGGCAACCAGATCATCTCTCGTAAGTAAAATGGGGCACAGTCTTGTCCAAACAACCTGGATTCTGGGCTCATTTCATCTGAGAGCCATTTAGCGATATACTGCAGTTGGCTTGCTACATAATAGACCTCATAATTAGGCAGTTTTATCCCCCCATTTTCATAGAAGTTCTGTAGCTTTCATAGTGCCACTCTATTTCGCGTACCATGCCACAAGAAGTCCCTGCACATACTGTTCAGTTTAATGAAGAACCTCTTGGGTATCAGGTATGGTATATTCCCAAAATAGTGCAGGAGCCTAGGTAGGACCACCATCTTTAACATTGCTCCACGTCCCATCATTGCTAGGGGCAACTTCACCCAAAATCTCATGCAATTCTCGATTCTCTTCATGGCTACCTCCGTGTTGTGCCTATGCTCCTTCTCCACTGTGTGGTACACGTCTATCCCAAGATAACGAAAAGGACTAAACGGCCATGGTATCTGTAATACCGGTATCCGTTCTACTGGAATCCCCCTGTAACCGCCAAGTGGGAAAATGCTAGATTTCTGAGGATTCACCGCAATATCAGACAACCGTGCATATCTCTCCATCGCCTCCAAAACGTATTGGAGATTTTCCTCTGGGTGCCACAAGTACAGCAACACATCGTCCGCATGTAAGGAGATCAAATGCCGTTCCCCTCTCACAGCGATACATATGATATCATATTGTTGTCTCAGGTATATTGCTAGGGGTTCCTGGGCCAATATATAGAGCATTGGAGACCATGGACATCCCTGTCTGATGCCTCTAAGGAGTTTTGCAAATTAACAAGGGGGGGTCCTGGGAGTCCCTCTGCCAGACATTAGTCCTGGTTACGAGAGACTTACCCAGAGTCTTTAGCTCACTATCTTTCACAGAGAAGAAATATCCCAAACATATCAGTCTTTGTCTTGCCCTGGGGCAGTCCAGCACCGAAATGCTCGGCAATTCTCCTCTGAACAAGAGTACCAACAGCATCCCCAGACACGTGTTTCGGTCTGGTTGGACCTCATCAGTAGGGAGGAGCTGTGCCTCTCTAAGAATAGTGAGCAAGGGGTCCACGTCTGGATTCCCCTAGTAATTTAGGGTGAGACCCCAAGTTACTTAAATATGCAAATTAACAAGGGGGTCCTGGGAGTCCCTCTGCCAGACATTGGTCCTGGTTACGAGAGACTTAGGTCTCAACCTAAGTTACTAGGGGAATCCAGACGTGGACCCCTTGCTCACTATTCTTAGAGAGGCACAGATCCACCCAACTGATGAGGTCCAACCAGACCGAAACACGTGTCTGGGGTTTCTGTTGGTACTCTTGTTCAGAGAATTGCCTAGCATTTCTGTGCTGGACTGCCCCTGCGCAGGATGACGACTGATATGTTTGGGATATTTCTTCTCTGTGAAAGATGGTTAGCTAAAGACTCTGGGTAAGTCTCTTGTAACCAGGACTAATGTCTGCCAGAGGGACTCCCAGGACCCCCTTGTTAATTTGCCTCCAAGGAGTTGCCATCTCTCTGATATCACCGTTCCTGTTCTAACTCTGGCCAGCGGTTCACTATATAGCATCTTCGCCCATTGTATATATCCAGGCCCCATCCCATAGCCCGCCAGTAGCCATGGCCACTTGACCGAGTCGAAGGCCTTCACTGTGTCCAAGGACACAATTGCCATTTCACCCTCGTTCCCGCTCCCAAACTCAATAATCCGTTGGAGTCGTCTCTGATTATTAGTTATATTCCTATGCGGCACATAGCCCGTCTGGTCGGGGTGTATTAGTTTACCTATACCTCTCCTCAGTCTATTTGTCAAAACAGCCGTCAGTATCTTGCTGTCCTGGTTAAACATCGACAAAAGTCTAAAGGAACCACAGCTATGACCAGGCTTGTTGGGTTTGGGAAGCGGTATTAGGATCGCTTCTCGAACTGACTCTGGCAGTCTTCCCACCTCAAAGGCTTCATTTAACATTTCTAACATTGGGGGGAGCACCTCTTCTTTATATACTTTATAAAATTCACTCTGGAGTCCATCAGCCACCTTACTAGTGGGCAGCTGCCTCACCACCTTTTCTAACTCCTCCAAAGTAATTGGTGCATCCAACTCCTCTTTCCTCCGCGCTTATCTTGGGCAGTCCTATATCCTCCAGTGTTTCTGTTATCGTCGCATGACCACTCTCCCCCCCCCCCTCTCATCCCCATATAGTAATCTATAATAATCTGCAAACTCCAGGTTAACTCCCTCTTGAGTGTCAGCTACACTACCGTCTTCCCTCGTTATTGTTCTAATCATGGGTCTGGGGGTTTCGCTCTTGTATAACCATGCCAGGAGTCTCCGTGTTTTATCCCCTCCCGCATGCTGTCTCTCTATATATCTTTTATAGTTGAGGTTAGACAGTCTTTCCCAGTGTCCCTCACATTTATGCTGCAGTTTAAGTATCAGTTCCATGTCTTCCTTAGTGTTACTTCCTTTTTTTAATACCTTTTCCAGTTCCCTTTCTGTTTCTTGTAGGTCAGCCAAGACCCCCCCCGCAGACCTTTTAGATTTTTGCAATGGCTACCCCTCTCATCACAACTTTGAAGGCTTCCCATAATGTGCCCGCCGAATCCATGCTACCAGTATTCAATTCAAAATAGTTTATAATCTCCTCCCTCATATCCTCCCTAAAAAAGGGATCCCTGAGTGCCTCCGCTCGCAGGCGCCATGTCGGAATCCTTGCTCTCGGGGGGGCAATATTGCCATCCGAGGACCAGAGGCGAGTGGTCCGAAAAGACCCTCGCTTTGTATTCCACATGCGTAGTCTCTGTTATTACCTCTGACGTAGCAAAGACATAGTCCAGCCTCGTATGTAGCTGCTGAGGGGCTGAGTAATGCGAGTATTGCCTTTCTTGGGGGTGTCTCGTCCTCCGCACATCTCCCTGACCAAAGACATCCAGTAATGTCTGCAACGCTTTGGCAGCTGGGGTGTGTCTATCTATCTTCCCATCTGATCTATCCACCCTAGGGTTTAACACGCAATTAAAGTCCCCTCCCCAGATCACTGCACTCCCCATACACATACTTAGGTAGGTACACAGCGTTCTGAAATATGCCGCTCTGTTTTGATTTGGGGCATACGTATTCACAATGCTTATCTCCCTATTCTCTACCAGTCCCCTCATTATGACCATCCTCCCATCCGTCTTCGCTACTTCTGCAACAGTTGAAACGGGAAATGCGGCGCCACCAAGATAAGCATCCCCCTTGCATAAGCAGAATATGACAAGCCTGCCACAACCCCTTTCCATTTCTTAGCAACCGTCTCCATCTTTTCCAGTGTTGGCTGAGTTTCCTGTAACAGTGCGATGTCTATCTTTTGTCTAACTAGGTACAACATGACCTTGTTCCTCTTTAAATAACTGTTAAGCCCTCTGACATTCCATGTGATTATTTTAAGGTCCCCCATGTCCTATCAGAGTTCCCCCCACCAGTGCAGTCCAGATCTAGCCTCCATCTCAGTCTATATAGGCTTGTTTCCCAATTTAAACTCCCCTTAACTACAAACACCCCAAACACCCCTTTCCCCTTCCTTCCCACCTCCCTTCCCTTCCCCAACATTACCCCCCAACTGTTGCCCAGCTACATCTCTGGATCTCAGACACGCTGCATTTAGCTCTTTCTGGCGATAGCCTGTACTCGAAGCTCAGCAGGGTGAGGTCGCCCTAATGGCTATCTTGCTGCTACTACTACTACTACTCGGGGGGGGGGGGGGGGGGGGAGGGGGGTGAGGGGTTTAAGGTGCCTGTGTCCTGCCACTCCTATTTGCTTCAATTCAACTACGCATTGCTATTCAGTTTACTCATGTGTTCAATGCTCTATATTCCAGTCCGTCACGTTTCGACAAAATCAAGGATACCATAGCCTAGTTTCAACACTTCCCATCCGTACCCGTCTATCAGTGTCTTTACCAAGTCTCTACTGGGATACCCCGCTATATGACAACCCAGTATACATGTAGCACCCCAATCACTTGTCGTGCTCTTCTTGGGCCCGTTCCGCATCTGGTTCCGAGCAGCCCTGTAGGTCCAGCCATGTCGCTGCTTCCTCTGGGGCGTCAAAAAATAACTTTCTACTTTTGTGCAGTACTTTCAATCTTGCAGGGTACAGCAGCATATATTTGATGCCGGCCGTGCGCAGCCTCCTCTTTACCGCCACATAGCTATACTGCTGCCTCTGGACCAGCATTGTATAATCAGGATACGCTGTTATAGTAGCCGAGGCTCTTTCGATAGTTCCTCCTTTTCGAAAGAACTCCAAAATCTTCTTGTGATCTTTATATTTCAGTATCTTGGCAATTATTGCGCGGGGAGGGGCTCCAGGCTTCGGTTTTCTCATGAGGGCTCCATGCGTTCGCTCCACTGTGAATCCTTGCGAGAGTTTGTCGGCCCCTATTTCCTGCGGGATCAGGTTCTCAATATAATGCGTAGGGACCTGGACGCCTTCTCCTTCCGGCAGGCCAACCACACGGATGTTATTCCATCTCGCCCTTCCTTCGGCTTCGTCCGCACGATTCACCAGGTTAGCCACTTGCTGCTTTAGTATGTGGACCTCCTTTGCGTTATCAGTGCTGGTGTCCGTGTTAGTTTTGACCGCACTCTCCAGACTGCTCATCCTGTCTGCCAGCGCCCTGACGTCTTGTCGCAGCAGGTTGACGTCTATCCCCACTGCGTCTATTTTAGCCTCCAAGGAGGTTCGCAGGTCCGCCATTGCTATCCCCCATGAGTCTCTTGGCTCCGTTATAGCCGTTAGTATCTGGTGGTTTTCGGTCCTCGGAACTTTCTGTGGGTGCATTTGCGCCACTGTGCGCCGACACCGCTGGAGACTGCTGTGTCTTAGCAAACGCTTCCATCGTGGGTTGTTTGCTTTTGCCCTTGATTACTCTCCCTGTCATCTTGCGATCTTGGTCAAATATCCGAGGTTACTTTGTTCGTTTTGTGGCAATTCTGTTTTGCTTTCCCACCGTGATGCTTGTGAGTCACTCCAGACCTAAGCTGTTATGCTTGAAGTATCCCGTATAGATTTGTATGCGCTGAGCTATGTCTTCGGTGGGTTATGTCCTCCCATGTTTCTATTTGTCCTTGCTGCTTCTTGTAGATTGCTACTGGTCCCAGTTGGACCACCTGTCTCTTGGACTCCTTATACTCAGCGCACCACTGTCTGTGTCCGCCGAGGCCGCTCTCGTGCCATCCACCACCCAGCTCAGCCCTGTACCTCGTGCTCTCCAGTATTCGCTCTCAGTGTACAGCCCCCACACCCTTCGAGACCCTTTGCCCTTTCTTGACGCCCCAGGGTACTTCTGGCAGAGAACCACTCAGGCATCCATCCCAGGCAAAGTGGGGAGTCTTTCTTCCCCCTTGGCATCTAGCACTTTTTTCCCAGCACAATGGTGTGATTCAGCCTGTATGGGGTGCCCACCTGGCAACCCCAATGGTTGAAAGCTGCCACAGTTAGTGTCCTGCCACAGGTCCCATACGTACTTGTGGGTGAAAATGTATTCAGTGGGCCGCGCTGACTCCTCTCCTTCAGCGCGGCTCCTGTGCTGCCTTATGTGGTTCGCGTGTGCAATCTCCCCCCTGGGAGTTGCCCTTGCCGGCAGTTGACCGCGTGCACGGTTAGTCCATCCCTGCTACCATTATTGCACCTTGCAGGGCTGCTTTCGCTGCGCCGGCGTTCAGCACACTTTGGGTTTCCCAGTGTTATTTGTTCATTTCGCTCTTGAAATCCACTGTGCCTCTCTCAAGCCCTATTTGCCTCTCCATGCAATATTGAGCTTTCAGTATTTCTGAGCTCGCTCTTTAACCATCTTTTAGGGGCTGAGTTCAGTTGTTCGCTTTCCTTCTGTAGTTGCACATGCTCGCTTTAGTTCCTGTCCCAGGGATCCCTGCGACCAGCGCCCCACCTCTAGTGTGCTGGCAGGCGCCCATGCCCTCCTCTATCTGATCAGGCTCCCTGGTCTATGCAATCCTCTTGTGCCCGCTTCGATCACTGGGGGCTCTTACACATAGACCCCAGCTGGGTGTGATACAAACTCCTCCAGCGGCTCTGGTCTCCTCCGTGTGCACTTTTATTCAGGCAGCTGGTGTTGTCAGTGCCCGTACATACATGTTCTATGTGTAATTAGGAGGCTGTACACTGTCAGATCACCGTTGTTAACTTGGTCAGACTGCCCACAGTCAACAGAGCATGCATGCATGCTCTGTGCTCTTCTTGTTAGCAAACGTGAGCTCTCGCAGCTGCCTGTCACTTTAGTGTAGCTTGGGTGCTCACAACAAGTTTGTTTCGCTGCAATGTCCATTACCGTATCCAGCCTCACCGAAGGAGCGGCATTGGATACATTGTATCTTCTCTGTGTATTGTTCCTGATCTCCGCATCGTAGAGCAGCCGCGGCTGGCCCGCGTAAAGTCGTCTCCGGTGCTCATGTAACCCAGAACCAATGCTCTATCTGCTTCACCGCAGCTTCCTACGCGTCCTTCATGCTCGCGGAGGTCGCATCAGGGGCCAGCCCCCCGCATCTGTTTTTGTACACAGTGCCCCACCGCAAGCCGTGCTAATGCCGAGATCTGATTAGGGAAATCAGCATGTGTCTCTGGTTCTGCTTACCCGGCTGCTGCCGAACACCATCTCCAATGCTCACTTTGCAGCACCCCGTAAGTCTGTCACAGTTCTTCGAAGTCCTTTGTCCAACGGGCGGTGGCCATCTTCATTTCCTTATTGGGTATGCCTCAGGATATTCTCAGGCTTCAAGCTATGTAATTCTTACAGCAGGCAACGTGATAATGCGTCCTAGCTTGCCTCAGAGTGTCCCACACTCGCCATTTAAATAATTAGTCTTGCATGTCCGTATTCTCGCAGCAATGTCAGGATGTTGAACGGATCATCAGGAGCCACAGTGAAGACGCATCCTTTCACATGGCTGCTTAGCCACGCTCCCCGATTTTATACCTCATGATGACATGCTTTTGTGAAGTTACGTATTGCGAGGGATATATAGCTACAAACAGTAGTCCAGATAAGATTCTGAGGTCAGTTTTTTAAAATTGCAGATTAAATGTGATTTCAAGGGAGTAAAAATGCATTTTCTCCTTCACAAGACAGTAAAAGGTGTTTACTTCCTGCCAACACATGCAAATAGTTAAAACTGTATGGACATCATTATCGTGAATGAGTAGTCCACATCATGACGGAAAAGCATGTTTCTCCCACAATTAACAGTTAAAGCGCAGTGTGCAAACACCCGCTCACAAATGGAACAGATGAGCACTAACATTGAGCTTCCCCTGCAAGCAAAAAATGAGTACAACAGCAGCACATGCTGTTTAATCCTTCGTTCAAACAGAACAGGTCTGCTTGAGTAGGAGCTGTTCAGGCTTCCCACACACAAACAAAGGTGTACCAGGGCAACAGCAATAAAAACTTTCATTGTGTAGAACAGGTGGAGTAGATCAGTACAAGATAAAGCAAGAGTAGAACATACCCACACAGAGAACAGAAAAAGAATGGGTCCCTGCAGTAGACGTTCTCCTCGTATGGAACAGGTGCAACCTAGGCTTCAGGAGTGCACACTCCCCATCTAACCTAACAAAAGGTATGCCACGAACCTCAGTAGGTCATTCTTTCCTCACATCGAACAGGAACGTTGTGGGTCTCGACAGAATAACATTACCCCAGATAAGTTGTTGGTCACAGCATTAGACGTTCCACCCGCATAGAGAAGGAACTGCATGGGATGGAGCAGTGTAAGCACCCGCACACTGAACAGGTAAATGAAGGGCTTCAGAAATGAAAGCTACACTCTCATACAATGGGAACAGCATAGACCTCAGCAATCCGAATTCCCATCACAAAGAACTTGTCCAGCAGGGGCCAAGCGATACAAGCTCCCCTCACATAGAATATTAAAGGAGGTTAAGCCACTCAATACACCTTTTTTTTTTTCTCTACGAAGGTCTGCACATTTGATCTCTTCTGTATAGATTAGAATTTTTAAGACGCAAACAAACCAGGCCAATTGCACAGTAAAACAAACCCGGCTTGTATTGGGTTTGATGCTAGATAGCAGAATTGTCTGTTCATTTTCAATGAAAGTCTTCATGGCCTGCAAGTAACCGTACTTAATGGTATGCCAGTGTTGTGATATGACTGTGCAAAGAGCCATGTGCTCAATGCTAAAATCTTTATCTAATCTCATGGTCAAATGTTGGCTGGCCCGAGTTAGCATAACGTACTTCAGAGGTCAGTAAACTATCGACTTAGCTAATAATAGTCACTGCAAGGCATAAATTAGTTTTCAAAAATTAATTAGCAGAGTTTGCTAATTACATTTTACTTAGCAAACAAACCCATTTCATTAGCAATGGTGTACTAATGTTTTTAATGCCACCCGAAGACTCTTGTACCCAAGATATAAAATGAGCAACACTACAGCAGTTTTGTATACCGCTAAAGTAAGGCATTAGTGAAATAAGTCAGGCCTTGCAAATTTTTTCGGTAAAATGGTGCATGTCACCACAAACCAACTTTAGTTTGGCACACTCAGTGAAACCTTTATTTGACATTTACTGCAAACAAAGTAAAGTTTCAATAAGTTTCCAACATCCCCAGCAAATGGTACTGGCCCTTCTTAAAATCTACTGGACTATGCGAGTGGGCGAAAATACTTTGCGAGCCCTGGGTGAGTGTCTGTAAAAAGGTTAGCTGCACAAATGGACCTAAATAAATAAATATGATAAAAAGGCTCTTAAAACAGTTTGGCCAGCTCTCTCTACCGCAGGTGCAAATATATAATGCAATCATAATCCTAGAGCAAAGTGAGCTCTGGAAGCCAACTACACTACAGTTTTGCAGTAGGTCTGTAGATGTACAGACTGGATGAAACTATTGATCACTAAGTAAATATCAAGTTAGCTGTGTGTATTCATTAGGTAAACGACTAAGCTGAGTGGATGGCATAGCAGGCAAAGAACTGGGCAAACTAGGCAGAATATTGTAGTTTGCAGCCATCTCACTTTCAGGGTAGCGGGTATAAACCAACATGGTAAGATAGAATGTCCAGTAGTATGGGATCAGCTCATGGGTTGAGCACCAGTTGCAAGCTGTATGTAACCAGCAGGGCACAGGACTAGGTTTGCCGTCGAAGAATTTGGCCGCATGGTCATGTACATGTTCAAAGGTGTCAACTCGTCAATATGATGCATCTTCCCCAACAAAATGAAATCTAGTTCACACTGAGATTTAGATGCACTTCACTGTAAAGCATGGAGACAATGCAGTGTTTTACAGTAGAAATACTGTAATTATGCATTATGTAACCTATTATATTTTTAGAAAAGGAAATGAAAGCCTTTTTTTAAGCAGAAATATATCTAACACATTCAGACAGGATACAGTTAGCTTAATAACAGTATTATCCTGATTATTTCTGGTTTGCAATTATTTGAAAAATAGAAATAAAATGGGCATAGCACTCCCACACAGGCTTTTTGGCACATGAGTGAAAGGGATGATTACTGCTGCACTCTCTCTCCATTAGCCCCTTTGAACTTTGCAGTGAACTGAGAAAAGTGGGCTTAGAGAGCTCTGAAGACAAGGGAGGAATGCAGGGTGAGCTATGCTTTCATTGAACAGGGTAACTTAAATAGCTAACTTTGCTACACAAGTGCCAATTTCATGAGCAAACATATAGAATTGCATAGCAAATTGCTCTGCGACACTGCATATTTTATGCCGTGCACTGTGCTTAGAAGATGGAGGAATCCCGCATGAAGGACAACATGTGTTACGTACCTTTCTGGATTATCACTACAGGGACATGTTTTCCTGAGTTTCTATTTCATTTCCAAATGTATTTCATTGTTTTGGAACAACTCTTAAGTCAAGTTTTGAATGTTTTAAGTGTATTCTGGAAGATTTGAAAGAGGCTGTAACCTCTGATTGGCATAATGACAATCACTCGCCCTTGAGTAAGGGCCCTGGTGCCACAGACCATTTTTATAGTATACCACATTGACTCAAAGTTAAGGTTAAATTGATGTTTAAACTAGATTCAATACTCATTTATGCCACAGATAAGGTTTTACGGTGGGAGTATTTTATTTGAGGTGGGAGTATTTTACACTGTTTTAATAATGAAAGGAAATTAATTTGTAAGATTAAAAAATTATTTGCCTTAGCAAGAGTGTAAAGTATGCAACCGGCAACCAGAACTAAACTTGAAAATTAATGGAACACATAACCAAAACGGTTGTGTAGCAAAGATGTCTGGCTTCAAACAAGTTATTACATTTGTGGAAAACGCTCTCCACATTGTTTATGAACGCACCACATACGTACAGCTTTATGATATATGCACACAACACAGGAACTCAGAAAAATACTTCGAAGGGATTGTGTCCGCCGACGTATTCCTTATCTTTGATAATACGTTTCCAGCTTGCTGGCCTCGGAAATTTTTTCTGTAGAGGGCGCTGCGCGTCGACGTCTGCCGAGTCGATATCCCTCGACAGCCACCGTATCGGCGCTGACGTCATCATGCACATAAATAGCCACGCGCTGCGTCTGTTGCTCAGTTCCATTTTTCCGCGCTTCGTGGGGCCTCGGAACGTCGTTGCTCAGTTCAGTCAGGATAACTACTATATCTACTCGAATATACCTTCTCGTTCTCGATGGCATCTTCATCGGAACCGACGACGCTGCAATCCGGCTTCAAGAAATGTCGAGACTGCGGTAAAAAAATGTTGATAACGGATCCACACAGGATCTGCTTGTGGTGCTTGGGAACCGAGCACCATTGTCCGGAGTGTGAGGACTGCATGTCCATGACGGCGAAAGCCTTGAAGGAGCGCAAGGGGAAGCTCGAGAGAGGTAAGTCAATCAAAACCTCCTCGAAGGTTTCTTCGGCTGAGTCGAGGCATTCGTCTCCTCGCCGTCAAACATTCCCATTCTAGATCTCGAAGTAGCTCCCACCATTCGTCGAGATCAAGACACTCAAAAAAGAGACGTCGAAGATCCCCTTCCTCGTCGTCTTCTGTGTCCCCAGAAAGGGTCTCCTGTCCCACTAAACACAGCTCTCATGCTGAGTGGGAGGAATTCAGAAAGAAAATGTTAAGCGTCTTCGAGAACGCGGCCTCGACCCCCTCGAAGACAGCTGAGGGTGATAACCCGGGTGAAAAACCCAAAAAATCAAAACGCCGCGAGTCACAGCACCCGGCGAAACATTCCACCCCAGAGCGCCACGAGCCATCAGGTAGGAAGGCACCGTCTTCGCCGCCATCGAAGATTCCTTCGACGCACGGATCGGTGCCGTTGTCGAAGGGTTCCTCGACGCATCAGCTGATCGACTCGACGCCATCGTCGACATCGACGCCGATGAAAGAGAAGACTAAGGCCACTCCATAGCCAACGGTGATTCCAAGGGCCTCCGGCACGACGCCAAGACCGTCGTCGATGTCCTCGAGTAGGATCACAATCCTCTCGAGTTCGAGACCCCTTCCAGTTTTTTCGGCGCTTTCGAAGCCTGTCACATCGTCGACGACATCGACGTTTTCTCGCCCAATAATGACGAGTTTGGCTCCTTCTGCCTTAGATGGGTTTTACACCATTTCAGAGGTCGGAGTACCCTGGACTATCTTCAATTTATGAAGAGGGGGAAGATTCTGACCAGGAAACATTTGGTTTGCAGAGGACCACACTGCCTATTTCAGAGGATTTCACCTCTGAGGAAAGAAGGCTGAAGGACCTACAGGAGTCACTACATGAGGCAAGTGGGCTGGACACTTCCCCAGAAGTGGAATTTGTTAAACCAGTCTGTTAAACCAGTCCCAGGAGAACATGCCGAAACACCCTATAGAACCCTTATGGCGAGAATTATTGAATTTATGGGTTGGTCTGCGCCTTCACCTGTTTCAACAGGATGACCTAACAGACATATTAGACAAAGGTCCACAGGAGGACCCTGTGGTCCCCTTCCATGCAGCCTTACAAAGGAAAATTACATCTAATTGGGAAACTCCTGAAGTTATCCCTGCGGTCAATAAAAGATTGTCAGCCAAGTATAGGGTAGCGGCTGCTGACCCTGAATACTTATCAAAACACCCGACTCCACAGAGCCTGGTGGTTCAAGCGGCAACTTCATCTAGCAGTAGGACCGCTTACCCTACTGTCTCCCAGGATAGAGATGACCAGAGGTAGGATTCTATAGCAAAGAAAGTCTTCTCTGCTTGTAGTATGGCGTTGAAGTCCATCAACGCCACCTGTACACTTGCCAGGTTCAGTCACACACTATGGGAAATGTGCTTCATCAGCGGCTGACTGCATACCCGAAGGAGAGGAAAAGGAAGCCTTCCTTAACATTATTAAAGATGGCAAGGATGCCATGTGCGAATCACTTCAAACTGGCATCGATTCCGCTGACAGTATCAGCAGGGCCATGGCGGCAAGTACAACAATCCGCAGGCATGCGTGGTTGCGAAAGTCTGGCTTTGCTCCAGATGTACAGGCCAGACTTTTGAATATGCCCTTTGACGGCTCTTCACTATTTGGGGAAAAAGGCTGATGACAGTCTGGAAAAGTTGCAGACTTCTAAAGCAGCAGCAAAACCTTTAGGAGCTCCTATCCGCCAAACTCCTTTTCGCCCCTCAAGAACCTCTGGGAGAGGAAAGTCCTTTTGCTATTATTCTGCATTCGGGAAAGGCAGAGGACAGCCGGCTCAAAGAGGCCAAAGGAGATCCACCCGAGGTGGACGGGTCAAAAGTACTAAGGCCGCAGCAACAGCAGGTGCCTCTTTACCCTTGGCATCTGCCTCAGCTGCCCCCAAACCACTCTGGGGCCTTTCCACACAATACACCTGTAGGGGGCAGGTTAACTCGCCATCTGACGGAATGGCAGGCTATAACGTCAGAAGCTTGAGCATTGGAGACAGTT
The DNA here is from genome assembly GCF_040938575.1 of Ambystoma mexicanum. Classification (NCBI taxonomy): domain Eukaryota; kingdom Metazoa; phylum Chordata; class Amphibia; order Caudata; family Ambystomatidae; genus Ambystoma; species Ambystoma mexicanum. Next base: position 384,134,853 of record NC_090933.1, read on the forward strand.
GCCCAAGGTTACTCCCTACCCTTTCTACACATTCCTCAGTCATCCACCGGGGAACAGCTCTCTAAAAGTTCCAGATCCGCTCCTCTTGCAGGAAATTATAGACCTGCTAGAGAAAGGTGCCATAGAACCGGTACCTGTAGCGGACAGGAACAAGGGCTGGTACTCCCCCCTACTTTCTCATACCAAAGAAGGACGGAGGACTGAGACCCATCCTGGACTTACGAGAATTGAACAAGTTCCTCAGGAAGGACAAGTTCAAGATGGTAACTCCCTCTCAGATCCTTCAGGCCCTCCAGCTCCAGGACTGGCTGGTATCTCTGGACCTTCAGGATGCTTATTGCCATGTGCCGATCCATCTCAAACACAGGAAATACCTGAGGTTCGCAATTGGCGACTCCCATTATCAATTTTGAGTTCTGCCATTTGGGCTGACCTCCGCCCCGAGGGTCTTCACCAAGCCGATGTCGATAGTGGTGGCGAATCTAAGGAGGGAAGGGATCCACGTCTACCCCTACCTAGACGATTGGCTAATCAGGGCTCTATCTTCGGAACAAGCTCAGATCCAGCTAGATTATGTCTGCCACTTCCTTCACAAACTGGGCTTCTCCCTCAATTTAAAGAAGTCACAGATGATACATCACAGAGACTCCAATTCATTGGAGCGGTCCTGGACACTTCCCTGGGAAAAGCCTCGCCACCAGAGGTGAGGGCTCAAGATATTCTACAGATGGTCACCAAATTTCAAAATGCCCAATATCTCCCAGCCTTTGACTTTTTGAGGTTGCTAGGCCTCATGGCATGCTGCATTTTCCTTGTGCCAGAGGCTCGCCTGAGAATGAGATCTCTTCAGTGGGCACTGAGAAGTCAGTGGTCGCAATTCTCAGGGAGAATGGCAGATCTCCTCCGGATTCCGGACAAGGTAGCCCGCGACCTTCAATGGTGGGCCTATCCAGAGAACATCTTGAAAGGAGAACTGTTTTGGCAACCATGGCCGGAGATAACAGTAGTCAGACGCCTCACTCACGGGGTGGGGAGCCCATGCCAACGATTTGACCATCAGCGGTCGTTGGTCTCCATCGGAGTCCAGACTACACATCAACCTTTTGGAGCTGAGAGCGATCAGACTAGCGCTGAAAGCTTTCCTGCCATCAGTACAGGGGAGAAATGTCCTAATAATGACGGACAACACGGTGGCCATGCACTACCTCAACAAAAGGAGGCGTAGGATCACTGCCACTGTGCAGAGAGGCGATGCAGCTCTGGTTTTGGGCAATCCAAGAAGGAATCTCTATCGGCAGTCCACCTAGCCGGAGAGAAGAACTTGACAGCGGACGCTCTGAGCAGGCAGAGCAGTCTCCCACGAGTGGGAGCTAGCTCAGGAAGTCCTTCAAGAGATCTTTGCCCTTTGGGGAACCCCTCAGGTGGATCTGTTCGCCACAAGCACCAACAGGAAGTGCGATCTGTTCTGTTCAAGGCAATTTCCCCCAAGAGGAGCTCTAGGAGACGCGTTCGTAGTGGACTGGGAGCTTCCACTCCTTTACGCGTTCACACCAGTCCCTGTTATTCCTCAAATGATCAGGAGGTTGAGAAGATTCCGGAAAACCATGATCCTAATTGCCCCGTATTGGGCCAGGAGAACGTGGTACCCGGACCTTCTAGATATGTCCATCTGTCCTCCAATCCGTCTTCCACTCAAGGAGAATCTTCTCTCGCAGAAGGGAGGTCAGGTCCTCCATCCAGACACCAGAACCCTCAACCTTCACGCTTGGCTTCTGAAAGGGTGAGGTACAAGGATTGGGATCTCCCTGATGACGTCATGGAGGTGTTGCTTTCGGCCAGAAGGCCAGCAACAAAGTCTTTATACCGCTGCCATTGGAACAATTTTTGCAGCTGGTTTAGGGAAGAGCATATCGACCCTTTTTCATGTGGTACACCAACGGTGTTATCGTTTCTACTCTACTTGGCAAACTCAGGCCTTCAAGTTGGCACTGTAAAAGGCTATCTCGCAGCACTTTCTATCTTCAAGCGCACTGCGGAGGAACCATCGTATTTCAAACTTCCTCTTGTGGTACAATTTCTCAAGGGATTAACTAATGTTTATCCTCCAAAACCATTCCAGGTTCCCTTATGGGACTTAAATTTAGTCTTAAACTTCCTATTGAGCACTCCATTCGAACCACTTCACTCTTGTGCGCTGAGATTTCTCAAGCTTAAAACTGTCCTATTGGTAGCACTGACATCTGCTAGGAGAGTGAGTGAGCGAGCTACAAGCTCTCTCCTGTAAACCCCCACATACAATCTTCCACAAGGACAACGTTGTCCTACAGGTGAAGCCTAATTTCCTCCCAAAGGTGTTTTCTGAATTTCATATTACTCAGAAAATTACCTTACCTTCGTTCTGCCCTCCTCCCCATCCGGGGAAAGAGGCGGAAAGGCTACATAGGCTGGACCCAAGACGAGCTCTCAGCTTTTACATCAACAGAATGGCTAGGATCAGGCAGTCAGACTAACTGTTTGTAGGATACTCAGGTCACAAGTTGGGACTACCCATAACAAAACAAACCATCTCCAGGTGGATTATTTTGGCCATTCTGGAATGTTACAAACTGGCAGGGAAAGAGCCACCCCAAAATCTCAGGGCTCATTCAACCAGGGGTATCACAGCCTCTTCGGCTCTCCAAAGTTGGGTACCGGTCCGAGACATATGTGCGGCTGCCACATGGTCGTCCGCACATACATTCACAAAATTGTACAACCTGGATTCCTCCACTACTCAAGAGATCAGATTTGGCAAGGCCGTATTACATTCGGTCCATCCCTAAAGGGATACATAACATTCTCACTCCCACCTCCAATTACATGCCACTGCTATGGGAGTCTATCAAAGATAAGGAATACGTTGGAGGACACAATCCCTTCGAAGAACAAGTTACTTCTTACCTGGTAACGTTCTTTTGACGGGATGTTCCTCCGACGTATTCCTTATCGCCCCTCCCATCCATCCCCGCAGTGTTACTTCCCTTGTGGTTGCAGCTTGCGCTCCTTCAAGGTCAATAACCAATTCAGGCATGACTTTTCTTATGCTACAAAACGGAACTGAGCAACGGACGCAGCGCGTGGCTATTTATGGGCATGATGACGTCGGCGCTGATACGGTGGCCGTCGAGGGACATCGACTCGGCTGACGTCGACGCGCAGCGCCCTCTACAGAAAAGATTTCCGAGGCCAGCAAGCTGGAAACGTATTATCAAAGATAAGGAATACGTCGGAGGAACATCCCGTCGAAAGAACGTTACCAGGTAAGAAGTAACCTGTTTTTCTGTGCAATGCAAGCATTTATTGAAAAAGCATTTGTCTGTTAAAATGATACTTCACAATTGTAACTAAGTTTCTGGAGCTTGTGAATTTGCTTAGATTCTTATGCTTTGTAAAGGCCACCATCTAGTGGTTGGTGCAGATTATTACATATTGTTTTTTCGAACTCAAAGTTGGCGTTGACAGGGCAACACTATCCCTAACCTACGTGTACAGCTAGCCATGATCCTTCATGCACTGAGATCCTCAGATTGTTTTTGTCAACCACCGACATTGGACATAAAATGCTCAGTCCCCAAGAGAAAGCAGGTGGAGATTGAACGCTGTGGCCTAACAAAAGCCCACATCACAGAGCGACAATGGCGCGGCGTACCATCATCTGATGCCAAATCGAATGCCAAATAGGCACACCACAATGTAAAGGTGATGCAGTAGGGAGGGTGGTGAAGGGCTAAGTTATACTCCATACACCCGTGTTATTGGAGAATGCCTTTGACCCCCTTGCAGATTCACCTGCATGCACTAGTACTAGTTTGCCTGTTTCCTGGCTACCCAATGGAGAAGACTTTATTTAAATTCTGCCCTCGGGAGCAATATCAAATTCACTTGAATATATGCACTGAGTGTGCAATAGCGGTTATTCGAATGGATTGTGTCCTCCAACCTACTCCACATCTTTGACATGTAATTTCCACAGCTGTGCTGCTACGGAAGTTTTTCGGCAGAGGGCGTCCTGCGTCGATGGTGTCTGGTCCATGTCCCTTGAAGGCCTCCATCGAGGGTGACGTCATTGGATGTTAAACGTAGGACGCACAGCGCCCGTAGCCTCAGTTCCGTTTTTTCCGCAAATGCGTTTGCTTCGAGAACTCGGCGCGCCTCGTGTTATCAACTTCGATAATGTCTTCTTCGACCCCCTCCGACCCTGCAGTCGGTCTTTAAAGTGCAGGGACTGTAAGTACAAGATGTCCATTCCGGACCCACACCGTATCTGCTTGTGGTGCCTGGGCGAGAGCCACGACACCGACGACTGCTTGAAGTGCCAGTCGTTAACTGCCAAGTCCTTGCAGGAGCGTAAGGGGAAGTTGCAGGTAGATCGGGTATCCAAACCCCGTAAATCCAAGAAATCTGGTCTTTTCCCCGACGACTCGAGGGGTGGCTCTCCCCGTCGGAAGGAGTCCATGGGATCTCGGTCCCGGAGTGGTTCTCGCCACTCCAACTCGTTTAGGCAATCCCAGAAGTGGCATCACAGCTCGCCTTCCCCGTCCTCTTCGGATGATGGCACAGCGCGGAAAGTGGCTTGCCCCACTAAATCCTCTACTCCGGAGGAGTGGGAGGCATTCAGGGAGAAAATGTTGGAGATTTTTCAATCTCAGGGCACTGCCCTGTCGGTGCCTTCGGTTGAAGCTGGCGGGGAATAGTCTCGGTCTGACGTTCACGCGCCTTCGGGCCTGGGCGGTCAGCGCGATAAGCATCGGGAACCGTCGAGGTCCCATTCGGACAAGGCTCTGCTAGATTGCCAGGGACGTGCCTGGTCCAGGTCGAGGTCCTAGTCCCCGGCGAGACTGTCAAAGCCTGGGAAGGTGTCGAACCCATAAGTGCCGTGCCCATAGAGTGTGGCTGTCTGGGCCTTGCATGTGACCAGGCCCTCGGATCACTCTGCGCCATTGTCGACGCCAAAGCCGTTGGCACCCTCAATGCCATTGGGGCCTACAAGTCTGAATTTGACGGTCGAGGCCCCCAGAGCTGTGAATCCTCCGAGGACAGTTCTGGCTAAGACTGTGAGGCCCCCTGTGGACTCCAGGTCTACTCCTGTACCTTGGAGGGAGTTCTTTCCCTCTCTACAAGATATTTGAGGATGTGGAGAGAGGTCTGATGTGGAGTTGGAGCCTTTTGGTGCTCCTGGTAACGCTCTTGCAGCCCCTGACAGTCATTTCAGAGGACAGTTAGCTGGAGGATCTGAGGCAATCTTTACATGTCAGTGGCCTGGATATATTCCTGAGATGAAGTTTGGCAGGCCTGAGCCTGGGGCTCATGCTGAATCCTCCTATAGGAGGTTGGTTTCGAGGGTTATGCAGTACCTGGGGTGGTTCGGCCCTCAAGTTGAGATCGATCAGGATGACCTGACTGACATTTTAGATCAGGGTCAGTCCACTGACCCAGTGTTGCCTGTTAGGCTCACCTGGTATCCACGGGGGCACCACACGATACTGGATGGAGGTCTAAGCGCTATCCCGGGCCCCTCTCTGCTTGGTTATGTGGCAGATGGTGGGTAGAGCCTATTATAGGAAAATGGAGGGTTAAGATACTGGTTCTGTGATGGGTGGACTCCCACCTCCCTCTGGTCCAAATCCCCTCCCTTGGGGTTATTGCTCACCTTAGGTTTTTGTGCATTGAACTCTCCGTCCTGCGTCTCTGTGCAGGGGTACGTGGTTGGTGCGGGTGTTCCGTGGACCTAGTTGCTTCACTGGTCCGTGGGCCCTTATGTCGGGTCCAGACCGGCTGTGACTCCGACTCTGCTTGCTGTCTTCCAGGTGAGTTATGTCTTTTCCCTCTTTATTCTTTCTTTCCCTCCATTTTCTGTCTTCTCGGCGTCTTGCTCCACTACGCTGTCTGTTCCCTAACAATGTCTCTCTTGTTTTTACAGGGATGGTTGCGATCTCGGAGTTGCTGCACCAATGGCGAAGACCACAGTGAGTTATTGATGCACGAAGCGCTGCGCTTTTTATTGGTGTTAATTGCTAACCTGTGTTCTCTTCTCCTCTTTGCACAGGTTGCAGTGATGTTCCGGAGTGATGAGCGATCAAAGCGCTGCTTGCCCAGGTAAGTGCCTTGTTAAGTTTGACCTTGTTCCTTCGCCCTTGCAGGTTGCGGTGAAACCCGGAGATGGGCGAGGTAAGGGAAGCGCAGGGTGCTGCCAGGACTCGCTGCTTGCCCAGGTAAGAATTGTTAGTAATGCTGTCCTTGTTTCTTCACCTTTTGTAGGTTGCGTCGAACTCCGGAGATGGCCGAGGTAAGCGAAGCGCAGGATGGATTCAAGGCCGGTTATTTCACAGGTAAGTGTTCTTGCTCGCTAATGCTATTCTTGTTGTTCGAGGTTATTAATGGAATCCGGATCTAGGGCTTCAGGATTGGGCCGCCGGAGAAGCAGATGAGTAGGAGCTAGACACGGTGAGCGTTATGCTGCAGGAGTGCAGAATAAAGTGAAGCCTGTTCTACTGTTTGGGTATGGTTTGAATAGCCCAGGTAAAGTAGTTCCAGGCCAAGTAGTTCCATGCCCAGACACACCCAAAACACTAGACTGCATGGCTTGGTTCTAAAGTACTGAGCTGTGTAATAGGCCTCCATTTTGGATTAAGGTCCAAAACTGGTATTACTTTATTCCTGATAATGAGCCTGGCGCCAGGACTGACTCCATGTGTGTTTCTGATGGAGTGTTAAGGCCCTTGGGGCCAGTGTGAAGGGCTTTAGCCCCACTGCTGCCAGGGGGCTGTTATACCTGAGGGGGTCAGGGGCATGGATCGTGACCTTGTCTTTTCACATGGTGTTACAGAAAAGGATGGCTGCTACTTGGAACACCCCTGGAGTCTCTTCCGGCGGTCAACAAGTCGTTGACTAAGAAATACCGCCCATCCAGTAGTGACCCCAGCTACCTATCCACACACCCCACTCCAGAGAGTTTGGTGGTTCAGGTGGCCATGGCCACCTCGAGGCAGGCGGCGTACCCTACCATCCCTCCAGATAGGGACAACAAGCGCTTTGAAGGATGGGCGCGCAAGGTATTTTCGGCTGGGAGTATGGTCCTTAAATCGGCCATCCCCACCTGCGTCTTGACCATATTTTTGCACACTCTGTGGAATTCTCTCTGGCGGCTGAGCATATTCCCGAACGGGACGAAAGGGATAGGTTCCTAGCTATTGTGCAGGATGGCATGGATGCCATGTGTGAATCCCTTCAGTCTGGGTTGGACACGGCAGATGGTGTCAGCCAGTCCATGGCTGCAAGCACTGTGATATGCTGGTCTGCATGGTTGCGGAAGTCAGGGTTTGGACCGGACGTGCAGGCCTGTCTTCTCAAAATGCCCTTTGATGGCTCATTTGTTTGGCAGCAAGACTGACGAGAGCCTGGAGAGGTTGCAGACCTCCAGAGCTGCTGCGAAATCTTTGGGTGCAGCTGTAAGTCAACCTCTGCCTTTTCGTCCTAGGGGACAGCAGTGGAGGGGTTCCTTTCGTTACTACTCTTTTGGTAGAGCCAGAGGAGCAGCCCATGAAAGAGGCCACTGAAAGCGTTCTCGGGGTGGACGGGGACGAGGGGCCAAAGCCGCTCAAGCAGCTGCTTCTTTGCCTTCAGGCGCTGCCGCAGCCGCTCTGAATCAGCTATGAGGCCAGGTCCAATTGTTCGCCGGTTGGGGGCAGATGGTTTCGGCATCTCAAAGAGTCGCAAGCCATTACTTTAGGCGTGGGTTCCGGAAACAATGCCCACGGCTACTGCCTACCCTTCCTGAATCGGCCTTGCAACAATCCACCAGGGAAACTCTTTGAAGGTTCCGGATCCGCTCCTTGTGCAGGAAATCTTAACCCTGCTGGAGAAAGGTGCTATGGAACTAGTGCCTGTGGTGGAGGGGAACAAGGGCTGGTATTCCCCATATTTTTTTATTCCCAGAAAAGACAGAGGACTGAGACCCATCTTGGACTTGAGTCACTTGAACAAGTTCCCCAGGAAAGAAAAGTTCAAAATGGTCACTCTTTCTCAGGTCCTTCAGGCCCTTCCATTTCAGGATTGGTTGGGGTCATTGGACCTACAGGAGGCATATTTTCATGTGCCGATCCATCCAAAGCACAAAAAATACATGAGGTTTGCTGTTGGCAGCTCGCACTTTCAGTTTCGGGTCCTGCCATTCTGGTTGACCTCTGCCCCAAGGGTCTTCACCAAGCTCATGATGCTGGTGGCAGCGTATCTCAGGTGGTGGGAGGGGTGTGGTTCACCTCTACCCCTACCTGGATGACGGGCTGATCCGAGCGTGTTCTCCTGAACAGACCTTGGATCATCTCATCCTCACCTGCCACTCCCTTCACAAGCTGGGATTCTCCCTCAATTTCAAGAAGTCGCATATGTCACCTTCCCAACAGCTCCAGTACATCGAGGCTGTGTTGGACACATCTTTTTGGGGGTGGGGAAGAGTGCTCGGCACCCAAGGTGAGGGCTCATTACATTGTCCAGATGGCCGACAAGTTTCAGCATGCCCAGAGTCTCCCGGCTTTCGAATTCTTAAGGTTGCTCGGCCTCATGGCATACTGCATTTTTCTGGTGCCGGAGGCCAGACTGCGGATGAGAGCGCTCCAATGGGCCTCAGGACGCAGTGGTCCCAATTCTCAGGCAAGATGTCGGATCTTCTGTAGATTCCGCTCAAGGTCTCACTGGACCTTCTGTGGTGGGCCAGCGACATGAATATGATGAAGGGAGAGCCGTTATGGCAATCGTGGCCGGCGGTGACGATAGTGACGGATGCTTCCCTTACAGGATGGGGAGCTCACGCCAACAAGCTGACCACCAGCGGTCATTGGTCTCCGTCGGCTTCCCATAAATCTTTTGGAGCTGAGGGCCATCGGGCTAGCCCTGAAGGCTTTTCTGCCGTTTGTACGTGGGAAGAGAGTCCTGATCATGACAGACAACACAGTGGCCATGCATTACCTCAACAAAAAGGGGGGTGTAGGGTCGCTCTCGCTGTGCAGCTCTGGGTCTGGGCAATATAGCCAGGAATCTCGCGCTCGGCAGTTCATCTGGCCGGAGAGGAGACTGTGGTGGCGGACGCTCTGAGCAGGCAGAGCACAGTCTCCCACGAGTGGGAGTTGGCTCCGGAAGTCCTTCAGGAGATCCTCGGCCTTTGGGGAACCCCTCAAGTTGATCTGTTTGCGACCGGTGCCAACCAGAAGTGCGAGACATATTTCTCAAGGGGAATTTCCTCAGAGAGGAGCGTTTACGGGTCGCGTTCGTCGTGGATTGGTCATTCCCACTTCTGTACGCATTTCCTCCGGTACATGTCATTCCTCAGGTTCTAAGGAGGTTGCGGAGGTTCGGGTCTCACATGATCCTAATTGCTCCGGATTGGGCCAGGAGAGTGTGGTACCTGAACCTTTTAGCAATGTCCATCTGGCCTCCACCCCATCTTCCCCACAGAGCATCGTCTCTCTCGCGAGGGAGGTCAGGGTTTTCCCCATCCAAAGGTCAAGTGTCTCAATATTCACGCATGGTTTCTGAAAGGGTGAGATATAAGGATTGGGACCTCCCTGATGACGTGATGGAGGTGTTGCTTTCGGCCAGGCGTCCGGCAGCCGAATCCCGGTACCGTTACCGTAGGTTTTGCGACCAGTGCAGAGGTAACCATATCGATCCTTTTCAGTTTCATTCTTGCTTTCTTTTGCCCACAAGTGTCTTCAAGTGGATACCATTAAAGGTTATCTGGCAGCGCTGTCTATTTTCAAGCGCTCGTCTGAAGAATGTTCTAATTTTAAGATTCCTTTGATTACCCAGTTTCTAAAAGGACTCACAAATGTGTTCCTGCCATCCCCTTTTCAGGTGCCGATTTGGGATCTGAATCTAGTCTTGAAATTCTTGATGGGTGCTCCGTTTGAACCTTTGCACTCTTGTCCTTTGGGACTGTTGACCTTCAAGGCAGTTTTCTTGGTTTCCATTACATCTGCTCGCAGAGTGAGCGAGTTGCAGGTACTTTTGTCTAAGCCACCCTTTAGGTACGTCCGTCCGTCCTTCCTACCTAAGGTAGTGTCTGAGTTTCATTTGAGCCAGAAGGTGGTACTTCCTGCTTTCTATCCTCCTCATCCTGGTAAGGAGGAGGAAAGACTACATAGGTTGTGCCCTAGGAGAGCTTTGAGTTTTTATATTTCTAGGATGTCCAGGGTCAGAGTGGACGACCAACTTTTTGTGGGATATGCTGGACGCCGATTTGGCCAGGCTGTTACCAAACGGACCTTGTCCAGGTGGATTATCCTCATCGATGAATGTTACCGATTGGCTGGAAAGGATCCCCCTGAAGGTTTGTGGGCTCACTCCAGCAGGGAGCGTGGCTACATCCACAGCCCTACAACGGGGAGTTCCTGTTAAACATTTGTGATGCTGCAACATGGTCTTCCATCCACACCTTTGTCAAGCATTACTCCCTGGATACTTTGCATGGTCAAGATATGGCCTTTGGTAAAGCAGTGCTCTATTCTGCCATCTGATTGGGTATATCCAAATTCTTCTCCCTCCTCCATTCACTGATACTGCTTTGGGAATCTGTCAAGGATGTGGAATACGTTGGAGGACACAATCTATTGGAAGAACAAGTTACTTACCAACTGGTAATGTTCTTTCGACCGGATGTTCCTCCAACGTATTCCACATCGCCCTCCCAGCCTGCCTTTCTGAAGAATTTCCTATGTTATTGCAGCTTGCGTAGCCACAAGGCTAATTGCAGTCATGCAGGCTTGGTGTGCGGTTATTGCTAGGCAATAAAGACCGCATATGGAAACTAAGGCACAATAACCATATACTAAAATGACACTTCAGATGCGAGGTTCGTTTTCCAAACAAGTCTGGTTTATTTCAAAGTATTCTCAGTCGGTCGACTGGGTCTCATCGCCTCACGACGTGTGTTCCCAAACACCGTGAGATGCGAGAGAGAGCGAACAGCACTCTAGCAGCAATATATATACATATATACATTAGACATATCCTTTGTTAAGGCAATTCGACCCGCCCTCATACATGTCATACAGGCTAGGGTTCAGTGATTGACAATTATGACACGTTATGACAACTCTTCATTCAGCCTAAACAGTTATTTTAGCAAAGGCAGCAGAGACAGCTTTTTTTATGGGGAACTTGGAGCTCTGGCTCAGCAAGGATATCATGTTCTTAGCAGGGGAAACATTCCCTACTACGTTATCTGTGTTTCGGCTCATTTGAAGCAGAAAATACCACTCTCCGCGAAGGAGCACCGCTAGGAGAATATAATTCATGTTTAACTGCCTTTTACAACAGTGCTTCCAAGACAACCCGGCACCTGGACTACTGATTAGATGCAGCTTTTGCTCGACTTCAAGGATTTAGTGAGAGAGGAAAACAATGTATTTCGGCATAGTTTGACATTCCTGTCTGTTAGTGTTTCAGCGTTCAAGCCATGGCCTCGCACGGTGTGCGAGTCTAAAGCATGGGATACATTTGCAAAGCATTTTGACAGAAAAGAAGAAAGCAAATGACCGACACTTCACAAAATGGACGCCCTTTGGTACAATGACGATTCCTACATTGCGATGTTTGTCACTTCATGCGATTGGCTTCTGGCCAACATATTATACATATAGTTCGACTATAGGGTTACTTTTGTCTGGTCTAACAAACCATCCTTTTGGCCGTAAGCCAATAGCATCATCCATCTTCATCGGACCACGTGTCCAATTCCGAACTACCCATGCTGCTATAATCGGCATCAGAAAAATATTAATTGCCATAAATTCTTTAATTATTTCATTTTCGTGTTGTGCACCTTCATTTAACATGCGAGGAGGTTTTGTTCTAATTGTATATACACACAAATTTGTAATATGGGAGCATAAGACTGGCAGGCATTGTATGAAACAACAGCAGAACATAAGGATTTCAAATATAACCAAAATTGCAATTAGTTTCCATCCCCATGATCGCAGCAGTTCCCAAAACCATGAACTTATATTCAGATTCCAACCTCCTGTGGGGACATGAATTTCAGAATTTAGGACATGCGATTTCTTGCTTCAAATATCGTGGGGGAAGAGTCACTTACGAATACACAGCACGCTGACCCCACCAATTTGCATACTCTTCCACAATCAGACAAAATTATATCAAGCACCATTCTATTCTGAAGTGCAATTAATCTGATCGCTTTTTGTTCCAATTTCATATTCTAGACTCTAGAGTAAATCTGTTGTCCCACCCTGAACCGTTCCCTTATATTCCATGAGTTTATTGCTTGTCCCCAAAATGGTATAAATGATATCGCTATATCCCCAACGATCTGTGCTGTGGAATCATCTCGTCGTGGCCGAGATCTAGATAATTTTGCTATTTCAGAAGTTTTGGAAATCCCTTCCCAAGTTCTAGGTAACCATGGATAAGCCTGATCTCCACATATAAAATAGACAGAACCTCCTATATATAATGTTTTTTTCTTCTTGTTCAAGCACAGCAATATTCATGCATCTAGTGAATGTTCCCACTGGGAGGGAACCCTTTTTCCGTAAGCAGAATGGGACAGAACGTGGACTATGATTAATAGTATAGGAGGGAGGCACTGCATCGTTATTTCCTACCAGAGCCATTTTTAAAAGTGATTATGGACGGATAAGGCCTAGAGAGCCTATCTACTGGACTTGTTACCGGTTTTTTATTTTGCTTGTAAATACAGAACAACCAAACGGGTCCAATACCAATCTTTCAAATTCATTTGTTTGTTCCATAAAACTGACCAGTGACACCATCATTCCATTTTCCAAAACATAGCGCTCTTAATGATGCATAACAGGCGGTAAGTGGCAAAGGATGCACATACCAACCCATTCCTCTTTCCCCGTGCTGGGGTAAATGAGACCCAACAATTTGACCTATTCAAGATAGCATGGGTCATATTCATGATCACTAGCAATGTATTTTTATCATACCCTTTTCTATGTTTCACTTCTTGTGAGGGGAGAGTATAAGAGAGCACATGTACTGGGCTGCTCATAGTAGGAGCATTGGTAGTAGTCAGGAGAGAGTTTAAGGGATGCACAGTCTCTAGATACCAAAACATCGGAATCAGTGTAATCAAAATGCAAAGCGGTATTACAATCGTTAGTATATTATTCTTTCCGAACCAAGTCTTTCTTGGAGTAGGCTTAATCTCTCTATCATCAACAGCATCGGTACAGGAGGGAGCAGGAGCGAATATAGGCATTGTCTGTAATGTTTATCTCGGGGAAAGTTTTTCAGTGTCCGTCAGGGAGAGTTCACCACAGCAACACACGTTAGCAACAAACATTCAGGCCAGTCCAGGCTAGCCTGCTTACAGATGATAGCAAGCTGATGTTAATTTGCACAGAGCTCCAAAAAGGCAGGAGCAAGTATCAATTTTATAGTGTCTTTACTGTTTGCCCCCGCTTGTCCGTGCTAGGTTGCAACGGTCCTTCACTTTCAATGGTAGCACCGGTTAACCGTGTGTAGGAGCTTTCAACTTGATACAGCTCATACGCTCCTTTTCCCTAGACCTCCGTTCCCAGCTTCATCCGTGAGCTAGGAACAAAGGCGAAACAAAAGTTGGTCACTTCCGATTTTGTGAACGTAGATTTGTACATTACAGCTCCAGGTACAGTATGATCGATGAACAATGCACTCTCATTTCCAAATGCAGGATCGGTGCCAACTCGTGAATCACTAGATGATGATGATGATGCAGCAGTCGGACAAAGTTGAGGCAACTTTGGCCGTTCAATCTTCGTTGCAATCTCCCCAGGCCCTTTCTCAGGCTTAGGAAGTACTTCTGACAGAGAACTGGCGATGATATCTTTGTGATCAAGTGCAGCTGTCTTTCTTTCGACGTCAGGATCATCAAGCTCTTTTTCATGTGGCAAAGCAAACGGAACTCTTTTCGTGTGTGTTGCGTGGATCCAGTGCTTGCGGCCATTCACTCGGACTGTAGTCTGCGTAGCCAGTAGCACCTGGAAGGGTCCCGTCCAACGTGGAGAAAGTGAAGATTTTCTTTCAAAAATGTTCACCAAAGTCCACTCTCCAGGCTGCAGACAATGCACTGGGCTGGTCTATCTGACAGGAAGAGCCTCCTGCACCTGCTGATGAATCAAACGCAAGTTTTGAGTCAACTGTTGGCAATAATCAATAAGTAATGGGTATTCAATATCCCTCAACCGCTTCGGTCGAGGTACGTTCCATACATTTGCTGGTCTCCCCATCACAATCTCGTAAGGGGAGAGACCAGTCCTCGCCTGTACAGCTGTTTGCATGCAAAGTAAAGCTAGGGGGTAGTGCATCGGGCCATTTCAAATGGCTCCCTGTGCATATTTTGCTTAGCTTGTTTTTCAAGATACCGTTTTGGCGTTCTACCAAACCGGCACTCATCGTTTGTCTGGCCAAATGGAATCATTTATCAGTTTGGAGACCTGCGCAAATTTGCAATATCACGGCCGCAATAAAGTGCGGGCCATTGTCTGACCATATGACACAGGGTAGCCCAAATCGGGGAAAACTTTCTTTTAGCATGGCTTTAGCTGTGGACATAGCTGTACAATCTTTCAGGGGATAGGCCTCTACCCATTTGCTGAATGCGCAGACCACCACGAGGACATACTTATAGTTTTGGCACCTCCATTTCTATGAAATCAAAATGGATGACTTCAAATGGCATGGACGGTGGGCCAAAACTTCCTACTGGTGTCACTGTTCCCTTTCCAATGTTATGTTGTAAACAAGTCATGCAATTCTGAACCAATCTTTCAGCAGTTTTTCTAATATGTGGATTTTGCTATACAGAATCCAGGTGTTGAATCATTTACATATTTCTTCTGTGTCTGCTGCTATTAATAAATCTATGTACTGTAGTAATACGCAACCTGTTGGTAGTTCAAGCATATCTAATTGTTCCTTCAAAGCTCTACTGTAAATACTTGGACTCTCAGTGTAGCCCTGTGGAATTTGTGTGAATGTAAATGAACGTCCTTCTAGGGTAAAGGCAAATAAATACCTACTATCTGGATGCACCGGGATACTAAAAAATGAATTTTTCAAATCAATTACACTAAAATATAATGCAGACTGGAATCGTAGTCAAAATTGTAGTCACATCCGGGACTAATGGAAATTGCGGGTCAACCACTTTATTTACTCAGCGTAAATCAATAATAAACAGTAAGTTATATCATTACCTCCTTTCTTGTAAACCGGAAGAATCGGACTATTGCAAGTACTACCAGAAGTCTCTTCAATTAAGTTTCTTTTAATTAAATCTGATACAATGCATTTCAATTCTTTTTCTCCCTCGGCTGAAATTTTATATTGCGGAATACGCGGCAATATAATTACCTCTTTCAAATCAATTTTTACTGGCTCTACTTTCAAACAACCAACATCATTGTCGTTCACTGCCCATATACAAGCCGGTACTTTACTCAATTCAGTCGGTAGTGGCTTAGATACAAATTGTGATACAGGAGTCTTTTGTGGCAAAATTGTCAAATACACCATCAGGAGAACAATAAATGACAGCATTCAATTTCTTCAACGGATTTAATCCCAACAAATCTTCTCTGCAATTTTTCGTCAAAAGAAATGGGCAAGACTCTGTCAATGGACCTAGTGTTATAGGTAATGGTTGTGACACTGGACTAATTACTGGCATACCTGAGAACCCTACTGAGACATTTTTATGCCCGAACTGTGGTATTTCTGGAACCCGCTGATGGTCAATTGAAAATTTTTGTGCACCTGTGTCCACTAAAAAAGTGCTCTCTATTCCCAACCTTCATTTCTACGTAGGGCCCTTTCTGGTTAACGGCAAATAGATACTGGTTCCAACCTCTGCCTCGAGCTGTCGTAGTAGAACAGTATATCGTCAAATGTAAAGTCGCCAGAGTAATATGCATTGGACTGATTGTCAAAAACATTCCCACCATTTGTATTGTTTCGTTGTTGATTCTGGTTCTGATTACCCTGATTTTCCTGAAATTGTGGTGCTTTTTGGTTTCTATTCTGTCCTTGTATTCCCGGACGACCTCAATTCTGTCTTCTCGGAAAAGTCCCATTTCGAATGGATTGTGTCCTCCCACGTATTCCTCATCTTGTGATAAATCGTTATCTCCAGCTTCGCTGCTTCGGAAAAAAAAATTCTCGGCAGAGGGCGCTGTGCTCGAGGTTGTGGCGTCGATTGTCCCTCGACGTACTCTGTCGACGTCACCGATGGTATAAGTAGCTCGAGCCGCGCCCGTTGCTTCAGTTCCGTTTTTCCGATCGCTGCGCTATCGAGAACAGCGCGCTTCTATTTTCTGTGAAGAAAATGTCATCATCTCCGACACCTTCGACACCCAGAACTGGGTTTAAAAAATGTCCAGATTGTGGGTCTAAGATGTCGATTACCGATCCCCACCGGATTTGTCTCTGTCTCGGTTCCAGTCACCGAACCGACGAGTGCGGCTCCTGCCAATCAATGACCGAAAAAGCTCTTCGTGAGAGGAGAGGTAAACTGTCGGTGGGGAGGGAGGCCTCAAAAAAGGTTTCATCAAAAAAACATAAGAAAGCGACTGATTCGAAGGGATAGGATCGCCATAGGCACTCAAGAGATCTCGATCTAGAAGTAGATCGAGACATTCTTCGTTGTCATCGAAAAAAATGAAGAGGAGACATAGATCTCCCTCTTCTTCTTCGGAGTCGACCGAAGAAATTCGTTGTCCGACTAAATCGGATTCTCCCAGTAAGTGGGAAGAATTCTGCAAAAAGATATGGAGGTTTTCGAGAATGCGGCCTCGACCCCCTTGAAAGAACCTCAAAAAAGCCATACCCCTAAGGTCACTCCATTGGACGACAAAGGGAAGTCCAAGGCTACTATGGCTAAGACCAGTAGCGTCGAGGAATACAAAAAACCTCGAGTCGACGTAAAACCGTCGAAGAAACTTCGTGAGTCGAGCACCTCGCCAGTGCCGGCCAAGAACACAAATCGTCGAAGACTTCGACTTTGTCGACGCCCTCGACGTCGATAATTTCGACACCAAAACCACATGCGTCATCGACGCCATTATCGAAGTCATCTTCGAAAACTTTGAAGACATCCTCAAACTTCAAGGGATTTGCCATTTCCTTCGAAGCAGATGGAAGAGGAAGAAAGGAGATTCATTCCTTTGCCCAGATCAGACTTTTTCAAATCTATGTCTGCAATCTATGAAGAGTCTGCTTCAGAAGAATACGAAGTTACTCCTTTGGGAGTTACTTATGGTACAAGACAAGTTCCTGAAGAACTTATTGACTAGGAATCTAGAATGAGAGAACCTGAGTGATACTCTACATTCTGCCAGTGGAGTTGACACATCCCCAGAATTAGAGTTCGCCAAACCTGATCCTGCAGAGCATGCAGATGCTGGTTACAGAGGTCTTATGACCAGAGTAGTTGAATACATGGGTTGGGGTAATACTTCACTCATTTTTGAACAAGGTGACATGACGGATATTATCGTCAAAGGACCTCAGAAGGATCCTGTTCTCCCTTTTCACAGGGCCCTTCAAAGGACCGTGGAGAAAAACTGGCAGAAACCATTGCTGCTGCAGGCAGCACTTTTCCAAGAAAATACAGACCAGCTGGATCGGATCCTGAATATTTGAATAAACGTCCGACTCCAGAGACTTTAGTCATTCAAGCAGCATCAACTTCAAAAAAACTGCTTATCCAACTTTCCCTCCAGATAGAGGGATAAGAAAATTGACGCCTGGGCACGTAAAGTTTTCACGTCAGGCAGTATGGCACTTAAGTCGGCAAATGTCACCTGTACCCTAGCCAGGTTTACCCATACCCTGTGGGACTGTATTTCGGCGGCGGCTGATCATATTCCGGAAGGCGAGGAAAGGGAAGGCTTCCTGAATATAGTCAAAGACGGAGGCAATGGGGGAATGCCTCCAGTCTGAACTAGATACTGCTGATAGCATCAGCAGATCCATGGCTGCAAGCGTTGTGCTACGCAGATTTGCGTGGTTGAGGAAGTCTGGATTTGCACCGGATGTGCAAGCTAGACTCCTCAACATGCCCTTTGATGGCTCGAGGCTCTTTGGCAGAAAGGCTGATGAAAGCCTTGAAAAACTTCAGACCTCGAAAATGGCAGCTAAATCACTTAGCGCCTCTTTGCGCCCGCCTCTAAAACCCTATTCCGGCTCATCTTCCTGGAGGGGTCGTTCTTTTCGATACTACTCCTCTTTTGGTAGAGGAAGAGGACAGGCCTCTCAAAGGGGCAAAAGGAACTTCCCTCATGGAACACGGGGAAGAGGTGCAAAATCCACCTCAGGAGCGGCATCTGTACCCTCAGCCACCTCCAAATCCCTCTGAGACCTTGTTACACAAAACACCAGTGGGAGGCAGGATCTCTCAACATCTGAAGGAATGGTGGGGTATTACCTCAGATGCTTGGGCACTGGAAACAGTAGCCCAAGGTTACTGTCTCCCCTTTCTAAAAAGGCCTCAGAATCATCCACCGGGAGCCAATTCCATCAAAATTCTGGATCCGCTCCTGTTGCAGGAAATTTTAACCCTGCTAGAGAAAGGTGCCATAGAACTGGTACCTGTAGCGGAGAGGAACAGGGGTTGGTACTCTTTTTTTTTCATCCCAAAAAAGGACGGAGGACTGAGACCCATCTTGGACTTGAGAAACTTGAACAAGTTCCTCAGGAAGGACAAGTTCAAGATGGTGACTTTTTCTCAGATCCTCCAGGCTCTCCAACTCCAAGATTGGTTGGTATCATTGGACCTTCAGGATGCTTACTTTCATGTGCCAATCCATCCAAAGCACAGAAAGTACCTGAGGTTCGCGATTGGCAATTCTCATTATCAGTTTCGAGTTCTGCCATTCGGGTTGACCTCTGCCCCGACGGTTTTCACCAAACTGTTGGCGTTTGTGGCTGCAAGTCTCAGGAAAGGAGGTATTCACATATATCCCTACCTGGACGACTGGTTGATCAGAGCAAGTTCTCCAGAACAAGCTCAGGAACATCTTTCGATCACCTGCCACTTCCTCCACAAACTGGGCTTCTCCCTCAATTTCAAGAAGTCCCACATGATACCATCCCAGAAACTCCAGTTTATCGGACCAGTCTTGGACACTTCATCGGGAAAAGCCTCGCCTCCCGAAGTGAGAGCTCTCCACATCCAGCAGATGGTAACAAAATTCCAGAATGCCCAACGTCTACCGGCCTTCGATTTTCTCAGGTTGCTCGGCCTCATGGCATCCTGCATTTTTCTAGTACCAGAGGCCAGGTTGAGAATGAGATCCCTTCAATGGACACTCAGAACTCAGTGGTCCCAGTTCTCAGGGAATATGTCGGATCTTCTGCAAGTCCCGAGCGCAGTTGCTCAGGATCTTCTATGGTGGGCTTGCAACGACAACATTCTCAAGGGAGAGTCTTTTTGGCAACCATGGCCGGAGATAACGGTAGTGACGGACGCCTCACTCACGGGGTGGGGAGCACACACCAACGATCTGACAATCAGCGGTCGTTGGTCTCCATCGGAGTCCAAACTACACATCAACCTATTAGAGCTGAGGGCAATCAGACTAGCTCTGAAGGCCTTTCTGCCCTCTGTACAGGGAAAGAATGTTCTGATAATGACGGACAACCCAGTGGCCGTTTACTATCTCAACAAGAGAGGTGGTGTAGGGTCACTGCCACTGTGCAGAGAGGCAATGCAGCTCTGGTTCGGGGCAATACGAGAAGGAATCTCTGTCGGCAATTCACCTAGCCGGAGAGAAGAACACGGCGGCAGACGCTCTGAGCAGGCAGAGCACGGTCTCTCACGAGTGGGAGCTGGCTCAGGAAGTCCTTATGGAGATCTTCGCCCTTTGGGGAACCCCTCAAGTGGATCTGTTCGCCACCGCGATCAACCGGATGTGCGATCAGTACTGCTCAAGGGAATTTCCTCAAAGAGGAGCTCTGGGAGACGCATTTGTAGTGGAGTGAAAGTTTCCACTGCTGTACGCGTTTCCCCCACTCCCCGTGATTCCTCAAGTAATCAGGAGGTTGAGAAAGTTCAGGAAAACCATGATCCTAATTGCCCCGGATTGGGCCAGGAGGACGTGGTACCCGGACCTTCTAGACATGTCCATAAGCCCTCCAATACGTCTTCCGCAAAGAGAGGATCTTCTCTCGCAAGAGGAAGGTCGGGTTCTTCATCCAGCGGTCAAGACACTCAACCTTCACGCATGGTTTCTGAGAGGTTGAGATACAAGGATTGGGATCTTCCGGATGACGTAATGGAAATCTTGCTTTCGGCCAGAAGACCAGCAACAAAGTCTTTATACCGATGTCGCTGGAATAGGTTTAGTAACTGGTGCAAAGACAAGGATGTGACCCTTTTCAGTGTGGCACCCCAATGGTGCTTTCCTTTCTGCTACATCTAGCTAATCTGGGGCTCCAGATAGGAACAATAAAAGGATACCTTGCTGCGCTGTCCATTTTCAAGCGCTCCTCGGAAGAGGTTTCATATTTCAAAATACCGTTAATAATTCAATTCTTAAAGGGTCTCACTAATGTATACCCTCAAGTCCCTTTTCATGTACCAGCCTGGGACTTAAATTTACTATTAAAATTCTTGACTTGCATACCTTTTGAGTCTCTGCACTCATGTCCATTGAGGCTTTTAACTCTAAAAACTGTCCTCCTTGTGGCCCTATCATCAGCCCGCAGGGTTAGCGAACTGCAGGCTCTCTCATGCAAACCACCATATACTATTTTTTATAAAGATAAGGTAGTCCTTCAAGTTAAACCTTCATTTTTGCCAAAAGTAGTCTCGGACTTCCATTTGTCACAAAAAATAGTACTTCCAACGTTTTATCCTCCTCCTCACCTGGGCAAAGAAGAGGATAGATTAGATCCCAAGAGGGCTCTTAGTTTTGACATCTCTAGGATGGCTAAATTGAGACACGATGACCAACTGTTTGTGGGTTACACTGGTAAAAAATTAGGCTTATCTGTAACAAAAGAGACCATTTCCCGCTGGATCATATTAGCCATAGTTGAATGCTACAGATTAGCGGGAAAAGAACCACCAGATGGGCTTCGTGCCCATTCTGCAAGGGGAATGGCTACTTCTGCGGCTCTAAAGAGGGGAGTCCCGGCAGCAGACATTTGTGCAGCTGCAACCTGGAAAACAATACATACCTCTGTTAAACATTATTGTTTGGACACTGCCTCCTCTAACGAGGGTTTATTTGCAAAGGCAGTTCTGCATTCTGTCCATGAAAACTGAAATGGTACCTCCACCTCCAAAAATTGATACTGCTATGGGAGCCTATCACAAGATAAGGAATACGTGGGAGGACACAATCCATTCGAAGAACAAGTTACTTACCAACTGTAACGTTCTTTTGACTGGATGTTCCTCCCACGTATTCCTAATCGACCCTCCCATCCAACCCCACAGTACAGTTTACATGTTCTTACACTTTCCTCTCAGTCGGCGCCTACAGCAGCTACCTGAGGAGAGGGCAGGAGCCCCTCCTCATCCTCGCACCAGAAGCCGGAGCGGGCATCGAGCCATGCAGCTTGAAGCCGTGCTTCCGCAAGCTACACCTACCCTTCTTCTGTGTCCTCCGCCTTGCTAAGGCCCTTTTGCCCTCATTATCTCGACCCACGCAAAAGTACCCTCCTGCACTCCCCACAGAGCAGGCATCGCTGTAATCGCCCGCCTGACCTTCTTTTGCCTGACCCTGTGATGTCGGGCGCGATGCGGCACCATAACGAGGCTGGTGCCCTGTTGCTAAGCTACTAGCCGCATTTAGTAGCGGCCATATCCGCCGGCAGGCGGAAACGCGGTGGCCGCCTACGAAGGCCCATACAAAGGCTCCTGTTTGCCCCCTGTTCGACTAACTGTGCCCATAAAGAAAATTCACAAAAACTGAATTCCATACCCCTCGTTTTTGCACAACAAGGCACACAGACGAGGTGTGAGCAAGTCTGAGACAGCGCAAGCTTTATTTGTCATCGGTACACGGTACCTCGCCTGTCAAGACACGAGTCAGAAGGTCGCGTTCTATCGAAGGGATCTCTTTCCAACAAGCTGTGGAATCGGAACGAGCTGCATAGCTGACGTTCCATATGAGTGAACGGTGCTCCTGTACCCTGGTTTGAGCCCTTCGGGAAGCCACATGCAGAGAGCCAGCGGGTAACCTCCTAAAAGGTGCACCTCATGTTATTACTGAACTACTAAATAACTAGGGTGAAGACATTAACTACCTGATCCCTTCCTGCATCCACCTAGCATAAAGCTGTATTTTTACCAAGTACTACTACCTCTTGTACACCGCTGTTCGTGCCAGTACTTACTATTATGGTCCACATACTCTATACCTACCGCAGCACGATGTGCATCTCTTACTTGCCCCTCTCCTTCAGGCTTCTCATTACATCCCCCATGAGTTACAAGTATATTCTGTAATGCCTGCCCAATACCATTTCGAATCTAGATGCCCCTGTACTGTGCCTATTGACCTGATTTGCACTGCTGCTAGCTGCCTAATTGTGCCTTTCCAAATCTAGCTGCCTTTACACTTTGCCTATTGACCTCATTTGCACTACTGCTGCTAGTTGCCTAATTGTGCCATTTCGAATCTAGATGCCCCTGTACTGTGCCTATTGACCTGATTTGCGCTCCTGCTAATTTGCCTAATTGTGCAACTTCGAATCTAGATGCCCCTGTACTGTGCCTATTGACCCGATTTGCACGGCTGCTAATTGCCTAATTGTGCCATCTCGAATCTAGATGCCCATGTACTGTACCTACTGACCTGATTTGCACTGCTGCTAGCTGCCTTATTGTGCCTTTCCAAATCTAGCGGCCTTTACACTTTGCCTATTGACCTGATTTGCACTACTGCTGCTAGTTGCCTAATTGTGCCATTTCGAATCTAGATGCCCCTGTACTGTGCCTATTGACCTGACTTGCACTGCTGCTAATTTGCCTAATTGTGCAACTTCGAATCTAGATGCCCCTGTACTGTGCCTATTGACCTGAGCTGCACTGCTATTGGCTGCCTATTCGCACCACCTTAACTCCCTATACCCTTTGTCCTGAGCCCGTATAATTACATCCTCAGTCCCTTGAGAAATACAAGCTGCGACATGCAGCTAAGAACCTGTGCCAGCATTGACCTTATATTCACAGTCCTCTTAGGACTATTAGCCTGCACTGCTGCCACCTACTGTGCAAGCACCACTAAGTCCTTCCACAACAGCCAACCCACTCTCCCTTCAACCATGCTCTACCATCCTGACCCTCCATTGAACCCCTACCTCAATGACCCAGCCCTTTGGCTCAAGCACTTTGCTACCAAACCCACTCCAAACATTCCATGTACTCTACAACAAAGGAATAGCAGACTTAGAACTAGACTGCCTAGACCACCTTGTACTTTGCACAATCGTTCTGCCCTTTCACTGCCCAACTCAACTGCAACGCCTAGTCCTCCAACTCTCCACCTCACCCATCTCAGCACTAAAGGGAGCCCTTATCAATGCAAGATCCCTCACGGCTCATGCCCTTGACATCGCAGACCTCATCACTGTCCAGAACCTTGACTTCCTAGCTATTACCGAAACCTGGTTACATGATGCCTCTGGCCCACTCCTCGCTCTATCCATACCTAAGGGCTATACCATTATTAGAAACGACCGCCACTCCAACTTGTCGAAAGGAGGAGTCGCCGCTTTTATACATGGTGACAAAATCGATATGAGAGCTGCTCCCCACACACAACTTAGTTCTGCAGAATCTCTCTGTGAAACTATCGTTCTCCCTTACCAATACAGCAACACTCCACCTTATATACAGACCTCCAGGCCCACTGGACTCATTCATTGATGATGTTGCCTCCACCCTGTCGACTAACACTAAGCCCAACTCTCAGATATTGCTACTAGGCGACCTCAACCTAAGCCTCTCAGATCCCAAGGACCACATGGCCGCTGAAGTAGACACCGCCCTCTCCAACCTAGGCTTCCAGCAGCGCATTCGTGATCCCACACACATCAAAGGTAGAACGCTCGACTGGCTAGCTGACCTTAACTGTAACACCAATGTCACTTCTAACGATGCCTGCACCTGGTCCGACCATCATGTTATTACCTTCCTCCTACCAGCCACCAAAGGAGAAACTGCTTCCTCTCATCCTCCCTTGTCTGAACACTCTTGCTGCACAGCACAAGGATTAGGACCCCACTGCCTTAGTAGACACTTATAACAGCCTAATGACCAATGCCATTGAGAGTATAGCTCCACTAAAGATCCGCAAAGCCAAACAGTCCCACCTGAACTCCTGGTTCGCCCCGCAGCTCAACGCTCTGCGCAAAGAAAAGCGCAAGGCCGAAGCCCTCTGGAAAAGTCACCCTAGCGCAGCTAATAAAGCCTCCCTTCTGATTACCTCTCTTAATTATAAGGAGGCCATACTACAAGCCAAAAAGGAGACATACAATTCATGAATATCCCAGGCAGAATCGAACACTAGAGAATTATTCAAAATCCTCAGTTAGAATCTCCCTCACCTGCCCCGGACACGTGCACCAAGGACAGCACCTGGTGCAAAAATATACAAAACGCCCCTCTTAACAAAATATCCACCTTGCAATCCAAAATCAACGCCAAACAAAATACCCTCCACACCCCTATATTTAGCAATACCAGGCCACCTCAAATAACTAACCCTGACTCCCCGGTGCCGTTCAGCGTCACACCGCTCACCGTTCTGGAGGTTGAAAAAATCATCTGCAACTTAAAACCTTCGAACTGCCACGGGGACGCTTGTCCAGCCCCGATCATTAGGGATTCGGCTCATGACCTCGCCCCTTTTATCACCACTTTTATTAATGCTTCCTTTCAATCGAGCGTGGTCCCCAATAACCTGAAGGATGCTTGGGTCATTCCTCTCCTAAAAAAAAACATCTTAGACCCAGAGGTTCCAACCAATTACAGGCCCATCACAACGGTCCCATTTCTGCTAAAAATCCTAGATAGAGCAGCCTAACTCCAGATACAGAACTATCTGGAATCAAACAACCTACTAGGCACGAGACAATCCGGCTTCAGACCGAAGCACAGTACGGAGACAGCCCTCCTCGATCTCAAAACCCAAACTGAGGATCTCAGACAAAGGGAAACTAGCCCTCTTACTACTCTTAGACTAATCAGCTGCCTTCGATCTGGTTAATCACCAAATCCTCTGTCACCACCTAAAAACTGCAGCTCACTTCTCCGACATGGCCACAAACTGGATTCAATCCTTCTTGGATAACAGACAGATGAGGGTATTCTCGCCCACCTCAGCTGCTGACCCGGCACCAGTCCCTTGCGGAGTCCCCCAAGGTTCGTGTGTATACCCTACCCTCTATAATGTATTTACTAAACCCTTATTTGATGTGCTTGACTATCTGGGTGTCACCTACTCAAACTATGCTGATGACACCCAGATACTCATCCCCATCACGGGTGATTACACAGTAGATTCAAAAGCCTTAAATGACGTTTACCATGTCATTCAAACATGGATGGCCCAACATGAGCTCTGTCTCAATGTTGACAAGTCAGAGCTCCTCATCCTAGGCACTCAGCAAAGACTAAACAAGCTGAACCTTATGTTCAGTTCCTTTAACATCGATGGAAATCTAATAAAAGTCTCCAAAGATACCAAAACGTTGGGAATCTACCTCGATTCCACCCTCTCCCTTCACAGACAAACAAATGCAGTTGCGGCGGCGGCCGCCTATACCTGCAAGCTGATCACAGCATGTCGTCCTTTTCTTTCCACGCTGTACTACCCTTGCTAGGACCCTGGTCATGTCCAAACTGGACTACTGCAATGCACTGTACCAGGGCACTAATCAGGGTAACCTAGACAAGCTCCAGATCATACAAAATAACGCCATCAGGGCAGCCCTCAACATTCCCAGATCTGCACAAATTTCGGATACCGGGAAGAACCTTCATTGGTTGTCAGTCACTCAAAGGATCTCACTAAATTCGCTTGCCCTAACCTACAAATGCATGAATAACCTGGCCCCCACTTATCTCTCCACACGTTTCACGCTTTACACCCCAGTTCGCTCACTTAGATCTACCCTGAACCAGAGCCTAATGATACCTAGATACAAGCTCCAAACAGCTGGTGGATCTAGCTTCCCAGTCCTGGCAGCCAAATTGTGGAACGCTGTCCCCTTGACTATCAGAAACCTCCCCTCCTTCAACCTATTCAAACATAGAGCCAAATGTTGGCTAGTCACTACCAATGCCCAAGCTACATTGTAAAAACGTGATGCAATAACCTATGTATGGATGTACTATTCGACAAACCATGTATCGCTGTACTACTTACCTATGCCTACTTCTATGCTATATTTATTGACTTTATATAATCACTGTATGCAATTTATGTAACCATTGCTTTCAAGATATGCGCCCGGTAGCCTCCGGGCCTGGTTTGCGCTATACAAATAAAATAAATACAAATACAAGAATGTATCGGTCATGGGACATGCCTGGGTGTTCCTCCTATATATATTTCATCGAAAAAACAGAACTGAAGGAACGGGCGCGGCTCGAGCTACTTATACCATCGGTGACGTCGACAGAGTACGGAGTACGTCGAGGGACAATAGACGCCACAAGCACAGCGCCCTCTGCCGAGAATTTTTTTTTTCCGAAGCAGCGAAGCTGGAGATAACGATTTATCACAAGATGAGGAATACGTGGGAGGAACATCCAGTCGAAAGAACGTTACAGTTGGTAAGTAACTTGTTCTTCTATTCTGTATATGCGGGCACTGTGCTCGCCAATTGCCTTCTTGTCTATAATAGGCACATTGATTAATCCCTATTGGACCCCCTTGTATATTGGACGTTAATGCAATTTGAACTCTGGACGGTGCGTTCCCACCACCTCTATTATTGTTTGCTACTTGCTCTAACAATACTCTTGTTTTCAAATTCCCTTTGTCACTTAGTTCCTTATCCTTTTCTGAATTTACTCTGTTCTCATAATATTGGGCCATATGTAATACTTCACTTTGTGTTTTTGCTTGCCATGCACTTTCAGATGTCATTATTAGACTTTGGATTTTCGGTAACAACCCCCGCTCAAACATTTCAACAATCTCTTCCCGGGTTCAGTACTTGGATCTTGACCACTAAAATCTGCAAATACTACTTCAAATCGATTAAAATAATCTGTCGCTCCTTCCTCTTTGTCCTGCAAACAAGCAGTCAATTTATCCCAAACTATTCTCTTTTTGAGCACCAAAGTTTTCAATTTCTCTACTAGCCAACATTACTTGCGGTGGCTTTTCGCCAGCCTTTCTCTGACTATCAATTCTAATCAAATTCTCCTATGTTTCGCCTAACATTGGCGGGTCACTTATATTTCTAACCTGTTTCCATTTGTCTACAGGAAGAATCACGGGAAACAGTAAATCAATGTCACTCAATGTAAAAACAGATGAATTCACAACCGATTCAATTTCCTTAGAGAATCCTGCCGAGTTTTTCCAAATATCAACCATCGACTGCTTTATAGTATTTACCGCTTACCTAGAAAAAGGGACACGCACAAACTGTGCGATATAATGAGCTTCTATTCTTCACGCTGGAGTTCCCCCAGAGGCAGCAACCTCTACTTTCGGGACAAACGTGGGAGGCACCTCCCTCATGGGTAATTGCAAACTAGGCAATTCTACATTTGTTCGTCTATTAAGCAACAAAGCTAAATCAAGTGAAAAAGCAGTTCCAGGCGAAAATGCTCTTTTATAAATTGTCATTAGATCAGCAGGACAACATATTTTATTCTTCATACATTCATCTTGTAGGCACTCTACCATAACCTGTAATACCGTTCTCTGCATTTCTGGTGTATACTGACTGAACGTATCGTGCACTTCAATTGGGAAAATGGCAGCATCCGTAATCCATCTAAGGGCATCTTGCGTACAAATTTGCATCTCTTCACTAACAGGTTTCAACAGTGGTAAAAACCGTTTCTGGACATACGACATATGCGGTTTATCTTTTTTCAATAATTCTTTATGCAACCGATAAAGTTCTCGCTTAAACACAAATATTCGGCCTGTGTGTTCTCGTACTTTCGTTGCAGTATCTCTCAAATTCGAAAGAACAACCAAATCACGCAACTCTTGCGGTACCACTGTGTCAGTCAAATCACTCCATAATTTCACAAGATAATTCCCCATGCATTCTAACAATACCTGCTGTTCACCAAGGCCTCTATGAACAGATATGGAACTTTGCACAACCACTCCATTGTCATCAATATACGTTTCGGCCCATTCTTTCAGTTCTTCTTTCCTTCCTTTGCTAATCATGCTACAAGTCTGTCTAATGCTTCCTTGCGCAGGCCCCATCTCTGTAGAGTTGCCTGCTAAAGCGGCTAACTTATGCTCTGGCGGTGGTGGAGAAATGTCACAGGCACAGGGGGAGAGGAACTGCTTACTGCAGGTGCAGATGGAATAACGGGAATGGGAGGTACATGAGGAGGTGCAACTGGGTCAGTACTTTGATGTTCATTTCTTCGCTCATTTAATATTTTGTTTTAGTTCATCTGATATATGCAAATCTTGCTGGGGATAGATTTTCTGTAGATCTAATTGGAAAGCCCTGTCCATGTTCCTAATGGCTTCTGTCTGCTGATGTTGGTCATGCTCTAGCGCTTTCTCTACATTTGTTTTATGTCTGCGCGCGGGTTTCTCCCTACTTCTCAAACAGAGATTAGCTTCCTTCCTCCTGTCTCTTACAACGTCGAACGCTGCAGGTCAGGCCTTTTTGCGTAGCAATACTGATTCTAGGTGTTCTATACGTGCTAATTCAAAGCTCCTATTAGGCCACTGAAGGTCTGATACATGTCTGGTCTGCCTATGCCAAATCGCATGAAACACTATTGCCCATATACCATACTTGATATACATTTCGTGAGCTGGCGACCCTTCGGGTGGCCGCAGTGAAAAAAACTCACTAAACAGGAAACCAATTTCCCAGGCATGGTTAATTCTCTTACCCTTTTCTTACCCTGGGCGTTTGATCTTGCAAGAGCAACACTCAACCAATATCAGGACGTTTAAGAATCGGGGCATGACTCGCCTGATCAACCAATTTGTCACTCAGGACGCAATTCGCCCGTATACAGACGCAACCAAGAATTGTTGTGACTGTGTGTCTGGCTCAATCTGCCTCGTTCCAGGAGCCCTCGCCTTGATGCTCTTTGGGTGCTGCTCGTCGATCAGGGATCGGCTGTGTACAGATCTGCAGAGGAGTTTCATCACTTCTACAGGGGCGCCCCAAACACCTTCCGATCCCTGTTCGACGGCTTTGTCCTCTACTCGTTTTTGCCTTACTTCAACGTATACGATGGAGCATTAGTGGGAGGGTCCCTATTCGGGCTCCATATTTGCTAGGCCATAAAGAATTCATATGGAAACTAAGGCACAATAACCATATACTATGATAACCATATAGGACAAGCCTCCAGGGGCTCAGCCCTCACCACGAAATGACTGCCCCGTAGTGGTCCCCTCGCTTGCAACCCCAGGAGCCGGTCCCATAACATCCTATAACCACACATGTTAGTACCTCACCTGGGCGTACTTCACTTCTACCAGGACGCCTCTGGCAAACGCTGTGGACTCAGATGTGTAGCAGCAACAAGACCTGGAACTCTTGGTTATGAGACCTGACCCAATGTTTGTATAAACTGGGATTACGGTGTCTAAAGCCAGGACGGCCACGACAGATGTCAGGATGCAGTGCACCTGATGTCATTTCTGCCGTTTCTTATACAAAGGGCAACCATGCAGGAAATATCTCATCTTGCAATTCTTTTTCCAGGATCCCGTCCTGACTGTGACCTGTACCCAAATCGGTAATTGGTCCCAAACGTTGACTTTATCCGTCCCTCATCCGTGCTCCATCAGCGTGCGTGTCTGTTTTCTGCAAATTCCTGTACCATAGAATCATGATTGACAAGTCCTGCTTACCTGCTTTGCTTCTATAAAAGAATCATCCAAGGGCAATAAACCTTGAAGTCGTATTAAGTAACATAGATTTGATTCAAGGGTGGTTTATGCCACGCTCACATATACTAGGTATGTCATTGTATGATCAGAGAGTAAAGGAGGGGGTTGGGGTCTGTTCTAATTAATGATTATTCCTTATCTCATCCTCCTCCCTGCAGCTCCTGAGCTGTGGTACCTGAATCCAACATTAAAAGGGGGTGCATTAGATAAGTCGCTCCTTCCTGAGACGTTGGCCCCTTTTTTTGGATAGTGTGGCCTTTACCTCATGATTACTACGAGACCGTTGTAAGGCCTGATCTTCATCTGACAAATTGCAAGACCTTTATATGGTCTCTTCTGGGTCATCGAAGAATTGGTTAACGTGGTGGCCAACTGCATTACAAAAACTGCAGATAGCGGGTACTGCCTCTCGCCAAGGGAATGCATTATTATTTCAGAATATGTCCGTGATGCAAGGGAAGCTCATACAAATGTCTGGGAAGGTTCTTGGAGTTTGGACACCCCTGGGTTCTAGTGGGTGGAACCACAGTGGGAAATTACAGTCCATCCAGTGTTCACACAGAATCCAAACAGTAACTCACTCCTGCCACCTTACAAAGCCTGGTGTTGAGTTCCAATGCTCCGTCTCCACCTATGCCTGAAAAATATGGAGGAGACCCTCGAGAATTCAGAGCCTTTAATACCCAGTGTCCGATTCATTTGTTAAATCGCCCCACCCTCTCTGCCAAAGATCAAACTGCAGTAGCTTTCATTTCGTTGAATTTCTAGAAGACTGCATTATCCTGGGCTACTCTGTACATTGATGCTAATGATCCCTTTCTGTCTAATTATCCTTAGTTCTCCAATTCTTTCCAAGCCATGTTCGATGGGCAATATCCTCCCAAACTGTTTGCAATGAGTTACATTTTAACCAAGGAAGTAAAGGCCTTCTCTTTTATATTGCTTGTTTTAGGAGCTTAGCTGTACAAACCTTATGGGCAAAGGGTGTAAGCTTTAGTTTGCAGAGGACCTAAGGATGAATTAAGAGTCTGGTTGTTTCTCCTCTGGAATCATTGACTGATTACATAGTCCTTGTGGTCAGATTGGATTGACACATAGGGGAAAGAAGAGAAGGACGAAACATGGAATACCCTAGATAAAACCCTTGTACGGATAACAAAGTATCTTCTCGCCTTACTGAAAGTGAACCCATGAAGTTGGGCAGCATTAAGGGTATTCACTCGAAGAAGAGGAACCTAGAAGGCAGATGAATCGATGCTTCTTCTGTGGAGAAGCAGGGCATCCCGTGAGGTTTTGTACCAAGCGGACTATCCAATCCGGGGGAAAACTGTGCTGCTCATCAATCAGAGTGAAGGAATTGACTAGCTCCATTAATCGACTTCCCTCGAATAGATCTCCCATTCTTCCCACCCAGGTTCCTCATCTGTACCCCAGAATACATCTTTGTTCACCCCATCACCAAACGGGAAAACAGCCCTGCTACTCTTACTGGACTTGTCGGCTGCTTTCGACTTGGTGGACCATGCAGTCTTATGTAACCACCTCGAATCTGCCGCCAACTTCACCGGAGATGCCATAGCCTGGGTCCAATCTTTCTTCGCAAATCGCACCATGCGAGTCTTTTCCACTTCCGACTCAGCTGACCCCATCAAAATAACCACAAGGATCCTGTGTCTCCCCCACCATGTACAATATCTTCACCAAGCCTTTGTTTGACAAGTTGGACAGACTGGGTGTCATCTACACTAACTACGCAGATGACGCCCAGATCCTCATACCCCTTTCGGGCAACCGTGAGACACTCAGCCTTGGTGAACAAGATATACACCCTCATTC
Source organism: Ambystoma mexicanum (assembly GCF_040938575.1). NCBI lineage: Eukaryota > Metazoa > Chordata > Amphibia > Caudata > Ambystomatidae > Ambystoma > Ambystoma mexicanum. The sequence goes on from NC_090933.1 coordinate 384,166,838, forward strand.
AGGCATGGATGGCCTCACATGGCCTCTGCCTGAACGACGATAAAACAGAGTTACTAATCCTAGGCTCTGTAGCCAACATCCAAAAATTATGCCCAAACTACACATCATTCAGCATTGATAACAACCCTATCAAGGTGATGTCTGTGGTTAAAACCCTTGGATTCTCTCTGGACTCCTCCCTCTCCCTCAAGAAGCAGGTCAACTCCCTCGCCTCTTGTACTACCTACACCTGCAAACTCATCCGCGCATCCATACCATACCTGTCCAGTGCCAGCTGCATCACCTTAGCTAACGCACTTATCATGTAGGTTGGACTACTGCAACACCCTGTACTCTGGAGCCAATAAATACATCACAGACAAACTTCAAAGACTACAGAATAATGCCCTGAGAGCAGCACTAACTATCCCCCACAGAGAGCACATCACTAACTGCAGGAAAGAGGTTAACTGGCTAAAAATAACAGACAGAATCCTACTTAAAACAGCATCCCTCGCATCTAAATGTCTAAACAACCTAGCCCCCCTCCCCCGTATCTAATAGAAAAAATGTATAGGAAAATGTCCACGCGACCCACGAGATCTGCCAACGCCTTCAAACTAGAGATTCCAAGGTTTAAACGCTCCGCCATGGGAGGAACTAGCTTCTGTCAAAGCTGCTCACGGCTGGAACAAACAACCACTTGACCTTAGAACTGAACAACCGTACCCGAAATTCAGGCACACGATAATCAAGTGGCTGCGCGCCAATGACACGTAACTTGACTTACACCTAGCTTACTCCCACCTTAGCCACTACCTAACTTTTGCCTGGACACCCTAAAACATGCCCTGTTCCTGGGCACATGTGTATGCATCTGTTTCTTTTCTTTTTTTGCCGTTTGTGTTTTATAGGCATATGCCTGTATATAGTCTTACATTTACTTGCCCTTTTGCTTTTGTGTTGTATATACTCAAGCCAAACGCTGTAACAAGCTTAAGTTTTTGTGTAAACTGTTGCGTCCGGCTACCCATGGGTCTGGCGCGCATTACCAAATAAACAAACAATGAAAGAAAATAGAAGCCCTTATTGAAAGCGGTGCTACAGGGAACTTGGTTTAACCAAGAAATACCACTGATTTCCATAATTGTACCCACAGTATCGTTGGATGGTTATTTTGTTTATATCCGGTCCAATCTCTGAAAAGAGCACCGGTCCTCCAATTGCTCTATGGCCCATAACATAAGGACTATGTCAGCTTTGATGCCATAGCAGCCTCTCATTTTCAGATTATCTTGGGTATTCCTTGGCTGCAATGTCACAACCCTACCATAGATTGGACGCTGATAACAGTAATTTTCAAGTACTCCTAACCTTGTAAAGAATTGCTGGTTTCCCAACTTGACCAAAGTTATCCATCATCTGTGATGTCTTGTTGCCCCACCTCGTAGAAACCTTGTGTAGTAACCGCTCAAATCAACAGTGTTCCTAAGGAATATCGGTAATATGCCGCAGTCTTTGATCCCATCGCAGCTGATAAACTCCTGATGCACCGACATTGATTGTCGTATAGATCTGATTCCTGGTGCTCAAATTCCATATGTACGTACATACACTCTTTCTGAAAAGGAAAATGTCAAAATGAATATGTAGAAGAAAACCTTAAAAGGTTCCATACGCCACTCCACATTACCTGCAGTTGCTCCGATTTTTTTCTTATCGAAAAAAAGATTATTCTGAATGGAGTCCCTGCATGGATTACCGCCGGGCAAATTATATCACAGAGAAATATAGTTACCCCCCTGCCATTAATCTAGGTCCTCGTAGACCAAGCTTAGAATAGCAGTATTTACTCTAATTTGGATTTAAAGGGTGCGTATAATTTGGTCTGGATTTTTACAGATGACGAGCAGGAGACTTTATGTGGAACCCCGTTCGGCCATTTCGAATTGCTGGTTGTTCTCTTCAGGTAATAGTGTGCCTGCAGAATTCCAACACTTCGTAATTTATGTTTTCAAGGACATTCTGAATGTGTATACCGGAATATATCTGGGTGTCATCTTCATTTATTCTAAATCATATACCAATCATGTCAGACACATCAAGGAGGTGATTAAACAACTACAGAGGAAAACCATTTATACACCAAACTATCCAAGTGCTATTTTCATCGGGGAAAGATCTCATAGCTGGGAATGTGTTATCTCCTCATTGGGTTGAGATGGATCCAAAAATTATCAAGGCTATCCAGGGTTACCCATCACCAAGACATGTTAAGGACTGTGAAAGGTTTTTCAGCTTTGCCAACTTTTACTAGTGTTTTATCTCAAGTTACTCTAATCTATTGATTCTATTAACTCAATTGTTAAAGATACTTCCGGTGGGATATGCTAAAAATCGATGTTAAGGAGTACATTGCAGGATGTGGTGTTTGTGCCAGAGAGAAAACCCACTGCACCAAACCCATGGCTAGTCCCATAGGTTTGGTGCGAGAGGTTTTAATATTACGTCCTCTCCCCATTTCAGAAGGATCATGGCAAACTTGCTCTATTGACTTCATAACTGACTTACCCAAAGTTGAAGGCAATACAGTCATCTGGACCGTGGTAGATTCGTCTTCACAATTAGGCCATTCATGGCACTTCCGAAAGTCCCAACAGCACTGCAATTAACCAAGTTATTTATACATCAGACCTTCAAACATCATGGTCTGCCCCAACACATTGTATCAGATAGAGGCACTCAGGTTGTAGCAACTTTTGGATAACCATTAGTAAAAAAATAATTCAGTTACCTTTTTCTTCCTCTTCAGAGTGATGGTCAAACTCGGATGGTGAACCAAACATTGGGCCAGTAGCTCAGCTGTTACCTAACAGAATATTCAGGTGATTGGGTTTTTCCCTTACCATTAACGGAATTTGCCTATAATGAGGCTACCCACACCTCCTTAGGTGATTCACTGTGTCATGTAACCTATGGGTGACATCCCGTATCAATTCTACTATGCTCTATGCTACCCTTTAAGAAACCAGCAGTAAAGGATTATGTGCAAAACATAGAAGATGGCATCACGAAAGGTTGACTGCATCTATGTAGAGCCCAAGAGGTGGCCAAGAAATTTGCTGACAGAATTCTTGGTCTGGCGTATGTCGCTGGGGACCAAGTGATGTTATCCATAAAGCATAAACCTATCCATTCTTGGGCCCATAGATTGAAACCCTGCTGCATTGGGCCGTTTTCCATCAAAAAGGTTATAACCCATGTAGCCATGGAATTAACGCTTCCAAAAACCTACACGACCCATGCTGTGTTTCATTTCTCTTAAATTAAATCCCTGGTGCACTCAAGTAAATATCCTGACCGCACCTTCTCAACCACCCGCATACAGACCTGAGAATGAATATGAAATCAACCAAATCTTAGATGCCTGTTTTTTCAGATGTCCGGTGGAATATCTGGTGGACTGGAAGGGGTGTGGCCCTGAAGGGAGGTCCTGATCGAAGCTAGAGCTGTCCATGTCCAAGACTGAAGTTGTTCCATGGGACACATCGTTGTAAACCTGGGGAATGGTACAAGCTCAGTTCGGGCACTCTGGATCGGATAGGCCCAAGCATCGAATGGGGGGGTGGGCGAATGCGGTCGTTCTGTGCGGTCAAAGGTTGCTCTCAAGGATGCAGGATGGAGCGGTCCTAGGAACGCTTCACAGTTGGTAAGGCAGAGTCAGATTTTAACAGCCATGAGGAATCGATGAGTGATGCTCCAGCAGTTTCAAGTCAGCAGGTGACTAATCGAAGTGGTGATCTTGGGTGTGTGGATGTACAGGTCAATGAGTGCAGCGGTTCGCGGGCTAGCCGGGTCAAGTCGTGGTTCTAACCGCCGGTCAGAGTTGGTGCAGAACTCGCCAGTGATTTGTTTTGGGTTCCGGCATCGAGCAGTCTCTTCAGGCCTAGCAGGTGATCAGCTTTAGCTAGGCCACGATACAACATCAAGCTGGTTTGAAGGCAAGGTCAGATTGGTGGAGGAGCGCAAGGTGCGGTGGAACGGGGAGCCTAGACTGGTCTGGCCCTTCAGTTGTTGAGCTGGACCCAGACAGAATGGTTCAGTTCCGGGTTTGCTCTCCCAGCTCTGAGATTCTGGTGCATAGTGGTAGGTCCTGGTTCACAGCAAAGGTCACTCCCAATGTGCCCTGGAAGTGGGTAGGCGACTGATCTTCCTTCTACCTTGGATGACTACTTCACCTCAGGCTGAGGTCATTGGAAAGTACAATTTTCCCAAAGGAAGTTGTGATGAATCAGAGATTATTCTCCCAGGAACCCTGGCCTGGGAACTTTCTCATGTGGCCATGGAAAGACTGACTCCATATGGGAGGGGAATTGGCTCAGGAGAACTGGGAGAACCTCTTCACCAACTTCCCTAGAGACCCTACCATCTTAATGACCTATTGTAGAATTGAAACATGTGAACATAAAGCTAATCGGAACATTAGACTTCAAGTCCCATAATACCCGAAGTACTGGGAAGAGGGACTCGGAGCCACTAAACTGCAGTATGCAGCCTAGTGCTTCTAATGACCCTCACCTGAGCGGAGCTTTTGAATATTTAAGGCCCCCTGGGGAGCAGGCCATTCGAACTTGGAGGTGGGGTTGCGGAAACCACCTGTCGCAGTTGCAGCAGCAGAGGAAGAGAGCAAATGGAACGGCCGCAGCCGCCACTACCTTTTGAAGTGGATGTCAGTCCCAAGAGGGTCTCCAAGATTGAAGAACTCAATTGCAGATGTTGCACAGTGGGTAGCAGCCTTGCAGCAGGCTTTCACCCTGGAGAGAGAGCGAGAGAGAGAGAATCTCCTGTTTGCGTGCAGTGTCCCGGTGGCTGGCGAGCACCGGGTGTACATATGGAGTGAGGAAAGCGCCTTTCCTGTTTGGTGTGAGCCACGGGAACCAAGAAGCAGCCTACCACACAGGAGGTGGCAGAACGAGCAGTGGCAGCGGATCGAATGGACGCGTGTGCAGAAACCAGTGAGTTTACCATTTTTGGGTAATCCTGGTATGCTCCATAATTGAACGCTTGCTACTGATAATTACTTTGAATACCGAGCTAAAAATAAGGAAGTTACACTGGCGGAATAAAACCATTTGTAAAAAGACAAGAAGAGAAAGGTTGCAACCATTACTATCAAAACCAAAATAAAGAGGGGGCAATACCTCACAAAGAATTTAAATCCCAGTGGCAAAATAACAAGAGAACATTATTGCAGAAACATTGTAACAATTATTGCCATAGAGAGGAAGAGGCAATATTTAAGCAAGACATCAAGGGTTGCTGGGGCAGCTGAGTTGCCCTTTTGTCCTTCCTTCCTTAGTGTTGCTCGGACACGTGGCAACCTGGGAAGGTTTCCAAGTGGAGCTCTGCCCATACAGTCTTTAGAAATGTTTCAGGCAGGTGGCATCTCATATTGAACATGTTTTTGTGTTACTGCGACTATTGCCTTTGAGAAGGGAATAGTGTTTAGGCTGTTTCCCGGCTGAACTAACTCTGTATTTATCTAGAGCATTTGTTTTAAAATATGCCAGTCACAAGAGCTAAGGGCCTCAATGTAATGCCTTGCCAGTCTGTTTTGCCTGTTGACATCTGTGGCCAAAAACTCTCGACTTTTTGATGTATTGATAAAGAATCTGATTGTGATATGGCCTGCCCAATGCCCTCTGTGGAACATAATGTAAATGCCTTGAGTAATGTGGAAGAGTGTCATCACTGTGAAAGAACAGACTCTGGTATTGGGAGATGCTGTCATGGGCTATCAAGGTGGAGATATGGGGAATGTATCCCCTACCGTGGCAGTTTTGGCAGGCCCCCAAGAAAGTGAGGTTAATTCTATCTCCGAAGGTCTGCAATTATCCTAGACTGATCATTCTCAGAGGGAGGGGGAACCAGGTGTGCATCTAGAGCCGGAGGAATGAAAACCTGTGAAAGACTGTATTATCCGAGAGGAAATGCAGTGTAAAAACTCTGCAGATTTCTGCGTTTGGGTTGACATTGACAAATATGCCTTTCAATTATTACCGATCCAGATGTATAACTCTTCTCAGACTATTGTGAAGCCTAATGTGGTAGATCAGTACTGTCAGACAGATTCTGGGTGAATATCATTACATTATATTTATAAAGCGCACTATGTGCCCATAGGCATGAAGGCGCTAACAAAAAGTACAAGACATACAACGGACAGGATCTCCTATACCATCCCTAAACAAGTCCTATCTAAGGTGGTCGTAATAAACCAAACCTATTGGCCATATACTTGCTATATAGTGCTGCCCCGAAAGGCCTGCTTATGAAAAGAGAAAGGTTTTAAGTTCTTTCTTAAAGATGGCCAGGAGTTTGTTTGCGCAAGTGATATGGAAGTAAGTTCCACAGAATGGGAGCTTTGAAGGAAAAAGCCCCATTCTCCGCTTTTGAGGTTTTTGGTCTAAGTTGCTCCAGAAGATTGTGAGCATCAGATCTTAACGCTCTGGTGTTTACTTGGTCATTGATGTAACACTGAAGATATGGAGGCATCATTAGCATTCTACATTTAAATGTTATTACCAATGTTCTGAATTTGATGATAGCCTCCACTGGAAGCCAGTAAAGTCCCTGCCTGGCTTCCGAAACGTGTTCACGCCTAGAAAGCCCCATTACAACTCTCACAGCCCAATTCTGAACCTGTTCTAGTTTCTGTAGAGCCAGCTTACTGATGCCTAATAGAAGGCTGCAACAATAATCTAGTTTGGCCCCCATTATCGCTCTTGCTATAGTTTCTGCACTTTTCTGAGATATAAGAGGTCTCAGATGTGATAGCAGTTTAACATAATATACTGATGAAGACATGACCGAGGACACGTGTGCTTTCATGTTGAGATACTGGTCAAGGGTAACGCCCAATATTTTTGTTTTTGGGAGTGGGCATATGATATCATCCCCCAGCGTGAAGGAGCTGTAGGCCTGATTTAAGACCTTCAGTGAATGGGGGGAACCCACAATCATTAGCTCAGTCTTAGCCCTATTCAGAGCCAAGTAATTATTCAGCATCCAGTTTTCAATTAAGCTGAAGATTCTATTCACTTTCAGCTCATCTAGTTCATGGGAACCAGTTGGATGCACCACACATTGGGTGTCATCGGCGCAATTTGAAAAAATTACACCCTCCTGCTCCAACATGTAGAAAAACGGTGCAATGAAAGGATTGTATATACATGGTGAGGTGCTAGCCCCCTGTGGAACTCCAAAGAGAACTGGGATTGAGTCAGCTTCTGCAATATCCAAACAAACACTACTGTGTCTGTGTTCTAAAAAGTAAGCGATCTAAGCAGCAGCCTGGTTGGAGAAGTTAGCCACTTCCTTGAGCCTGTTATTCCATATGGAGTGTTTGATTAAATCGAAGGCTGCAGATTGATCCAGAGATACGATCAAAGAGAGGCCGCTCTTGTCCATTTGTGTTAATAGCCTGGATTTCAACTCCAGAAGAGAGGTCTCAGTTCCAAACAGTTTTCTAAAACCTGATTGATGAGAGTGCAGGATTGGATGTTGATTCAAATGTTCAGCAATCTGATGGTAAGCCACTCTATCAAGAATTTTCAACAAAAATGTAGTATTTGAAATGGGGCGGAAATTGAAAGGATTATCTCTTGACAATCCTGTTTTTTTGATGATTGGGATAACTTTAGTTTAAGTTCCGAAGGCACTTTCCCTTCCTTAAGTGAGGCGTTAACAAAGATACAAATTGCTTTGACTAGGGACGGAGCTAAAGATTTAATAATCATGGAAGCACAAGCATCACCTCTACAATGTGAAGGTTTCATCTGCCCTATTATTTTTTCAAGTTCCATTTCGCTTATTGGGTTGAAGTTGAATATGGGGATATCTGGATTCCTTATGAAGACATTTGTTGACGTAGTATTCGAAGAGGCCAAAATCAGCTACTTTTTTTCAAGCATAGTTTCAAGAATGATCTTGTTTCAGTGGTGGAAAACCCTGCTAATATATATGAAATTGCACCTGTTGCCCAAATTAATACATTTAACTTTCCTACGGCAGCTGTAGATCGTAATTGCTTCAGGACAGTTCTAAAAGAAAGGCCTATGGCTCTAAGGATCTTCGTATGGGCAAAACACACATGCCCAGGATTGAGGATACGTCTTTGAGAGTTTTCACGATACATTAAAAAAACTTTGTAATTATGAATGTGGAGAAGCCAATGGGGAAAGAACATAAGAAAGCGCTTAGAAATAAAGTGATGGATTGGTTCTGCAAAGAAGCCTGGGATCATTAGATCTTCCGACTTTAAGGTTCTTCTGTGGCTTGAACTGAAGGGCTGGTGTTACCATGAATCAAGGAATTGTAGACTGTTTGGGTGCAGCTGTAGTAACCACCCATATTACCTAAGCATAAGACTTCTAGTTGGCCCAGTATAGGACCTTCTTTACAGGTGTAATGGCTAGGTGTGTAGCTGCATCTTCAACCTGTCTTTGGGTCATTTTGAGGATTTATTTGCATTTGGCTGTTTTTGTAGATAACTGTTTTTATTTTGATTTCCTTTTCGGATTTGTATTCATGTTTTGTTATATCTCCTTGTTTTGTTATGTTGGCGCCCACAGGCCATGTTAGCAATACTATGCATTACCATGCTCACAGGCCAGGAGTTGTGCGCTGTATAAATGAATAAATAAAATTGTCCAGTTATTTGATGTGAAAGTGGGAAAACTGTGGCAGGCGAAAAAGCCCTCCGGATAGTGTCAAGGAGGATAGGGACATAACCTGCATTGCGAGTGGCAAATGCAACAGTGGACAAACAGCACCAATGTGTATCATGTTTTCCTAGGAGTGAATTTTGATGTTGCTGAAAGTCAGATTTATACAAAAGGTCTGATTAAACCTTACCACAAAGTTCTTGAGTAGTGTTAGGAGCTTTTGTCCTGGCAGGTGAGTATACCACTATAGGGACCTTTTAGTGGTAGTCCTGGCAGGTAAGTGGACCAGGAAGAAATCATTGAAGTACTGCATTGTGGTTGAAGGTTAAGAAGTAGTAGTAGTAGCAAGACCACTAAATGTTTCATGAATTGTGGAATCATCCTGACAAAACGTTGTTGATAAAGAATTGTGAATTTGTTCTGTTTCTTAAAATAAGTTGTGTTGAACTCTTTTCTGGAGAGATAACAACTTGTTGTCTAGCTGAACTGTTGGTTAAAGTCCAAGTGAATGACTTTTGGAGCAAGAAAAATGTTATGATTAGAAATTGGCTACAAAACGGAATTTGCTTATTTGCACTTCTGATTGAAATTCCTGCTTTAATCTGGGGGAAGGGGAGCCGACCCATGTTACAAGGATACACAGTTAATAGGTTTATGTTGAACTTAACTGTTGTTTCTGTTAGAATTGAATTGCCATATTTTCCTTATGATGTATGAATAAGTGTGAGGAACAGATTCCTTTTGTTAGTGTTTTCCTTTAGTTTATTTTGATAGGCAGGAAAAATGCTCGTTGGTTTAGGGGATAGTGAGGCGTTTATCAAACCCTTATGTTAATAAAAATGGCTTCTTTTGAAAAACCTTTACCCAGTTGTACAAGTCACATTTCTGACCCCTCACATAGTCCAGCAAGTTCTTCCGAGGGAATCTGCAGCCTTAAAGGATATGAGAGAATGTTTTGGAGGGGTAGAAATGTCCAGTGTTTGTCCAACTCGTTCCGACCCGCCACACTGCCCTCATAAGGCGATCGAAGAGGAGGCGCGCCACTCAAGGTTTCTGTGCTGCCATTTGGCTGGCTACACCCGGTTGACCAGAATAAGCCTCACCTTCCACAGCAGAGCTGACTAGCAGGAGCCGACACCTGCAATATCAATTGAGATGTGGCGGTCATGATCCGAAGTAGTGCCATGCACTATGCCTTCCTTTATTTTAGAGATTGTTCTGAGACCATCATGGGTTACTTATGATCATTGTAGTTTTGGTGCAGGGGTGCATATCTTAAATGCAGCCCCTCCGTAACAGAGACTTTGCTGTCACTGGAGCTTCAAATGGGCAGCTGTGACCTCTGAACCAGCTCTGTGCCACTGGTAGACCAGGCACTGCAAATCGGGATGGTGATGCAGCAGGACACACAGACACTATGCTTTTGGGATTGATCTTATAAAAGGGGAATCTGATGCGCAGATTTCCTATCCTTTCTGAGATTGAATTTCCTGCATCATTTTATTATCTAATAAAAATCAAAAAAAGCTTGGGCTTTGTACCCTTGCCAAATGGCAATTCCTCACGGATGTCAAACCTCTTGAATAAGGGGATTTTGATGACAGATTAGAAAGGGGCATAGAATAAGCAGTGTTGCATATCAATTTGCTATGTAATTCTGTAGATTTGCTAATTAAATTGACCCTGTGTATCACAGGTGGCAATTTAAATTATACTGTTAAATGAAAACACTGCTCACCCTGCACTCTGCTCTTGCTGTCGTGTCTCTCAAGTTCAAAGTAGCTAATGGAGAGAAAGTGCAGCAGTAATAATCTCCTCTTCTCTTAAAAGTGCCAAAGGCCTTATGGGCGTGATAGACAGTTATTTTTCAAATAATTGCAAAGCCGAAGTGTTCAGGATGATGCTTTTGTTAAGCTAACTGTTAGGGAGAATTCTCTGTTTAGGCTGAATTTCCTAACCTATTGAGTCCCCCAGCAGCTTTGCTGGATTTTCTGGGTTTATTTTTTCTCTCCTGCCAAGAGTGAGACTCTTTTACCCTCACTCTTGGACATGTTTGAAGTGTGTTTCTTTGGTTTGCCTTGTGCTGAATGGGCTATGGGGTCTTGTACTCCATAGGGCCTCATGTGTTTTTGTGAAATGGGTTACACAGCACCCTCAGTGCCGTAACCCAGGGGTGTCCTAGGGACCCCCCAACATAGACTCCATACCCTGGGACTGACTACTGTCTCCCAGGGTCTGTAAAGTCACCATTGACTTTACTAGTCTCAAATCCTGAACAGAACCAGTACAAACCATCATATTGTGGACGTACTGGCCGGGGCAATACCATTGCCCCGGGGTCTGTTAGTCGAGGGGGCACGTCTCCGTCCCCCCTCATCGAGTTTTGGCTGGTGGCAGTGGAAACTACTTTTTATATTCGACCGCGAATATTTTCCTATGGGATCTCCCATTGTTTTAGGCTAATACCTTTATTTATTTATTTATTTACGGTAGCCTTGAACATACCGCTGGGTTATTTCTTTATTATTATAACTCCGGTTGGTATTTTTTTGCCAAAACTTGATTCTAAAATGGCGTTGGTGTTCACCTCTGTAACTCTGACCCAAAGTGGAGCCCTTTGTTCCACTTTTGGCGGGCTTCTCCACAGAAGCCCTCCAAAGTGGTGCCACTCTGTCTGGGGTACTTAGGAGGAGTGGAGGGGGATTTAGGCACCCTGGACTGAGTTATCTTGGTAACTCAAGTCGCACTCCGTCCTGATTGGCCCAAGTGGTGAGCCGGCCGGCTCACCACTTAGCATGTTTGAGTGACAGCTAGGCTGGGTGAATGGGGGTTTGCTGCATAAAAGCAGGGCTTTGGGGAATGGAACTTCAGAAGTCGCCACAGGACCTAAGAAGCCGAAGAGGGAGAAGCCGAGCCGACCTGCCAAGACGACACCACCGGTGAAGCCCTGCAGAACCGTCTCACCACTTTTTCCGACGACAGAGGAGATCTCCCGCCGGAGAGTCTTCTTCCCTTAACTGGTGGGGACAACCAGTTGCTGCCTTCTTTTCGCCGTCCCGAAGCATCTCGTGGCCGCCTTGCCTGTGCCAAGCACCCCGGCAACCAGGATACCACTTTTTACCTCAACCGCGAAAGAGGGGGAAAAATCCTTTGTGACCGGAGAACTCCATGGCTGGCCTCATCCCTGGTAGTGCAACGACCTGCAGCCTCCCTCCCCGTCGAGATCACCTCTTCCTCGGGACGACGCCGCGACTTGCACCCACTACCAGGAACGACTACCACCGCTGGAGGAATCTTTCCACGTTTAAAGGTACTGTGATCCGCCCGGCCTCCCTTGCCACCGATTGTACGGGGTAGATTTAGCCCTCGGCTCTCGAACCTGGGTAGGCCTGGGTCACCCTAACTAAACTTTTCAGAACCGTAGTAAAACCTTTTTCTCTCACCTGCAAAGACTGAGGACATTGTGTGATCTTGGGCACATTTTTCGCCTGGCTCCCTCTAAAGCGGGCCCCGAACTAATTCTCCTGGTTCCACCATTGACTGCCTTTGCTAACCTTATGTGAAAAGTGTTTTACCTTACTGCTCTCTTTATTTCTGCCTTTTCCCTCCCTTTTGGTAATACTTGTTGGAGTGCCATCTAACGTTAAGCGCTCCCCTCTGTTTGGAAATAAGTGGTGTTAACTTAGAATTGTCCAACAAATGATTAGGGATGTACATATGAGTAATAGTAACTGTGTTTGACTTTCTTATCTTTTCTAGTGTGCTAGTGTAATTTATGAGTGTACCTTTAATAAATAAGTCTATACTTTTACACCTAGCTCTGGTTAGTGTTTGCTTGTGCTACTGTGCCTCTGTACCTATTCTGTATCCTCTGTATACTGCCTAACTCTTCTTGAGGGAAGTCTGGCTGCTCAGCCACAGCTACCACAGTGAATCTGTGCGGTGCAGACTGCTACCAAGTGGGTTTACTGCCAACACCTGTAGTCTTAAATCTTTTGCAGTGGTCCCAGAGGGAACTGCACAGGTTTCTGCCTAACACTAACTATTAACTATATTATGTTTGGCTAAGAGCAGTAAGTGTTAACTTTATTTGTTTTTTAAGGACAGCCCTGCAATTCCATTACTAAAAATGTAAATTGTCATATTATGCATAATTACATTATTGCTACTGTAAAACATTTCATGTTTTCAGTAAGTTTTAGGTTAGTGTATCTAAATCTTAGTGTTGGTGGTCGAAGTGTACGAAAAGAAGTAGCAGTACCATGTTCCCTACTGGTCTTCCCCCGGCCCCCACAATCCCCATTGCCACGCCCCCTCCCACCCACATTACACACCCTCAAACATATGCACCTGCTGTTTAAGGGAACATCAGTGCAGTGTGCTGAAGTGCAAGGTTCAACTTCTTCCTTCACTTTTATTTTAAAACGGAACCATTCCGGAAGTATAGGAACAGTAAAATTCAATTTAAAAATATAGAGGAGCACCACTCCCAACCACTTCAACCACTGCTTATTGTGTACTGTATTTCATTTTGTAGGCAAAGGTGCATCATATTGACGAGTGAACACTTTGAAAGGCACCTGAAAGTTCAGCTAAATGCTTTGGATGGAATTCTGTGACATGCTGGTTGAATAAATCTGTGCAACTGGTGCTCAACCCATGAGCTGATCCCAAACTCCTTGACATTTTATCTCATCAACCTGTTGCTTTACACCATACTACACACTTATGTATTGAATACAAAAAAAAACTGTTATTAAAATGGAAGTCAAAACATTTCTAATCACATAAGGTTGCCTGCTAATGAAGATTTTTATTAATAAACTCTGCTAAAACGTTTTTGAAAATCAATGTATGCCTTGCTTTCATATTTCAATGTTCCCATGTCATTGAAAGTACCTCAGATTCAAAATGTTAAGCAAAGAATACCAATTCAAAGTCCTTCCTTTTGGAATTGCATCCCAACCTCGGTGCTGGTAGTGGTCAGGGCAGATCTACTCTGCAAGGCAATCCCAGTGTACCCCTACCCAGATGAATGGTTAATAACGGGAAGGGTTGCACACGAGTGCCTGGCGCGCGCGCACACACACAACACAACACAGTGAAGGTTCACTTCACAGTCTAGGCTTTTTAATCAACTAAATGCCCAGCATCATTCCAAGCAAGGAAAAAGTGTTCCTAGGGGCAGTCGTAAACACTCAAACAGCAGAAGCGTACTCCACACTAGAGAGAGTACAGGCTGTTCAAAGCAGGTCAGATGCTAACAGTCAGGAAAGTTATGAGGCTCCTAGTTATGATGGCACCATGCATATTAATAATACCCCATGCGAGTAATGCAGCAGTGGCTGGCAGAGCAATGGACACAAAAAACAGGCCAAATGGATGATATAGTGGAAGTCGTGCAAACTGAAGTCTTCATTGGTGGGTCAGTAAGCAATATGATCATAGGAAGACCCTTCATTCTCCAGCATGGGGTCTGGCATGGATTCACATGCTCATGAATATTCCCCGTCGTCAGGCTGGGAATCCTCGGTAAAGAAAAAACCAGTATCAGTTTCGTTTCTGATCTGTCTTTCGTAGTAATAACCAATCACTGGTCTCTGCGTCATACTGACCACAGCCAATGACTGCCCTCTACCTAAGCACCGCCTCTGGCAGCCATCTTCAGATTTTTACCGCACGTTCATGTGTTGGGATCCTCGTGCTATTGCTCTCGAGCGTTAGTGCTAATTTTTTCACGTTTTTTCTCAAAAACTTCGTTTTTTCGGTCAAAAGAGCCTCAAGCTCCACCGACTCTCCATCCGATCAACGGGGACCCGTTTCGGATTCGTCTGCGCCCCTCAAGGGTGAAGATTTCGTCGAGCTACGCTTTTGGAGGACTCCAGAAGTTTCTCAGGCCCGGTCATGGCCCAGGAGAAGGGAAGCTCGACGCCCGGAAAACTGTTCAGGGTCTGCCCTGGATGCCAGCTGCAGAACGTCTTCAAGGAGGACGAACACTTTTTTTTGTCTTTATTGCCTACATGAGGACAAGACGCACATGGAGAAGGACTGTGCGTTTTGCGGCAACATGTCGGAGCGGACCATGAAGGACCGCCATCAACGTCTCGCCAACTGGCTAGAAGGGAAGAGCCCGTCCGGCGAGAAGAAGAGGAAGAAATCCGAGCGGTCTTCTAAGACCTTTGAGGACGCCCCGGCGACGGGGGTCCAACATAAGGCCAAGCACCGCGAGTCTGCTGGCACCGGGAGCGCCGAACGGTCGGGCTCTACGGGCGCCAGGCAGGGCGCACCCTCCCCGGCACCATCAACCACGAGCCAACGCTCTGGGTCGGGTAAGAGGAAGGCCGAGCACCCGGCGAAGCTCCTGGAGAGGCCCCAGTCGAGCTCGAAGGCGGAGGGGGAGCGAGGCAGGTCCCCCCCTCAAGGATAAGGCGGTGAGTGCACCTAAGGTGGTGAAGGCCTTAATCCATCCGGCCAAGCCCTCTATCGAAACTGTCGCGGCGGCCCTGGCTCAGCCTGTGGAGGCTACACCAGTGGTGGCGACCTCGGGGCTCAGAGTCTCCCTGCCACCTCGGAGGGAGTCCTCTTTTGTGCCCATCGATAGGACCCCAGTGAAATCCCCCGTGGGGAAGAAAAAGGGGCGGCAGGGCGGCGTCGTAGATTCGGCCTCAACCTCGGAGGAGGAGCTGGTCGAGGTCTTAAGCCACGGCCTCGGCGTGGAAGAAGACCGGCCCGTCGGGATGGATCCCGACGCAGGTGACGACGACATCGTCGAGGGTACCGACAGGGCCCCTGATCGCCCGTCGGATTCCCCTCTGCCAGCGCCGCGAGACAACTCGGCGGCCATTTTGTTGGCTATACAGTCCTTATGCTCAGAGATCAGGACGAGACTACCGTTGCCGACGGAACCTCTCCCCTCGGGGGACCCAGAACCGGGACCTTCTGGTGTTCCCCCTACCAAGAAAAGAAGGATCCACCCTCCACCTCCTTTTCAGCCGTCGCGCCCCTTCCAGCCCTCCTCCCCGTCCACCCGAGGGGATGATACGGGGACTGACACGGCAGCGACGGGTACGGACGACGAGGCATACGACGAGGCATACGACGAGGCATACGACGATGTACCGTCGTCGCCTCCCACTAGGGCTTCTCCGCCCGACGAGATTGGATCGTTCCACTCAATGATCGCCAGGGCATCCAAGCTTTTCCAACTCTGCCCTGAGGAGGAGAAGAAGAAGGAAGGTTTCCTTTATCAGCGGCGCGAGGCCAAGAGGAAGACGGTCCTCGCGGTGCCTCTATTGGACGACATTTGGGATGAGGGCCTCACCCTCCTCAAGAACCCTTCCACGACGCCAGCTAGAAGAGACCGGTACGAGAAAAAGTACCGGGTCCCGGACACGGCCCCCCTGTGCCTCCGGGCGCAGCCTACCCCGGACTCCGTCGTCTCCGCGGCGGCCAGGAAAAAAGCGCGGGGGGGTGCGGCCTCCACATCGACTTCCCCACCGGACGGCGAGGGAAAGAAATTGGACGCTATGGGACGCAGAGTCATCTCGTCTGCAGCGACGACGATTAAAGCTGCCAACGCCTTGGCTATCGTGGCCCGATACGACAGGGAGCTCTGGTACAAACTGGCTCCCCTGCTGGACTTCTTGCCGGACGACAAGAGGGCAGAGGCCCTGGAGATCCTGCAGGAAGGTGAGGTGGCTTCGGACCACGCCATTACCGTTGCGACGGACATCGCCGACACTGGGTTCCGCCAGTTGGGCAACGGCGTTTGCCTTAGGCGGCGTGGATGGCTCAAGGCTACGGACTTCCGTCAAGACGTTCAGACCAGAGTCCTGGACATGCCCTTCGATGGGAACAACCTGTTTGGGAAAACAGTGGACGATTCCCTTCAGGCCATTAAAGCGGACACCGAGACGGCCCGGGCCCTTGGAGTTTTGCAACAACGACGGACGCCCTTTCGGAGCAGCGGAGGCAAGGGCGCCTCCAAAGGTTCCGGCGGCGGTTTCTCCTCCTACCGTCAAGCGGCCCGCTCGTCTCAAGAGGCCTACAGAGGACGAGGCAAGTCTGGCGGACCCCGCCGTCGTCGCCAAGGACAAGGCGGTAAAGCCTCGTCGAAGCAGGATTGAACCGGCCGGGGGGTCGGGCCCCCACCGAAGCACCCCGGTGGGAGGCCGGCTGGCGAGCTTCGTCAGCGTGTGGGAGTCCATCTCCACCGACCGTTGGGTGCTGGACGCCTTGGCCCGGGGCCACAAACTCGAGTTTCAAAGAAAGTGTCCGCGCGTCCCCCCCGTGGCCAGGAAAGAACTTCACGTCCCTCAACTTCTCCTGGAGGTGAAGGCGATGCTCAAGAAGGGCGCCATCGAACTCGTCCCAAAGAGGCTTCGGGGCTCCGGAGTCTACTCGAGATACTTCCTCGTGAAGAAGAAGACGGGGGGATGGCGCCCCATCCTGGACCTGCGACGTCTGAACAGGTTCATCAAGGCGCAAAAGTTCCGGATGGTCACCCTCCAGCACGTCCTGGGTCAGCTGGAGGAAGGAGACTTCCTGTCGTCGTTGGATTTGGAGGATGCCTACTTCCATATTCCCATCCTGAAGGGGCACCGAAAATTCCTCAGGTTTGTGGTCCAAGGGCGTCATTACCAGTTCAAAGCCCTCCCCTTCGGACTACGGTTGGCACCCAGGGTGTTCACCAAGTGCCTCGCACCGGTGGCGGCTCAGCTGCGCCGCGAAAGGATCCACGTCTACCCCTACCTGGACGACTGGCTCATCCGAGCCAAGACAAGGGAGCTCGCCGTGGTTCACACGGCAAGGACCGTCCAACTTCTCACGGACCTGGGATTCTCCGTGAACTAAGCCAAATCCCACCTGGTACCTGCGCAAGACGCTCTGTTTCTGGGAGTGAGGCTCAACACAGTGTCCCTTCTGGCCTCCCCGTCGGAGGAGAGGACCAGGACCATCCTGGGCAAGGTGCAGCGGATGTTGGTGGCCGACGCGGCCAAGGTGAGGTCCATCAAGTCCCTCCTCGGAATGATGTCTTCCTGCATCTACCTCATTCCCATGTGCAGGCTCCGGATGCGCCCGTTGCAGGAGTTCCTGGACGCGCGCTGGATCCAAACGACGGGCAGCTTCGAGGAAAGGATCACACTCGACGAGAGTTTCCGACGAGCGATCCGGTGGTGGGGCACCCGCGCGCATCTGTCGGCGGGCATGGACTTCCAGACCCCAGCCCACCAGGAGACAGTGACCACGGATGCCTCCCTGGAAGGGTGGGGAGCGCACACCGAAAATCTGCACGCAAGAGGCCTTTGGCTCCCGACGGAGAAATCCTTACATATCAACGTCTTGGAGCTCCGTGCAGTGTTTTGGGCCCTCAGGTCCTTCCTTCCGTCCCTCAAGGGCAAGGTGGTGAGGATCTTCACCGACAACACCACCACCATGTTTTACATCAGAAAACAGGGCGGAACCAGGTCCCCAGCACTGTCCAAGGAGGCGCAGGACCTGTGGCATTGGGCAGTCGCCCAAGGGATGTTTCTGGTGCCGTTTCATCTGGCAGGAATAAAAAACACCATCGCCGACTCACTCAGCAGGGAGCTGCGCTCGTGCCACGAGTGGGAACTACGGCAGGATCTAGTGGATCGCCTCTTCCGACGGTGGGGCACACCCCAGATCGAACTGTTCGCGACGGCGACAAACTCCAAGTGCCGGAGGTTCGCCAGCAGGTTTCCCCAGGCGAGGAGCATGGGCTAGGCTTTCTCGTTTCCCTGGGAGGGCCTGTTCCTCTACGCGTTCCCTCCTTTGCCACTGCTAATCCGGCTCGTCAACCAGCTCAAGAGGTCACGGTGCAGGATGATCCTCGTCGCACCTGCGTGGCCGAGGCAGATATGGTTCCCGGACCTTCTGGACTTGTCAGCGTCCCCGCCAATCAAGCTGCCGGTGGACGCGGATCTGCTCTCCAGGGAAGGAGGCGCCATCCTCCACCACGACCCGAAATCGTTGAACTTGCAGGCCTGGCTCCTGCAGCGCTAGAGTTTGGAGGATACGACATACCGGCCGACTGCAGAGAGGTTCTTGCAAAGGACAGGGCGTCCTCGACTCTTAAATGCTACGGACACAAATGGAAGAGGTTCTCTGTCTGGTGCCACGCACAGAAGATTAACCCTCTACGGATTACGGCTCCCCAAGTACTGCCGTACCTGCTGACGCTGGCCAAAGCTGGACTGGCACACGCGTCAATCAAGATTCATCTTGCTGTGATCTCCCGATACACCAGAACCACGGGGCGGGCGTCCTTGTGGTCTCATCGTCTGGTGAAAGAGTTCATGAAGGGACTGTTCAGATCGTTCCCGCCGGTGAAGGCTCCGGCCCCGGCGTGGGAGCTCAACGTGGTGCTGACCAAGCTCATGGGACCTCCGTTCGAGCCTCTGCACTCGGCCCCGTTGAAGTTTCTGTCGTGGAAAACAGCGTTTCTTGTGGCCATCACCTCCGCACGACGGGTGGGAGAGATCCAGGCCCTTTCCTGCAAGGCCCCGTACTTGACTTTCCACGACACGAGGGTAGTGCTCAGGACGCACCCCTCCTTCATGCCCAAGGTACCGTCGGACTTCCACCTCAACGAACCCTTGGTGTTGCCTGTATTCTTCCCGTCGCCTTTGTCGCCGGCTGAGAGAACTTTGCACTCGCTGGATGTGGCTAGAGCGTTGAAGTTCTACGTGGACCGCACGAAGTGTTTTCGGAAGACGTCACAACTCTTTGTGAACTTTGGACCTGTCAATCAGGGGAAGGCTCTCTCGAAGGCTTCCATTTCCAGATGGCTCTCCGGCTTTATCATGTACTGTCATCGGTTGGCAAACCGACCGCTGCCTGGCCGTCCGAGAGCCCATTCCACCAGAGCTATCACAGCTACCACGGCGTTCCTTTCTGGTGTGCCCCTGCTGGACATATGCAGGGCTGCTACGTGGAGGTCGACGCACACCTTCACGAAGTTCTACTGCGTCGATCGGGATTCCAGGGAGGAGTCCAGGGTCGGCCAAGCAGTGCTGCGCAACCTGTTCGCCTGAGGTGAGCCTGGTGAGGAGGTAAGATGCTTAATGTTGAGTTTGATGCAATGCTTAATGTTGAGCCTTTGCCACCTCCCGTGGTTGTGCATGTGTGTACTGCTATGTATTCTTTATTCATGAGCATGTGAATCCATGCCAGACCCATGCTGGAGAACAACAGTTACAGGTAAGTAACTTGTTCCTTCCTCCAACGCCACAAATCACAATAACGGACGCTTCACTAGCAGGATGGGGGGCAAACACTGTCTGCACTTCACAGCGCAAGGGAAGTGGACATCAAAGCAGAAGACCTATCAAATTGGTTAGAACTCTTTGGAATAAAAATGGCACTGTTTTCCTTCCAAACTGTACTAGAGGACAAGAGCATCCTCATACAGATGGACAACACTATTGCAATGTTTTATATGAACCAACAGTGTGGGATACACCCCAACCAACTGTCTATCCTAGCACAAAACATCTGGCATTGGTGCATACATAGGAGCATATCCATCCAAGCACAGCATGTTCGAGGGATTCACAACTGTCTGGCAGACTCTCTCCGCAGAGTTTTAATACTGTAAATCCAGTGAGAAATCAACACCAATACACTCACAGATCTTTGTGATATGGCGTCAACCAACATTAGACCTATTCACCACAAAATAAAACAAAAATTACCAACTCGTTCAGGTTCCCACAACTGGGATCTCTAGGCAAAGCACTATGGATGTGCTGTTCAGAGATATTTGCGTACACCCCCCTCCCCTTCCCCAATCTCTCTTCCCCTGGACAACACTCGTTCACAAACTGCATCATAAGAGCTTAACAATGATACTCCTTGCACCAATGTGGGCAAGGCAGCCATGGTACTCTCACCTGGTGCACATGTCCCTATGGCTACCAATCAAGCTTCTCCCAGTCCAAGACCTGTTAATACAAATGAACAAACGGGTAATACACCCGAAACCTCAGGTGAACAACTTAGCAGCCTGGCTCCCGAGGTCATGGAATTCATCGATCTACATCTGCCCACAAGATGTATGGCCATTGAAGCTTGAAAGCCAGACACTGCTACTTCAACAAATGGAAGAGATTTGTCCTATGGCGTAAAAGACACAAGATGAATCCTATTGATTGCTCAGCTACAGACCTAGTACCATCACTTTTGTACTTAATAGACCCAGGTCTCGTTTATAATTCACTGTGTACTAAGCCGCCTATACCACGTCGCAACACAAAACATCTTGGTGAAGAGTACCAGTTGTAAATCCTTCCTGGAGGGGGTCAAACGTATCCTCCCTCTAATGTCTCGCCCACTCCAGGGTGGGATCTAAATGCAGTACTTTCACAGCTCATGGGCCCACCATTTGAACCCATCAATAAAGCCTTGCTGAAACAACTAACATAAAAGGTGACTTTCCTCATTGTTATTACGTCAATAAGACGAATGAGGGAGTAACAAGCCCTATCAGTTTCATAACCCAAAAGTTAATATCAGAATTCCATGTCAATCCATCCATTTATTTAACTGCTTTGTTACATAACCCACATAGTAAGAAAGAGCTTCACATATTTTTATTTATTGCATTTGATTGTACGCCCAAACCCATGGGTATCACGGCGTAATGTTACAAGAATACTTTCAAGAAAAACGTATGGTTACATGAATACTTACAAAAACATCTTGGTTACAAAGTAGTAGTGCTTGATAATGAGTACCAATGAGTTTGCATACATTCTGGTCCAGCGGTATAGGTTACATAGTATACCAGCGTAGAACAATGGGGTTAGTAGTTATTAAAAAGCCAGGTTTTTAACAGTTTCTTGAAATGTGGGTGGGAGGGCTAGTTACGGATGTTGTTGGGGAGTGAGTTCCAGATTCTGGGGGCAGCTACAGTGAAGCTGGAGTTGTCCGTTCTCGTGTTCTTGAATCTAGGGACATGTAGAGGAGTGTTAGAACTAGATCTATGTGTTCCTGCTGCTGTTTTGCGTGTGAGACATGCACTAGACGTTCGTAGGATAGTAATGTACTACCTTGACAAGACTAAAGATGCACGAAAAACACAATTTTTCATCTCTGTGGCATCAGTGAAAGAAGGAGAATCAGTGACCAAGGCAATCGTTGGAAGGTGGATTGTTAGATGCATACAGATGTGCTGCACCATGGCTAACAAAACACTCCCATTTGCACCAAGGGCCCATTCAACCAGAAGTACGAGGCAACCCTTTCCTTTCTTGTAAACATTCCTCTGGAGGCCATTTCTAAGGCAGCTACTTAGAGTTCAGTACACACTTTCACACATCAGTCAGGCCCTCAGGTGTGTGAAGCAATCTTAAGGCATTTGTTTACTCCTACCACTTCAGCTCTCCGGCCACCTTAAGAGTAATGCTTGCTAATCTATGCAAAACATGTAAGTCTAAGCAGATGCACAATCTCTAGAAACAAAAATATGACTTACCAGTAATAGTCTTTCTGTAGCATATATCTACTTAGAATCACATGCGTCCACCCCTCCTCCACGCGCGAGAGCAGAAGTAAGATGTCGGAAAACAATCTGAGGATGTCGGCGCATGAAGTATCATGGGTACCCGTGGACATAGGGTACTTGTAATGTTACAGGTACACCCCTGTCGACCTCCACTTTTTCGATTTCGAAAAAACAACATTTAATACTCCACAACAAACCACTAGATGGTGGCCTATGCAAAGCATGTGATTCTAAGCATATACAAGCTACAGAACGATTGTTACTGGTTAGTAATATTTGTCAAAAAAATATTCATAGGCGCCCCTCTGCGAGAATGAACCTTAAATTTCCTAGGGCCATTCAGACATGGGCCCCTTGCTCACTGCTCAGAGAGGCACAGCTCCACCTCACTGATGAGGCCCAACAAGGCTGAAACATGTGTCTGGGGTTCCTGTTGGTACTCTTGTTCAGAAGAGAATTACCACAGCATTTCGGTGCTTGACTGCCCATGTGGGCGGGTCAAAGACTGATATGCAAATTGATATTTACCTTCTGTGAAAGGTACAGTGAGCTAAAGTGTGGCTGCGGACTCTTGAATGGGTAACTTCCGAAAGAACAGGCCATTTAGCCGTGTTCGTTCTCGCAGGGGGGCTCCTATGATATGATAGGTTATTTATAACTCCTTTAATAGCCAGACATTTTTATGCGCGGACCCGGGGATCAAACCTGTGTTGCTCGGTGTCTTAATTCCAAGGCGAGCACGTTGCCCCTGAGCTATCCTCCCGAGACAGATTTCACAATTTGACTGACAATTTTTTGTTCTATCTTACACTTGTGCTTCCTAATCTTGGCCATAGCAAGGGTGAGATAGGTTATTTCACATATTCTGATTTGCACTTTAAAGAAACCATGATGTATCAATTTTACTGTACTACTGGTGGGGATGGGTGATACCAAAAAGCTGGTGCTGAGACCTCCCCCAAGGAGGTTAACGACTTTTGTGGGTATGGCAGTTCCAGGTGAGGCACCGGGTGACGCAATCTTCTCCAAGGCCAGTTAGCTCTTGTTTGGCCACCTACCAATGTAAGCACTTGAGCTATTGGTGCAGAGAGGTTACGTAGCAATATTATCCAGGGTCTGTAAACTCCTATTCAGTCACCGATTATGGTTGGAATGATCAAATAGATTTATTAAGTAACCTAAGAGAATAACAGTTGCATGCAGGAACCAGGGACTTGCCACAGAAATGCCTTGGCATCCCTTTAGCTTGACAGGCATGCACCTTCTTCTAAGGGTGGGATTTTCCCTCTTATTAATTTGCTCTTTAACATTTATATTAATAGGTTGGTTGCTTTCTTTTTTAAATCGCAGCCAATTTGTAGAGTTTTTCTTTACCTAAAAGTGTAGTTATTTCTGTATCTGCGCTTTTGCGCGTGCGTTTGAAGGCTGAGTACTAACACTGGGGGTTGGTAGACGGCATGGCCGTGGGACCTCCCCGACCCCTCGATAATAAAGAGCCATAGCTTTTGCCAGTAAAAGTATGTAACGACTATCGACCTCGGTTCCTCTTCACAACTGTTTTTCCAAATTCGAGAAATCAGTGAAATGAAAGGTTAGATTTAGGTTATTCACTTTTAACAGCTTTTACAATGCCATCAAATTCATAAAAGTGAAAATGTGTGGAGGGCTGGGTTTGTGGCAAAGCGTTGTTTCTTATACAATTCCATATTAGTTTGTGGCTTGGCAAAGCCTTGTTCCCTATACAATTCCACAACGTTTCACCAATCTGCACTAAATTTTGCATAGTTACCTGGTGGGACCCTCCGGACATTACTGGCTACATGACATTTGGACACCCCTTTCGCCGGATTTAAGTGCCTTCACACATGAGATTGTAAAAGGACAGGTCCGACACAAGTAACAGAACTCAAGGTCCCTATGTGATCTGGAAAACCACGTTTCAAGGCCCTAGTATGCACTATTTCGGAGATATTTGCACTGCAACGAACTGCAACACGCCAAGGTGAGAGAGCACAGAAGGCTCCAGTATGCAGCAGCACACCAACTCTCTCCTCCCCCACCCCAACATCTGCTTAGGTGTATGTCAGACAGACGCGCCCATTCTCAATGCAGTTTACTTCAGGGTGCAAAGCACATCAAACGATAAGCGAATCGGAACAGGACCTACATGATCAATTATTTTTAACAATGGATGAGTGTTATGTCTGTTTACAGAACCCGTTCGAACGAGTACTTTTGCTAGTGTAAAATATATTTTCTATGGAGCGTAGTTCTGTAACATATTTTAATATGTTGAAATAGCACAAATGTTTGGGGGAACAGTAGAGAGTGTTGTGTAGTCATCTTACTTCTCGTCCTGTATGGGTGTATCCATTTCCAGACAATATTGCACGTATTTATGGAATAATCATGAGCAAATCTAGCACTGGTTCAAACATATGTACTGAATAAACTGTGTTATGATGTTAACTTGAAGTATTTGGAGGAAGGCTGGTGTGTCTTGAGCTAGTGACTTATGAATGTGCACTCTGGGAATGCTGGGGGAAGAGCCCTATGTGCAGCATAGTACAACACCCTCTCCACAGGAGATTATCAAAGCGCACGTGGCATGGATTGACAATAAAATTGTACATTTATGGAATAGTAATGGTACTTTAACAGGAATGCTATCTGTGCTTATTCGAATCTCAATCATGTTTTACAGACAATCGGTATGTTGGCTAGAGAAGTACAGCTATGCAATATTTGTGTGCTGTATTTATCTATTGAAAACTAAGCAACGATTCTGCCTGGCAGACAGTGCATGTATTCCGTATTGTGTAGAAATCCTAGTATGACTGAGCCACTCTCAATGCTTGCGCATTGGCAGACAAGGCACACGAATGTCGGGGGGGGGGGGGGGGGTGTGTGTGTGTGTGTGTGTTATCATCACTGATGAGATCATCTTTTTTATTACAGGGAAGGAGACTGGTGGGAAGCACGTTCGATTGCGACTGGAAAGACTGGATACATCCCTAGCAATTATGTTGCCCCAGCAGACTCCATTCAAGCAGAAGAGTAAGATGCCTTGAAATATTAATGCCAATTTTTGCCACCGTTCCCATCACTGTTGAACTAGTGGAAGTTACTGTGCACTTTTCTTGCATGCTTTTTGTGTCCAAACGGCCCCTGCTTTGTCCTGGCTTCCTGGATCAGGGTGCCAAATAGAGGTGGAAAGTGTGGGGGTGTAAGTGGAGTTAAATGAGAAGTGAAGACTCGTTGATGCTTTGTCGGAAGGGATTCAGAAGGGTAACATTGTAAACATATAAAACGGGACGACTGTGATCCAATTCAGAAGAGTGTTCTAGAGATGGATGAACATGGGAAGCATTGATTGAATTTTGGAGGAAAGACTGTATGGATACATGACTAACAGTGACGGCTGGTGAATTTCTTAACTGGAGGGGTGTACATGTTTGCAGTGAATGTGCGGGATTGTCCAAACGCAGCAAGGGAGTCTGAGCAAAACAAGCAGGCCTCTCTGGGGGGTTCTCCGCTGAAATTCTTTTAAAAATATGTGCTAAAATCGTGCATCTTACAGGGTTTTATGGTCTTTCCATCGAATACCAACCACCGAAAGCAAATCCATCGAAGAAAATACAACTAAAATAAAAGCATCGAAATGCTATCTTTTACATTTAAAAGTACATTTCCATCGAAACTTGTCCATGGAAAATAGGAATGGACACGTTTCGATGGATATGTACTTTTAAATGTAAAAGCTATCATTTCGATGCATTTATTTTCAACATTAAAATGTTACATGGAGCTGTCCAGGCCTGAAATCTTTAAAGTATTTCGGCACTGGGCAGCTTCATGTAACATTTTCTTTATTTGGAGGGGGGTTCCCCCCAAACCCCAAGGGCACACCCCTAACCCTAATCGAAATACAACGAAGTATATTCAATGAAAGTGTATTTCGATGGTAATGACTTTCAATGAATACATTTTGTTGGATTTCAATTCGATGACTCCATTTTCGATGGATAGTCGGATACCATTGTACAGCACTTTCTGTGAAATTGGGTAAAAAGTCAGACCGTTTGCATTCGATTTTGTATGGTAGCACATATATAAACACAATGGATGCATGTCACTGACAGTGCACTGAAGCATTTTCCAATGCTTTCTCATGTTACCGTTACACACAACATATGCCAGAATATAACACATTTGCATGCTGGCTGTGTCTATACATGTTCATGCAGGCTGCACCGATATATATGCCATGCCATAGAAAGTATATCTAGACTGGCTATACCAACACAGGCAAGTGTATCACATAATCACACTTATGTTTGCTTTTAGCCTTGAAGCACAATACAAAAATGCCATGACACACAAAGAATATATGGCAGGATTGGAGCCACCAATCTAAGCCATTGTAACCACGTAATTACACTCCTCATGTTAGCTTTAACCTTAATGCACAGTACATTTAATTAAACATAACTGTTATTTTGCAGCTAGACTGGCTAAAATAAATGTAGACCAGTCTAACAGGCCTTGCAAATTGAGCCACATAACACTTATCATGCTTGCGTTACCCTTGCTGCACAGTAAAATGTACTAATCGCGTTTGTTTTGCCCTTTGATGTACAGTATGTTTTTCTGTGCATTAATGTGTAAAGCAAACGCGTGTGTTTACGTGGCTAAAATAACGTACATTGAATGTAGGCCAGGTTAGCCACGTTAATAACTTATGTTTGTTTTACCCATGAACTATCACAGTAAGTGGTATTACATTGCTAGACCAGCCTCCATTGAATGTAGGCTAGTCTAGCCATGTGATCACACTTATGTTTGTTTTACGCTTGCCTCACCGGTAATGCAAAAATGTCATGCCTCTGCTAGTGGGGGGTTTCTATGGACAGCTGCCTGGCTCCCCCTTCACGTGTGCTAATCTACACCACTTCCACCCACACATTCATACATTATTCAAACAACCTATTGCATGCACATAAACATACATTGAAAATGAAACATACCTACTTACACCCTCATCATGTGCTGTGCTTCCATTGAGGTCCACATGGCCCTCTCCTCCTTTCCCCAGAACATGAATGCACCGACCGACTGGTTAGGACTCATCTCCCGTTAGTCAGCTTGTCTACGTTGTTGGCTCAATAACGAGAGGCGAACATATGACACCATGCCGCTCTATTATTCTTGGCTCTGTTTGTTGCAGAGTCCAAAGGGCTCCGCAAACAAAACAAAAATGCGTAGGAGGGGATGCACCCCTGTTTAGTGGCTGGCAGGACAGTCCACCATGCAAATAAAGCACATTAGTGGTCTTGATGATGGTGACAAATCCAGGGCATTCGTCCCCTCTCCCCCAGGGGTAGCCACCCCCTTTGGGACTAGGGAGGTGAGACTGCTTGTCTGACAGGGCAAGTGGGATCCCACTTGGGGTGACCCCCCCCCCCCCCCCCCTTAGAGGACACCCTATTCCAAAGGTCCCAGTAGATGTGTTGCCTACATGGGAGTTAAATTGTATTAGGGCTTGAAACTCCCCATAGGAATAACATTGGTGTGGTTTCTGACCCTGTTTAAACACAGTACTTGCTGGGAGTAGAGAACAATGTAAATTCCCACCCCCTAGGGAAGGATAAAGAGCCAATCGCGATTGGAACGGGAAGGAGACGGCTGCAGAGCTGTAGAGGCATGAAACCCTCCTCCTCTGAGGGTAGGGCACGAAACGGAGTGTGTAAACCACGCATGACGGACCTGACCATGGCAAGCCCGTGGACAGCCCTGTCTGTTTTGGAGTCAGGAGTGCCAGGCTGAGAGGAGCTGCGCAGAACACAAACCACCTGACATCCGACATGCCGAAAGACGGGCACTGGAGCCCCACAAGAAACACGAAGAAAAGGAGGCAAGCTCTGCCCAGAGCAGAGCA
This sequence comes from Ambystoma mexicanum, assembly GCF_040938575.1. Classification (NCBI taxonomy): domain Eukaryota; kingdom Metazoa; phylum Chordata; class Amphibia; order Caudata; family Ambystomatidae; genus Ambystoma; species Ambystoma mexicanum. The sequence goes on from NC_090933.1 coordinate 384,195,009, forward strand.
CCAAGAAGAAGCTGCAGAAGTGGAGACGTGTTGACCGCCATGAGACCAGAGTTACGCGAATGCTCCGGGGAACCAAGAGAGGATGTGAGGCTGAACAAGACCCCAAGGTGGGGTGAGAAGAGAACCCAGACACCAAGATGGGGTGGATGGGACCCAGAACCCCAAGGCGGATTGAGAGAGTCCAGACCGCAAGGGGTGGGTGAAGGAAGCAAAACCCAAGGTTGTGGTGGAAGTAGTGAGAGACTGCAAGGCAGGGTGGGAGATACTAGGCCCCATGGCTGGGTGAGAGAAGCGAGACACCAAGCTGGGGCGAGAGAAACCACAACCCAATGTGGGGTACAAACCAAGAACTGCCTCAAGGTCGAGCACACCAGGTACTTTCCTGGTAAAGGATCCCCGGAACGTCCTCACAAGCAGGGGTAGTCACGAACCAGACGTTCCCCACTGAGAAAGTACACACAAAAGACATTTATGGGACTTGATTAAATATTGCAGAAGAGAGCACAATTGAAAGCCATTCAACCCACTGATTTAGACAGTGTATCGGAGGCGAGGAGCCCTGTTGAGAAAGACACACCAGGGGTGAGAAAACCGACACTATTTATTGCTAAGGCCATGGGCCTAAGTCTACCTTTGTTTGGCTGATATATCTTTTATTGGGGTAGGGACAGAACTCTGGTTAGCATAGGTTTCCAGACAGACTTCCTAATTTTTGTAACAGCCTTTTGTCTGGATAACCCATTTATCGGCTATCTATGCAGCTCCAACGCAACAGGATGCTTTAAGTATTGAGCCAGTCATTTTCGATTTAAAATTTGACGAAGATGACATTCGTTATTACATCAACAAGGCTAGCATGTCTCGAGCCCCTGGTCCGGATGGGCTTTCGAATGCAATATTAAAAAATGTCGATCTATGGGTTTCAATCCTGTACACTTTATTCAGCCTAATCTTACGTAATCAAGAGCTGCAGAAATCCTGGACCCATTCAATCATTGTGCCGATCCACGAAAAAGGTGATCGACAAAACCCCTTGAGCTATCAGCCCATTGCACTCTTAGATGTGCCAGGGAAAATGTTCTGTAGATTGGTCCTGCGTGACTTGAATGGCTGGTCACTAGCAACTCATCGAAGAGATCCCTTTCAAACGGGATTTGATTCTGGTTTGGGCACTTCAATCAATTTAACATTACTTAACACCATCAAGTCTTCATGTACCATGCGGAAGCAAACCCTTTATATGGCCTTCGTGGACTTCCGCATGGCTTTCGACTCAGTTGACCGAAAGCTCCTTGTGAGAAAGTTGAAGAACTATGAATGCCCAGAATCGCTGATAAAAATTGTGAGTCTTCTGCATACAAGTACGTCTATCCAAATAAAGTTGAACATGGAAGGCCTCCTAACTAACATCATTGTAACCGCTAGAGGCTTGAAGCAAGGATGTATCCTTGCTTCGACAAAGTTCAATCTTTTCCTTTTGGACATTGCAGACGTCTTTGCATCAGTCATATCAGACTCACCCAAGATAGAAAACTAAACAATATCTTGGCTACTTTATGCAGATGATTTGGTTTTAATTTCTCAAACTCCGGCGGGGCTACAAACTCTCCTTAATTTACTTGATCGTTGTGTGCTCAAACAATTTAACAGTGAATAAAGACAAAACCCAAGTAATGATACTAAATAAACCGAAATCATCTTTCTCAAATAAGTATCATTGGTCTATTGCTGGTCACAATCTACAGATAGTCTCAGAATACAAATATTTAGGGATGATGTTCAATAATCTGAAATCTGACAAATCGGTTGAAATAACAATATTAGCAAAAGTCACTATGCTAACATCTCAAGCTAAAATAATTCTGGCTAAACTCTGCAAGTTTACATGCATCCCTATTATGTCCTTTTACCAACAGAAGGTTTTACCTGTGGTTACCTATGGGATGGAATCTGTGCTGCCTAGAACGCAGGGATTTTGGAATCAACTAGAGGCAAAATTTTGGAAATCCATATTCAATCTACTAAAAAGCACCCCCACCATGCTACTAAGGTTTGAATTGGGGCTTCTGTCCATACATACTCAAGTCACCTGGAAAATGTGCACTTTATTTAGAAAATGTCTTTTGGGTGTTTCTAACCAAAATAGCTTGGCCATCCTAGCGAGCCATCTGTTGACTTCAAACCAGATATTTCCATCAAACTGGGGTAATCCTGTGTTGAATGCCCTTGTCAATGCAGAAATTTCAATTGATCTATTTCTGACAAATCCATCCAGAGCTAAGATCAAGCTATATCAGTCTGATTGGATACTCGCTCAAGAGAAATGCACGCATTAAAAGATTTTGATAGGAATCTCTTTGGTCACAAGAGATTCCGCACAGTGGCTGATTATCTTGTGAAATGTCCATCCTCTTCCCTAAGACAGAAAATTCTGAGATTCCGGCATAATTTATGGCCGGTAAATGAGATTCTGATCAGAAGAGGCATAGTGAAAAAAGATCTAATGTATTGTTGCTTTTATAAAGACGCATCTTATACAGAAACTCTACGCCATATTATTACACAATGTGAGGCCTTTGTGTTAAACCGTTTGAAACTGGCTAAATGTATGAAATATAAGTACAAAATAAGATCTGATAATGAAATGTGGGCTGAAACCTTTAGCACCAAACAAATTTCAGTTAGAATTGCAACCATTAACATGCTTGATGTTGCTTTTCCGTATGAACGAAAAGGTAATTTAACTGCCAATTGAAAATGAAGTTGTAATTATGTTTCTGTTGCATGCCCTTTTTTTTTCTCTTCTAATTCACTGATTGTAAAGAAACACTTCTCTTTTAAACTCTCTATTGTGATCTATGCTTGTTCATTGTTTTATATATGTAAAGGATGTGAAAAGATCGATTGTATTGTACTAATGATGATTTTTATATATATTTGTAAAGTTGAATTTTCAACTAAACCGAATAAAAAGTAACAGCCTTTCTGACTAGCACTTTTTCACAGTGCCTTTATATATTTGATTGTTTGCTTGTTAGGAGCTTATACAATAAGAATAAACTGTTTCAAAGCGCCCGCGGGAGAGAGGGAGGGAAGTAAATTGCAACACAATATTAAGAGCAGAGGGGGACGAGATGGGTGGGGGGGGCGAATCTACTATGCCTTGTGAGTATTCAGAACGTGCAAGTGCAGAAAGAAAGGGAGAAGAGGGGGTGGGGGGGGGGGGGAGTACTGGTGAGTCTGAGCTCGTGGGTGAGCCGTGGACGAAGTGCTAGGAATGATGAGTACTACACGGCCTGGGCTGCAGGAGGTGTAAGTGCAAGTCTCCAGAGCGGAGGGAGTGCAGATTCAAGTGATGTGGATAAACGGGAGCTGGGAAGAATTGGTGTGGGAGGTCAAGGCCCTGAAGATACATAAGGACCAAAGACACTGTTTCAGCAACTGTGGGATTAGCAGAGGGGAGAAGGAGAAGGAGAAGGAGAAGGAGAAGGAGAAGGAGAAGGAGGAGGAGGAGGAGGAGGAGGAAAAGAGGAAAGTCTTAAGGAGCTTCCGGAATTTGAGAAGATCCTGCTCTAGGCGGAGGGAGAGGGAGAGGCTATTCAAAAGGAGGGAGCCCGCAGAGGAAAGTGAGCGACCCCCTGCCCTCTGTTTAGCAAAAAGCTTTACATACATGGTGCCAGAGGAGTGGAGAGGTCTACAGGGGATTCCATGTCATTTCATCACGGGATGTTTTTTTTTGTTGTAAGGAGATTTTCTAAAAAAAAATGGGATTTAAAAAAAAATAAAAATGCTGCAGTACAAAACCCCGTGCAAAAATATCCCATGACGACGTACCCTACAGGGAGAGTATTTAGTGAGATAAAGTTGAAGATAGTGTGGTCCCTTATCCCAGACAGCCTTGTGAATGATGCAGAGAGATTTGAATTTAATCAATGCAGCCACCGGGAGCCAGTGAAGACTCTTTAGTGCAGGAGAGATGCTGTCCCTGGGCTTAAGGCCAAGAATAAGTTGCACTGCCCGATTCCGGATAAGCTGAAGGGGTTGCAGAGTGGAAGAAGGCAGAGTCAGGAGGAGGCTTTTACAGTAGTCCAGTCAAGAGAGCACCAGTGCTTGAGTCACATTGAGCCTCTGAGGGAAAGTGAGAAAAGGTAGGATTCCTTTGAGAAGGAAAAGCTGATAGTTGGATTCTTGTCAATGTCCTGAGTGTGAGGGAGGAAGGAGGGAGAGGAGTCAAAGATGACTCAAAGGTTTCAGGCTTCAGTTGAAGATGCAGTGCAAGAACTCTTTATAGAGTAGGGCCAAGAATATTAGACCAAGGGATCACGTAGGTTGGTGATTGATGATAAAAGAAAGTCGGCTACAATGCCACATTGTTCCTCTCCTGATTCTGATCTACATGACTGATGTCTCGAAAGTTTGAAACAAACCCTGCCCTTCATTGTAGCAATAATTAACCTTTCATACAACATTCTCATGAGATCATTATCAGACACCCCAGAAGGGGTGGGGGTGTTGACCAAAATGGTTGAGCCTCCAGTGATGGTAAAGTACAACTATCACATGATAGTTCCCTACAAAAGATAGAAAGCCCCATCAGAACATGCTTGGGTTGAGGGGGGCAAGAAGGGGAGAAGGAAACTCCCACTACTGCTTTTAAAGTAAGCGAAAATAGAATGTTTGTTTTTTGTCTAAGGGTACTAGCTACGCACTGTTAGTTTAACATTATCATGGTGTAACATCTTCATTAATACAGTAGACTGACCTAGCCATCAGCAGCAGGAGTCAGATTCTGCTTGGCTGCTGTATGATTGTTGCATTACGTGACCGCGTCGTGGGCAGCAGACCTCTGTCTTCAGTTGGAACCCTCATTTAAAGCATACAGATTGGACGACCAGTAGAGTAGAGGGAATGTTCTAATAGTGGATACAGTTTAGCACAGTAAAAATTGGTTGTTCATAATCAGAATGTCATCACTTTGAGTGATCTAACATTTCTAAAACTCCTTAAACTTTATTTCGGAACAGAACATTTCCATTAATATGTGTACAATTAAAATAACGATTCAAACCACAAATAAAAACTTAACGCTATATGTTTAGTATAATAACAGTAAATATAAAACAGATTCTATATGAATCGCAATTCTATACTAAAGCATGGTTCAATTCAACCCTAATATCAAAATGCCAGTGGTACATAATTGCACTTGTTTTCTCAGTTTCAAGGCAAAGCGGAGATATTTTTGCAGAGCTGTTTCCACTACACAACCCGGGGTTGAATTTTAAGTATGTAAAATGCAGGTCTATAATGAGAAAATGTTATCTTGCATGTCATTTGTATAGCGCCCAATGCCGTTGGTATGGCCTCCCAGTGCTGTAAAATGAACAGCCTTGGAGGGCAGAGGTTTGAACATTGAAAGGATGATTTGTAGGATGTGTGCATTTTAGCCAGCGTAAAGGTAGGGCGGGTTGACCAAGTCCCTGCTAGCGACCCATGGAGATCTGGCTAGTGGATGGGGACTGTCAGGGGAGTAGGCGAGTCAAGGACACTGATTATGTGCCCAGCATGACCGAATTTCTGTCGTGAGACTCAGTTGTATTCTTATGGCAGAGTTGAGGTGCGTTATGAAGTAGAGTAGTGAATTGCTGCAGATGTATGTGGGTGAGCGGCCGTGCCCCAGGTGGGATAAGGCTATGTTCCATTGAGATGATGTGCTATGCGTACCCGAGAGTCCTGTTAGTCTTCGAAATGCAAGCCTACAGCCCCATCCCTGTGGGAAAGGATGCAGAGTAGAGGCAGCAGACGGCACAAGATACAAAATGCAAGCCTAAAACAGTTGGTGTGGGAAAAGATGCAGGGTAGTGGCACAAAACAGTAGCTAGATTCACAATACAAGCCTTTCTCTTTTAGACCACTTTCCCTCCATATTCTATGGACCCCACAAACCTTTTGCTTTTGTTTTACACCTTGTCCTGACTTTTTGCAGAGAAGTGAAGCCTTCAGCTTTACTTCAATGGCCTTTTTTGCTTATTTGTTATGAGGAAACTAACCAGTCCCTCAGACTGTCAGTACTGGGAAACTGTTTCCCTTTTGCCTTTTGACATGTTAACCGTTTGGGTAACGTTTTCATATTGTGCACAGCATCTTTCAATGCAGTGCCACGGGGGATACTTTTGCATCACCCTAGACCTTTACCACAGGGATTTTTGGTTACTTTTAAATGTGCCTACAGACAAGCGGGCGGCAGCAGTTACATTTTTGCTATATTTTTAGTGTGCCCATTCGTGTTTACTGCGTTTGGCTACTAAACGTGGCTGATGGCCAAACATGGCTGTGCCACAAGATTTTACGCTTGTTCTTTGGCCATTTTGTTCTTTGGCCTTTTTCCTGCCTTCTGTAAGGGTAGCCCAACTTACAGGGGTACCCCTTAATTATATGAGTACCCCTAATCACGCCCCCACCAAAGTATGCCCTTCTAGGGAAGTAAGACCAAGAGCCTATCTTGCAAGGATAACAAATGTATTCTTTACAGAAATTAGGATAGGCGCGAAGACCTCTGCTGCCTGAATAGTCTCTTCTGTCCCTCAACCGTTCCCTTCTCCTGCAGACTGGTCCCAGGCAGGAGCTTTTATACTCATAACTTGCTGACAGACAGCAGACAGCTGCTGAGTTGTGTGCTGCTCTCCCAGAGCTAGCCTCAGTTACGCAACACAGCATGAGCCCTGCAATCCATTTTTAGCGCAGGGCACATTCCTTTTGGCAGAGAGCCTGCTTCTATCGTGCTTTGAGATTTTTAAAACTAAATATGATTTCACAAATGTATTCAGCTAATAGTTATTTGCATCTTATATTTAAATAACTGCCTTCTTTTAGTGCCTGCCCATGTCTGTGTGATTTTTTTTTTTTTATTTTTATTTTTTTTTTTTTATGTGCATGAAAAAGCTTTCTCAGTGCCCCTCCTCCCCCGGGTCTCTTGTAGTGCCTAGAAGCAGTCAACAGAAGTCCTGCCTAATTCTGAAGCATTTGGGAATGAAAAAAGGCGCTAGCTCCTTCCCAACACTTCTCAGGTCAGGATTTCCTTTTAATGGTCTTGCATTTGCCTGAGAAAGCTGCTGTTTTTGTGGGCTAGTGCATACCATGTGTGTTATGGATCCAGGAAGTGGACTGGCACTGTCTGAGCCCAATCCACAAACTGGTGTAAGTGAGTCAAGTGTATATGCACAAGTCAGCTCCACAGTGGTCCCTGATTGGACCACTGCTGGTGTGCATGAGTCGTGCAGAGCCTTGCTATTTGAGGGCTGATTTTGTTCTCTCGCCTGAATTTAAGGTAAGAGGGAGGAGTTCTGCAGATCTGACGAGGAGCCAAGTATCCTGCGTAACTGTGCAGATGACGGAATACCCAAGGATGAATTCTGAAAATGCCTGGCGACCATTCTTGCTGCTGTTCCGGTGACGCCCTGCTGGACTACCTGATCCCAGAAGACCCTTGCTTGTGCTTCAACTCTTTGGACGAGTGGGACTAATCAGTCTCAACACATTCTCACAATCCTACAGCCTTCGGAAATGTCCCTGGACCACCCAGTGGACTGACCAGCTCTATTTTGGGCTCCCTTGCCAGTAGTGTCGCCGTTCTGCATTTTTTCCCGGGACTTCGGTAGTTGCCAGCTAGTCCCATAAGTTGCCTTCATGCCATGGTTCTGTGATCCAGTATCCAGAGATGCTGTTCTGGAGGGCTTCCTTTGTTCGCGACTGGAGAGACGCCTGCTGTCGCGATGTGCAGTGATTGGTGCAGGAACAGGCCATCCCCTGTCTGGTAGTGTCCTGAAGAACCCTGCACCGGTGCCTGCTCCATTTCTTCCCTAGAAGGAATTGCACTCGGCTTCTGGACCCGACCGTAAACCTGGCACCTGCAGCTTCTGGGCATCTTCTACTGGATCAAACGGTGGGAAAACCTACCTGCCGCGACTCCCATTCGACCTGCAAAGTCCTTTGGAAAAGTCAGAATAAGGACGGTGAGTAGTCGCAATAATTACTCGAGTCCCTATCGCCTCCATTATAAAGTTTGTGAAGAACTTTGATTTATATTCCATTCCATTGCTTTTGAAATGTTCATTTAAAAACCTTTTATAAAAGTACTTTACTTAGCTGTAACGGTCCTGGGGTATTTTGGAACCTTGTTTCATCCCCACAGGACATTTCTTAGCTTCTCCTGTCTCCTAAAGGAACTTTGAACTTAGGGTTGGACTGATCATGTCTTCTATTCCTGTGGACTGGTTATCCAATTACTTAACTACTTACCTTCCTTTGAGTTGTAGAGGTGATTTTTGTGCATTGAAAGAACTAAAGGTGACTGTATATATGCATTATATTTAGAGTGTTGTGTGATATTATCGGCTTGATTCCTTTTCTTCATGTATTTTTGGACCTACAATATAGTATTTTTGTGCTTGCCTGTCTAAGTGGAATCATTGGGTATTTCATAGGATTTGGGGTTGTTTTACCGAAGCGGAAATGTTTGAGGCAGAAAAGCCCAAAGATCATTTTTTTGAACTAATCTTCAGTCTTTTCTCCCCTGAAGATTTCCGACTTGGCCAAAACCCATACACACACTCCCACCCCCTTCTTACCTTGCATTCCGTCTCGCTCTGTCTGTCCCAACGCCGCAGGTTCCTTTTCACTTCCCTGATCGGGAACTGGCGCCGCAGGGTCCTTTCCTTTTATTTATTTCGGGTCAGTTGCAGGATACCCCCGCTCACAGTATAGTGAGAAGGGGTCGCAGGGGACACCCCCGCAGCCCTAGACCGAATCCAAATGACCTACCCAACAAAAGTCGACCTTTAAAAGGTGGAACATTTTTGTGGTACCTTCTTTCAGACTTTTGGTTGGTTAGGTCTTTTGGATTCAGTCTATTTGGCCGAAACCCTGCACTGTGGGGACTCATTGGATCCCTGATCACACTCACCTTTCCTGAGATTTGGCCTTGACCACTCTCCACGCATACCTTGATTGGGGTTGGCTAAACTCCCAGAGTGCCCCTGTTCACTATAACTAGGATAGCCTCCTTAAATCTGTCCACCAGGGAAGATTTGAGAAATCCATCTTAACAAATTGCTGTTACAGTGGTGAGGATTAGGTCTTGGGTACCCCAGTGTTGTCCACTGGTGTAGTGTCCTTAATGTACTTGTGCAGAACACTGTGATTTTAACCTACTAGTAATAGAATAGTCACCTACTCTTTTTTAAAGTATGGAAACAGTCACCCATAAATCAGGATATGATTTGTCAGGCCATCCGGCCCAGCTGCCCTAGATGCTCCAAGTTGACCCAATCATTCTTTTGATCTCCTCTCTATCAAAATCAATGGACCATTTCCCCCTGTGTCGGTACTATTATTCCGGGTCGGCATCTCACCCCCCCCCCCACACCATCCCGTGATCAAACAATTTAGAGTAGCCATCTATCTTTGGATACCTGGCTGATGGTAAGAGCTAGCTGAAAGCTTCCTGCATTGTTCTGTAATCCCCAGAGATTTCTGGTATTGTTTCTGCATACCACCTGTAGCATACGCGCTGCATCATGTTGCTTTCTCAATGCTTTTGTCGGCAAGAGCCAGTTCCAATATTTGTTTCCTCTTTTTGATTAGCGTCTTGGACGCAATGCCATTTACTAGCTACTAGCTACCTCTGGGAAGTCTTTGCTGGTTTAGACAAGGAGCCCTCCCCATGCAATTGTGCAGAAACTGTCCCAGCCACTAGGCGGGACAGTGATCTTCCTTCTTAGCTTCCCTCCTATCTTCTAAAGTCCTGAAGGGGTGTTTGATTGAATAATAATTAGCCCTATGGCCCTTCAACTGATCACTCAATGAGCAACAAGAAGGGGCTCCAGTTGTTAACTGAGATACTTGCCAATCTATTTCCACGAATTCCGATAGGCTCAGGTTTCTCCAATCGTCTGCTTCCTCGTCCCTAGCAACAGTAACTAATCTTCTGATCCTCCAGGACAGTGGTCAGCGGCCTGAGCATTCTCCTTTTCTGTGCCGTTGAGTTCTTGATAAATTTGGAGTGACGCCCCTTTGAAGGTCCGGTCTCGCTGTGTTCAGCTTGCTGACAGGATTTCTTGTTAACCGTAAAGAAATGGACTCTTGTAATTGCATCCAGAGGCGAGTCAGAGGACAACCCCTTGTGGCAGCACAGTCTGTGGGTATATTCCAAGAGCAGCATCACCTTGCCAAGGAGTGGAAGGAGCATTTGGAAGAGGTCGTCGATATATATTCACACAGGGCTTGATCCCAGGTGGAGGGCACCCCCACGGACCCTTAAGTTTCTGCATGCTCTATTTTGCATGTCTTCCTGCTTGTATTTTATGTTACTTCTCCCTTCCAGCACCTGAATCCTCTGTTGTAGTTCTGCACTGTTGCCACCTGGTCTGTAGCTTGGTCCTTCACCTCTCCCAGCATTTTCTCCGCCTCCAGCACCTGTTGGTCCAGCCGGTCTACCTGTATTGTGATATCTGTAATGCAATTGCAGAACTACAGCTTGATCTCGGCCATAAAGGTATGAATATCTTCTTTCGTGGCCAATAGCTCCTTGTGCTGCAGCGGGGAGGGTGACTGAACTTTAGCCACAATAGAATGGCTTTATAGAAGACCACACATTTTTAAGTTTGGCTCTTTCTCCAGAGATCTGAAATCCATTCCTATATTTTATTACAGTAACTCTATTTGCTCTCAGACTTGCATTTAATTGAAAATTCAGGAGTTTTGAAAGCTTATTGCCACAACATCTAGAATTTGTTGTTGAAACTCTGGATTCAAAATTCTGTGTGATTTGCTTGTAAATTATTGAGCTGTTTTCTTGCGACCTGGAGTTGGAGGCACGTTTTATGAAATCCCCCAGCTTTGAGGTTGCTGTAGTTCTATAACCTGAGAAGGAGCTTCTTCTCCACTTTAGTCCGGGATCTTCAATATCTTGGAGATTTCTCAGAAAGAGCGCCTTAATGTGGCTTTCGGAGCATCCCACATCCTCAATGCGGACATGTCATTTGTATTGTTCGCCTGAAAAAAACGGATTGGTTTCTCAAGTCCTCTACGCAATTGTCCTATAAGAGCAGGTGGGTAATTTTCCACATATAAGGTATAGCCGCCTCCTCCTGCCATTCTGTTGTGCAGTAGACCAGCCGTGGTCAGAAACTAAGGAGCCCAAGGCTGGTCTTGCCTGGTAAAACAGCCAGCCTCTTGTCTACCACAGTGTATTCACAATGTATTCAATAAGCGAGTTTGAGCCATCACGTGAGAGTAAAATGATTCATCTTTCTCTACCGGATGGCCTTCCTTCCATGAATCTCTTAGCCACGTGTTCCGAAAAGCACGAAGTGTGCGTCCCTGGCTGCTTGACTGTTGCCATATCTATTGCCTCTTGACCTATCCAAGTTATTATCGGGCATAGTGCTGAAACCTGTAATACATTTGGACCTTTTGCAGCAGCCTGGAGAGTAGGCAGGAAAAGGCATTCATTTTGGCCAATGTTTGGAACATAAACAACCACCAGCATAATTATATTTTCCTTGAAGCTCCCCTTTAGTATATCGGATATGTACCTTCTTTGTCTATATTTTTTTTCTTTTTTTTTGTCCTAATAGGAAAGCCTGGCCCAGTCAAAATACCCACTCTTTTTTTACCTTTGGCTCAAGCGAAATACTGAGTAGGGAAATGGCTCATGCAGTGTCAGTGAGTGTCCGCCAACAACAGATGAGGTTCTTGCCAACCTGCTATCTGAATTTTCTGATCTTTGATCATTTTAATTGCTGGTGTCTCCTAAAGACCACGTAAATTCAATGAAGCTACCTTGAATGTTTACTGTGTATAGGTAAATGCTTCTGCGCACACCTGAATCCCTCCAAAAATATATATGTAAATCTCATCCTCTTATTTAAGAGCAAGGCCCACATATTACAACTAAACAATAAATATTCCATGCATCCGTCATCCCCCTCACCCCATCCCATGTCTCTGGTGACCTAAAAAATATGAGCCAACCAATGTTGTCTCAGGCCCAGCCACTCTGTCCCTAGATCCCTGATGGTGTGTGGCCTCCGAAGACTAAAAACGGAGACCATCTTTGCCAGTAGTATCCGAGACAGGCTTCCATTGCCACCCCCCCATCTCTGATACATGTTGTAATCTCAATCTAAAAGCAAGATAATTACCCGTCCCTACCCCTTGTATTGTCTGGGCACTTAACCTCACACCTGTGCTCCCAACAGAAGGCGCTGTTCCTCTCTAAAACGCCTCACACTAAGAAAAGAAGTGTAAACCTCAATAAAGTAGATCGCACCACTTTTATAACCTTATGTAACTAACATTTCTTCCAGCTCTATTATCTTGCTCAAATAGTATACATGTAGGCCTTGCAAGAAGACATAACTAGTTGAGACCATTCAATTCACCCCGTTTCTTCTTTCCCTAGCCTCTTTTCTTTTGGGCATTCACAGCATGCTTTCCGACCCAGCGAGAACTGCTTGGTCATGGTGTTTTATTTTGGCACTATTCCCAATTCCAGCAAGTCTTCCAGAGTTCTGACCCTGTGGTTCCTAATCTCCCATGGAAAAGCCATTCCAAACCGGAAAGTCCAACAGTATCTACCAGAATTCCTCAATTTGTTAGTGGCACTCCCAAATGCAAACCTTTTTTGTAAGGTAACTGGAGACCAGTCCTGAAGATGTGAATGGTCTGGCCCTGGAACAGTTTCTTTCAGCTCCCCCTCACTCTTCACTATACGCTCCTTTTTATGGAAAGAATGACCTATCATCACAATGTCCATGGGCCTTGCTGTATGTCCCAACTGCTAAATCTTTTCTCTGTCCAGTACTATGCCACTCCTGTTTGCTTCTGGATCAAGAAAAGCAAAGAGTTGCTGAATTGAAGCTGCCAGATGCGAGCCTTCTATGCCCTCAATAAGACTGTTAAGACACTAATTGCCTCTCATGATTCTCCCACTCCTCGATCCGGACCATGATCATTCTTTTTGCGCTTTTAAATCTTCAAGCAGGGCACTCGAGGCCACCCCTTCCCTCTGCAGCTCTTGAATTGCCATGTTGTTAGCCACCACCATTGCTTCAGTAAAAGGTTTGTATTTCCTGTCCCCAAATGATGCATTAATGGTATGAGCTGGTGCTTTCAATTCTTCTGTAAAACCTTCTCCCAAACTGACATACAGGCAATCCAGTTCTGTTTGGCAAGGCGCGGGGTCGACGCTTCCTGGGTAGCTGTGCCTCCCGTCAAGGTCTTTACTTCCATCTCGGCATTTCTGTACCTCAAAGCTCCCCCAGACAATTTCTGACTGTGGGGGCCCAGCAGGATGCGGCTCCACAGGCCACCTAACATGGGTCCCCCTGGCACATAATCCTTTCATGTTTCTGTTGCTACTTGTTGCATTGGCATTTAACCGAGGGAGCAATCAACAGTTCTTCCAACTGCTCAGGACTAAGAGGAGGTTGCACTCTATTTGCTTCAGGAAGACCACTGTACTCTTAGGTTATGCTAGACCCCTGCCAGCCCGTCAGGTCAAATCGGTGCCGCATCGCCCTGTTCACAATCGTAGAACCTCATGACAATCGCTGCACAGAGCATCCCCTGCCAAAAGGCCCCTGCCACCTCATTATTCTTTCAGGGTGTCGCTCACTGTGCAGTGATGTCAGGATCTCTGCTCTAATTCCGAAAGCGCCCTTCTGCCACTTGCTTCATCTCCCCCTCACATCCATTACATGGCACACCATTCGTGAAATCCTGAGCAAGCACCGCTGAATCACCACCTCTACCAAGTAGGGGTGTCACTGTATTAGTTTTATGACGGTACGATAACCTTCTTGCAAAATGACGGTATATCATGGTTATCGCGGTATAGCAGGTGGAGTTAACCGATCTTAACAAATATTTTCTAAAAGGTCATAAAATTGTCAGATTTATCATCACAAACAAAACCTGGCACCCAGAGTCAGAATTGGGCTTTTCAACATACTTTTCACTGAAATGCCAGCCCTTGCTTCCACCAAACACAAACAAGTGTGGAGAGGAGGAGGGGGAGAGCCCTGCTGCGACTGGCAAAGCAAACTGAATAGCTTTTCTTAAGTGGTCATTTAGGCTTTTAGCTCCCCCACTGGCTACTGGTGAAGATGAACATGTTGCCATATTTATAACATGCATGCCCCAGATCAATGGAGGCTGATGGTAGTATAAGCTTGTGCGCATACTCGCACACGCATGCTCTCTTTACGTTACAGCCTTTAGTTTACTTGTGGGCCAAAAGGTGTTCAGTAATCAAGGACATGTCACCCTTTGGTATGGCAGCAGGGAATACCCACAGAGATGAGTGAATTTCGCAGTGTGACTTATCATATGTTAATTCAATGATAGAACCAGGGACATCCCCCCATTGTCATACGTTTAGCAAACATGCATTATAAATATATAAACCCCAAAGCCGCCAACCCAAAGTAAACCCTTTTCCTTCTTGGCACTGTATTTATTCTTCCTATTGCTAACATATTGATTTTGTGTCAGGCACGTGTAGTTTATGGAATGGCATTAAAAACTGCTCCAAATGAAACTACTTGGCAGATGGCACATCCAACAGTGCAAGACCAAGACTGTGCAGCACTTGCTTACTGCAGCTTTCCAAATCAGATTGAAAAGCACACTTAACGGTATACACGGTATACCGGTATGAACAATGTGACGGTTATTATTGTTCAATTGAGTGGTTCGCTGTATCTTTAACGGTATACCGTTATACCGTTACATCCCTACTACCAAGCCAGAAGGTCGGTGACTAGTAGGAAGATCTTAACATTATTGTAACATTGATTCAAGTGGCTCACTCTCCGATAACACCACTTCGATCAGTGCCAGCCAAAGGTTTCATCTGCTACTCTTTACAGTTCGAGTACAGAAACTATGCAGCCGTCTTGGATCTACAACATCCACCACCTGCGTTGTCGTCCTTTTTGGCAATAGGGGCATTGAGGACCAGCTTCCAACTAAGCGAAACTTGCCTGGTAAAACGAATAATAAAAATGTAAAAGCCTGGGTAATTGAACCCAAGGGTCTTCAATCGCCTTATAAATGTCTGGAGGTATATAGTTTTGTGCAGAAGATGTGAGGTTTACTAAGCGATTTACACTTTATAGCAAAAACCTATGGGGAAGAACTAAATGATGTAATCTTTAAATACCCAGGAGTAGTAAATCACTGGTCTTGAAATATGTAGTGCCTACTTCTCCAGCATGGGGTCTGGCATGGATTCACATGCTCATGAATATTCCCTGTCGTCAGGCTGGGAATCCTCGGTAAAGGGAAAAATCAGTATCGGTTTCGTTTCTGATCTGTCTTTCGTAGTAGTAACCAATCACCGATCTCTGCGTCATACTGACCACAGCCAATGACTGCCATCTCCCTAAGCCCCGCCTCTGGCAGCCATCTTCAGATTTTTACTGCACGTTCAAGTGTTGGGATCCTCGTGCTATTGCTCTCGAGCTGTAGTGCTTTTTTCACACTTTTTCCTAGCAAAATTTTCTCTTTCGGTCAAAAGAGCCTCAAGCTCCACCGTTTCTTTATCCGATCAAAGGGGACCCGTGTCGGATTCTTCTACGCCCCTCAAGGGTGAAGATTTTGTCGAGCCACGCTTTTGGAGGACTCCAGAAGTTTCTGAGGCCCATCTCGATCATGGCCCAAGAGAAGGGAAGCTCGACGCCCGGAAAGCTGCTCAGGGTCTGCCCTGGATGCCAGCTTCAGAATGTCTTTAAGGAGGACGAACACTCCCTTTGCCTCTACTGCCTGCATGAGGACAAGACGCACACGGAGAAGGACTGTGCATTTTGCGGCAATATGTCGGAGCGGACCATTAAGGATCGCCACCTGCGTCTCGCCAACTGGCTGGAAGGGAAGAGCCCGTCAGGCGAGAAGAAGAAGTCCGAGCGGTCTTCTAAGACCTTTGAGGGCGCCCCGGCGACGGGGGTCCAACAGAAGGCCAAGCACTGCGAGTCCGCTGGCACCGGGGGCGCCGAACGGTTGGGCTCTACGGACGCCAGGCAGGGCGCATCCTCCCCGGCGCCATCAACCACGAGCCAACGCTCTGGCTCAGGTAAGAGGAAGGCCGAGCACCCAGCGAAGCTCCTGGAGAGACCCCGGTCGAGCTCAAAGGCCCCATCGGAGGGGGAGCGAGGCAGTGACCCTCCCCCCAAGGAGAAGGCGGTGAGCGCACCTAAGGTGGTGAAAGCCTTGATCCACCCGGCCAAGGCCTCTATCGAGACATTTGCGGCGGCCCTGGCTCAGCCTGTGGAGGCTACACCAGTGGTGGCGACCTCGGGGCCCAGAATCTCCCTGCCACCTCGGAGGGAGTCCTCTTTCATGCCCATCGACAGGACCCCCGTGAAACCTCTGACGGAGAAGAAAAAGGGGGGGGGCTGGAGGTCGTCGTGGATTCGGCCTCAACCTCTGAGGAGGAGCTGATCGAAGTCTTAAGCCACGGCGTTGGCGTGGAAGACGACCAGCCCGTCGGGAGGGACCCCGACGTAGGAGACGACGAGAACGTCGAGGGTGCCGACGGGGCTCCTGACCGCCCGTTGGAATCCCCTCAACCAGTGCCGCAAGACAACTCGGCGGCCATTTTGTTGGCTATACAGTCCTTATGCTCGGAGATGAGGACGAGATTGCCGTTACCACCAACTGAGGAACTGCTCCCGACGGGGGACCTGGAGCCAGGCCCTTCTGGGAGCCCTCCTCTTAAGAGAAGGATTCATCCTCCACCTCCTTTTCTACCATCGCGCCCTGCTCAGCCCTCCTCCCCGTCCACGACCCGTGGAGATGATACGGGGACTGACACGGCCGCGACGGGTACAGACGACGAGGTTTACGACGAGGATCTCCCGTCGTCACCTCCTCCCCGGGCTTCCCCGCCCGACGAGATTGGATCGTTTCATGCCATGATCGCCAGGGCATCCAAGCTTTTCCAGCTCTGCCCGGAAGAGAAGAAGGAAGGTTTCCTTTATCAACGGCGCGAGACCAAGAGGAAGACGGTCCTCGCTGTACCTCTACTGGACGATATCTGGGATGAGGGTCTCGCCCTCCTCAAGAACCCATCCACAACGCCCGGGAGAAGGGATCGGTACGAGAAGAAGTACCGGGTCCCGGACGCGGCTCCCTTGTGCCTTCGGGCACAGCCGACCCCGGACTCGGTCGTCTCCGTGGCGGCCAGGAAGAAAGCGGGGGGGGCCCTCGGCCTCTACGTCAACCTCCCCGCCGGACGGCGAGGGAAAGAAATTGGACACGATGGGACGCAGAGTCATCTCATCGGCAGCAACGACGATTAAGGCTGCCAACGCCTTGGCTATCGTAGCCTGCTACGAAAGGGAGTTGTGGTACAAACTCGCCCCCCTGCTGGACTTCTTACCAGACGACAAGAGGGAGGAGGCCCTAGAGATCTTGCAGGAGGGAGAAGTGGCGTCGGACCACGCCATTACGATAGCGACGGACATCACTGACACTGGATTTCGCCAGTTGGGCAACGGCGTGTGCCTTAGGCGGCGTGGATGGCTCAAGGCAACTGGCTTCCGTCAGGACGTGCAGACCAGAGTCTTGGACATGCTGTTCAACGGGAGCAACCTGTTTGGGCAAAACAGTGGACGATTCCCTACAAGCCATCAAGACGGACACGGAGACGGCCCGGGCTCTTGGTGTTCTCCAGCAACGACGGCCGCCCTTTCGGAGCGGCGGAGGCAAACAGGGTGCCTCCAAAGGTTCCGGCGGCGGATTTTCCACCTATCGTCAAGCGGCCCGTTCGTCGTCGCAGGAAGCCTACAGGGGACAAGGCAAGTCGGGCGGACCCCGCCGTCGTCGCCAAGGAGGACAAGGCGGCAAAGCCTTGTCGAAACAGGACTGAACCGGCCATGGTATTGGGCCCCCACCGAAGCACCCCGGTGGGAGGCCGGCTGGCGAGCTTCGTCAGCATGTGGGAGTCCATCTCCACCGACCATTGGGTGCTGGACACCCTGGCCCAGGGTCACGCGCTTGAGTTTCTAAAGAAGTGCCCGCGCGTCCCCCCGTGGCCAGGAAGGAACATCACGTCCCTCAACTTCTCTTGGAGGTAAAGGCGATGCTCAAGAAAGGCGCCATTGGGCTCGTCCCAAAGAGGCTTCGGGGCTCCGGAGTTTACTCAAGATACTTCCTTGTGAAGAAGACGGGAGGATGGCGTCCCATCCTGGACCTACGATTGAACAAATTCATCAAGGCACAGAAGTTCCGGATGGTCACCCTCCAGCACGTCCTGGGTCAACTGGAGGAGGGCGATTTCCTGTCATCGTTGGATTTGGAGGATGCCTACTTCCATATCCCCATCCTAAAGGGACACCGAAAGTTTCTCAGATTCGTGGTCCAAGGGCGTCACTACCAGTTCAGAGCCCTTCCCTTCAGATTGAGGTCGGCACCCAGGGTGTTCACCAAGTGCCTCGCACCGGTGGCAGCGCGGCTTCGCCTGGAGGGGATCCACGTCTACCCCTACCTGGACGACTGGCTCATCTGAGCAAAGACGAAGGGGCTTGCCGCGGAGCACACGGCAAGGACCGTCCAACTACTCACGGACCTGGGATTCTCCATAAACTACGCCAAGTCCCACCTGGTGCCCGCGCAAGACGCACTGTTTCTGGGAGCGAAGCACGACAGAGTCTTGCTTCTGGCCTCTCCGTCAGAGGAAACGACGAGGGCCATCTTGGGCAAGGTGCAGCGGATGCTGGTTGCGGACGCAGCCAGGGTGAGGTCCATCAAGTCCCTCCTCGGAATGATGTCTTCTTGCATTTATCTCATCCGCCTGTGCAGGCTTCGGATGCGCCCGTTACAGGAGTTCCTGGACGCTCGCTGGATCCAGACGACGGGCAGCTTCGAGGACAGGATCGCACTCGACGAGAGCTTCTGACGAGCGATCTGGTGGTGGGGCACCCGCGTGCATCTGACGGCGGGCATGGACTTCCAGACCCCGGGCCAACAGAAGACAGTGACCACGAATGCCTCCCTGGAAGGATGGGGAGCGCACACCGAAAACCTGCACGCGAGGGGTCTTTGGCTGCCGGAGGAGAAGTCCCTCCATATCAACGTCCTGGAACTCTGTGCAGTGTTTTGGGCCCTCGGGTCCTTTCTTCCGTCCCTCAAGGGCAAGGTGGTGAGGATCTTCACCGACAACACCACCACCATGTTCTACATCAGGAAGCAGGGTGGTACCAGATCCCCCAGCCCTGTCCAAGGAGGCGCAGGATCTGTGGCATTGGGCCGTCGCCCAAGGGATGTTTCTGGTGCCGTTTCATCTGGCAGGAATAAAAAACTCCATCGCCGACTCGCTCAGCAGAGAGCTGCGCTCGTGCCACGAGTGGGAACTACGACATGATCTAGTGGACCGCCTCTTCCGACGGTGGGGCACACCCCAGATCGAGCTGTTCACGACGGCGACGAACTCCAAGTGCCGGAGGTTCGCCAGCAGGTTTCCCCAGCCGAGGAGCATGGGCGATGCTTTCTCGTTCCCCTGGGAGGGCCTGTTCCTATATGCGTTCCCTTCATTGCCGCTGCTGATGCGGCTCATCAACCAGCTCAAGAGGTCACGGTGCAGGATGATCCTCGTCGCACCTGCGTGGCCGAGGCGGATATGGTTCCCGGACTTTCTGGACTTATCAGCGTCCCCGTCAATCAAACTGCCAGTGGAGGCGGATCTTCTCTCCAGGGCAGGAGGTGCCATCCTCCATCACGACCCGAAGTCGCTGAACTTGCAGGCCTGGCTCCTGCAGCGTTAGAGTTTGGAGGATACGACATACCGGCCGACTGCAGAGAGGTTGTTGCAAAGGCCAGGGCGTCCTCGACTCTTAAATGCTACGGACACAAATGGAAGAGGTTCTCTGTCTGGTGCCACGCACAGAAGATTAACCCTCTACAGATTACGGCTCCTGAAGTACTACCGTACCGGCTGACGCTGGCCAAGGCTGGACTGGCGCCGGCTGAAAGGACTTTGCACTCGCTGGATGTGGCTAGAGCGCTGAAGTTCTACGTGGACCGCACAAAGTGTTTTCGGAAGACGTCACAACTCTTTGTGAACTTTGGACCTGTCAATCAGGGGAAGGCTCTCTCGAAGGCTTCCATTTCCAGATGGCTCTCCGGCTGTATCATGTACTGTCATCGGTTGACAAACCGACAGCTGCCTGGCCGTCCGAGAGCCCATTCTACCAGAGCGATCGCAGCTACCACGGCGTTCCTATGTGGTGTGCCCTTGCTGGACATCTGCAGGGCTGCTACGTGGAGGTCGACGCACACCTTCACGAAATTCTACTGCGTCGATCGGGATTCCAGGGAAGAGTCCAGGGTCGGCCAAGCAGTGCTGCGCAACCTGTTCGCCTAAGGTGAGCCTGGTGAGGAGGTAAGAATTGCTTAATGTTGAGTTTTGGATGTAATGCTTAATGTTGAGCCTTTGCCACCTCCCGTGGTTGTGCATGTGTGTACTGCTATGTATTCTCTATTCATGAGCATGTGAATCCATGCCAGACCCCATGCTGGAGAAGGAACAAGTTACTTACCTGTAACTGTTGTTCTCCAGCATGGGTCTGGCATGGATTCACATGCGAACCCTCCCGCCTACCCCTTTGCGGCTCTTCACTTGGTCATACTGCAACTTCACGTGCTACCAAATCTGAAGATGGCTGCCAGAGGCTGTGGTCAGTATGACACAGAGATCAGTGATTGGTTACTACTACGAAAGACAGATCAGAAACAAAACTGATACTGATTTTTCTCTTTACCGAGGATTCCCAGCCTGACGACGGGGAATATTCATGAGCATGTGAATCCATGCCAGACCCATGCTGGAAAACCGTTACAGGTAAGTAACTTGTTCCATCCACCCCAAGTTAGAGTACAATTAACTTATAAGTGAGAAATCAAGTCCCAGTACGGTGCAAATAGGTTTGCAAAATCAGATCACATGGCATGACCGAATCACAGCTGGCACTCTAACTAGACGAAAACCTTCCTCCCAGATCACTACCCTTGTGCACTCTGTCTGCTTTTTGCACCGGTTGGATCAAACCAAGTTCTCTTTTCTGTCTTTAGTTTCTACTAGTTAAATTTGGTAAGAAAAGGCAAAATACTGTTTTGGTACAACCATTTTTCGGGCACACTTTTATTCACTATTCTAATATTCATTGTATTGAGTTTTGAACAGAATTCTTCTAGAATGTGGACAAAAGGACATTTTAAAGACATATAATGTTGTAGTCCAGCTATCACAACTGTGTCAGTAGCCCTTTTGATAATCGAATCTATATATTGCCTTAATTTCTTTCAGATGGTATTTTGGTAAAATGGGTAGAAAAGATGCAGAACGGTTATTACTAAACCCCGGGAACCAGAGGGGAACTTTCTTAGCAAGAGAAAGTGAAACCACTAAAGGTAAGTAAAAGTTAAAATGCGCTCTCCACTTTTCACACAATTAAGATCCTCCTTAAAGGGCTTTCCATTATCTTGTTTTGGCAGTTACCGTGCTTTTTTTCTCTTAGGTGCTTATTCCCTTTCTATACGAGATTGGGATGAGATGAGGGGAGATAATGTGAAACACTACAAAATCCGAAAACTTGACAATGGTGGATACTACATCACAACGAGGGCCCAATTTGAGTCACTACAGAAGCTGGTCAAGCACTATACAGGTAGGCACAGATTTGTAGTGGGTACATCTGGTGTTCAATATTTGTAATATGTACTAACCTTCGTCAGTGACCATGTTGAATGCATGACAATAAATTACATTTTACTTCAGTTGCTTTTTTAACTTGGCAGGCATAAACTCACTCCAATCCCAAATGTTGGCACAGATATTTGCCACAGCATGTCTAAATTTGTAGAGATACCTATGCTGTTAAACCAGACACGTCAAGAGGTGCAGAGAGCTTCCCTCCCACATGTGCATAGTGTGCCCAATTCCCACGACATGTGTCCCTTCCCTGCCTTTCTCTTCTGCTCGTATGTGATACGAAACATGTGCTTATCTCATTTGTGACAGTCAATACTGCAACTTTTAATGTCAGGGTATTTTTTCTTTCTTTGAAGCTGCTTTGTGTGTTTGTCCCTCCCCCAATGTCCAAAATGTTAAGCTTTTGTAATAGTCTGCTTTCCATGGCTGACTCGCTGTGCCTATTGCTGCAGCACGCATTGGCTCCTGATGAATTGATGAATTTCTGTAATCTACTATACATGGGAGTGTGGCTGGTTCAGAAAAATAAAATATCCTTGTGTACCACATTTTTTTACGGAGGCTCCAACTATGCCATTACTCAGGTTTTGTCCCGCATAGGATATATTTGTGATGTGCACGCTGTGGATTGAATTGCCCCTAGGTGCAGTGAAACCTAAGTTGTCTGTCCTTGCAAGGATGGTGACGTCACAAGAAGAGGCGAGTTTTCAGATACTTGAGTTATTCGTTATCAAAATAGTGATCTGATGACATTGTGCAGACGGTCTTTCAAGAGCTCAGCAACTGCTGCTGTAAGCAGGCTGGGACTCCATTTGATGCTTATTTCTCCAAATCCTACGGATTAATTTTGGCCATAAAGGGGTGGGGAGGTAGCCATTACCTCTTAAAGAGGAGAGCCTCGGCACACTTGGACCACCACCTCAGAACATAACTTACCACTTGCAGCTTCCACACCATACTGGGCACAAGCTGAGTTTCCTATAACTGATAACTATATATCTTGCTACCAGCAAGATTAAATAAGACGGTTCCTTTTTATGAAATGTACCATCTGAGAACCCACAAAGGTACAGTAGGAACTTTCAAAGCGTGCCAACAGGCCTTACATTAGAGACTGGGATTGTACTCTCAGGAGAGGCAAAATGTGTTGATGCAGGTTCTGATGAACATTTGGTCTGTTGGCACACTCTCCCCATTGTTTATTAGTGTTTGTGGTCATTGTGTATTGATACTGTTAAGTTTTTCGATTTAGATGGTTGTTTCGAACTTCATTGATTTGTCTGTTGCTTATGCAATTATCTTTTATTGCAAAAGTACTAAGTGTAGGGAGTGTCTGCGGTTGTTCCTTAATAACAGTTGTGGCACACTTACTTACAAGATCACCTAACCTCCCGTTGTGGCATTTTACATTGAATTTAAATGATAGTGGGTGCGCACTGCATCCTAATCTTTCCATTTACAGTATTCAGAGGCACATCCACTTGCGGAACCTTTGAAAGAAACATTGACCAAACCCTCGAAAGAAATATGTATCAACTACCTGTTGGAACGACTGGACTACATCCCTTTACCACCCCTCCCTTTCACTTCACTCCACCCATGTAAACTCCTCCCTCACAAGTATAGTGTGTTAAATAGACTCCAACCCTCTCCATTGGTTATCAATACCCCCACTGAACCCATTGCAGTGTTTGCGAACATGGGGCTTCCCTTACGGCTGAACGACCCCAGGGAACCTCACCCAGAACTCCTAGAACCAAGTTTTCTCCGGACAGATGCTTCCGCCCTGTACACCACAGGTTTCTGCGTCTGGCTTTCCTTCTATCCCACTGTCACAGATTGCCCCAAGAACACACCAACTTCCTGATGAGGTTTCAGCGTTTTTATTTTGATTTCCAAAGGGCTTATTGGAAGTCCCTCTCTCGCTAAATTAGGGATGGGTAATCACATCCTAACCCAGATTTCCCTGGACTGGTGCTACACTCTGTTGGTAATGCATATGATCTAAAAGCTATCTCTCTGTAGGTGATAGCCTAAAGGCAAATGCCTTATCGATCTAGACTTCGTTGGGGAGCCATCTAGCTGACTCCTTTCCCAGACCCCATTTGCATAGTGCGCTCCAGTCATCCTGGGGCTTTCTCCTGATCTACCACACCCTTCTATTCTTTACCCTATTGCTCTGCTCTCTCTGCTTAGCTACTCTCCTCCCTCCCTTTCCTGCTTTGTGTTACTCAGATGATGCCACCGTCTCCCTGAACTACCTACTATTCTCCTTCCCCCTTTGATGTTCCTTCCGCTACAATGCACCTCTCAGCCTGGGTACGAGGCCTACCAGGTTGGAAGCCAGAGCCAGTCTTTTTCCAGAGAGGGCGGTGGCCCCGATTTTCTGTCACCTTTCCAAGTTCCTCTGTTTATATTTGAGCAGTACCCACTTGCATCACCCCATGCCTTTTGGAACAAATGATCTCCAAGTTATTTTTTGTTCCATACCCTGCTGGAACACAATCGTATATTTTAAAAATGCGGGCAGAGCACAGCCCACCAGCGGCACACACTACTAGCATTCCATCACTGGGTCCCCAAACTGGCAAAGTGGAAGGCAAGGAGAAGAGACAGTGAGAAGATCAGTGAGCTTAAACAGCCGCTGGGCCTGCTGCGCACTGCTCCCCCATGCTGGCGCAAGCTGCAACCAAACCGCAGTGTGGAGGAGGGCGCAGCAGAAGCCTGGAGGAAGGCGTAACAGTAATTTAGAGGGCGCAGCGGCAGTGTGGGGAAGGGAGCAACAGTAATGTTGAGGAAGAAGTAGCACTAGTGTGGAGGCAGGAGGAGTAGTAGTGTGTAGAAGAGCATAGTAGATTTAAAGCTGCTGATTTAAAATGTGTGACGAATCCTGAGATGTCGTTGCTTCTCCCCAAGGAGCTGTGAAGATGGTTTTCTGAACTCTGACCTGGTGGGCAGAGTTCAGAAGGCCAGCCTAGTTTCTTGGAACAGGGTTACCTTCTGGACAAGGCTGACCAATCAAGGTAGCGTTGGCGAAGGTCAAGACTTGGTCTCAGGAGGGGTGAGGGTGACTGAAAGACTTCAGTGAGCACAGAAAGTAAAGGACACTCCAAATCACTCCCAGTCAGGTGTGTGTGTGTGTGTGTGTGTGTGTGTGTGTGTGTGTGTGTGTGTGTGTGTGTGTGTGTGTGTGTGTGTGTGTGTGTGTGTGTGTGTGTGTGTGTGTGTGTGTGTGTGTGTGTGTGTGTGTGTGTGTGTGTGTGTGTGTGTGTGTGTGTGTGTGTGTGTGTGTGTGTGTGTATAATCTTGTTGAATCTGCTTAGATCACATGCTGTGCATAGGCCGACATCTAGTGGAAGCTGTGGAGTATTAGTTTGTTTTTCGAAAATGGGCGTCGACACAGGGCGTGCCAGTAATACTATCCCTAGTGTGACGTCCACTGTACCCATGATCCCTCACGCGTCTAGGACCCTCAGATTGATTTTTTCCGCCATACTGGTCGGAAGCATTCCGCAGAGTTCCCTGGCCTTAGCCATACTTTTGCTAAAATATTGTTTTATTTCTCCACCCCAATGTCGAGTCACCGAACATCCACACTCGACGCCGGCACGGAGAAAGAATCGACCGTAGAGTGCTGCATGATGGATTTGGGCCTCTGGCCTCGGCCCTGCAAGTAGGGAGAGTGGGGGTGGACATACTCTACACTCTTTTGGTATATAGGTACATTCTTATATATTCCTACACTTATAAGCCCGCTGCCACAAGGTGCGTATGGAGGGTACCCCTTTCCAATTTTGCCCCAAGTGCAACCGCAAGTACCCTTGGGTTGACAGGCACGCCACGTGCAATCTCTGCTTACTGAGGGACCACCCGGAGGCTAACTGCAGAGCGTGTAATAGGTTCAAACCGAAAACACTAAAGGATCGTTCGATTAAGCGTTGGGCCCACCACGCCAGGCGTCAAGAGGCCATGGAAGCGGAGGGCGCCTTCAGCGATGGCAGCGACGCCGTGCTTTCGGACGGCAAGGGCAACGTGGCGTCAATTGACAGCAAGCGCAAGTCCCCGACCTCGGAAGGTCGTCCGGCAGGGCGGCTATGGGGAAGACCCCCGGCGACACAAGCGCTACCCACAGCACTTCCACAAAACACGAAGTCCAACCGAGACTCGACGTGCACGCTGAGTATTCGGAAAGAGGCACATACAGAACTGTCCGATTCGGTGTCCTCTGGGCGTTCTCGATCTAGATCGCCGCATGACTCCAGGCAACCATCCACTGTTGCCAGACGTGCCTCACTCCCCAAGGTAACGGAGATTCGATCGTCGGAAGACGAAACCGACCTCTATCCCCAGTCCGCACTCCAGGAGTCGGCGTCAACAGGCCGCGCAACGGCTGCTCCCGAGTCCCAACCTCCACTATACAGCGATAGGGACACTACCCCCGAACCTCGGCGCCAGGCGTCAAGACTACAGAGGGGCGAAAAAACAGGGTAAACACTATTCCACACAGGGGGAAGGTGAAAAACGACAGAGGAAGCAGTCTCAGCCTACAGTAGGTCTAGTCTAGATAAGACTGGGAAAGGCCTTCAAGAAAGAATCATTCCCAGTTCAAGATAGTGGTCTACTGATGACATAGACAGTCATGTCAAGGATATCATCATTGGCAGATTTCTACGCCAAAAACCCTGAACACTTTCTCTCTTTTACCCCCGACGGGTCAACTCCCTCAGGCTCTAAGGATCCTATACCCCCAAGTAAGAAGTCCCGGGTTGAAGCTCCTACTTCAGAATACAGCCCTATTCTCAATATCAGGGAGATCCATCCCTTTATGAGGATCCAGATTTGGGCATGTTGGAAGAACAAACTGGGACAGGCTACTATGGGGATGACGAGGACCAAGAGGAGGTGGAGGACAACCCAGAAACCTACAGGCTAGACTCCCCGGTAGATGAAAAACCCCTGGTTACCGACTCCCCTGTCGATAACCAGCCTCTTTTGAATGAAGTGCTGTCCAGAGCGGCAGAACACCTCCACATTGACACCCAGGGTGCTCAGGAAGAGAGGGATTTTGCCGAGGAGTTAGTGGGAGAAAGGAAACCTGTTGCCCAAGCCATCCCTATCCTTAAGTCTATACAAAGGAGGATAGACCCTTCCCTTGTTAATCCCTATCTCACTAGGGCGGTAAACCCAGAGTTGAGAAGCTTTTCAGTGCAGCCCAAACAGACCCACTGTACATAAGAGGGCATCTGAAACAGGACTCCCTGGTAGTTACTAACACCCGTAAGAGGGCGGGAACACCCTTGTCATCGTCGGAAACTCCTCCCGACAAGGAGAGCAAGAAGATTTATGGCTTGGGCAGGAAAGTAGCCTCCACTTCCGCCTACCAGGCAAGTATTGCCAACTCCACCACCCTGCTGGTGAGTTACAACTGCCATCAGTGGGAAGAAGTCGCGGCACTCATAGATTCCGCCCCAGAACCCTTAAAAAGCCAATTGGCACGAGTTTTGGCGGAAGGGAGAGCCGTGTCCGGTTGCATATTAAAGGCAACCTTTGATGCTGTGGATAACGCCGGCAGATTGATAGCAGAAGGTACTGTTATCAAAAGACATGCTTGGTTGCGACAGTCTGGGTTCAAAGCCGAAACCCAGGCTTCATTGATTGAGAAACAGGTGGAGCCGGATCTATTGTTTGGAAAGGCGGTCGAGGACGCGCTGAAAAATGCCAAGGACGAGTATGAGACACTCAAATCCCTAGGCCAACTAACCAATAAACCCCCTAACCAGAGAGGGAATGGCAATTTTCGTCGCCCACGTGGACAAAATTCCCAGAGAGGGTCTAACTATTCCCAGGGGCAGGGTACACAATGGAACAACAGCCAGCAGTCTACCCAGGGTTATGGCAGGGGTAATAAGAGAGGGCATGGTAAGGGTAGAGGCAGCCCCAGTAGAGGCAGCGGCACGCCTCTACCAAAACAGTGACGTTCCGTTCAGGGTCCCTTCTCACACATCCCGAGTAGGGGGACGCATTTCCAACTTCACCCAAGCTTGGGAAGGGATCACTTCAGACAGATCGGTGCTGTCCACAGTGTCCGCAGGATACTGCATAGAACTGTTACAGCGTCCTCAAAACCACCCTCCACGACAAATACATTCTTTGGACCACCAGAAGATCCTCCTCGAGGAGATCGTCAATCTTCTAGCAAAGGACTTGATAGAACTCGTCCAGGTAAACAAGGTTATTTATTCAACTTACTTCCTTGTGCCAAAAAAAAAGATCTGACAATGCGCCCAGTACTGGACTTGCGGCATGCAAACAAGTATGTCAAGCCCCAAAAATTTTGCATGACTACTCTCCAGGAGGTAATCCCCCTCCTAAAAAAGGGGGATTACATGACAACATTGGACATGAAAGATGCAGTGTTCCCAGCGCACAGAAAGTACTTGCGCTTCAAGGTGACAGTCAGCACTACCAGTTCAAGGTACTGCCCTTCGGGATAGCCTCGGCTCCAAGGGTATTCACCAAGGTACTGGCAGTGGCGGCAGCACACCTACGCAGGGAGGCAATCCCGGTGTACCCTTACCTGGACGACTGGCTCATCACGGGGGAGACCCCAGTAATTTGCAGAACAAACATTCAAAGGATGATCGACCTCCTTCGAATTAGGCTTCTCAATAAATGAGAAGAAGTCAAGTCTGGTGCCAAGCACCTCCAAACAGTTTCTAGGAGCTATCCTAGACACGCAAGAGGGGTTGACCTTTCCATCAGAGGAAAGAATTCGGAATATGCTGCTGCAAATTCCGCAATATCAGGCCGGTCGCCAGATAACGGTACGCAAAGCAATGCGTTTGCTAGGCATGATGGCGTCATGTATTTACATGGTCCCCACGCGCGACTGCGCCTCATGCAGGAATGGTTGGCGAAACAGTGGTCTCAGGCAAGTGGTCAGTGGGACGATCTAGTGGTCGTTTCGCCAGCACTGCTACAAAGCCTTCACTGGTGGACAAGAGGAAATCTGTCCAAGGGGAAACCCTTTTACGATCCCGAGATACAGGCGGTAGTCCCAACCGATGCATGCCTGACAGGGTGGGGAGCTCACCTCCTCCACCACACAGCTCAGGGTCTCTGGTCTCACTCAGTGGCCAAGAATCACATCAACCTCCTAGAGCTTCTGCCAGTATTCAGAGCGCTTCAAGCGTTCGAGCCCTACCTGCTGAATCTGTCAGTGCAGATCCGGACGGACAGCACTACAGCCATGTTTTACATAAACAAGCAGGGAGGGACTCGTTCGCCAAATCTGTCCAAGCTTGCCCAGAAAATATGGATATGGGTACTCAGACGGAAGATCTTCCTGTCATCTCAACATGTTTCAGGGGATCTCAATTCTCTGGCAGATGCTTTGAGCAGAGATCCCCTCCCAGAGGAACACGAATGATGTCTACACAGAGAAATCGTAGAAAATATCTTCTCTCTGTGGGGTTTTCCCCCACTATAGACCTATTCGCCACAAGCGAAAACAGAGCCCAGGATTTGCATCCAGGTTCCCCCAACCAGACTCTCAGGGGAACGCCCTGTGGATGAACTGGTCAGGGATGTTTGCGTACGCTTTTCCACCAACACCTCATCAGGAAGGTGGTCAACAAGATGAACAGAGAGCCAATGACGCTCGTCCTAGTTGCTCCCATGTGGGCGAGACAACCGTGGTTTCCACACCTACGCAGACTAGCAGTGTGCGAACCCATTAAACTCCTGGGCTGGTACAACCTACTGTCCCAGCACCAAGGTCAAACAGTTCATCGTCCACCCAGCTCAATGAACTTGGCAGCATGGCTCCTGAAGTCCTAGAGTTTGGACATCTCAACTTACCACAGAGGTGCATGGACATCCTAAAAGAATCTAGGAAGCCAAACACGAGGCACTGTTACTTTGACAAATGAAAAAGGTTCGTTATCTGGTGCCAGAATAAACAAATCAACCCGGTTGATTGCACTCCTTCCAACATTGTCACCTACATGATCCACCTGCTGGATGCAGGGTTGGTATTTAATTCACTCAAGGTACACCTGGAGGCGCTGTCAGCCTACACCACCTCCCATAACAAGGTTTTGTGGTGGAAAGTACCAGTGGTTAAAGCCTTCATGGAAGGGGTAAAGAGACTCCACCCTCCAATTTCAAAGCCACCACCTGGATGGGACCTTAATGTGGTGCTTCCTAAGCTCATGGGTCCACCCTTTGAACCCATGCATAAAGCCAGTCTCAAACACCTGACCTATAAGACTTCCTTCTTACTAGACATTACATCCATAAGAAGGGTCAGTGAAATTCAGGCTCTGTCAGTACAAGTTGCTTTCTTTACTGTTCATAAGGATAAACTGGTTCTGCGAGCACACGCTAGGTTCTCACCTAAGTTCATTTCTAAATTCCACGTTAACCAGTCCATTGAGCTTCCGGCCTTCTTCCAAGAACCCAAAAACTCTGCTGAGGTGAAACTACACACTCTAGATGTGCGAAGAGCAGTCCTCTACTATTTAGTCAAGACCAGGCCGCTAAGAAAAACAGACCAGCTGTTTGTCTCCGTAGCTACAGGCAGAGAGGGCGATCGCGTCTCTAAAGGTGCCATCTCCAAGTGGATAGTCACTTGTATCCAGCTATGTTACTCCCTTTCTGAAAAGACACTGCCTTTTACGCCAATAGCCCACTCTACAAGAGGCATTGGGTCCACTCTGGCTTTCATTGCAAATGTACCCCTTGACACCATTTGCAAAGCAGCTACTTGGAGCTCTATTCACACTTTTACTCAGCACTACTGCATTGACACCCATTCCAAGACAGATACTCAAGTGGGACAAGCGGTTTGAAGACATTTGCTCATGATCCTTCTCATATCCCACCTCCTTCTTCTAACTCTGCTCGCTGATCTACACACAGCATGTGATCTAAGCAGATTCCACAAGCCTCAGAAGGGATACATTACTCACTGTAATCGTATTTCTGATGCTTGTATCTGCTTAGATTCACATGCGCCTGCCCTTCCTCCCCTCTGAGAGAAGGCGCATGGATGCTTGTAGTCTTATCTTTATATCTGCTTGGATAATCTGTACTCGCGCTACTCCTCATGTCATAAAAATACAATCTGAGGGTCCCACACGCGTGAGGGATCATGGGTACAGTGGACGTCACACTAGGGATAGTATTACTGGCACGCCCTGTGTCGACGCCCATTTTCGAGTTTCGAAAAACAAACTGTAATACTCTGCAGCTTCCACTAGATGTCGGCCTATGCACAGCATGTGAATCTAAGCAGATGTAAGCATCAGAAATAAGATTACGGTGAGTAATGTATCCCATATGTATATGTTAAAACACAGAATGGGTCCACAACCTGAAAGGGAACAAGCAGTGCAAATAGACTTTAGACAGTTCTTCATCAATCAATTCCTAACTGAGAGGCAGTCCAGTCCCTATGAAGAGTGGAGCCTAGTGCTCAAATGTACTTTCATATGCTGGTGCACGCGATAGTGCGGAAGGGCGAAAACGGGTCTCTTGCAGGCACTGTAGCAGCTCAGAAAGGTGGGTGAGGCGATGAAGAAAAAGTTCCCACTATTTGTGGAGGGTCTCCCCAAAAGGGCAGAACAGGTTCCAGGAGTTGGGAAAAGGACGGTAGCTCAGACTATCTGTGGAAAGGTGAGTGGCCCTCAGGGGACACTCGTGCGTATAAAAAGTGGATGGATGTGCTAGGGGCCACCGGTAAGGGTTGCAAGTACTTACCGACCCCCAGCGCACTCCGGACCAAACTTTGGCAGTCGAGTCCATTTCCGTTGCAGGTTTAAATGTGGCAGTTGTGCGGCTCTGCAGCTTTCAGCAGCGAAGATTCAGCGTTAATTACATGGCGGGACAGTGGTGATTTCTCAGCTCCTGGTGAAGGGATCAGGCCAGTTTCACTGTAGCAGGCTTCAGGGCACAGCAGCAAGGCACCTGCGAAGTTCGTCACCACGGCTGGGCGACACAGTAACTGTGTGTACTCTGGTTCGGGTGCTCTCTTTATTCCAGACCTGGGAATGCCAAGTGTACAAAATTCGGTGTGAGATTGCTGTGAACAGAGATCTTGCGATCTACCAACGGCAGTTGTTTCAGAGCAAATGTCCTGCGCAAGCTGGTCAGTTCACTGGTTGGCCCAGGAACACTTCCGAAGAGGCTTACTTGATATATGGCATTTATAACGCACCTATACACAAGTGTTTCAAGGCACAATGAGGCAGGGGGGGCGGCAAGGGGAGACAGACAACGATCCTACTAGGCCAGGTGTCATTCAGATCACGCAAGTGCAGGGTAGAGGGGAAGGGAAATAGTGCAAGGGGAAAGGGAGAGGAGAAGTGCAGTACAGGTTTAGTAGAAACAAGATAAATAATAAGGGCCAGCTGGTGGCAAGTGCAAGATAAGTGCAGACAAGTGCTGGGAAGGGGGGCTGTGGGGATACAGAGACAGTCCCACAGTGCAGGGGTTGCCAGGGAGGCAGTGCAGAAGAGTGGCTCGGCCACGGACCGGGATAAGTGAGTGGCCCCATTGCAGATTCAGTGCAGTTTCAGTAATATTAACAGGGGAGAGGGGGAGAGAAAGCGGAGGCAAAGAGGAAGGTTTTGAGGTGCTTCTGGAACCGGAGATGGTTCTCAAGTTTCAGGGAGGCAGGAAGGCTGTTCCAGAGGGAGGCCCCTGCTGCAGAGAGAGATCTACCCCCAGCTCGTTGCTTGGAGAAGCGGCTGACCCTGAGGGAGTTGGAGGCGGATGAGCTAAGAGCTCGAGAAGAAAGATATTTGGGAAGAGAGAGTTGAAGGTATTTTGGCCCGAGGCCCCAGAAGGCCTTGTGGACAATGCAGAGGGTTTTGAACTTGATCCTTGCAGCCACTGTGAGCCAGGGTAGTGATTTCAGTCCTGCAGAGATACGCTCCCTGGGCTTGAGGCCAAGGACAAGTCTTGCAGTCCTGTTCTGGATGAGATGCAAAGGGCGGAGAGTAGAGGCAGGCAGATTTAGATGGAGGCTGTTGCAGTAGTCCAGCTTTGAGAGAACCAGGGCTCTAGAGACAGTGAGCTTCTGGGGGAAGGAGAGGAAAGGAAGGATACCTCTGAGGAGGTGTAGCTGGTAGTGTGACTTTTTAGAGACGTCAGATATGTGATGAGAGAAAGAGTGTGTGGAGTCGAAGATGACCCCAAGGTTTTTAGTCTTGCAGGTAGAAGCAGGAAGAGGGCCAAGAGAGGCCGGCCAGAGAGCTGCAGGGAAGGAGGGAGTGGGTGTGCCGATGAGTAGAATCTCAGTCTTACTGGCATTAAGGCAGAGGTCATTGGCGGCACACCATTCCTGGATAGCAGAAAGACAGAGATGAGGGAAGGAGAAGAGGAGGCCGAGGGTAGCCTAAAAATTAGCTGGGTATCATCCGCATAGCACTGAAAGTTGGGGCAGAGAGCGGCGATGCGGTGGGCAAGAAGTGCCAAGTACTGGTTGAACAGCCAAGGAGAGAGGTTTGATCCCTGGGGGACACCAGAGGTAGAGAAAAAGATGTCAGAGAGGAAGGACCCCAGTTGGACCTGGGAGGGTCGATTGGAGAGGAAAGAGGACAGCCACGCCAGAGCCTGACCAGTGATACCCAGGTTATCACGGAGATGGTTGAGCAGGATGGTATGGTTGACAGTATCAAAGGCAGAAGAGAGATCAAGCAAAATGAGAACACAAGGAGTGTTTGAGTCAAGGTTCGAGAGCAGGTCCTCACGGATGTTCAGGAGGGCAGTTTCCGTGCTTCTGGCAGCTCTGAAGCCAGACTGATAGTCGTGAAGACTACCAACAGATTCAGCATGGAGATTAAGATGGGAGATGACCAGTTTCTCCAGGAGCTTGCCCAGGAAGGGAGTGATAGAGATTGGGCGATAGCTAGCCAGGCAGGAGGGGTCGGAGGAGGGTTTCTTAAGAAGGGGTGCACAAGGGAGTGCTTGAGGGGGGGATGGGAAGACTCCAGAGGCAAAGGAGGGATTGCAGAAGTCAGCCAGGGCAGGAGCCAAGGAGTCAATTTGGTCCTTGATGGTTTTGGAGGAGCATGGGTGGACATGTTTTGACGAGACTTGCAGGTTAAGATGAAGGTGCCGTGAATAGTTAGGACCACGATTCAAATGGGTCAAAGCGCCTTTGCAGACCTTCTGGTTCGATCAGATGCAGAGGGGTTAAGTGGGACAACAGCGCGCGCAGGGTGCCAAACCTTCCAGCGGGTCCCCAGCGATGCCTTGACTTGGCTTCTTAGTTTCAGGATAGTTGGATCCTATCCTAGGTTCAGTGAGAACTCAAGAGATCGACCTTGTATGGGTGTTTGGAGCCTTCTCTTATCCAGAATCTCCTTCTCGCCAAAACTAAGAGGACCCAACGGGAGATCTGCTCACATACAGGTACACCAGACTTGGACCAATCATGGACCACTGTGGTCCTAGTCATTACCAGCACACCAGACTCTCTGGCACCCAGGATGTGTATTGGAACTAGACAGTCTTGCCCACAAGTTTTGTTCCTCCCCTCCCTTTCTGCACCCCTCTCCCTCACCTTTTGTTTTTCTCCGGCTCTACCAGAAATGTCGTCAGGCCTAGTACGGTAGTCGCCTGTCTGTTTCCATTTCCTTCCCACTCTTCCCCCTCCCTTCCTTATCTGTTTTAGCTCTTGCACTATCTGAAATGTCGTCGGGCCCAGTACGATAGTTAATTTCACATCCTTACTGTTCATGGCCTGTAAGAATGTGGTTGTATTGTCCCTTGTTCCCTCCCTTGCCTTGAAGCGCTTTGAAACACATTGTGTATAGGCGCTATATAAATAATCATATCACATCCTCGAGGCATCCAGAAGCTTGCGAAAGCTTGGCGTTTCACGGGAGAAGGCATGCCGAAATGGACTGCCCTGGATCGGCTCGACCTGGCGAAGTTAAAGCGGCATGATGGCCAAAGGACAGGACAAAACCTTGTGGTTTGGCCAATTTGGAGCCAGGCCACCCTCCTGTGCCAACCGCGGTAAACGTGGTTTGCATGGCAAGAAAGGGTTAAAAATAAGCAAAGGTTAAGCTGCCACCAGCCCTGTCCATGGCACAACTGCACTTCGCCCAAAAAATCATTTAAGGGAGTCTAGGGCCTTTGGAAACGAAAGGAAGACCCAAGCGCACTGTACTGTAAGGTACATTGTGCACTTGTAACATGTTGCAGAAAAGTTGCAGCAATGGAAAGGACTAAGGGAAACAGTCTCCCAGTACTAACTGTCATTAAGGGCATGTCAGTTCCCCTTAACAAAGTGAGCGAAAGCCCAGTGGAGTGCAGCTGAAGGCTGTGCTTCACTGGCAAAGTCAGACTGTGGTGTTTAAACAGCAGCAAAAAGGTATGGGGTACACAACTGGAGGGAAGATTACACATACATGGGAAACTTTCCTAACGGGAGCCCCTACCCATAAGGCCAGGGTGGTGAAGCTGCTACCCGATAGTCCCCCTGGGGGTGGTACACAGGAGAATGATCTCATGAGGACGGGCTCCTCCCTCTATGAACAGGGACTGACATCTAGGGCGAACGCGGTATGATCCACTCCCAATTACCCATCCTCAACCTTCACCTGTGGTACACCCCATGAACAAACCCAACCACTCCATGTACATGTGTACGGTCAGTGACATAAGATCCATTGAGACGAGGACGAGTAGGGACAAGAGAAACCAGGGGAAGACTGAAGCCCAGAAAAGCAGTGACAAATCCCCAGATGTCATCACTTCCCCCCCTAAAGGAAGCCCCTTCCCATGAAGCCAGGGAGGTGAGGCCCCTACCAGATGGTCTACCCGAGGGTGGTACTAGGCAGGTGGATCTCCTGGAGAAGGAAGCCCTCTATGGTATTAGTGATGACCTGGGGAGAACATGGCATCCCCACAACCCACCTTAACGTAGGCCACCTTCCTCACCAACGTATACCAGTACAATTCCCAATGTTCCCATATGTTTGTCTTATACTTCCAGTATGGGAGGTACTGGGATGAGAGTCAAGACAACCCAAATAGAGTTCACCTTCCTAATACCACGACGAGGATGATGGACTTGGTTAGTTCTTTGGGGACTGATTTATTTAGTAGTGGGACGTGGAGGAGGTGCAGAGTACTAAGCAGTAGCATGCACAACCAAAGTGAGCAGTCTAGTCATTATGGACTTGATCAGTGTATAAAAACTGAGGAACGACTCGGAAGAAGGTGGAGACCTCCCTGGAGGAACCAGGAGTCCAGAAAAGGGAGCGCTGGAGAGAAGGCAGACCGGGATACCCCCAAAGGGAGCATTCCGCCACAAGTAAGGTCCGGTGTCGAGTGACCGCTCGATAAAGGAGGAAGTAGTAGCTCCTGGTACCTCATTGGGACGGCGAACATACAGAGCTGGAAGGAAATTTCACACGTGGAGCCTCTGCAAGCAGAAGGGGACCCCTAACAGGTGATGTAACAGAGGCGGCCCAGAAGCATCGCCAAAGCCCTGAGCGCATCGTGGATAATAGAGGCAGGTACACGAGTGTGAGGGGAGATGAAAGGGGCCCCTGGTAATGGTGTAGAAGCTGGGAACCAGGAGGGAAACGAGTCATGGGTCTGGGACCCAACCTCAAGAATATAAGAAGTTGTGCAAGTATTCAAGCCAATCTTCATAGTCTCAGTACCTGGAAGGGGAGAATACCAGGTGGACTAACTGTGATGAGAAGAAAGTGTGAGTCTTGGGCTCACGCCGATAAAGGCGAATCATCAGAGTCCCAATACCTGGCAGGAGAGTATACCAAATGGACTTTATCTGCGAGTCTGCGACCCGCACCTATTGAAGTGTCCTCATCAGTCTTGATAGTCAGTGCCTGACAGTAAATAAAGACAGGTTGATTGTGAGTTGAAGTCTGAAACCAGGCGAAGGGAGTCGCACTCCCTGGTGTGTTGTAAGCACTCTGACTCCCTTCTCTTGGCTGTTTGCAATCTCTTGGCCCCATAAGAAGTCTAAAACCAGTGGAAGGGAGTTCAACCTTCCATAGCTTTATAAACATTCTACAAACCACCAAGAGACTACGTCATTCTCTTAGCATCCTAAGGAACCTCAAAGACCTGGAGAAGGGAAACACTCCCCCTTGAGTTTTTGAACATTGTGAAGATATAAGACTTGGTACCCTGGCAGAGAGTCAGTCCAAGGAATCTTTTTGAGGCCATTTTGCTGCTCTGCCCTTGACAAAGAACATTTCATTCTCCAGCCATAGGGTCTGGCAAGGATTTTCATCCTCATGAATATTCTGTCGTTAGTCTGGGAATCCTCGGCAAAAGAAAAAAGTTTAACTTTCACTTTATAACTGTATTTCTCCTCTAATCCAATCACTGTCCTCTGGGTCATACTACCCCATCCAATGATGGTCCTCTCCCTTAGCTCCCCCCCGGTGGCCTTCTTCAGATTTTTACCGCACGCTTCAGTGTTGGGAGTCCTCACGCTGCTCTCCAAGCTAATTTCGTGTTTTTTGTAAATGTTTTGCAAAATAGCTAGAATTTGACCTATTTTTGATTTATCGTCTTCTGCGAAGGATAGAGCCCGGCAGCAGGGCTGCACTACCGGCGAGGATCTTCATCCACCATCAGATCATCGAAGTTTCAAGAAGGCCAGCCTTGGGGCCTGCTCCGTGCCTTTCAGTATGGCTGAGAAGGAAGGCCACAGTCTCTTCAAACTCTGTGCGAAGTGTGGTTTAAGAAACTAAGTGTTTTAAATCCAAAATAACTATTTAGACCTGAAAGTGTTTCGCGCTTTGCAAAAAAAATGTATCCAAATAATCAGACAACACGAAAAGAGAAATGAATCGTGTATTATGGTTTCTGGATTGACTGTACTAAAAAAATAAATCCATCGGTGTCTTAGCCTGACTTTGTTTTGAAGTCTTACATGCGAAAAAATAAAGACTGTAACGTCACAATTTGTAATTTTTCCCAACTTATAAACTTTAATTGATGGTAACAGTTACGTGTATTCAGGTGATTATGCAGAATAAAGATCAAATTGCATATTGTCCCAATTTGTTGTTGAAAAAATGAACACACTTGTCATGAATCCTGTTACATCACGGAGAAATTCAGGTTAACTTAGTTATGGTCACTGTTTCTTACTTGGTCACTGTTACTTCACAGTTAAAGGTAACACAGGTTTTTATACCCTAAATGCACAAAAGTGATTGTTGTGGATGTGCTACCCTCTTAATCACTGTTACTTCACAGTATTAGGGTTTGCTTCGCTTGATTTTCTACCAATTGTAGTGTGGATACACTACACTGGTGGTGAGGTTATGCCTTATTGGACTGCTACCCTAATCACTGTTACTTCACGGTATTAGGGTTTGCTTCGCTTTATTTTCTACCAATTGTAGTGTGGATACACTGGTGGTGAGGTTATGCCTTATTGGTCTGCTACCCAACACGCGTTTGACCGTCTGTTTTCGGACGGATCATCAGGGGTTATTTATTTAATTGAAGTCAAATTGCGAAGTTGTACTGTTTTGATTGGTTTTGTTGAACATTGTTTGAATTAGCTCCTGATGGGAGAAAACAAAAAGAAAAAGAGAGAGAAAAGAGAATGATAATTTAAACGAGGCTAAAGCGGGAAAAAATACTTATTTGCTTCTGTTTAATGCAAAAAAAGGTTTTTCGTTTGAACCCTTATTTTAATGTGATAATTAGCCGAACAGTGAATAGATTAATAATTGTGGGTTAATGTGGGCTGCACTCATTATACCACAGGTGTTAGTTAAAGCAAAAGGGGGGGGTCAAACAGAGTGAATACATAGACAGCACTGAATGTTAGATAACTGCAAGCACTTACTTGGGCAGCCCTGTTTATAACGTTGTGAATGAGAAGAAAAGGTTCCAACTCGTAAGGTGTCAGAAATTAGATGTGGCTGCTCTCTAAGGAGAACCTACAGTGGTAAAAAGACACAAAGGAACAAGAGCGCATTTAAAAATACGGTGGTACCCAGCATAGTTTAATACTTCGCATAGTGTATGGCTTAGAGCAAGCTTGGGCGAAAACTGTTTTTCCTAAGAGATGGTAGAATATATGTTCTTACCTTGGTCTCAGGCGGAGAAGGAGAGAGATGTATCGATGCGCGTCTCACACGGTCCGATTGCCTTATGCTGGTGAGTGCGAGGCTGCCTGTTATAACCAGGAAGTAGAATTACTGTCGGGAGCGCAAGAGAACGTGGAAGTCACGTGAGCGTTTGCTAGCATAACATGTAATGAAAGGAATACGGCCATTAAATGCGAAGAAGCATTAAAGTTGTGAGGGCGTCATTTTGAGTAGGTATTGTTATTAATGCATACCGTATGGTGATCGTGACCATGGTATTAATTGGTATTCGAGCAAATATTGTTTTTGCTGACTCACTCAAAAAATGAGAGAGGAAGCTATTTATTTGTGAGAAGTAATTACTTGGAATAGGTTATAATTGAGTGACTGTTAGTCTAGGGAGCCGCGGAAAAACACCCGTAGGCATATGGCAGAATATAGAGGAAAGTTCTATGGCTAGGATTGCCCATTTAGATTGGTCAGTAGAGATTGTAACTGAGGAGGTAGACTAATGGGCAAGTTAAATAGTGGGTGACGCGAGCATGAAACACGAGTAACACGTTGTGGTAATGGAACAGAATTAATAATTTGATTGACTATATTTGGCAAGTGATGCCACTTGTAGCAAACCATTAAACAAAAATTATAAAATATTTCATTGTAGAAAAAAATATAAGTGGCATAAAGAATCTGTAATTCTCATAAACACCAAGAGCTCATTGTGCAGCTCTCAAATATACATGAGCGAAATGCATTTACAATAGGAAATGGTATAGTTCTTGGTCCACATTGAGCCCATTGTGGATTGAGTCCATAGACCAAATCCAATAGGCTTCTCTTTTACAGAGGCATAGTTCCAAATTGCCGCCTCTTTTCAATGGTGGTAATTTCTCAAACCCATAGCATTGCAGTTATCTAACATTCAGTGCTGTCGATGTATTCACTCTGTTTTACCCCCCTTTTGCTTTAACTGACACCCGTGGTATAATGAGTGCAGCCCACATTAACCCACAATTATTAATCTATTCACTGTTCGGCTAATTATCACATTAAAATAAGGTTTCAAACGAAAAACCTTTTTTTGCATTAAACTGAAGCAAATAAGTCTTTTTTCCCGCTTAAGGTCAATTGCTTTTAATTGTGGTTTGAAATGAATGGGAAAATGCTAAAAATGATTTCAATTAGCTAAATAAGATTCAGAACTAGTGAGAGTTGCTTTGGATTGGTTCAGGTAGACACTAACTGATTGTAGAAAGATTAGCAGATGGAAAACGAAATTCAGAAGTTGAAAGCAAGGAATAGCTGTTTTTACATGGAGTGAAATTGAGCCAAGTGCAAATTCCGGCAACTTTTCCGTGCGCGAGAAATGCGATTACAGCAAAACTATAAGGAGCAAGCAATGCACTTTAATGTTGCAGGACCTGGACTAGTGGGGGAAAACATCCCACAAAACGTCTTGTACTGCCTGCATCCGGACCACGATGAAGAGGGATGTGAGGTGTGCTGTGGTTTCTCGAAGAAGACCAAGAAAGACTGATGAGCAGACTGTCGGCATGGCTCAAATCGACCAAGGCCTCTAATTCAGTCTCGAGGCAAGGTCAAGCCTTATCCAGCACCGATCGGTCTGAGAAGCGTACTCCCTCCGGGAGGGGGTCGATATCCTTTGAGGATACCCCACGTGCGGGTGTCCAAGAGAAGGCCAATCTCCACTCTGCTGGATTTGCTGCTGATGCAGGTCCCGATTCGGACAAAAGGCATTTGCCTTCACCATCATCCTCCACAGTGAGCCTGCCATCGAAGGAGTGTCTTCAAAGAGACCACGCTGCAGCGCCGCGCTTCACTCACCTGTTCCCGAGACGCCGCCCGGCTCCATCGCGGCTCTCTGCACCGGTCGCCACCTCTCTGCACCTAGGGGAGAGAAGAAGAGACCAAAAGGTGAGCAAGGGAACACAAGAGGAAAGCCGAATTTTCAGCCATATTACTTACCGGCTTTTCTTGGTGAACCATTCCACATCTCGGGTCGGCACCGCATCTTTGGCAGGTACCGCACCCCGGCCCCTATGGGGAAAGAACAAAAGACATTACTGGGGAATTATAAAGACATTTAGAGGGGTCGCCCTCATCACTAACTCACCTGATTTAGCACCGGCAATTTAACCCCTCAACGCATCGCCTTTGTTCTGCACCTGAAATAAAGGACAGATCACAGGTTAAGAAAAAACAACATAAAAGGAGGCTCACACTTGAACTTTTTGCATCTTCATACTTACGGCGTATCGCTCAGAAAAGTCAAGTGGATTTGCCAGCGCCATTCTGAAAACCAGTAAAGTAACTGGACGAACGCGCGCCCCTGCACCAGAAGCAGGATGGAGAGTTCATCCTTCCAAACCATAAGGTGAGCTTGAACCGGGGGTTTTGGAGGAAGTCCGAGAAGAACGAAGGGGGAAAGGGGGGAGCAAGCACACTATTCAGCAGACAGTTAATCCCCTTTCTCATCTGCAGAAGGATATTCCTACGGGCCAGACAAGCAAGATTTGGGGGTCCTGTTCAATCGGTGCTCCGAATTCTGCGCATCACGCTTGAAGAGGCCACAGCAACCCAGACCAGACCAGCGCCTCCGTGGGAGCCAGGTGAGCGTTACAGTTTACACCTAGACCTAGGGATGTCTCTCTGGACATTCTATCCACCCTGCACACACTGGTCACCGAAATCCAGCAAAGGTGGGCTCCATCAGGGCCAGCACCCACATCACCTCTGAGGGTAAACTCTCCCCCACGGAAGAGAAAGTCCAAGGTGGGCGCGGGTCCTCGGCATCATCCTACCCTGCTGCCACCTCGTCATAGCAAGACTCTGACCAGCGGTCCGGATCCACACACGGACACAGCTAGCGCAGCTACTGGTACCTACAAGGATGAAAATTTCATCACGGTGGATGGGTAGACTCTGCACGCACACGATCCCCATAGGGCCTCCCCACCAGACGAAGTTAGATTTTTTTCATTCAGTCATCTCAAGTGGCCTCTGAACTGTTTCAGTTAGTCCCTGAGGAGACGAAGGAGGGTTTCCTGTACCACCAACGACGCGAGTCGAGAAAGACCATCCTATCCATATCCTTCCTGGACGACATCAGGGAAGAGGACCTTGGCCTAATGAAGAATCCAAGTACAGCCCCGACCAAACGGGACAGATTGGAAAAGTAGTACAGGGTGCCCTACTCGGCTCCTAGGTGCGTAAGATCTCAGCCCCCGCTGTATTTGATGGTTTCAGCCGCAGCTAGGAAATGCTCTGCAAACCAGTCATCGGCAGTCATAGTACCTCCGGACCAGAAGCGGAAGAAGCTGGATGTGATTTGCAAGAGGATAACTTACGCGGCAGGCACTACCATCAAGGTAGCGAACGCCTTGGCCATTTTGTCCCTTTATGAATTGCAACTCTTTACAAGCTGGGCCCTGTCCTTGACTTCCTGCTCAAAGACAAGAAGGTTGAGACGCTGTAACTCTTTCAGGAAGGTGAAGTGGCCTCAGATCACGCCATCACTGTGGCGGTAGACATTGTAGACACAGGTTTTAGCCAGATGGGGAACGGGGTGTGTCTACGCGGTCAAGGTTTGTTGAAGGCTATACATTTCCACCAGGACGTTCAGACTAAGGTGCTAGATATGCCCTTCGACGGGAAGAACCTCTTTGGAAAGGCGGTAGAGTCTATGCAGGCAATAAAGACTGACACTGAGACAGCACGTTCCCACTGAACTTTGCAACATTGATTGATTCATTGTTGATTCTCGTCTTTTCGCTCCTCCAGAGGAAAGCCAGGAAGATCTTCAAAGGGTTATTGTACCCCTTACAGGCAGCCTTTACGCTCTTCCACTCAAGAAGCAAGGCAGCAGAGTTAAGCAGCGGTGCTGCCCGCAAGCAGAACACACCCTTCCCCCACCCGCAAGCAGGCCTGAACCGGCTGTGGCTCCTGGCCCCCAACTACACACCTCAGTGGGAGGTCGGCTAGTGAAGTTTGTCGACACTTGGGAAAAGATCACCACGGACAGATGGGTGCTGGATGCTCTTGGACAGGGGCACACCTTGGAGTTCCAATACAGGTGTCCTCGTATCCCTTCGGTTCAGTGGCAAGAACTACACGGGCCACAGCTTTTGCAGGAGGTGCGGTCCATTTTACGGAAAGGGGCGATAGAGCCCATCCCCCAGTCGCTCCAGAGTATATTCCAGATATATTCTAGTTTGAAAAAAAGACAGTGGGTTGGAGGCCAATTTTTGGATCTACGTCGTCTCAACAAGTACTTAGTCCCAAAGGTTCTGGATGGTCACATTGCAACACGTGCTCGGCCAGCTGGAACAGGGAGATATTTTGACATTGTTGGACCTGGAGGACGCCTACTTCCACATCCCCTTTCACAAGAAGCACTGCACGTTCCTGCAAATCGTAGTTCAGGATCAGCACTTATCAGTTCAAGGCTCTGCTTTTCGGCTTTAAGTCGGCCCAAGGGTGTTTACGAAGTGCCTGCCCTGGTGGCATCTTCGTCTGCAAGGCATCCACGTATATCCCTACCTGGATGACTGGCTGGTTCGTTCCCCCCTCACTTTCTCTGGCAAGCGAGCACACAGCCAAAACCGTACGTCTGCTGACGGAGCTAGGGTTCTCATAAACTATCCGAAGTCTTGCTTGAAGTCCTCTCGGGACACTCCAACACAGTGAGGTGCTAGGCGTCCCCCTCGGAGGAGAGGGTGGAAGCCATTCAAGGTAAGGTGCAGCACTTGTCGTTGGCTCAGGCAGTAATGGTTGTCGTCCTGCATCAACCTTGTTCGCCTCTGCAGATTGCGCACGAGACCTCTCCAGTAGTTCCTGGATGCAAGGTGGATTTAAGTGTCGGTTAACTTTATGGACAAGATCGCCCTCAACG
The DNA here is from genome assembly GCF_040938575.1 of Ambystoma mexicanum. NCBI lineage: Eukaryota > Metazoa > Chordata > Amphibia > Caudata > Ambystomatidae > Ambystoma > Ambystoma mexicanum. Next base: position 384,238,798 of record NC_090933.1, read on the forward strand.
GAGAGTTCTGACGGGCGATACGATGGTGGGGTGTGCTGCAGCACCTCATCCAGGGAGCTCTGTTTCAGGTTCCTCCTTACCAGGAGACGGTCACCAGAGGAAAGGGACGTACACATCAACGTCCTGGAGCTTTGGGCCGTGTTCTGGGGCCCCCAAGTCTTTTATGCCGTCATTGAAAGACAAGGTCGTGCGAATCTTCACTGACAACCCCACAACTATGTTATACATCCGGAAACAGGGGGACTCTGTCTCCCCACTCTCCAAAGAGGCCCAGGACTTGTGGCAGTGGGCCATTCGTCAAGGCATGTTCCTTGTTCCGTTTCACCTGTCCGGGGGCTAAAGAACACCATGGCAGACTTTCTCAACAGGGAACTGCGTTCTTGCCACGACTGGAGCTTTGCCAGGACCAGGTTGATCTGCTGTTTGGCAAATGTGTTGACCCCAAACCGATCTATTCGCGACGGTGGAGAACACCAAGTGCCAAAGTTTCACCAGCAAGCGCCCTCAACCGAAGAGCTTGGGGCATGTTCTCGTTTTTTGTTGGGGGTACAGTTCTTATACGCTTTCCCTTCTCGTTTCCACTCCTCTTACGTCTGATCAACACACTCGGACTGTGCCACTGAAGGATGATACTAGTCGCCCCGGCATGGACGAGGCAGATCTGGTATCTGGACTTAATATGTCTGTCAGTGGCCCCATCCATCAAGCTAACGATATCCCTGGACCTTCTCACGAGAGAAGGGGGTGGCGATTCTGCATCACGATCCGGCGTCCCTGAACCTGAGGTCATGGCTCCTGCAGTTTGAAGGTTATGCTTTACACGCAGAATGGAAGGACATCCTGCCCAAGGCCAGAGCATCGTCAACGTTGAAGTGCTACGGACATAAATGGAAACTCTTCTCCGGGTGGTGCCAGACTCAGAAGATTATGCCTCTGCATGTAACGGCTCCACAACTTGTACCATACATGCTTTCCTTGCAAAAACACCTCCTATCAAGGTGCATCTCGCCGCGATATCCTGGTACAGCAGGTCGCCGGGCAGGCTTTTGCTGTGGTCTCACATACTAGTCAAGCAGTTCCTCAAAGGGCTCTTCAGGACTTTACCGCTGGTGAAGGCTCCTGCCCAGGCTTGAGAGCTCAGGCTCCGCTCAAGTTTCTCTCGTGGAAGATGGCTTTCCTCTGCTATCACCTCAGCCAGGCGGGTCAGGGAGATTCAGACCCTATCTTGCAAGCAGCCCTACTTGTCTTTCCATGCTTCAAGGGTGGTACTGGGTACACACCGCACCTTTATGCCAAAGGTAACATCGGAATTCCACCTCAAAGAACCTTTGTTACCCGTCTTATTTCCGAAACTGTTGCCGCCGCCGGCGGAGAGGGCCTTGCATTCGTTGGATGTTGCTCACGACTTGAAATTCTAGGTGGCAATTACAAAGGATTTTCGCACGACTTCTCAGTTGTTTGTCTACTTTGGACCTGTAAATCAGGGAAAGGCCTTGTCGAAGGCTTCCATCTCAAGGTGGCTCTTCGTTGCATCATGCACTGGTGCTGCCAGGCCGCCCGAGAGCCCATTCCACCAGAGCCATCGCAGCAACGACGGCGTTGCTCTCTGGTGTGTCACTACTCGTCATTTGCAGTGCTGCTATGTGGAGGTCCACGCACACCTTAACGAGGCTCTACTGTGTCGGCAGGGATTCCAGGGAGGAATGAGTCGGCCAAGAGGTGCTTCACAACCTGTTTGTTTGATGTGAGTCCTTTCCAGAGGTGAGTGTTTATTGCTTCTGTTGAGCCTTGGCACCTTCCAGGTTGTCTATTTGTACTGCTGTGTAATCGTTATTCATGAGCATGTGAATCCATACCAGACCCCATGCTGGAGAAGTTTTAAGTTACTCACCTGTAACTATTGTTCTCCAGCATGGGTCTGGCATGGATTCACATGCAAACCCTCCCGCCTTCCCCTGCCTTTCCATCTCTGGCTCTTCTTGGTTCATACTGCCACTTTACGTGCTTACCCAATCTGAAGATGGCCACCAGGGGTGGAGCTTGGGGATAGGACTGTCATTGGATGGGGGCAGTATGACCCAGAGGACATTGATTAGTTTAGAGAAGAAATACAGTAGTTCTAAAGTGAAAGTGAAACCTTTTCTTTTACCGAGGAGCCTCAGCCTGACGGGGAATATTCATGAGCATGTGAATCAATGCCAGACCCATGCTGGAGAACAATAGTTACCGGTAAGTAACTTAAACCTTTTTCCCTATGAGTAATAGTGGAGGTACCACCCAGAATAAAGAACTTATTCTTTTGAACCAAGAAGACCCCCACTTCAGTTTCCATTCAAGTGTAAGGGAAGGAAATAGGTGACGGTCAGCTATTTGTTTTTGATGAACATTCCGACAACCTCTTTAGTATTGGTTGATGCAGGGAAACCCCTCTTAGTAATAGGGTCATCTGGGATTTATTTTATTTTTCAAAAAAGTCTTTGAACAGAAATATGCAATGCCATCTGTGTGTCAGTCTCCTTCTGCTGCACCCTTACAAAGGCTAGACCTACCGGAGAAAGCCAGCAAGAACTCAAAAGGTACCATGGTTGCTGGGACGGTTAGTGAAGGGGTGAGGAAGTCGTGGAGGACTCAGACACTGAGCAGGGGCGAGGAGGAAAACCCTGGGCAAACAGCACACCCACGGGTCTGGGACCTTGACCCACAAAAGATCATCTTCGTAGCAGTACCGGGCAGGCAAGTTAATCAGGTCTACCAAAACTAAAGTATACGAAAAATCAGGGGAAGGAAGTCATCCCCTCTGGTGTTGTGAATTGTTGTAAAGCAAATGGAAGAAAGACCAGGGGAATGTTGGCATTCACCCTGGAGGACTTAAACTGTGAAACCAATATCCAAGGAGAAGGGAGGCATTCTCCTGGTAACCAAGGCCAGTGGAAGGGAGTCATTCGCTCTGGTTGTGTTGAACTGTAAAATCCAGATACCAGAGAACGGGGTAATTCTCCTGGTAATCTGAGATTAAAAGACTTTGCTACAAAGTTTTAAAAGGTAAGCAGTGTGTCTGCCAGAGAAGTGTTGGAACGTTGTCTTTTGTTTTAGAGGACAATTTTTCTTAATTTTTTTAAAATTGTTTTTATTAAACATTTTGTTAACTAACAACTCACCCATCGTACATTATCACATTTATGCACTTAAAGACTGTCTTGAGCTTCCGTTCAAACATTAACCATCCCTGTCCCAATTTTGAGCCAAGGAAGGGAACCATTCCGCCAAGAAGAAACCAACACTAGGAAGCTAACTTTTATCCCCAGTCTCGAAGAAAGGAGTCCTTCTTCTGGACCGAGAACGTCACTATCTTTACTTTAGTTTGAAGTGTAAGGGACGGAAATTGGTTTTTTGACGTTCAACATTGGGTTATTGATTTACACACACCTTCTGACCAAACCCCTCAGTATTTTAGTTGAGGCAGGGAAACCCCTCCTGGAGGTGGGGAAAGTTAGGTTTTATCTTTATTTTCTTGACTAATAAAAGTATGTAGCAATCACTGACACATGTGTCCGTCTCCCCCTTCTACACCCTTACAAATGTTATGCATGTAATCAGCCCGTAGAGGCAAACAGGACACCTATTAAGTGACATGATGCCGGCACTTCTGCTTGTGTGGTTTTTGTACTGGCCTCATTCTTTGATACCAACATAAATACATGCAGATGAATGCAAAATGCTACAAATAACTGTAAAAAATAAAGCCATTTGATTTGCCAATGCCTACTTAGATCTTTCAAATTAATTCGATACATTTACTTGCTTTTCCTCATCTGCAGGCATCCTCCATTCTCGCCACTGAGTCAGACAGGTTGGAATATTCAGTTTCACTGACCAAAAGCAAGTGCTTTGCTCAGATTATCTGGCTGCCTTTAAAGAGTTTCTGATTAAGGCATTGAAGAAACTTCACATTCCGACTCCCATTAACAACAAAAAAGGATTAGCACATTTTTTTAGACTATTCATTAGCCTCCTACTTCAAGGCCAGTGGTTGTTTTCTTATACCAAAGGATATTCCCAAAGGGATTATTTATGAATATTTTAGTAATCTCTTCATACCACTGGAGAAGATAATGCTGTATAGTATCATTAAATGGCCATTATCAAAATGTATCGGGTCTAAGAACCCCTTTACTCCCATAGTGAATGTTAGTTACTTTGGTGCTAGGAATTAGAGAGGTTGAAGAGTTATAATTTTTATAATTATAATTTGTTTTTTATAACGCGCTTAATACCAAAGAGGTTTCTATGCACGGACCCTGGATTTGAACCTGTATTGCTCTACATAGTCATGCTTCCAAGATGACCACGTTGCTGCTGAGCTATACTACCCGTGTAGTTAGCGGTCTTGATTCCAAAGTCTGTTAAACTCACAAAGATGAGACTAGAAGTACAAAACACGAGGCCAGGCTATGTCATTCGTGGGAGTATATCTTGTTCCCAATTCCATGGTTGTCAGCTGTGACGAAAATAGCTAATTTCTCTCAGCCCTCCTGAGCAATTAGTTGGACAAAGAAAGCAAAAGACTACAGCATTTGGCAGAAAGTCCAACTATCCGGAGTAACATCTCCTCATGATTCAAGTGCAACTGTCCTCTCTGGTGCTTTCACAGATCCATTCAGTGCCTTGCCAAATTCATGCCAGTCAATAAGAGAACTTGGTATGGTTACTTCAGGAGGGGAATATCATGTCTGATTTAAGGGACTAACACTTTCACAGAACTAGTAACCCCCTCCTGCAAGGCATATAGCTGCACTATCACTTGAGCATCATTTGTGGCTTAGGTTGATGCCATTAAATTCAAGCGCCCAACAGAAAGTCCAATACTCTCCCTTTACAGGTTCAGCTATTTTGGCAGGAAAAGAAGACAAGAAAAAGAAAACAAAGGTGGACACCAGTGAAAGGTAGCCCAATTTACAGGGGTACCCCTTAAGTATATGGGTACCCCTAATCATGCTCACACAAGATTAAAATTCACCCCTCTAGGGAATGAAAGTCAAGAGTGTTTATCTGGCAAAGATTACAAATGTAATCTTTACAGAAAATGAGGATGTGGGGGGGGGGCAAAGAACTCTGGTCCCCGACCAGCATTCTGTCCCTCTTCCGTGGCTGGCTCAAGCAGACTGGTGCCAGGCAGGCAGCTGAAATACTCTTGACTTGGTCACTGGATACTGGCATAGCTCATCCAAAACTGTCCGCCTTCCCTTACAAGGGATGCTGCAGTCTTCCTTCTTGCATGGCCGGGTTTCCATTTAGAATACTTTACTTGGTATACTGCTGCCTATACAAGAATACATTGTAGCTCCTGTTTATCATATTTTGATATATTATAAACATTTATATATAAACGCACCTTCCAGTCATACTCTCCACACTTCACTCAATATACTCCTATTTTTTCTGGTCCAGTAATTCTCCTTAAAACCTTGCTTTTCATAGTACTCTGTATGTTGTGCATTGAGTCTTTAGTCTGCATGGGTTTTTGATCAACAGGAAACAGCAGCTCAGACACTTTGTGTGCTCTGCCAGAGCTAGCCAGGCACCACGCGATTCCTGTAGTCTATTTTTAGCACAGGCTGCATTCCTTTTGGCACAGAGTTCTTTACCGTGCTTCGAGATTTCTAAACTACATAGAATAACATTTACAAGTGTATTCAGCTAATGGTTATTTGCACATTATATTTAAATACTAACTTCATTTAGTGGCTGGCCACGTCTGTGTGTGATCATGTTTGCAAGAAAAAGGCTTTCTCAGTGCTATAGTGCTTAGAGAAGTCTTGCCTAATTGTAAAGTGCTTTGGGGTGCAGGGAGGCGCTAGCTCCTCCCCAACTTCCCCCCTTTCGTTACTTCTACAGTAACAAACTAATCCCCACCCGACATATCTACAACCCCAGAAATATTAGTTTGAGTTTCGCTGTTCATTGTATGGCAAGGTGTTTTAGATCCCCCAATTGATACCATCATCTTTGCACTATTAGGACTATATGAACACAACATTGGAAACCCGATTGGCATGTGCAGAAGAGGACCAAGAAGAATACGATAACAGGAACCAGTATTTTTACTGCTGCCTCCATCATGACAGGACCCAATCAATGGCAAGAAATAGTCAATCCATGTTCTGAACTCCGTCTTTCTTCATTTGAACACCTAGATTGTGCACCGCCTTGATGACATGGGATAGTGACCCATTCTCAACATCCTCCGGGGTATAAAAGTGCAGCAGCTGCTTGTACCAGAGGAGCCAAAAAAGATGAAAAAGAAAGTCTTTGCTGAGTTAAAAGGCAGATACTCATCAGGGGTGTCCGGACATTTCGTCGAAAGTCATTTCGTCGAAAGACATTTGGTCGACGTAATTTGGTCGAAAACCAAATGGTCGAATTTTTTTTATTTATATATATATATATTTTTTAGGTTGTAGTTTAGGGAAAAAAAGGGTTTTTTAGAAGAAAAAAAATAGTGAAAATAAAAAAATAAAAAAATTCGACCATTTGGTTTTTGACCAAATGGTTTAGACCAAATGTCCTGTCGACTAATTTTTTTCGACGAAATGTCTGGCAACCCTCATCAGGTATTCCTCTGAGCAGTGCGGAACAATCTTTTGAGATAGTTGGATCTCTTCTTTCTTCTCTGCTGTTGAAATCATACTTTTTCTGGTAGCATACCAAATTCTTGTGTGATCTGCAAACTTTTTTCTGCTTCTTTCGGTGCTGTAGTGGCTGTTGGCACCTTGACAGGCATTTCTTCTCCCTTCAGGTTTTCTTCCAGTATTACTAGTAGCACTAAGTGCAGGGTGGACAGTGAACGCTTGCCCTTCCATGAGAGTGGGAGGTGCAAGTAGGCTTGTTGGCCACTAACTCAGTAGTAATCCATCTCTGCCGCTGTACCTTTTGTCATATCAGGGATCACAAGAGTGTGGTTGCACTGTGTGTTTGTGCGAACAGGAACTGTTCCTGCTTTACATAATCTATGGCTCTATGTATTTGTACTGGCTTCTTCATTGTTGCAATCCATGTCAGCCTTGTGATGTGTTGGGACCATATTTGTGCCCCCATAGTCTTGGGCTATTGCTTCTCCGCTGTACTCTATCAGTCCATCTGCTGGGCACGTCACTGTGGTGTCCTGCCATTTCTCGTTGCCATTTGAGTAACCTCCCAAGGAAAACTATGGTACTTGTAGACACTGGCGGTGTTTCATGTTGCCATTGCAGCTGGGTCTAGATCAATGCTCCTCAACTGCACGCTGTGTGCCTGGAATGTGCCCTTTATCCTCCATAGTGCAAGATCAGGCATTGTGCTTCTGTAATTGGGACTGGATATGGAACTAAAACCTTAGGAGCCCCTGATGCGTGCAGGATAAATGCACACATGTAACGGCTTTCATTGATTATATTCCTTCTCCAGCATGGGGTCTGGAATGGATTCACATGCTCATGAATATTCCTAGCCTGACGGCGAGGAATAGTCATGAGCATGTGAATCCATGCCAGAGAACAACAGTTACAGGCATATCGGAGTACCCGCTATTGGCGGATTCTGGGTACTCGATAGCAGAAATGACATCAAAGCCCATCCCCTTATATGAATCTGTCATTCGTAATTCCTGTTTCATTAGTCTAAAAACTTGTAGGGGTGGCTGGCAAAAAGTGAGCCATTTTGTATTTTTTTAAAGACATATTTGCATTATTTTCCAACTGTCCATCCCCACTCCATATAACATAACTTCATACACTCCAACAACCATTGTCATACAAAAAAAATTGTACTAAAAAGAGGCACTACATAATTTCTAGAACAAATGTAATGTATTTTAACTTTTTCCCTGCATAACAGATGGGTTTACACTCGTCGGTCAGGCATCCTTGCTTATTCCTGTAGAGGAGAAAAAATGTCATAGAGGGAGAAAGAGAGGGAGGGAGACGCCCTTTTTCCACCAGGACCGACTAGGTTCTGGACTTTTTAAACAATAAATTAAAAAATCTGGCATGTGCCACTGCACACCACCCTGGCATGGATCTTTTATCTTTGTTGTTTGAGCTTTGCCTTGTCTTGGGTGCTCTTCGGACATCGGGGAGATGCACCTAATATCTAACTCCTACATAGGGACGGCGAGAGGAGTACAGAACACCACCTCATATGGACCTTCAAACCTTGGGCTGCTCAGTTACCCAGGTAATAATGGTCCAGTTGTAATGTGGGCAATGCTTTGTATAAAACCATGGTCTCGCTTTCTACAGGTGTGGTCACGATTTGTGCCCCCCCCCCCATCTATTTTCCCTGCCCCACTACTGCCCCTGTGTGCCTCTGTCCCGTCACCTGGTCAATTATTTATGACCTATCAACATATAGTATGTCTCCTTCTGTAAATGCATGAGCAGTTCATCAGAGTGGGAAAATAAATAAAACTCCTGGATATAATCCCATAATAAGGAGTAATTAAAACAGGGGCTCTGCATATAGCTTAAGTCCGCAAATTTTCTAGTCATTTTGTCAGTCCATTCCAATGTACTTTTAAGTCCTCTGTCCTTCCATGAGACTTTGTAACAGTGGCCTTGTGTAGACTGCGTAGTCTAGGATCCCTGCCCTACAATAATTGCATAAGCCCAAACTGCTGCATTTCCTTCACAGTACTAGGCTTGGGGGTAGCGCGTACTGTCGCCACCCTACTTGGTAATATACCTGATAATATTTTTTCCTGTTTACAAAGATGAGTTGTCCCACATTTAGTCCCTCTTGTTGGCAGTATTGTAGCTTCTTTTTATCTGCCTTGTACCCTTTGTGAGTCAGCAATTGCAGTGATGCAACAGAACCCCTCATGCACTGATGTTCATTTTCACGACATACCAACCGATCATCCACATACTGGATGATTGTGCTAGGCACCTGACTTCAATGTAACCTTGTACTGGGGTCACATCTCTCAGTAACCCAACATCATGTGGATAAACGGTCCCTAATTGTGCTGGCACATATCACATGTCTGCCTCAAAAAATAAAAACTGGGTCACCACTACCATCAGGGGCACTGTACCCCCCCCCCTATACTGCACCATGATATCATGCAGATTTCCAAACTGTCCCCATTTTGTTCACTGTCCTCAAATAACTCATCAGTCATTTTCTTCAATTGTATTGCTGGGTCTACACATAGGACTGTGCACCAATCGCACCCGTCCTGGTCTGTTCAATCGGGACTACTTTTTTTTCTGATACTACTAGTCCTTATAAATCCATCTCGGGTGGCACCATGGGTTGGAAAATAGAATCTTTGGGCACTCGCCAACACTTTGTCGCAATTGGAGGCTGTGCTTTTACTACTACCTTAATACCATAGAAAAATATTACTCCTACGTCCCGTCCCCTTTCCTCCATACTTATGGGACATTCTTCTGTCCTGTGGGACAGGACCGGAGCACTTTGTAAAAAGCATCCCAAAATTTTTCTAAAATGTTTTGTCCTTCCTCTCTTTCTGCGCGGGGCCCGGTACGTGGCCATAACCCCGCCCATCTCAGCTCCGCATCGCCCATCAGTCCTTTTCTCCGCTCGTTCGGGACTGGACGCATTTGCATCCGTGGAAGAGTTTCTTCCCTTTTTTCCTCTGTGGCTCTCGCTAGCGATCGTGTACTAGTCTGTCTGTCATTCAAACTAGACTTTCCAGATTGTGCATCGTGTCACTGGCGCTTCGCGAGGGCGGACCCCCATCCTTTGTCTCGAGTGTTTGGGTACGGACCACCGTTGGGACTCCTGTTTTTACTGTGATTCCCTTTCGGTCTGGGCACTTCAACGTCGGTTGGAACGCTGGGAGGTGGTGTTTCGACATGCCCCTCCCTTGCATTTTTAAGCTTTTATCGAGTAAAGGAAGAAACGCCCGGTAAATTCTTAGAGCACCCCGGCCGGGAGATACCTTTCCGGGCTCTTCCCGAGCCGGGAGGAGCGTTAGTCGCCCTGTCACCGGGGATTGCCCTGAGGTGCCTTCTGGGCCTAAAAATTTTTCTCCGAGGGTCTCCGTAAGGGGCCTGTGGATACCGGAGTGCACTCCTGTGTATTTCAAAAATAAAACTGGGGTGCGCCCGAGGTTTTGGTTGGGCTTGGTGTTACCGAACGGATGTTCGAGGCCCGCACTTGTAAGGCTGTTACCGGACCTGGGTCCGAGTTCCCTCGTACAGAGGCTAAAGTTAAAATTTCTGAGAGACCTGGCAAGGCCTTATCGGTGAAAGTTGTTGCTCACCGTTCCCGCTCTTGTGGCGACACCAGAAGTGTTGAGGGGGCAAAGAAGGAAAGTTCTTCCTTTACCGGCAGCGCCAAGGTCCTTCCTGAGGAGGCTAATTTGGCTATTGGTATGTCGCAGAACCATTCCAGGCCTCATAGTACCGGCTCTGCCGAGGTTCCTTACGTAAAGGCTAAAGTTAAGACCTCTGATCCATCGACGGGGACCCCTGCCTCACTTCCTCACGTGCCACAGTTCCCCTCAGGTGATGGCAAAATGGCAGCCGTTCCCGCCACGACCACAGCGGCCATTTTGGGCGCTTCCCCTACAACTACGCCATCGGCCTCAAGTGTCGGGCTTGGTTCTGTGGGTGAACATAAAATTCCTTGTGCGCATCCTTTTCGTCCAGATTACGACTGGAACGCTCGGATGCCCCTTCCGCACAATGTTTCGTTGCCTGTGGGGTCGGCACCTTTGATTTTTGTGGACACTTCGGGGGATGGGCCTGTGTGGCAACCCTCCCTGTTGCATCCCTGGAATTATCCTCCTCATGTGAGGCCTCCTCCGGTAGCTCCAAAACAGTCCCCGGAGGATGCCTTTTTCAGCAAATTTCAGACGCTCATGCGTGCTGACCCCATGAGGGAATATTTCAAGGGGCTTTTTAGGGAGATATGCCCACCTGCACTTCTGGCTCCACCCACTCCTCCGGTGGCACTGCCGGCGCCGCCCTTGCCTACGGTGCCTCCCCCGACCCTTCCGCCATTGCCCCCATTGTCCCCTGTGGACAAGGCAGTGCCTGACACGGTTCAGCACGATCCTGACCTGTCGGATGAGGTGCAGGGCGATCAGGACAACGAGGACCTGTCCCGCTCTATTAGAGCTTTTCATGACCGGGTACTGGACATGATGTGCTTTTTGGATGTTCCGGTGCCCGAGGCACCCGCTCCGCAGGAGGGTGTGCTTTCTGGGGCGTTCACCCTGTCTCCTTTGGAGCGTACCGGCCTGTTCTTGCAGAAGGTCGTCTTGGCTGAGGTCCGTAGGGTCTGGGAAAAGCCACACTCTGGACTTTTCGTCAATAAGTAAATTGACGCGCGATACAGGTTGCATTCTTCAGAAAAGGTGGCTCTGTCGTCTTGTCCGCCCCCCTCCTCCACAGTGGTGGCTGCTGCCACTTTACAGTCCAGGCCGGCAGCATCCTCTTCTATGACGGCTACTCAGGTTCTGGGGAAGGAGGACAAGCTCCTCGATTCCCTCGGGAGGAAGATTTTCGCTAACTCAGCCTTGCAGCTCTGGCAGGCCAATGCAGAACTAGTGTTGGCGGGGGGCAAATGAGTATGTGGAAAGGTCTGTCGGAGTTCATTCCAATTGAGTAGCTGGAAGACTTTAAGGCGGGATTGTCCGATGCCAGGGTCTTGACCCAGGATCTGCTGGAGGCTGCGGCTCACCACGTAGACACTTTGTGGCTCAGGGCCTTAGGCTGGGAGTTGATATCTCCCGACAGGCGTGGTTGCATGCCACCAAATTTTCAAAGGAAGTGCAGGACAAGGTGTTGGTCCTTCCTTTTGACGGTAAGGAGCTGTTCCATTCTACAACGGATGTGAAACTGACCAAGACGAAGGACAACACCCAGACAGCTAAGTCCTTGTCTGCCCTGGTTAAATCTCCTTTTAAGACCCAGAGACCGTTATTGCAAAGCCGCCCCTCTTCTAGTTTTAGAGGGTTTCTAGACCGTAAAGCTCGTAGAGTGGATACCCCTTCGGGTAATAACAGCCGGAGGCAGCAACAGACTTGGTTTTCCTCCCGCTCCTCAGCCTCCTCCTCAGGTTCAGGTGGTAACACCACTGAAAAGCCTACTAAATGAGGGTTCTCCGCGCTTGCACGAGACCCCGGTGGGAGAATGCATTGCGTCTCATTGGGAAGCGTAGCAGACCATCACCGAAGACAGGTCGGTCTTGTCAGACGCTCGGGCGGGCTTCCGCCTACCCTTACCCCCTACCCCGCCCTTCAACCCTCCTTTCCAGCTGTCAGGGTCGTCCTCCCTAAAAGCCGAGATTCAGAAACTTCTAGATCGCAGAGCTGTGGAACCCGTTCCCCTTGAGGAACGAGGGGAGGGCTTCTACTCCCGGCTGTTTACGGTGCCCAAACCCAACCAGGCTGGCCTGCGCACCATCCTAGACCTTTCCCAGTTCAATCTTCTCCTACCCCAAGAGAAGTTCAAAATGATCACGCCCGGCCAGATACGGTCCTCCTTGCAGATGGTCGATTGGCTCAGCGTGGTGGACCTTCAGGATGTGTACATGCATAGTCTGATTTGGAATCCACACAGGAGATATCTCCGCTTCTCTGTGGGAGTGGAGCACTTCCAATTTCGAGTGCTTCCTTTTGACCTCAGCTCGGCGCCTCGTGTCTTCACGAAGATGTCTGTGATTGCGGCCTATCTTCGTCTGCAGGGTATCCATGTGTATCTGTATTTGGACGACTGGCTCTTGCGCAGCCCGTGCCCTTTGAAAGCCGCCTGCAATCTTCAGTCTCTCCCCCAGCTCCTGTTCCACCTTGGGCTGTCGGCGAACTGGCGGAAATCTTCCATGACGGTCTCTCAGGACTTGATTTTCCTGGGTTTTCGCTGGAACACGATCGACTGCAGAGTGTACCTGACCGGGGACAGAATGGCAGATCTGTTGGGCACGTGTCAGATGTTTGCGCAGTCGGAGAGCATGTCGGCCTGGTGGTTCCAGAGGCTTCTGGATCTCATGGCCTCGTGTGTGTTGGCTCTTCCTCTTGCCCGTCTCAAAATGAGGCGGACGCAGATGGCTCTACGGAGTTCTTGGCTTCAGGCCGTGGATCCGGACTCCAAGTTGATAACGATTCCGGCTTTCATGAGACCAGAGCTGGACTGGTGGTCGTCTTTCAGCAACCTGTCGGTAGGGGTGGGGTTTCAGGACCCAACTTCGATGGTAATGGTCACGACGGACACCTCCCTTCTGGGGTGGGGTGCGAGTTGGACCTTCAGTCTCGGATCTTTGGTCGCCTCAGGACAAGCTCCTTCACATAAATCATCTGGAACTTCTGGTGATTTTCCTAGCGCTCAAGGCGTTCAGACCGATCATTGCCAACAAAGTGGTCCATATCCGCACGGGCAATGTGGTGTCAATGTATTACATCAACAAGCAAGGGGGAACCAATTCCCCACCCCCCCCTTGTGGACCTGCCCATCCAGATTTGGGAGTGGGCGGTTCTTCATGGTGTCTGGCTGCTTGCAGTACACATCCCGGGCCAGCTGAATGTCATTGCAGATGCCCTCAGCCGGCAGACGATGGTCTGCTACAAGTGGCAGTTGAAGGTGGAGGTCCTCTTGTGGACTTTCATGCATTTGGGTACACTGGAAGTGGACCTCTTTGCTACAACGGCAAACAGGAAGCTTCCTCTGTATCCCTCCAGAAGCGGGCTGGGAGCCTCCTCTCTGGGAGATGCTCTCGAGATTCCATGGCACAACATGAGGGCTTATGCCTTCCCGCCTCTGCCTCTAGTTCACCGGACGATTTGCAAATTGAAGAACTCGGTGAACTGTTCTCTTCTACTCATAGCCCCGTGGTGGCCGGCCAGGTTTTGGTTCTCAGAACTTTAACGCCTGTCGGTGTATCCGCCGATCAGGTTACCGGTGACCACCGATCTTCACCAGGGTGAACAGCAGCTGTGGCACCCCTCCCCACAATCGCTCAGCTTGGTGGCATGGTGCCTGAGTTCAAGTCTTTAGGGTATCTTGGCCTGTGTGCGGATAACATGATTATTATCCAGGCAGCCAGGAAACCCTTGACTAGGTCCCAGTACAGAAGCAAATGGCTCAGGTTCTATCATTGGTGTTTAAACAAGCAGTTGGACCCAAGGGGGGCTACAATTGGCACGGTACTGTCCTTTGTATCCTACTTAGCAGAGTCGGGCGTCCACGTTCTGTCATGCAGAACTTATCGTTCGGCGGTTTCCGCTTACCTATCTACGGACCAATGCTCTTACTCTGTCTAACCCAGTGGTTAAGAGGCATTTTGCAGGCTTGACGCGCCTTTATCCTCCGATTCGTAGTCCGCACCCGACGTGGTTTCTAAATGTGGTCCTGACGGCGCTGTGCCATAAACCTTTCGAACCAATGGCCACGGTGGACCTCGAGCACCTGTCGTAGGTGTCCTTTTTGGTCACGTTACTTCTGCAAGGCGTGTGAGTGAGATCCAGGCTTTGTCGGTGGAGCATCCCTTCTTGGTCTTTCACAAGGATAAGGTGGTCCTACGGACAAATCCTACTTTCCTGTCAAAGGTGGTATCTGAGTTCCATCTGAACCAGTCAATCTCCCTGCCGGTCTTCTTTCCGAACCCTGCCTCAGAGGCAGAAAGGGTTCTGCATTATCTCGATGTTAGAAGGGCTCTTAAGTTCTATCTGGACAGAACATCCGAGCTTAGGAGTTCTTCTCAACTGTTTGTGACCTGTGGTAGCCCACAAGCTAAGCAAGCCTCTAAGGCGACTATTTCTCGATGGATCGCTGCCTCATTATGGAGTCTTACACCGTCCAAGGGCTGAAGCCTCCTAAAGGTATTCATGCACACCTGGTGCGGGGCAGGGCAGCCGCGGTTTTTCCCCTACAGGGTATATCCCCCTACATTGGATCTCTTTTTCACCTTCCTGATCTTTCATTTCTTTGAATAATTCCCAGAGATCTAAAATCTTTAATTTTTTGGGATTTGTTCCCTTTATATTTTGCTGCTAAAAATATGGTATTTTTTCTAGCATGTTTGTGTAATGGGAGCCCTGCTCTGGCCAGGAGCAGGACATCCCCATTCCTTTGTTTCTGCTATCTATTGTTTATTTATTCTGTCACAACAAAGTGGCAGAACCCTATGCATGTGTTTTATTGGGGTTTCGTCCTCCATAGTGGGCCATCACAAAAATACAGATCAACCCACTTGTCCCCCCAACCCGTTACACTTTTTCCACTTTGATTTCACACATACACACAAACACTGCGACTCAATTTACTAAAATCCAGGCCCATTCCTTATACCGAGCCTCTGCTGTTTTTCCTTATATCCTTTGTAATACCACCTATTGCTTTTATCGTCCTAAAAGAAAAATGCGTGGTACTACCTTCTCAACCTGTTATGGCTGAGGATCCCTTACCTCCCAGTCCTGATAAGCTGGGGCTACCTTTCATCTCAGTCTTTGATACAGTGAGGTTCCCTTTTTCCATTATTAAAAGTAGAAAAACAGAAATACGTGACAATTAAAATACAGAACCCACCTCTTATCCAATCTACTCCTTAACACATCACCTGAAATCCTATCCAATCTATTCCTTATCACCAAAAAGTCCTATTCCATAATAAATCACCAAAAAGTCTTATTCCATTTACCTTGTGCATCATCCACATCACCATACCATCGTTCACATCACTAAATACTTCATTCACTTCACCATATCATACATATGTGTCCCATGTTATCACTTGCAAGAGTATACTCACATGGGCGTGCTTCACTTGAGTTTTCCTCCGTTATGAAGTCCCCATGGTGGCCTGTCTTTCTGGAGCCATTTCCTGCTTCAGTGAGCAGAGAATTTTTTAAAATGGCTTCTACTAAACAGAACCTCCAGTTTATAGCGATTTTGTGATCCCGCAAAATGTTGCGAAAACTGCCGTTTTGCGCAAAATGCCACAAAACGCCAATTTTTGTAAAAAAACAAAAAAACCTGCAAAAACTACGATTTAAAAAAAAAAAAAAAAATCCTCAGGGTCCCACATTCTCAAAACGTATAAATGCAAGAAATGAAATGCGCAAACACATCTCATCACTTGCACCCAAAAAAAGAGCAGCCCAATCCACAAGGGGCCCTTGTGGATTTTATATGTGCGCCCCTTCAGATTGCCTTTTTCACCTCTTGAGAAAATCGGGGGCGTTTCTGCCAATTTAAAAGCGCATCCTAAATTTCCACGCAAGATGCACTTTTAAATGTGCAGAAATTGTAGGCAACCCTACGCGCACAGGAGCTGGGGTACCACTGCATGATAGGGGGCCTCATTACAAGTCCCGCGGTAGCAGTGCCAGTAAAAACGGCACGTCTGGCGCCAAGTAATTTTTTTTTTTCTGGCAGTCCCTCCGGCCAAATGCTGTAAAAAAAAGAAAATCCCCATTCCCATTGAGTACCATTGTACTCGATGGGAATGGGGAGGACGGATGCACCGGCACTGTGTGCAACAGTGCTGGTGCATCGGTCAAGGTCTGCGAGCGGGTGCCGTTCAGCCCGCCAGGTCAGACCTGGCGGGCTGAAAAGCACCCGCTCACAGAACTCGTAGTTTGCCGGTCCAGAAACAACAGTAGCGGCAAGTTTACCGGTACCGTTGTTTCCGGACTGGCAACCTCATAATGACCCCCAGGGTCTTTCCTGACCAAGTCATGGTATATGAACCGCTGCTATGTCGCTTGCATTTCTGTTCCTCAAACAAGATAGAAATGCGGTTTTTGGGTTGCATTTTACATTGGACGTGCTGGGAGCTTGCAGAATACTGTCGGGAGAGCGCTTCTATTCAAGGTACTACCTATTTTGACCACCAAAAATCAGTCGAATGGTACAATTTGACCTATTTCGCCAGTACCATTAGATCGATTTTTATAAATACCGAACATGTGGAGCGGGGTTGTCACCCGCTCCTTATGTTCAGTATTTCGGCCTTGGGGGTCCCCCGCTTTCTCAAAATTGGAGGTGGGGGACTGAAAACAAAAAAAAAACTAAAAAGGGACCCTGCGGCGTCAGATCCATCCTGCGTTAGAGGGACAGATCTGACACCGCAGGGTTGGAGGGGAAGAGTCAGCAACCAAGCAGTTATCTAGGGGAGGGGTGGGTTGGTGGTGAAAGGTACATTTTGGGTTGTTTGGCTGGAGTGCAAATCTATTTGCGGCAAAATTGAAAAACTGTTCTGCCAAGCCAGAGACATCCGGGATTCTTCCTATTAAATTAATACAAAATATACATAATAATGACATACTGATTCTCTTTCAGCCTTGCATGCTGCCTCTTTCCTACAATGTGGCAATCTAAAACCCTCCAGATAATACAAAATGTCCCGCAAAAATGCCGCAATAAATAAAGGTTTGTGCCGCAAAATTTGCCATTTAATGCCGCAAAATTTGCCATTTCATGCCACTAAATCCTGGAAGGTCTGACTAAAAGCGCTCAGGAAACGCATGGTTTTTGATTTAGGGGACCAGTCACTATAATTGGGCGTGGCTGACTGGCCTGGGTACCCCTATTCACGCTCACACGAGATTAAAATTCACTGTGAGGGAATTAAGGCCAAGAGTCTTTATCTTGCAAGGATAACAAATGTAATCTTTACAGAAAATGAGGATGGAGGGGGAGTGGGGGTGAGAGGCAAAGAACTCTTCTCCCCGACCAGCATTCTGTCCCTCTTCCGTGGCTGGCTTCTGCAGAATGGTGTAGTCAGGCAGTTTAAATACTCTTGACTTGGTGACTGGATACTGGCATAGCTCATCCAAAACTGTCCTTCTTCCCTTACAAGGCATGCTGCAGTCTTCGGTCTTGCATGGCCGGGTTTCCATTTAGAACAAACTACTTGGCATACTGCTTCCTATGCAAGAATACATTGTAGCTCCTGTTTCATATTTTGCTATATTATAAACATTTATATATAAAGAAACCTTCCCGCCATACTCTCCACACTTCACTCATTATACTCATATTTTATCTGGTCCAGTAATTCTCCTTCAAACCTGGTCTTTCATAGTACTCTGTATGTCGTGCATTGAGTTTAGTCTGCATGGGTTTTTGATGGACAGGAAACAGCTGCTCAGCCACTTTGTGTGCTCTGCCAGAGCTAGCTGGGCACCACACAATGCCTGTAGTCTATTTTTAGCACAGGCTGCATTCCTTTTGGCACAGAGCTCTTTACCGTGCTTTGAGATTTAAAAACTACATAGAATACCATTTACAAGTGTATTCAGCTAATGGGTATTTGCACCTTATATTTAAATACGATCTTCATTTAGTGACTGGCCACGTCTGTGTGTAATCATGTTTGCATGAAAAGGGCTTTCTCAGTGCTATAGTGCTTAAAGAAGTCTTGCTTAATTGTAAAGCACTTGGGGGTGCAGGAAGGCGCTAGCTCCTCCCCCACACCAGTCCATAGGGCTCTGGCAGATCCAATAAAACACGTCACGCAGAAGTATATTTTAAAGACCTAAGCTTTTGTCAAGATGGTGTTGGGATGAACATCAGTTGGCACTAGGGGGATATTGGGGATTATCTAAGGGGGATATTGTTCTTTCATAACCAGCTAAACGGACCGTGCCAGGGTTGGTGGCAGTATATATTCTAATTTAACTGGGATTCGTGTCTGTAGGGGACATTATTGAAATTGAAATTGGCTCAACTAAAGCATGAGGTGCTGCCTTATGTTATTCGCATGCATTGCATTTTTCTTAAGCAGTGGGAAACTTGCGCCTGTGAAATGCAAACCGATACCTCCTTCGATAATATACGATACCAGACAAATGACACTGATTTCTCCATGAACTTTGAATCAATATTTGAATTGCGCTGGGCCAAAACGTGAGACGGCCCAAGGACTGGGTTTTTCTAATTTAAAAGTAATGCTGTAAGCCATTTTACTGAAACAAGAATTTCTACATTGATCTGAAAAATGGTAGCTTACTGCATTGAGACAATGTACTTTACAGAACTCTATAAATAATAAATATGAAGTCTGTGAAATTTAGAGCAGCGCTTACTCTAGAATAATATATCGCGGGAAGCAGAGTGTAAGCAAGGCAAAGAACTGGAGCCAGTTCTTGCATTACATGGAAAACTGTCAATTGTTTAAAGACCGTTAAATTCATTCACCTGTAATTTTATAAACCAAAATGGAATGTTTGTTATTCCAATAGTAGTTAAAACATTGTGGTATATTTCACAAATAAATCAAAAAAATACTGAGATGTGCTTATACATGCAAATAGATGCCTATACGGTAGGTCCAATCAGAAGGACAAGGAAGCATGATTTCAAAAGGTTTATTCACTCTTCCCCAGCATTGGATCTTTCTGTAATCCTTCTGTAACATTAAAGCAGTTTCACTTTTAAGCTTAAAAATACTTGCTACTTGTACAGCATATTGCTGTTATTTTGGGTCATACCAGCCTAGCCAATGACATTAGTCCTCTTTAGCTCCACTCCTAGTGGCCATCTTCAGAATTTTACTGCATGTTTACATGTTGGGAGTCCTCGTTGTTTCGCTCCTCGAAATACTGACTTTTGTCCTATTTTTGATTTATAAAATGTTGATAGTTTCTTTAACATCACTACTAGTAACTGGAACATGTTGCCTGTTCCAGACCACCGACGGATCTTCTGCCATGTGAAGCCCTCCCTTGAGTTGAGGCCTTCAGCATGCTGCTATGGCGCAAGCCACAAATTAGAGCTTTTTCAAGGCCTGTTCAAGTGTTGCCTCAATAATGTGTTTTTGGATGACCACCATGACAAATGCATATTGCTTGCATGCTGTCCACGATGTGGACAACTGTTCCATTTGCCGGTCCTTCTCGTTAAAGACTCGAAAGGATCATAATCGAAGCTTGGTGACTTGTCTGGAGGAAGGTGCCAGGGCCTCTGTTTCTGCCTCGGTTTGTAGTCCTGCCGCTACCAGGATCGGTAGGCCTGTAGAAAGAACTCCCTCTTACAAGAGGTCGTAGTTGCATGAAGAAACTTGCCAGGGGAAGAAACCTGAAAGGGTACACAAGTCGCACACTTCGACTATTCCCCCATCGGCGACATTGTCAATGACTAGCGCTGGCCGCTCCGTCCACTCCATCCTCTGCTCTGTCCACGACTACCCAGTCTAGAGCTTTGACCATGTCTACCACTAGACCAGTCTTCGTCGCATTCTTTGGAAAGATGACGTCTGTTGACATCTGCGATGACTCGTCGTCGAGCCACACTGTCGATGAGCCACAGACGTAAGTAGTGTTGGCACCACCAACCGCATCAATGACAGCAGCGTCAATGACACCGTTGACGGTCCAAAGATCAAGATCAACCACCATCGCCTTAGTCAATTACACCTGCCGTCTCTAGAATGGCTTTTCCTCCCAGGCCGGCTTCAGCGCCATTGACTACGTCCACAGCACCGGTGAAGGCTCTGCAAGCCCCAGTGCTTGCTGTATTTCCCAGCGGCACATGTGTGGACAGGGAGGTGCCTCCAGCACTGTCTTTTCTACCTAAGCCGACAAAGGCCAAGCAACTTATGGTGAAGTAACGATCTGGTGACTCCAGGTAAGTTTAGTGATACTTTATTGTCCAAGTCCTGCACCTTCACCAATACATTAGGTTCTTAGGGGACACAAAGAACAAGACAGGAAGGAGAAACACTGGGCTTGCCCCACACCCCACTCACACTCTAACTGCTAAGCCCAACCGTCGCCCATGGAACACAACTACTCCCACATTCCACTACATGATGACACAGCACATTCCAACCATGACACCTCCACGCTCCCAGCGTATACAATACAAAACAACTCTTAACCCTGGTGCCTGCTGTCAGATATTTCGACACCACCTTCCCCGCTACTACAAGATCAGAAGAAGAGCCTCTAGAGGCTTTATTCTCAGAACATGAAGTCCAGGAAGAACCAGACCCAATTCTTCCAATATCTTGTCAGCCACTTCAACCAGCACCCACTGCAGTGCCTAGAGTTCACTTAGGTCCCAGGGTGCCGGTGGTGGTCCTGTCTCTAGATGTCCTAGATTGCAGACCTTAGTTCAAGAACTGCAGCATCAGCTCCATCCTTCGGCCTGTCAAGGTGTACCATAGTAGGAGTCCTCCGGCTTTGCCTTCATGAGAGGAATTAGTTCCTACCCGCAACCTCAGCCAATGCCTCAATTGTCTATCCCAGTGGCTACTGTAAGGTTGCAGAATGAGAAGAATGACACACAGGTGGCATAGTGATTGCTACAGCCTTTTTTATTAGCAAAGAAAAAAGAGAAAACCTAACTTTCCCCATCTTTGAGTTTTCCCTGCCTCAATTAAAATAGTAAAGGGGCCTGTCAGAATGTCCTTTTAAACTAAAAGTCCACCTTCCTGTGTCAAAATCTCGAATTCTGTCCCTTATACTTCTAACTAAACTAGAAGGTTGCCTCAGTGACTTCCTTCTCCTGGACTGGTGGGCACAGTACTCTTAAGTTCCATCCCCTTTCTTCCATACTGTATGGGCGTCCCTTCCAAGGGACGGGAGACGGAACCTTTTTCACCAGAAAAAAAAATCTTCTTCCCCTTTAAATCTAGAACCACGCGGGGGCGCAGCCCAGGGAGCATGCGCTGCCCTGACTCCGCCCTCCGACGCCACACCCCAGACCCCTTTTCTGCATCTACGGGAACAGGCCGAATTCACCAGCGCTCCTGGGTTTGGCTTCGGCCATGTAATTCCACGTGCAGATACTACTTCGTCTTTTTTATCAGGTACTCGGTGCTCAGGCGTCACTCTCCTCCCCGGCGCATGTCGACTTCAACATGTGTCCATTCTGCAAAGGGCTCTTCCCAACTTCAGACCCCCACGCCCTCTGCCAACCGTTGTCTGGGCCAAGGCAACGTAGGCAATCATGTTCGGCGTGTGACTCGCCGTCCTCGAAGGCGGCGAAGAACAGACTAGCCAGGTGGAGGGAGCTCTTCCAGAAGTCGCCTCCAGAGGATCTCGAGAACTTTGTGAAGCATCGTCCCAGATCGGGCTGATATTTTCCAGCGCATCCTGCAAGGGAGAATCCTTCCCAGGGACTCTTTTGGTGGGAGGGACCGGCACATGCACCAAGGCTGCTACAGCTACCAGCCTTCGGGTCAAGGGGTCCTCCCGGACGCAGTGTCGAGGGAACAAAAAGTTCTTGTACCGGGCCTACACCCAAGGGGCTATGCCCTTTTACTGGCGCAATGGGCGAGGGGCTATGCCCTAACACTGGCAATGCATCCGAGCTGCTACGCCCTAATACCAGCAATATGCCAGAGGGGGTGCCTAAACCCAGCTCTACCGACCCCTGGGTCGAGGGTGTCGCACCTACCAGGCCAAGACCCGAGGAGCAGGATTGGTCTTGGAAGAGGCCGGACCCAGCGGGCTGGGCAACACGTCGCAGGCACGTGGCAGCCAGCTCAACAAAATGGCCGCAGTGCCAGACAGGAGCACCCATCCAGCGCCATTCCACTAATTTGGCGAAGAACGAGTGTCAAGGTGGGACTGGTCGCAACCAGGTACGTGGCCTACAGTCTACTCTTCATATGCGCAGGGCAACATTCCCATGCGTCCATATGGGCTGGGTACGCAGCGGCCCCAGCAGTCCCTCCTACCCTGTCGGTACACCCTGCCACCTCTTCGGCCAGTGAGGAGGTCCTCTTCGACAAATTCCTCGACCTCATGAGGTCTCCTCAGATGGGGGTTATCATCAAGGATGCAGTCAGGAAAGTCCTCCCCGCCATGCTAGCGGCACCAGACTCCTCCATCGGGCTCCCTGACCCCGGTGCAGCCGCCTCCTCCGGCTCCACAGCCAACTCTGCCGCCTCCTCAGCCTCTGGCTGCGGTCTCTGTACCCCAGCCTCCGGTGCCATCTACACCACCTCCACAAGATCCTCAGGATCCGCAGGACAAGGACGACGAGGAGGAGGATCCGGAGATGCCATCCTCAGCCAGGGCCTTCCACGAACGTCTTGCTGGCCTGGCGGAGTATCTATGCCTCCCTCAGCCCGAGGTCGAACAGCCGGCAGAGTGGGTTCTGGCTGAAGTACTCACAAGACTCCCCTCTGCCAGCACAGGAATTCCACTGCAAACCGATGTAGTCTCCCTGGCCAAGAAGGGTTGGCTCAAGCCCCACTCAGCTGGTCAACCGACGCCTGGACGCCAAGTACAGGCAGATGGAGGGGGACACTCTCTTGCTCTCGACACATCCTCAGCCACACCCGGTGATCGCTGCGGCGTCACTTTACTCCAAGCCTCAGTCGTCCTCAGGCTCCTCCTCTGCGGCGCTGCTAGGC
Organism: Ambystoma mexicanum; assembly: GCF_040938575.1. Classification (NCBI taxonomy): domain Eukaryota; kingdom Metazoa; phylum Chordata; class Amphibia; order Caudata; family Ambystomatidae; genus Ambystoma; species Ambystoma mexicanum. The sequence continues at coordinate 384,262,111 of NC_090933.1, forward strand.
AAGGAGGAGAAGATCTTGGAGGCTTTTGACAAGAAGATCTACTCTGACGCCTCCTTGCACCTGCATCAGGCCAACGCAGATGCCATGCTGGCTGCCGCCAACCAACGGTTATGGCAGGAAATTGCAGACTTCCTCCCAGAACTCCCCTCCCAATGCCAATCACGCTTTAAGGTAGTACTAGCGGAGGCCAAGCTTGTGGCACATGATCTCATGGAATCCACAGTGGCGCATATCGATACCTCGGGCCATGCCATATGCATTGCCACGGACATGAGCCGCACAGCCTGGCCCGGGCGATGAAATTCAACCTGGACGTTCAGGAGAACATTCTAGATCTACCGTTCGAGGGGGGCAGGGGAACCTCTTCCACTCATCTACGGATGAAGAGCTGGACAAAAAGAACAGCTCACAAACGGCAAAGTTCTTGTCCATTCTTACAAAGACCATGCCCAAATCTTACACCCAATCTCAGCAGCGCTCGGAGAAGGGTCATACATATGGAGGGTTCCGCGACTTCCAGGAACGCAGATCCAGGCAGCCAGACCGCTCGCCGGCGCAAACAACAAAAAGGGGGTGGGGGAGGGCTTTTTCCAGTCCCCCTCTTCAGCCCCCGAGGGAACGAAGACATGAGATGCCCCTTCGGGTCCACGTTTCTCCGGTGGGGGGCATGCTTGCTCTCCATGCACATTTCTCCATGCATTTCTCCATTCACGTAGTATCCACAGGGTACCACCCACCCATCCCAGCCTCTCCTCTCCTCCCCTGCCACAGGTTGGGACAGCAACTCTTGTCAGAGATCCGGTTGCTTGTAGAGAGGCAGGCAGTGGAGGAAGTTCCAGCCTCCCAGCGAGGCTTTGGCTTCTACTCCAGGATTTTCACCATTCAGAAGAACCACCAGGCAGGCCTGAGAGTTGTGCTGGACCTTTCCACCCTCAAACTCTCTTTACCCCTGCAAAAATTCAAGATGGTTACGCCAGCTTTTATTGCGGAGACATTGGACAAGTGAGACTGGGTGTGCTCCCTAGATCTAAAGGACACGTACCCACACGTCCGATTTGGCAGCCCCCATCGTTCTTTCCTACGGCTCAGGATCATGGGCTACCATTTCCAATACAAGGTCCTCCCGTTTGGCCTCAACTCGGCCCCCAGGGTCTTTACCAGACTCATGAACGTGGTAGCGGCCCTCCTCAGAGAGCAGGGCCTCCACATCTATCCATACCTCGACGACTGGCTCGTCAGGGCTACATCTCCGGAGGCGGTTCACCACTCCTCCCAGGCCCTTATGAACACACTGCACGACCTGGGCTTCTCGCTCAACCTCAAGAAATCACAGCTGCTCCCTACGCAGACTCTGATGTTCCTGGGACTCATTTGGGACACGTGCTTCGAGAAGGTCTTCCCGTCGGAAGACAAGACCTCGGCCATCAAGAGGGCCGGCGTCCACTTCCTCAGCAGAGAAGTGACCTCGGCTTGGTGGTATCAACATCTCCTGGCTCTACTAGCGGCAGTTCTGCTTGCCATCCCGCACACGAGACTAAGGATTAGAGAAGGATTCAGCTGCACTTGGCGGCTTCATTGATCAGAGGGGCTCTCAATCCAAAATGATCATCGTTCCTCCATCTCTCCAACCGGAGTTGGTAGTCCAGGTACTGCAACCTACAGCCGGGCAAGCCCTTCCGGCCTCCTCCACAGGCCACCATCACCACAGACTCCTTGCTCGAGGGCTGGGGAGCCATCCTGGACGATCTCTCGGTCCACGGCACCTGGACTTGACAGGAGCAGGAATACCACATCAGTTGGTTGGAGCTGAATGCCATCTGGCTAGCGCTCAGAGCATTCCTACCACTTCTCAAGGGCAAGGTTGTCCTCATCCAGACAGACAACTCGACCAGCATGTACTACATCAGCAAGCAGGGAAGCACCAGATCCCCCTCCTCTGTGCAGACTGGCAATTACGAGTGGCAGCTAAACTACCTTGTTTTTCAGATCTTCAACTGGTGGGGTCCCCCCAAAGTGTATCGCTTTGCCACCTGGCACAAGTGCCCCCAGTTTGCATCCTGGCAGGGTCAGGGACCTGGCTCTCTGGGTGACTCATTTCACCTCCAGTGGACCGACACGAAGGCCTACGCCTTTCCGCCCACTCCCCTCATCCACAGGGTACTTTGCAAGATCAAGGAGTCACACCGGCTCCGCATCATTCTGATTGCTCCATGGTGACTGGCCAGACCCTGGTTTTCGGAGCTCCTCAGCCTCTCGGAGGTGCCCCCGATACACCTCCCGACGGGCCCAGTGCATGTTCTGGCGCAGCAGGGGGGCAGGATCATCCACACCGCGCCAGGGAAACTAGCCCTCACAGCGTGGTACCTGAGCAGGTAACGCTTCGGCACCTTAGCCTCTCACAGGCCAATCTGAAGATCATACAGGGCGCCAGGAGCAAAGCCACCAGGGCCCAGTACAAGAGCAAATGGACCAGGTCCTGCCTCTGGGCAGACTCCAAGGAAATTGACCCTCTGGCCTGCACTCTGGACGACATGCTCTCCTTTTCGGCGCACCTAGCTCATTCTGGCGTACAGGTCGACACCTGCCGTACATACCTTGCAGTCATTGGGGCTTACGGGAACTCAGAGGAAGGCATTTTTTCCTCCAACCCTATCATCAAAAAACAACTGACCGGTCTCGCGGGGCTCTACCCGCCCATCAAGAGACGGCACCCAGTGTGAGACCTGAATATAGTCTTGGGCACCCTGCGGCACAAACCATTCGAGCCAATGGCGTCCGTGGACATTAGGCTGGTCACCATAAAGACGGCCTTACTAGTCGGCCTACCTCTGCTCGCAGAGTCATCGAGATTCAGGCGCTGGTCGCCTCAGAACCATATACCACCTTTCACAGTGCAAGGTAGTCATGCAGACGCACCCGGCATTTCTGCCCATGGTTCCATCTGCATTTCACTTGAACGAGGAAATAGTCCTTCCGATGTTCTTTCCCGATCCCAAGGACGAAGCACAGACTGCTACACTGCCTGGATGTCAGGCGTGCCCTGAAATTCTACTTGGACAGGACCAGGTGCTTCCGCAAGTCGGACGCCACTTTCGGCGGCTCGAGACCAGGCTATCGAGCCTCGAAGGCTTCCATATCCTGCTGGATGGTCGCTGCCAGCAAAGAAGCGTACGAGGGCCAGCACAAGCCGCACCCGGCCAGCATGCATGCCCACGCAGTCAGGGCCAAGTCAACGGCCATCGCATTCCAGTCCATGTCCCTTGGCAAGTCATAAGCAGGGCGGCCACTTGGGCCTCTCCCGCAGCTTTTTGCAAGCATTACTGTTTGGATGCCGGCTCTAGATCGGATGCGGCTTTCGGACAGGTGGTTCTCAGGAACCTTTTTGCTTAAGGAGGGTCTCCTCTCCACCCTGGGCTACAATCAGTTGTAATTGCCCATACAGTATGGAGGAAAGGGGACGGGACGTAAGAGTAATTATAAGTTACTCCCCGTAGTGACTAACGTACTCTTAGTCCATAGTCCCCTTTCCGCCATACGTCTCACCAACCTCTTTTCCCCCCCCCTAATAATACTGGTGTCATTAGGCAATGTTAAATCTATTGTTGACACGTCAATGGGGGCTGAGGTGTGGCGCCGGAGGGCAGAGTCAGGGCAGCGCATGCTCCCTGGCCCGCGCACGCCTCTAAATTTAAAGGGGAAGAAGATTTGTTTCTGGTGAAAAAAGTTCCGTCTCCCGTCCCTTGGAAGGGACGCCCATACATTATGGAGGAAAGGGGACTATGGACTAAGAGTACATTAGTCACTACGGTGAGTAACTTATAATTTCTGGATGCAAGTTCTTAACCATGGGGAATGACTCTCTTCCCCTTGTCCCAATACTTCACAAAGGACTGCCAATCCTAGAACACTCTGTATCAGAAAAATTCACTGTTTCTTCACTCCATGGGGAATGGTTCTGTTTGTCATGCCTCGGGGAAGAGGATGGTCTTTTTGGGACAGATGGAACCCTTCAGGTGTGCGCTGTTGCTTTTCCTATAACATGGCGACACAAACTCGGTGTACCATTGCAGTCTTCACTGCAAGCTCAGTGGGTTCGGCTCCCCCCCCTACGTGGGCTGAAGTTTATCAGCAGCCTCCGCCAGAGCTAAGTCGCGTTGCTACGCTCTAAGTCCGTCTTATGTTACTTTATCAGCACGTCCCGTTTTGCTGACAACTATTGCTACTTCTCATACTTTTTCCCCCTTTCTCTCCAGATTCTCCTTCCTTGCCCCGTGACTCACCCTGCGGTTTCCCAAAGACCGAGCCCCGTTTTGGAACTTCAGAGACGATGCCCCTTTTTGTATGCTAGTTGTCATCCCTTCCCGGTTTCCCAGTTTCAGTCCATCCCTCATTCCTAATTCTGTCACTCACGGTGTCTCTTTCCTTCTTCTAACATAGAGCAAGTTTCCGCCCTTCCAGCGCTTCTCTGCCCCCTCCAGGTATTCTCGGACTCTTGGCGAGCCCGTATCCAGGAATCAGCTGCCGCGTGTCAGCGGTTTACTTCAGCCTTCCCCGGTGGATGTAGATTCTCCCCTCATTCCGCAGTTCTCTTTTGGGTTCTCGCTCACACTTTATCTTATTCCGGCAGAGAGACAAGACTACGTTCTGGAACACTGCAAAAAACCTGATGCCTCTCTTATTGAATCATTGAGCTCCAGGTACTCTCTCGCTCTCCATATGGCAACATTAGACTTTTCGCTGCCAGTCCCCCTAATATCTCTCCTTTTACTTTTCGCAGCTCCTGCAATCCGCTTCTGAGCATTCCAACCACAGCACAACAGAGGGTTTCCTCGCCCAGAGGGTTTCCCTGGCAACTCACCCCTCCCCTGGCTTTGTCACAGGTGAGGGGAGAGCTACTAGGTGGATTCTCACTGCAGCTTGCTGGCAGCATCTGATTCAGGTTGGTTATTAATATTGTATACCAGGTGTGTTTACCACAGGGTCACTTATTGAAAGGCTTGTCGCAACTCTCACACCCTTCCCCCTGGATTACTTGTTCCCAACACAGTAGTTGTCTTGCCAGGTAAATGACTCCCTTGCTCTGGCCTTTAGGTTTCGTACTCCGTTCTCTCACTTGTCAAGAGAATGACTCCATGCTCTTGACTGTGGCTTTCCTTCAACCTGCGGGAATGACTCCCTTCCCCAGGATTCTTGGCTTTTCCCTGTGATTTAGCAGTACCAGGGGAATGACTCCCTTCGCCTGTTATCTTGGGTTCACTGTCACTTTACCCACAGCGATACTCCCTGCGACTAGAATAGAATTGATCATACTAGAACAGGAGGATTACCCCAAAATGTTCCCAGTGAATCAATTAGCCGGACTGTGCGACATCGATCGGGTTTGGTGACTCATAACCCGCAAAAGAGAGCCAAGCTAGGTGAGATGTGCACCTCTGACCCTCGCCAGCCACCGGCCTTTAAACCCTAGACTGGTGGCGTCTATGGGAATAGTGGCACGGGCGGCGTGAAGAAAAATGGCGGCTGATCCTGGAGACCTGCTACCCGGGATACGAGTCGGAGAACAGGCAGAGCGCTGTGCGGGTTTGGGGGGCGTGAGGGCCAGCACGCACAATAGGCTGACACACTCCGGTGTCTGGAGCGGAATGCGGGTCGCTCCACCCCACTGCTGCCAGCAAGGACACGCCGCAACGGGAAGCAGCTGGGGTACGAGGCGGGGGGGCCCACTTGCCTGGCTGCCTATGTGAAGAGTCTCGCCACATGAGAGAGCTGCAATGGGGCGCTGAATGGGAACGTATGGCCTCTCCTTCCCCCCCCCCCCCCCACTGTTAAGAGCATGAGCATAAGCTTAGGTGAAACTAAAAGGTATTCCTGTCTCATCAAGGAAATTACAGCTTTGAATGATGAAAAAAGACTCCCAAATCAAAATGTTTTGGAAAAAAAAGTTAGTGCCCAACAATGTTGGCCAAAATTATAGTCAGATAAAAGTGACTCTCCACCTTTTTGTTTTTTGTCTTATAGTGTGTGTGAGACAATGACTCAGAAGGGGTTCTGTCCTGAAGACGGCTACAATAACAAAAAAAGGTGCTAGACATAGTCTCATTTACTATACAATAAAGCCGAAACATATGTCGACAATTGAACAGTCATGAAATACTAAGCCTTGGATAACAGAGACCACATTAAAGGATCTCTGTAGATGAAAACGGTGTGATTGAAGAACAGAACAATATGTGAAAAAGTGAAGTCATTTAGATCTGTTCAGTATCCTTGAAGGTTCATTCGGTCTGAAAAGGATCTGTTACTTACTAACGCCACTTTTAGTAAACTCTTTCATGGATTGATCAAGCTTTTTTTTGAACAATGATTTGTTATTGTGTACACCAGCAGTCGGAACTGTTTTTATGTTTTGTGATTTGAAATACGAATAACATGTTTTTTACATGAATGGTTTGGCGTCCGTAGAACCTTATAAGTTTTGAAGTAACAAGGTGTAATGTTGGTGCACAAACCGAAAGAATTCGGATTTAGAGAGGGGTAATTGGCTCCATGTTCTGCTTTACTTCATATATCCCCTGATGTAGGGGACATAAGAACAGTTGTTCAGTGGCAATGCAGATCAATTTGCCACGTATCTACCAAATATGCTGTTGATAGTCCATGAACCTGACCTTGTAAATAAGGTCCCTCCTGATCAACTGGTATCATTAATGCTTGCAAAGTCCCGTCCCCTTCTGCTTGTCAATATCCATTCGGATCCCTCCCTCTCCACCGCCCCCTCTTCTCCTCCACCCTGTAGGCCCACTCCCAATCTCCCAACTCTCTTGGATCTCCGGGGACAAAGGCATTCGTATTTGGGTTCAGGAACTGGGACCAAGGCCTCGCGGCAGCTGTCTGTTTCTGGACCTGTCCTGCCGGTTGTAGCATCTGGACGTTTGGAATAGTGCCACCTTGTTTCTGTTCGGGTCCAAGTGAGCGCTCTATTTGTTTTCCAATGTCCCGCCTGTTTACAATAATTGCAAATGTAACGTTTTCAGTACCATGGCTCTAGGAGCCTGCTGATTATTCCAATTTCCTTGTACCTGGTACCCTCTGCCTCCCTATGCCCTTTATTCACTTTAACTCTCCTGATTCGCCCACTGGACTCTTCTGCAGCCTCTGACTTTTTTTTCCCCTCACCATTTATCCCTCTGGTGCGACGTACTCAGCCAGACATATCTTGGATGCTCTCGTCTCGGCGGACATCCCCATCTCCAACCCTCTCACCTGGTCTGACCATGCTCTCATGCCCTCTTACCTGTATTTGTTAGGACTGCTTGCTAAGTCTCTGCCTGCACTGCCAGTCTTCTCCGTCATTCGACCGATGAAGGTGTCACTTGCAGCTTTTGCCGCCACTTTCATCTCCCATCCCTTACACAGACTCACACACAGACTCTGCCCTTAGTAATCTTAACCTCTCTGATATGCAAGTGCAGAGTTGCTGAGCGAAAGTGGCAGCTATCATGCACATCCTCTGACGGACTGGCCTGCCACCTGCTCCAAAGGCAATACGGACTCTCCATCCGCTCGAAGAAGAGGGTCCACATCCAAGCCCTCACCTCTGTGGCCACTAAAAACACGGGCGGAGTGTTTGAAATCTGCAAGGAGCTCGCCACTCCTACTGCAGTCTCCACTTCTCCCCTGCCATCCCTGACACACTGTACTTCACTGGCATCCCATTTCTTTACCAAAACTCAGGACATCACTCTCCTCTACTCCCCTACTTCCTCCCTCCCCAGCTCTCAGGTCCCCCGTGAATCCCTCCCTTTCCCTTTCCCCTTCCCTCCTTTCTCACCCATAGCACTGGATGAGGTCTCTAGACAGGTTCTCTCTATGAAAGTCTCATCCAAAATCGGTGCTTCCCTGCTCCTCCAGAACTATCAAGGACAACATTGCCTCCCTTGCGCCATCCTTGGATGATTTCTGTAGTCACTCCTTTGCCACTGGCTCCTTTCTTCTACCCCTCAAACACTCCCTTGTGCATCCTCTCTTCAAGCCCTCTGCCAACCTCCTGCCCAGTTAACTGCTGCCCTATCTCCATTACCTCCTTCCTGAGCAAATTCCTGGAGAAGCTGGTCATCTCCTAACTGATCCAATGTACTTAATCTGTTGGTTGTCTTTGCGACCACCAGTCAGGCGTCAGAACAGCCGGAGGTACGGAAACTGCTCTACTGAACACCCATGAAGACTTGCTCTCAAATCACGATTCCAACTCCCCATCCGTTCTTATCCTTCTGGATTTTTTCTATGCCTTTGACACGGTCAATCATGCCACCCTGACAAATCGGCACTGTGACACACTTGGCATCACAGGCCTGACACTGGACTGGTGGTCATTCCTCTCCGAACGACCTTCTCAGGTTCAACTGGGCCCTTTTCTCTCCCCTATCGTACTCTCCACCTGTGGCGTCCCTCAAGGCTCTAGCCTCTCGCCATGGCTTTTCAACATCTACCTTGCCCCTCTGGCCCACCTGTTCTCCTCCATCTCTCCTCACTTAGTGTTATGCAGACAATACATTGTTCTCCTTCAAGCTTCCCGCTACTGCCTCCTCTTCCTCCTCTCTCATCCCTGCCTGTCTGACTGCTATTCTAGCTTGGTGTGCTGCCAATGATCTCTGCTGTAATGCCAGTAAGACAGAGATCCTTCTCATTGGGAACGCAGCTCCCTCCTACCTTCTGGATGCCCTCTATGGGCCCCCTCCCCTCACCCTCTTGTGAGACAAAATACCTTGGTGTCATCTTTGGCTCCTCTCTTTTTTTTCCCCCCTCACTCGCGGACCTTGCCAAGAAGGCCCACTATCGGCTACGCCTCCTCAGAGGCATTCTGTCTTTCCTCACCTACCCCAAGAAACTCAATGTCTCCAGAGCTCTGGTCCTTTCTAGGCTCTTCTACTGCACACATCTTCCTCAACCTTCCTTTATCTTCCCTTTTCCCCCTTCAACTAATCCTGAATATCGCCGCCTTGAACTAATCCAGAATAGGACTGCAAGACTTATCCTTGGCCTCAAGCCCAGGAACCGCATCTCTCCAGCCCTAAAATCTCTTCACCGGCTCCCGGTAGCTGCTAGGATCAAGTTCAAGACCTTTCGCATCCTCCACAAGGCTTTATGGTGCCGGGGAACCCGCTACAGCCAACCCTCTGTCCCTAAATACCTCCCTGCTAGAGCCCTTTGCTCTTCTAGCTCCAACTCTCTGCAGATCAGACGCTTCTCTAAGCAGAGAGTCGGGGTAGACCCTCTAAAATGGTCTTCCTGCCCCTCTCTGGCTTGAGCCGGATCTCCTTAAGTTCCGGAAGCTCCTCAAGACCTTCCTTTTCTCCTCTTCCTTACCTCTGTCCCTCCCCTGCTAACACCCCCATCTGCTGCATTGTCTGGCTGCCTACTTCCCTTGAGTTTTACAGGGCACCAGAACCCCCCTCCTCGCACTTAGCATGTGGACCCTCACCGCCTGCACACCATACAATCCCTGGCACTTGCCCTCCTGACCTCACCTTTGTACTTGCATAGGCCCTGTTGCCCTCTTTTCCCCCTCCTTCAACTCGCTTTTTTCACTTACACGCTCTCCTCTTTACCCTGCACTTTCCTTCCCACATTAGCACTCATATTACGCCCTACAGGCACTCCCACTCCCTGCACTTCTTGTCACTGCACTTGCACAATCCGAATGTCACAAGACCTAGTAGGAGTGTTGTCTTTCTCCCTTATCTCCCCCCTCGCCTCCCCCATTTGTGGTCTTTTGGCACCTTGTAACACCATTTGTTGTATAGGCGCCTTACAAATAGCAAATATAAATAAATAAAAGCCTGTCCCCGCTGTCTTGGTTGCTGTTGTCCCCCATATCCTACCTGTTGCGTCTGATATCTCTTCAGAGCCACCTCTAGGTTGCACCCCACCCCCACAGGCCACATTCCCCGAATGTTGTGCCGTACCTTGGAGCTGTCATTGCGCCTGTTCTTGAAGGCTGTGTATCTGCAGCATCTTTAATTTGTTATTAAACGTTTCTTTCCTTTGTTCCTAGCAGGCGACGCAATGATTTGTCACCAGCTCTGCTAAAGGCTTGGTCTGCCAGCCTATGCACATGTTATTGAGCTGTATATGTACCTTCAGGGGTAAGCCTGTATCAGACGAGCTAGCTATAGCTTCCTGTACTATATCCTCAGGTTTTGTAATACCAAAATACTGAGTGAACACCACCTTCGGTCTATCCAAATAATCAGTGGTAGATTTGCCATTATTCTGTTTACGGAATAAGTTTATATCTTACCCCAATCAGTTTTTCTAGTGCATACTTCTGCGTCTCCTGTGCCTGGGTCGGCGGCTGGCCAAGTCGCCATTTCCACTAGTCTGTTGTACCTCCTGGTGGCATCACTATTCTCGTGAGTTGGTTCATGTTAGCCCACAACGGGTTATAACCTTGCATTGCTATTTGCAGTTCCTATACAAAGTGTTGTGGCTCTTCCCTTATATTGGTGAGTTCTGTAGCCAATGTCCTAAGGTCCCCTAGCATCCATGGCACATGGACAGTAACTACTGCTTGTTGTTGGTCTCCGTACCCATGGCCTGATGGTACTTGTCTGAGGGGAGCCTGAAAGATGTTTGAATCAATTCCATAAATCGCACTTCCCCTCATCGTTGAGGGGTTGTATAATGGTGGTGGCCCCCTAGGCATCTGTGCTCCTCTGGACCCAATCTGCTCAGCACCAGCACCACAGGGGCTGCAGGCCCCTGGTGAGTCAACTCTATCACTAATCCCCCTTGTTGTCCTTCCCCTCGCCCCGCGCATACTTGTTGCATACTAGTGATGTCATCAAGTATATCGTCCGGCTTCTCACTATCCTGATCTTCCTGATCCTTCTTTGCCTCTCCTGGCTCCATCAGCCCTTCCGTCTCCAGCATCTGGGGACATAACTGAGCCACATCTCTATCTCTCCTACCCCTCAAATTGTATTTATCCCCTTAGCCAGTCATTCATGTCCTTTTAGTCCTATAACCTTTCATTCATAGCTCCTAGCAGTGGCCCCTTCCAGCCATGTGGTGAACGCTACCCATTGTACTGCAGGTATCTTAGTCCATTCCTTCTCCAGAGCCATCCAAAGGGTGCCCAGTTTGTCCATATTAAACGTTCCTTGAACCGGGAATTGTTAGTTTTTGTCGTGTCGGGTAGTGCCATGAATCCAAATAACCACAAGACAAACTACTAAACTGCCTAAACATATAGTGGGCGGGTGACCACTTTGGGGCTTCCTCCACCTGTTTTGATTACTATTTGCCAATTTTCGTTTCCCTAGTTAACTCTGCGTTCACCCGTCACTTGCCCAGTTGCCCCTGCCCCACACGTTCTTTTGACTGCACTCTTTTGAGGTACTCGCATGGTAAAAAGGGTTCACAAAGACACAGCGGAGTGGCACTGACCAGGATCAGGGCTCTCATACACTCATCCACCTGTCCCTATTTACTTGCAGGCTTTAGCCTGTCTCCTTCCATACCCTCCCCTCAACCGTTGCGCTAACCCGTACCTGTGCATTGTACTGGACCAAGTCCCTAACATTGATATTTGCTAGGTTAATCTCTGGATAAAAGAGACTGGACTACAAGAATCAGTTACAGCAAAGGCAACAATTACTACCAATACTACATACCCAGCCCAAAACCTCCACCCATTTTCAGTATATTCCCTAAACACCGCCCCTCCTGCGTTGTCTATTCCCTGGTCCCACACAGGACCCTCATTGGCTGTGCAGGATCGCATGCACGCACCGGCCCCGATCTCCTCCTCCCGGAGCCAACTATGGAGATTTCCCAACATCACATGTCCTCCGTTACTGGGTCAGTTGCTCTAGTCTGACAGTTTCTGGCGTAGTCCTCCTCACGTAAGGGGTGGGGGGCCAGCGCCCCCTGATGCCCTTAGGGTCGAGAATAAAGCCCCATTGTCCGGGCTGCTTTAAACCAGCGTTATCTAAGATGGAGGCCCAAGTGGCCTTCACCCAGTGCACCCGAGAGTCTTCCAATGCACTGTTTCAGCAGTTTTTCCGTGCATGTCAGTTTTAGAGAGCTCCCAGGGCAAGTGTTGCCTAATCCCAAATAGTGGTGATTTCTCCAGCGATTGTCGGCTATAAGTAAGAAAAATAGCATACTCTCTGGCACATATATCATCCGAAATAACACTACCATTCTCGTTTAGATTCAGTCATCTTATTGCCTTTATGGCGTCGTTACTGCACAAATCATATTCCCCCCACTCCTGGGCGTCATTCGCGTTCACACACATTTCTCAGATGTCATCACTGATGGCATCTGACATTTTCTATGTGATTCCATCAGTGATGTAATCAGTGTGCTTAGGGACTGCTCAAGTTAGCCAGTAAAAATGTAGCCAACAAAAATGTAGTCGGTGATAAAGTGGTGAAAATACCTCTGCAGTGAAAAAGTTGGCAAGCTAAAAATAGTCAAAAATGCAGCTGAAAAGTAGCCAGAAATGTATTGCTACTAGAGTAATTGGTAGGGTTAATGAGGGTTTAGCTGGCTTGTGATTGCCTGGTTTAGGGTTAGGGTAAGGATAGGGGTTAGAGTACATATTTTGGGGGGTGGTTAGGGTAGATTAAATGTCAGGGTAAGTGTTGGGGGTATGGGTAAGTGTTAAGGGGGTATAGAGGTTGGAAAGGGCTGTAATGTTGGCGTAGGATAGTGGTTAGGGTAAAGTAAGCATTAGGGTAAGTGTTAGTTGCAGTTAGGGTAAGGTTAGTATTACAGCAAGGATTTGGGTTAGGGCAAGGGCTATGTAATTTGTGGACAGCTGGTGAATGGGTTGGTGAAAGGTTCATTGTTCATTTTCTATTTATTTTGCATTCAGTAATATGCAAATAAAATGGTTTAGTGCGCTGAAGAGTTAGTGTTCTGTGAGTTCACGGTGGAATAAGGGTTGTAATTAGAGTTGTTAGGGAAAGGTTTAGAAATTGTGTGGGGGTTTTGTAAGAGGCTGGAGTCATATTTACAGTTACAGCCTTGTCCTTTTGTGTATTTAAAAATAGCTTTTTGGGCTACCATTTTCACACATTGCATTGCTTGTATTGAATGATTAACTAATTGCAAACTACTTTTTGCTGACTACATTTTCACATGGCTACATTTTCCTGGGGACGTTTTCACATAGAACCCTTCTCAATGGGTGCCTCGTAGTTAAGGTGGCATAGATTCAAACACCTGCTAAATTTCAAAGGTTTTGTTGCACTGTACTTATTCACTTGCGCTTCCCCTGAACTAAAGTGTTTCACTGAATTTCAACGGTTTTGTTGTGCTTAAATGATGTTGTATACTTTAACAGTATGTGTTCTTCAGTTATGTATTCATCATTTCATTGTCCACTCGATAAGAATGTATTACTAATAGAGTACTGAGATGAGGAAGAGAAAGGTTGGGGTAATGCAACAGATTATTATTTGAGTACTGGGGACAAGGAAGAGGGATGTGGGGGTAATGACATGGATTACTTTTAGGGTACTGGGTTGAAGTGGGAATTGGCTGTAATGACATGGATTACTAGTGAATACTGGGATGAGGAAGAGGGATATGGAGGTATATGTATTACCATTGGGTTACTGGGACGAGAAAGAGGGTGGTGCCGGTAAAGGGTGGATTACTAATGGGGTACTGGGACAGGAAAGAGGGAGGTGCAGTAAAGAATCTTTAGTGCTGAAGTAACTAGAAAATCGTTATCTTCACTGTTGGGTCATTTTGAAAACCTTGTCTAATCAAAACAAATGCAATTGAAACCATCCATCGGCACCAGTTGATCTTCTGTTGTGGGCTTTTTATTTAGCCAAATAAGTTTCTTTACCTAACACCCCCACAAAATAACCCTAAAATGCACTTTCTGCACATTTTAGGTTAATTTGAAAAGAAATATCTATTTTTTTTTAATGAAAACAGGGCTTGTTTCTTAAATTAATTCTAAATTCTCCTTTTCCCCTAACTAGCAAAAATGACCACCGATTTTCACCACACCAGCAAAGTATTTCCTTTGAGCACTTTGTGCCCAACTTTATTATTTGACTAAAATCTATCCAGCAGTTTCGGCCTTGCACATGAGCAAAAATTTGACATTTTCGCTTTGCGAATACTAATGCAAAAAGTAGAAACGCACCATTTTTTTTTTACCCTTTATAACTGGACAACTGTAATATAGATTTGCACTAACTTGTCCAGTTTTGGGGGACCCGAGCCAGACCTCTTGTTTGGAGAATGTCGTGCTGATCTGTCCTATGGCTCAAATATTATTAGACATAAACTGCTTGATTCATGGATTTATTTTCGCTGAGAACGGGGATTTGTGCGCTATTCTGCCCGCAAACCCCATTTGTCAAACAAGGATTTGCGGGCAGAATGGCACACAAATCCCCATTTTCGGCGCAAATAATGTTTGCATTTCCTGTAGATGATGGATTTCACCTTGACTATATGGCGACTAGCGCCACTCAATATATATATATTTCTGAGGCTTGTGGAATCTGCTTAGATCACATGCTGTGCATAGGCCGACATCTAGTGGCAGCTGCAGAGTATTAGTTTGTTTTTCGAAAATCGAAAATGGGCGTCGACACAGGGCGTGCCAGTAATACTATCCCTAGTGTGACGTCCACTGTACCCAAGATCCCTCACGCGTCTAGAATCCGCAGATTGTTTTTTTCCGCCATACTGGTCGGAAGCATTTTGCGGAGCCCCCTGGCCTTAGCCATACTTTTGCTAGAATTTAAAATAATAATCTATTGACATCCTTCCCCACCCCAACGTCGAACTTCGACACTCGACGCCGGCTGGAGAAGAAATCGACCGTCAGCTGCTGCACAACGGATTTGGGCCTCGGAAGGCCGCTGGCCTCGGCCCGGTAGGCCGATGGCCTCGGCCCTGCAAGTAGGGAGAGTGGTGGGTGGTACATACTCTACACTCTTGGTATATAGGTACACCTTATACATTTCCTACACTTAACAGCCCGCTGCCTCAAGGTGCGTATGGAGGGTACCCCTTTTCAATTCTGCCCCAAGTGCAATCGCAAATACCCTTGGGTCGACAGGCACGCCACGTGCAATCTCTGCTTGCCGAGGGACCACCCCGAAGCGAACTGCAGAGCGTGTAGTAGGTTTAAACCTAAGACACTTAAGGACCGTTCGACGAAGCGTTGGGCCCACCACGCCAGGCAGGCGGCCATGGCAGCGGAGGGCGCCTTCAGCGATGGCAGCGACGCCGTACTTTCGGACGGCGAGGGCATTACGGCATCGAAAGACAGCCGAGCGCAGGTCCCCGACCTCGGAAGGTCGTCCGGCAGGGCAGCTATGGGGAAGACCCCCGGCGACACAAGCGCTTCACATACTACACACACTAAACACACCAAGTCCAACCGAGACTCGACGACGTCGAGTTCTCGGAAAGAGGCACAGACAGAACGGTCCGATTCGGTGTCCTCTGGGCACTCTCGATCAAGATCGCCGCATGACTCCAGGCAATCATCCACTCTTGCCAAGAGTGCCTCGCTCCCTAGGCTAACAGAAGTTCGATCGTCGGAAGACGAAGACGACTTCCACCCCCAGGCCGCGCTCCAGGAGTCGGAGCCCGCAATTAAAGCCAGCGAGGCCCCACGCTCGAAGGACAGGGACACCTCTCCCGATCCTCGACGCCAGGCGTCGAAAAACTCCGGAGCCACTAAGGGACAGGGAAAACATTTTTCTACGCACGGGGAGGGGGGAGAACAGCAGAAGAAACTACCTGTACATTCTTCCACACCTGTGAAACACTCCACCCCCCCTAAACAGACAGACAAGCCCAGGTCTGCTGATAGGTCCACAACCAGCAAAGCTACACAAGATAAATCCCATAGACTTGCTGAGAGAGTAATTCCCAGTTCCAAAAAATGGTCCCGTGAAGACATAGATAGGGTCATGTCAAGAATGTCTTCTTTGGCTGATTTTTATGATAAAAATCCAGAACATTTCCTCTCGTATGATCCACAAGGGGCCACACCCTCAGGCTCTACTGATCCTATCTCCTCCGAGTAAGAAGGCCCGGTTTGAAACTCCAATGAGGTCCGAACCCTTCGAGGTACAACCTTATGCAATACCATACTCACGGTATCAAGGAGAGGCTTCCTTTTGTGAAGACCAAGATTTTGGGTTGATAGAAGAGCAAACCGGGACGGCCTACTATGGGGATGATGAGGACCAGGAGGAAGAAGAGGATGACCCGGAAACATACACAGTAGATTCCTCTGTAGAGAACGAAGCCCCGGTTACCGACTCCCCGGTCGATAACCAACCCCTCCTAAATGAGGTTCTCGCTCGCGCAGCAGAACATTTCCACATTGACACCCACGGTGTACAGGAGGAAAGGGACTTCGCAGAAGAGTTAGTGGCAGAAAGGAGGCCGGTTGCCCAGACCATCCCTATCCTTAAATCCATTCAGCGGAGAATAGATCCGTCCCTGGTGAACCCAAACCTCACCAGAGCAGTCAATCCCAGGGTTGAAAAACTTTTCAGGGCAGCTCAGTCTGACCCTCTCTATATAAGAGGACATCTGAAGCCAGACTCCCTAGTTGTCACCAACACTCGTAAGAGGGCTGGGACACCCTTGTCTTCGTCAGAAGCTCCTCCCGACAAGGAGAGCAAAAAACTATACGGTTTCGGCAGGAAGGTAGCCTCAACGTCCGCCTATTAAGCAAGGATTGCTAACTCCACCACCCTGTTGGCCAGCTACAACTGCCATCAGTGGGAAGAAGTCGCGGCTCTCATAGCCTCTGCTCCTGAACCGTTAAAGGGCCAATTCGCTCGGATTTCCGCAGAGGGTAGAGCCGTGTCTGGTTGCATTTTGAAAGCAACCTTCGACGCCGCGGACAACGCAGGCAGATTGATAGCAGAAGGTACTGTTATCAAGAGACATGCGTGGTTACGGCAGTCTGGTTTTAAGGCAGAAACACAGGCATCATTGTTAGACAAACCGGTGGAAGCCGATCTGTTTGGTAAGGCGGTCGAAGACGCACTGAAAAATGCCAAGGACGAATACGAGACACTCAAATCCCTTGGTCAGTTAACCAATAAACCCCCTAACCAGAGAGGGAATAGTAATTTGCGTCGCCCACGCGGCCAAAATTCCCAGAGAGGATCTAACTATTCCCAGGGGCAGGGTACACAGTGGAACAACAACCAACAGTCTACCCAGGGTTACGGCAGAGGTAATAGGAGAGGTCGTGGTAAAGGCAGAGGCAGCCCCAGCAAGGGAGGCGGCACGCCTCCACCAAAGCAGTGACGCTCAGTTCAGGGTCCCTTCTCATGCAACCCCAGTAGGGGGACGCATTTCAAACTTCACCCAGGCTTGGGAAGGGATCACATCAGACAGATGGGTGCTGTCAACAGTATCCACAGGATATTGTATAGAGCTACTGCAGCGTCCCCGGAACCATCCTCCACGACAAAGAGTACACTCCTTAGAACATCAGAAGATTCTCCTCGAGGAGATTGCCATTCTTCTACAAAAGGACGCGATAGAACTCGTCCCGGGACACCAGGTAAACAAGGGTATTTCTCCAGCATGGGGTCTGGCATGGATTCACATGCTCATGAATATTCCCCGTCGTCAGGCTGGGAATCCTCGGTAAAGAAAAAACCAGTATCAGTTTCGTTTCTGATCTGTCTTTCGTAGTAATAACCAATCACTGGTCTCTGCGTCATACTGACCACAGCCAATGACTGCCCTCTACCTAAGCACCGCCTCTGGCAGCCATCTTCAGATTTTTACCGCACGTTCATGTGTTGGGATCCTCGTGCTATTGCTCTCGAGCGTTAGTGCTATTTTTTCGCGTTTTTTCACAAAAACTCGATTCTTTCGGTCAAAAGAGCCTCAAGCTCCACCGATCCTACATCCGATCAACGGGGACCTGTGTCGGATTCGTCTGCGCCCCTCAAGGGTGAAGATTTCGTCGAGCTACACTTCGGAGGACTCCAGAAGCTTCTCAGGCCCGGTCTCGGAGATGGCCCAGGAGAAGGGAAGCTCGACGCCCGGAAAGCTGTTCAGGGTCTGCCCTGGATGCCAGCTGCAGAACGTCTTTAAGGAGGACGAACACTCTTTCTGCCTTTATTGCCTTCATGAGGACAAGACGCACGTGGAGAAGGACTGTGCGTTTTGCGGCAACATGTCGGAACGGACCATGAAGGACCGTCATCAACGTCTCGCCAACTGGCTGGAGGGTAAGAGCCCGTCTGGGGAGAAGAAGAAGAAACCCGAGCGGTCTTCTAAGACCTTTGAGGGCGCCCCGGCGACGGGGGCCCAACATAAGGCTAAGCACCGCGAGTCCGCTGGCACCGGGAGCGCCGAACGGTCGGGCTCTACGGGCGCCAGGCAGGGCGCACCCTCCCCGGCACCATCAACCACGAGCCAACGCTCTGGGTCGGGTAAGAGGAAGGCCGAGCACCCGGCGAAACTCCTGGAGAGGCCGCGGTCGAGCTCTAAGGCAGAGGGGGAGCGTGGCAGTGCCCCCTCCCTCAAGGATAAGGCGGTGAGCGCACCTAAGGTGGTGAAGGCCTTGATCCATCCGACCAAGCCCTCTATCGGGACGGTCGCGGCGGCCCTGGCTCAGCCTGTGGAGGCTGCGCCAGTGGTAGCGACCTCGGGGCCCAGAATCTCCCTGCCTCCTCGGAGGGAGTCTTCTTTTGTGCCCATCGATAGGACCCCCGTGAAACCCCCCGTGGGGAAGAAGAAGGGGGGGCAGGGCGTCGTCGTAGATTCGGCCTCAACCTCAGAAGAGGAGCTGATCGAGGTCTTAAGCCACGGCCTAGGCGTGGAAGAAGGCCTTCCCGTCGGAATGGACCCCGACGCAGGTGACGACGACGACTACATCGTCGAGGATACCGACGGGGCCCCTGCTCGCCCGTCGGCCATTTTGTTGGCCATACAGTCCTTATGCTCCGAGATAAGGACGAGACTACCGTTACCGACGGAAGAACCTTTCCCGTCGGGGGATCCAGAACCGGGACCTTCTGGTGTTCCCCCTGCCAAGAAAAGAAGGATTCATCCACCACCTCCTTTTCAACCGTCGCGCCCCGTCCAGCCCTCTCCCCCGTCCACCCGAGGGGATGATACGGGGACTGACACGGCAGCGACGGGTACGGACGACGAGGCATACGACGAGGATATTCCGTCGTCGCCTCCCGCCAGGGCTTCTCCGCCGACGAGATCGGATCTTTCCACTCCATGATCTCCACGGCTTCCGAGCTTTTCCAACTCTGCCCTGAGGAGAAGAAAAAGGAAGGCTTCCTTTATCAGCGGCGTGAGGCCAAGAGGAAGACGGTCCTCGCAGTGCCTCTGTTGGACGACATTTGGGATGAGGGCCTTTCCCTCCTCAAGAACCCTTCCACGACGCCAGCTAGAAGAGACCGGTACGAGAAGAAGTACCGGGTCCCGGACACGGCCCCCCTGTGCCTCCGGGCACAGCCTACCCCGGATTCCGTCGTCTCCGCGGCAGCCAGGAAGAAAGCGGGGGGGGGTGCGGCCTCCACATCGACTTCCCCGCCGGACGGCGAGGGAAAGAAATTGGATGCTATGGGACGTAGAGTCATCTCGTCGGCAGCGACGACGATTAAAGCGGCCAACGCCTTGGCTATCGTGGCTCGCTACGACAGGGAGCTCTGGTACAAGATAGCTCCCCTGCTGGATTTTCTGCCGGACGACAAGAGGGCGGAGGCCCTGGAGATCCTGCAGGAAGGTGAGGTGGCCTCGGACCACGCCATCACTGTGGCGACGGACATCGCTGACACTGGGTTCCGCCAGCTGGGCAACGGCGTTTGCCTTCGACGTCGTGGATGGCTCAAAGCTACGGATTTCCGGCAGGACGTCCAGACCAGAGTCCTGGACATGCCTTTCGACGGGAACAACCTGTTTGGGAAGACAGTGGACGATTCCCTTCAGGCCATCAAGGCGGATACTGAGACGGCCAGGGCCCTCGGAGTCCTGCAGCAACGTCGGACGCCCTTTCGGAGCAGCGGAGGCAAGGGCGCCTCCAGAGGTTCCGGCGGCGGTTTCGCTTCCTACCGTCAAGCGGCCCGCTCGTCGTCGCAAGAGGCCTACAGAGGACGAGGCAAGTCTAGCGGACCCCGTCGTCGTCGCCCAGGAGGTCAAGGCGGCAAGGCCGCGTCCAAGCAGGATTGAACCGGCTGTGGGGTCGGGCCCCCACCGGAGCACCCCGGTGGGAGGCCGGCTGGCGGGCTTCGTCAGCGTGTGGGAGTCCATCTCCACCGACCGTTGGGTTCTGGACGCCCTGGCCCGGGGCCACGCGCTCGAGTTTCAAAGAAGGTGCCCGCGTTTCCCCCCCGTGGCCAGGAAAGAACTTCACGTCCCTCAACTTCTCCTGGAGGTAAAGGCGATGCTCAGAAAGGGCGCCATCGAAATCGTCCCAAAGAGGCTTCGGGGCTCCGGAGTTTACTCGAGATACTTCCTCGTGAAGAAGAAGACGGGAGGATGGCGCCCCATCCTAGACCTCCGACGTCTGAACAAGTTCATCCAGGCGCAGAAGTTCCGGATGGTCACCCTCGAGCACGTCCTGGGCCAGCTGGAGGAAGGGGATTTCCTATCGTCGTTGGATTTGGAGGATGCCTACTTCCACATTCCCATCCTAAAGGGGCACCGAAAATTCCTCAGGTTCGTGGTCCAAGGGCGTCATTACCAGTTCAGAGCCCTCCCCTTCGGACTACGGTCGGCACCCAGGGTATTCACCAAGTGCCTCGCACCGGTGGCGGCGCAGCTGCGCCGTGAGGGGATCCACGTCTACCCCTACCTGGACGACTGGCTCATCCGAGCCAAGACGAGGGAACTCGCCGTGGTTCACACGGCAAGGACCGTCCAACTCCTCACGGACCTGGGATTCTTCGTGAACTACGCCAAATCCCACCTGGTGCCCGCGCAAGTCGCACTGTTTCTGGGAGCGAGGCTCGACACAGTGTCCCTTCTGGCCTCCCCGTCGGAGGAGAGGACCAGGACCATCTTGGGCAAGGTGCAACGGATGTTGGTGGCCGACGCGGCCAAAGTGAGGTCCATCAAGTCCCTCCTCGGGATGATGTCTTCCTGCATCTACCTCATTCCCATGTGCAGGCTCCGGATGCGCCCGTTGCAAGAATTCCTGGATGCGCGCTGGATCCAGACGACGGGCAGCTTCGAGGAAAGGATCAAGCTCGACGAGAACTTCCGACGAGCGATACGGTGGTGGGGCACCCGCGCGCATCTGACGGCGGGCATGGACTTCCAGACCCCAGCCCACCAGGAGACTGTAACTACGGATGCCTCCCTGGAAGGGTGGGGAGCGCACACCGAAAATCTGCACGCAAAGGGACTCTGGCTCCCGACGGAGAAGTCCCTGCATATCAACGTCCTGGAGCTCCGTGCAGTGTTTTGGGCCCTCAGGTCTTTCCTTCCGTCCCTCAAAGGCAAGGTGGTGAGGATCTTCACCGACAACACCACCACCATGTTTTACATCAGGAAACAGGGCGGAACCAGGTCCCCAGCGCTGTCCAAGGAGGCGCAGGACCTGTGGCATTGGGCCGTCGCCCAAAGGATTTTTCTGGTGCCGTTTCATCTGGCAGGGATAAAAAACACCATCGCCGACTCACTCAGCAGGGAGCTGCGCTCGTGCCACGAGTGGGAACTACGGCAGGATCTGGTGGATCGCCTCTTCCGACGGTGGGGCACACCCCAGATCGACCTGTTCGCGACGGCGACGAACACCAAGTGCCGGAGGTTCGCCAGCAGGTTTCCCCAGACGAGGAGCATGGGCGATGCTTTCTCGTTCCCCTGGGAGGGCCTGTTCTTCTACGCGTTCCCTCCCTTGCCTTTGCTAATCCGGCTAGTCAACCTGCTCAAGAGGTCACGGTGCAGGATGATCCTCGTCGCACCCTCGTGGCCGAGGCAGATATGGTTCCCGGACCTTCTGGACTTATCAGCGTCCCCGCCGATCAAGCTGCCAGCGGACGCGGATCTACTCTCCAGGGAAGGAGGCGCCATCCTCCACCACGACCCGAAGTCGCTGAACTTGCAGGCCTGGCTCCTGCAGCGCTAGAGTTTGGAGGATACGACATACCGGCCGACTGCAGAGAGGTTCTTGCAAAGGCCAGGGCGTCCTCGACTCTTAAATGCTACGGACACAAATGGAAGAGGTTCTCTGTCTGGTGCCACGCACAGAAGATTAACCCTCTACGGATTACGGCCCCCCAAGTACTGCCGTACCTGCTGACGCTGGCCAAAGCTGGACTGGCACACGCGTCCATCAAGATTCATCTTGCTGCGATCTCCCGATACACCAGAACCACGGGGCGGACGTCCTTGTGGTCTCATCGTCTGGTGAAAGAGTTCATGAAGGGACTGTTCAGATCGTTCCCGCCGGTGAAGGCTCCGGCCCCGGCGTGGGAGCTCAACGTGGTGCTGACCAAGCTCATGGGACCTCCGTTCGAGCCTCTGCACTCGGCTCCGTTGAAGTTTCTATCGTGGAAAACTGCTTTTCTTGTGGCCATCACCTCCGCACGACGAGTGGGAGAGATCCAGGCCCTTTCCTGCAAGGCCCCGTACTTGACTTTCCACGACACGAGGGTAGTGCTCAGGACGCACCCCTCCTTCATGCCCAAGGTACCGTCGGAATTCCATCTCAACGAACCCTTGGTGTTGCCTGTATTCTTCCCGTCGCCTTCGTCGCCGGCTGAGAGGACTTTGCACTCGCTGGATGTAGCTAGAGCGCTGAAGTTCTACGTGGACCGCACGAAGTGTTTTCGGAAGACGTCACAACTCTTTGTGAACTTTGGACCTGTTAATCAGGGGAAGGCTCTCTCGAAGGCTTCCATTTCCAGATGGCTCTCCGGCTGTATCATGTACTGTCATCGGTTGGCAAACCGACCTCTGCCCGGCCGTCCGAGAGCCCATTCCACCAGAGCGATCGCAGCTACCACGGCGTTCCTTTCTGGTGTGCCCCTGCTGGACATATGCAGGGCTGCTACGTGGAGGTCGACGCACACCTTCACGAAGTTCTACTGCGTCGATCGGGATTCCAGGGAGGAGTCCAGGGTCGGCCAAGCAGTGCTGCGCAACCTGTTCGCCTGAGGTGAGCCTGGTGAGGAGGTAAGATGCTTAATGTTGAGTTTGATGCTATGCTTAATGTTGAGCCTTTGCCACCTCCCGTGGTTGTGCATGTGTGTACTGCTATGTATTCTTTATTCATGAGCATGTGAATCCATGCCAGACCCCATGCTGGAGAAGGAACAAGTTACTTACCTGTAACTGTTGTTCTCCAGCATGGGTCTGGCATGGATTCACATGCGAACCCTCCCGCCTACCCCTCTGCGGCTCTTCACTTGGTCATACTGCCACTTCACGTGCTTCCAAATCTGAAGATGGCTGCCAGAGGCGGTGCTTAGGTAGAGGGCAGTCATTGGCTGTGGTCAGTATGACGCAGAGACCAGTGATTGGTTATTACTACGAAAGACAGATCAGAAACGAAACTGATACTGGTTTTTTCTTTACCGAGGATTCCCAGCCTGACGACGGGGAATATTCATGAGCATGTGAATCCATGCCAGACCCATGCTGGAGAACAACAGTTACAGGTAAGTAACTTGTTCCTTATTCAACTTACTTCCTTGTGCCAAAGAAAGACTTGACAATGCGCCCAGTATTGGACTTACGGCCTGCCAACAAGTATGTCAAGCCCCAAAAATTTCGTATGACCACGCTACAAGAGGTAATCCCCCTCCTAAAAAAGGGGATTACATGGCAACCTTGGATATGAAAGATGCTTATTTTCATATTTCCATGTTCCCAGCGCACAGAAAGTACTTGCGCTTCAAGGTGGACAGTCGGCACTACCAATTCAAGGTACTGCCCTTCGGGATAGCTTCAGCACCAAGGGTATTCACCAAGGTACTGGCGGTGGCGGCTGCACACCTATGCAGGGAGGCAATCCCAGTGTACCCTTATCTGGATGACTGGCTCATAATGGGGGAAACCCGAGGAATTTGCAGGACAAACATTCAAAGGACTATCGACCTCCTCCACGAGTTAGGCTTAATCAACAAGAAGAAGTCAAGCCTGGTGCCAAGCACCTCAAAACAATTCCTAGGAGCAATCCTGGATACCCAGGAGGGGTTGACCTTTCTTTCAGAAGAAAGAATTCGGAATATACTACTGCAAATTCCGCATTATCAGTCCGGTCAACAAATAACGGTACGCAAAGCAATGCGTTTACTGGGCATGATGGCGTCATGCATTTACCTGGTCCCCCACGCGCGCCTGCGTCCCATGCAGGAAGGGTTGGCGAAACAGTGGTCTCAGGCAAGTGGTCAGTGGGACGATCTAGTGGTTGTTTCGCCAACACTGGTACAAAGCCTTCACTGGTGGACAAGAGAAAATCTCGCACAGGGGAAACCCTTTTACGATCCCGAAGTACAGGCAGTAGTCACTACAGATGCATGTCTGACGGGGTGGGGAGCTCACCATCTCCACCACACAGCTCAGGGTCTCTGGTCTCACCCAGTGGCCAAGAACCACATCAACCTGCTAGAGCTTCTGGCAGTATTCAGAGCGGTTCAGGCGTTCGAGCCCCACCTACTAAACCTGTCGGTGCAAATCCGGACGGACAGCACTACAGCCATGTTCTACCTGAACAAGCAAGGAGGGACTCGCTCGCCAAATCTGTCCAAGCTTGCCCAGAAAATCTGGATATGGGCACTCAGACGGAACATCTTCCTGTCATCACAACATGTTCCAGGGGAGCTCAATTCCCTAGCCGATGCTCTGAGCAGAGACTCCCTCCCAGAGGAACACAAATGGGTTCTTCACAGAGAGGTCGTAGAAGATCTCTTCTCTCAGTGGGGTTTCCCCACTATAGACTTATTCGCCACAAGCGAAAACAGACAATGCCCAGGATTTGCATCCAGGTTCCCCCAACCAGACTCCCAGGGGAACGCCCTGTGGATGAACTGGTCAGGGATGTTTGCGTATGCTTTTCCACCAACTCCTCATCAGGAAAGTGGTGAACAAGATGAACAGGGAGTCGATGACGCTCGTCCTAGTTGCTCCCATGTGGGCAAGACAACCGTGGTTCCCACACCTACGCAGGATGGCGGTGTGCGAGCCCATCAAACTTCCAGCCTGGTACAACCTACTGTCCCAGCACCAAGGTCAAACAGTGCACCAGCAACCCAACTCAATGAACCTGGCAGCATGGCTCCTGAGGTCATAGAGTTTGGACACCTCAATTTACCACAGAGGTGTATGGACATCCTAAAGGAATCTAGGAAACCAAACACAAGGCACTGTTACTTTGACAAGTGGAAGAGGTTCGTTATCTGGTGCCAGAGTAGACCCATCAACCCAGTTGATTGCACTCCTTCCACTATTGTTACATACATGCTCCACCTGCTTCAGATGCAGGATTGGTTTTTAACTCACTGAAAGTACACCTGGCAGCCCTCTCGTCTTACACCACTTCCCATAGCAAGGTTTCGTGGTGGAAAGTACCAGTAGTTAAAGCCTTCATGTAAGGAGTAAAGAGACTTCACCCTCCTATTTCAAACCCACCACCAGGGTGGGACCTTAATGTGGTGCTAGCCAAGCTCATGGGCCCCCCTTTCGAACCCATGCATAAAAGCAGTCTCAAACACCTGACTTATAAAACGGCCTTCTTAGTAGCTATTACTTCTATAAGAAGGGTCAGTGAAATTCAGGCTCTGTCAGTGCAGGATCCCTTCTTTACTATCCATAAAGACAAACTGGTTTTTCGCACACACCCTAGGTTCTCGCCTAAATTTATATCAAAATTCCATGTAAACCAGTCCATCGAGCTTCCGGCTTTCTTCCAGAACCCGCAAAGCTCGGCTGAGGTGAAACTACACACCATAGATGTGCGTAGGGCGGTCCTCTACTATGTAAATAAAACCAGACCGCTAAGGAAAACAGATCAACTGTTTGTCTCCGTAGCTACAGGCAGAGAGGGGGATCGCGTCTCTAAAGGTGCCATCTCGAAGTGGATTATTAATTGTATCCAGCTGTTACTCACTCTCTGAAAAGACTCTGCCTTTTACGCCAAGGGCCCACTCTACTAGAGGCATTGGGGCTGCTCTGGCTTTCATTGCAAATGTACCCCTTGACACCATTTGCAAAGCAGCTACTTGGAGCTCTATTCACACTTTTACTCAGCATTACTGCATTGACACCCATTCCAAGGCAGATACACAAGTGGGACAAGCGGTTCTAAGACACATATTTGCTCATGACCCTTCTCACATCCCACCTTCTTCTGGTACTGCTCGCTAATCTATGCACAGCATGTGATCTAAGCAGATTCCATAAGCCTCAGAAGGGATACATTACTCACCGTAATCGTATTTCTGATGCTTTTATCTGCTTAGATACACATGCGACCCACCCTTCCTCCCCTCCGAGAGAAGGCGCATGATTGCTTGTAGTCTTACCTTTCTGTCTATCTGCTTGGATTATCTGTACTCACGCTACTCCTCATGCTACCTCATGTCAGAAAAAATACAATCTGAGGATCCTAGACGCGTGAGGGATCTTGGGTACAGTGGACGTCACACTAGGGATAGTATTACTGGCACGCCCTGTGTCGACGCCCATTTTCGAGTTTCGAAAAACAAACTAATACTCCGCAGCTTCCACTAGATGTCGGCCTATGCACAATGTGAATCTAAGCAGATACAAGCATCAGAAATACGATTACGGTGAGTAATGTATCCCATATTAGTGCACCACAACTATCTAATTGAGATCTGAATCAGAAGACTGGCCACAGTGTGCTAATTCACATGCAAAATATGTGCTTGAAAGTAATATTTACAGTCTATTGATCTACATTGAGATTTCATCTTTGATGAAATGTGACATTCTGATCAGCAGAGCAGTTCACTGCTGGGCTGAGTTGGTATCAGGTAATATTATCCCCATATATATGGTCACCGTAAATAATATCGCCGGGAAAAGGTTGTGGCGATATTATATGGGTGATCATATATATGGGGACAGAGGCAAAAAATAAATAATTGGGGTTTGCGGGGGTGTCCTGTTAGGCAGAAACCTGTGCAGTTCCCTTGGGGACCACTGCAAAAGATTTAGGACTACAGGTGTTGGCAGTAAACCCACTTAGTAGCAGTCTGTCCCACCCAGATTTACCTGGTAGCTGTGGCTGAGCAGTCAGACTTCCCTCAAGAAGAGTTAGGCAGTATGCAAAGTATACACAATAGGTACTCTGATACAATAGCACAAGCAAACACTGACCAGAGCTTTGGTATCAAGGTATATAATTATTTATTTAAAAACACACTTATTGAAACACTCCAGCACTATTATTGTAAATCACTCTAAACACAATTACTATTATTATATTTACACTCCTTATTCCTTATCAGACAAGTCTTAGTTAACACCACTTATTTCCAGACAGAGGTGAGCGCTTAACTATAGATGGCACTCCAATAAGTTAACTAAAAAGGGAGGGAAAAGGCAGAATGTAGGAAAATACACCACACTAATACTTAGGAACTCTTAAGCAAGGCAGGAAAGTCAAAAGTTACTTGTGAGCCAAAGTCCATAGGCCGGGCCAACTCTTGGAGAGAGCAGGGCACAAATGCACCCAAGATCACACAATGACAACAGGCTTAAAAAGTCTTTCAGGGAGTTCAGAAAGGTTTTAGTTAGGCTCAGAAAAGTTTAGCCAGGGTGTCCCGGGCTAACACAGGGTCGAAAGCCGGGGGCTAAATCTACCCCATACAGTCGGTTGCAAGGGAAGCCATGTGGAACACGGTACCTTATGTGGAAAGGATCCTCCAGCGGGGGCAGTTGTTCCTTGCAGCGGGTGCAAGTCACGGCGACGTCCAGAGGAAGAGAACATCTCGACGTGGAGGAAAGATGAAGGTTGTTGCACTGCCAGGGAAGAAACCAGCCGCAGAGTTTTCCGGTTAAAGGTACTACCCTTTGATTCACGGTAGTGGTAAAACGTGGTATCCCGGTTGCCTGTGCAAGGCGGCCACGAGATGCTCCAGGAAGCGAAAAAGGAAGCAGACTAGTTATCCCCACCAGTCGAAGGAAGAAGACTCTCTGGGCTGGAGATCTCCTCTGTCGTTGGGAAAAGTGGTGAGACGGTTCAGCAGGGCTCCACCGGTGGTGTCATCGCAGCAGGTCGGCTCAGCTTCTCCCTCGTCGGATTCTTAGGTCCTGTGGCGACTTCTAAAGTTCCAGTCCCCAAAGCCCTGCTTTTATGCAGAAAACCCCCATTCACTCAGCCTCGCTGTCACTCAAACATGCTGAGTGGTGAGCCGGCCGGCTCACCACTTGCGCCAATCAGGACGGAGTGCGACTTGAGTTGCCTAGGCAACTCAGTCCAGGGTGCCTAAATCCCCCTCCACCCCTCCTAAGTACCCCAGACAGAGTGGCACCACTTTGGAGGGCTTCTGTGGAGAAGCCCGCCAAAAAGAGGAACAAAGGGCTCAACTTGGGTTGGAGTCACAGAAGCGAACACAAACGACAGAGACGTGCCCCCTCGACTAACAGACCCCGGGGCAATCGAATTGCCCCGGCCAGTACGTCCACAATATGATGGTTTGTACTGGTTCTGTTCAGAATTTGAGACTAGTAAAGTCAATGGTGACTTTACATGCCCTGGGCGACAGTCAGTCCCAGGGTATGGAGTCCATACTGGGGGGTCACGATGACACCCCTGTGTTACTGCACTGAGGGTGCTGTGTTACTCACATCACAAAAACACATGAAGCCCTATGGAGTAAAAGACCCCATAGCCCATTAAACACATCTAGAGCCGGAGACACACTGAAATCATGCCCAAGAGTGAGGGTAAGAGAGTCTCACTCTTGGCAGGAGAAAAAAATAAACCCCAAAAAATCCAGCAAAGCTGCTGGGGGACTCACTAGGTTAGGAAATTCAGCCTAAACAGAGAATTCTCCCTAACGTGTCCCCCGCATGTTCCATGCAATAATGTCACCACAAAAATCGGCCATTTTTCGGCGATATTTTTGTATGGCGAGATTTTTGTGGCAACATTATTACATGGAACCGATGAGTTATGGTTCCATTGCTAAACTAGAAGTTCTTAATTTGATTTTCTTTTTTGTAGCTTTTGTGTTGTATCCTGTTTGACTTTTTTTCTAGATGATAGTAAATATGTACATATGCAACAGTAGAGTTTGTAGAGGGCAGGGGAAGTTCTTGAGTCCATACAGGCAGAAGTGAAACATCAAACAAATCAAGCTACTCTTCCCTCAGCATTGACACAATAAATAGCATACTACTACTGTTGCGTGTGCACACGGGTATATGTATAAATGCACCTGCGCTTGGGTGAGCCCAATGGGTGCTGGGCCTGTCAGTTGTTTAATGATGGTTGGCCTGAAATATATTGTCGAAGTAAGAAGTAGGTTTGAGAGAGGCAATCATTTTTAGGAGATCCGGGGGAAAGAGAGGAGAATATTCAGTCCAGAGGGGCAGTGTGCATGCCGTGGTGCAGGGGATGCTAATGCTGTGGGAGGTTGATTCAATGGTCTGTCTATTTTTTCAATAAAAAATGTGTTGCTTCCGTCTTTGAGTTGCTGGTACCTCTGGGTCGGGTGAGGATTTGGTGCAATGCTTTACTACTTCAAAGAGGATGTTGCTCCTGTTAGAGGCTGCTGCATTGGTGGTGGAGGAGTAAGCGGCTTTGGCCTCAGTAATCTGAATCCTATGGTTTGTGCGCAGAGATTTGAGGTTGGTGAGGTCTCCCAAGTTATGGTATTTGTGCCACTGTTTCTCTAGGGCTCTGGTTGAGCGTTTGTTGAAGGCTAGCTCTGGTATTTACCATGGGCTGGATGGTTTGGTCTTAGCCAGGCTGGATTTTAGGGGGCTCATGAGTGTCCACCATTTTCATAGCAGAGTTGCTGAATAATTCCAAGAGGCCAGAGTCATTCCTTGTGGTGAGGAAGTCTGCAAAGTTTGCTTTTAGCTCGCTGACCGGGAAGGTTTTGACTGCGCAACGTTGAGTAAGGGGTCGTTTAGCCTGACCTTTGTGACCTGTAGTAGAGTGGTTGACTTATAATGGGATGGCGGCGTGGTTAGACCAGTCAAAGGGATAGGGTCTTCACAGGTGGTTCAGGGGGATGATGTGAAGATTAACTAAAGGGTGTTGCCTTACTTAGTCGTGGGGGATAGCACAATTTGCTTAAAGTCCATGGAAGCGATCAGTGCGAAATGCGCGCTTCTAGTGTGATCGACAGCCTGTGACTCTGGGATGTTAATCACAGAGACATTATTTGAATGTGCTAATTTGGCAGAGGCAAGTATGTTGGAGATATCTGCAATGAAAGAGTCACTCCTGTAAGGTGGTTTGTAGATGAGGTGGAAGTTGAGGGATTCCTTGTGCGATGGAGGGAACTGGCAGGCGAGTGATTTAAATGAGCATGTTCTGGGAGAGGAGATGGAGCATGGCCAATCACTCCTGTGGGTGATTGCCACTCCGCCTCCTGCCCATCCTAGCTTTTCGGCATGGTGGATGCAGTAGCCTGGATGTAGGAGGACGTCGAAAACGTGGGGAGGATGGGGTAGACCATGTTTCAGTAATGAACAGGGCATCAAGGTTGTACAAGATGAGGTCAACGATCTTTGAAGCGTGAGCGACTGCTGTGGGAGCATTGATCAACACTACTACTCCCTCCTCCATACTACTGCTACAACTCCACCCCACCTTCTCAGTCACCCTCCTTTCAGTTACACAATCACGTCCCACTCGCTCCTTAAACTCCCAACAATCTCACCTGCTTCTCATGTATGCACCCTTGCCAAACAGTACCACTTATTCTCACCAATGTTCTCTCTAATTTATTTTTCTCTGTGTGGAAATAGCCGGCCTTTGTGCGCTCATTATTTTCCATGTGCACAACTGACTAAAATGGTAAGACACGTGAGCATGCATAGTTAGTGATCTATCAATCCCAAAGCGTTGGTAAGGCAGTTTCCCCTTTCCAGCTACTGCAACTCTTTACAAATCAGTGTAAACGGTGTAATTTGCATAACTTTTTCCAAAGATAGACTTAAAAAATGATGTATTTTATATGTGATTATAAAGAGTCAACCAGTTTAAGACTTAAGGATCTGCCACAGCACCTAGCAAAAGTACTCCTCCTGAGACAATGCATTAAGCAGGGCGTGAAATGTGCACTCGCCACTAGCCCTGGTTAGTCGTATTTGACTCTTGATGAGTAAGAAAGGGTGTGCTGTGTATGTGTACAATTTAAGTGGCAAGTGACTTTTTATGATTGGCTAGTAGCTTGCAAATTGATATTTTGGCCCCTTCATTGTTTTATTCCCTTGGAAAAAACCTCTAATACAAAAAAACAAATATCACTCCTCATTACTGATGTGGCTGGATATAATATTTGCAGATGGAATAACGCCAACTAAAAATAATAATCTCCTCTATAATGAAGTAATTCAAAGGACAGGAGAACTTAATTTGTGTCGGGATGAAAATTGCATCATAATAACTTCACCACAGAATATGATACGAATTCCTGTGCCACTACTTACCATCCACACTACATTGTCCTGTGTACAAAGCTGTGACAACACTTACTCAAACCAGTCTTGCAGCTAAGAGGCATACCACCACCGGATTTTACTCCCTAAAAACAGGAAACTTTGCCCAACAAAAATGGTAAACAATGAACATATTCATATATCACCCTTCTTCCACCCACAGAGCTCCATTGATATTTTCGAAGCAGTGGCCAGCAAAGCAGTGGCATAGGAAGGAACTCTATTAATATTACTGCCTGATTTCAAGAGGAATTATTAGGTGAAAGACCATCTTTTAATAGGCATTAAGTATCCCTATTGGCAAAGCAAACTATTTGACTCCCTGAAAAATAATTTGATTCGATTTAGGAAGTAAAATCTCATCAGAACCCTACTTGCAACCCTGATATAGGAAGTGAAAGGACAGTGCAAATAATACAGCTTATGGGTTTGCTAGCCTTTCCTCACTACATCCTAGATATACATTCTTCAAGACCCTTACTGAGGTTTCTTGTGGAACCTGTGGAAGAAAAGCACATGCATTTGTCTTTTATGTTAAGAGCAGCATTCTCAGAGGTACAACAATTTGAGTTCCATCTTCTGTAACCAGGGATCCCTCTTCTGCAATTCACTGTTCAGTTAAAAAGATGCACAGGGATGCTAAGAACACTAAACACAGAACACATAATTATATGTGACAGAAACTGCTACTAGAGCTTCATATCCTTCAGCAAACACACAACACATTTCCTTCACTGTGGTTTACTGCTGAAACATCTGACCTGGTGTTTGAAAGATAAAAATGTGTTTGTCACCCCCAAGGAGTGTTCTCTTGGGCCCATGCCCCAGCCCCTTCACAGCTCCTGTGCTGACCTCCAATACTAGTTGGAATTGTTCTGTACAAAGTGAGTGACTGCAGCAGTAAAACACTCAGTGGGATATTTGCATACCCACAATACATTGCAAGAAAATCATGTTTAAAGCCTACCGGAGATCGCATGGGCAGTTTAAGAAAATGACATGAATCTGCATGTACAAAATTTCTTTGCAGTTCAAACAAGATTGTTTGCAACCTACCCCACCATAACATTATTGGGCAGGGCTATACAAGTTCTCAGTGAAAAATGTTTTCTTAATAGCAGAGTTTCTGTATAATTTGTTAAGGGCCATGCCCAAGGAAAAACTGAAAACTTGGAAAGGATCCAGATTGAGCAAGTATTCTAGCTGTATAAATATCTCTTGCCCTAATACAATGTACGAGGAATTCCAGGCATAGTCATTGCCCATTAGCCCTTACAGGCCAAGTAAATGATATTGCAATGGTGTTCTGCAATTTTAGGGTAATGTTAGCAATGCTAAAGTAGAGGGCAAATTAATATTTGATTTTAATAATTAACTTGCAAGGGTACCGTTTCAAAGCGCTTGTGTGGCATATGTACATATAAGAAGCATGGGAAGAGTTTACATCCAAATAGCCTGCTTACCTAACAGTTACTATCTGATGTTTGAGCTCACAGTTGGGTTATATAGTGTGGGTGATGCTTTTACTAAAGCACCATGAGTAACACATTATGGTGCTTGAATGTTATTCATATTACAACAAACATAAAACAAGTGGATGTAGGTACACATCTGGTAACCTTTCACAGAGCCAACCTCGGCAGAGGCAAGGTTGTCCGGTAATATCTAAATGTGGACTGAGGCAGAAGTTACAATAGTTACAAGGTGCACGTGTGGTAGTGTCAAGTATAGGAGTCATGGGTGGGGCTGGAAGTATATTTCATTGATGCATGTGGGCATATCTAAGTTAGATCTTCTGTTCATTGAGCCACTTTTTCATATTCATTTTTAACCTCCTGAGGGTGCATTCTGTTTTAGGGTTGTTTGATTTTTAAGGTCACGCTTTCATGCTAGTGTAATGTAATTAGGCAAGACCAGAATATCGAGACTAATTAGTAGAATTTAGTTTTATTAGGAGGGAAAGCAAATGCCAGATAACTGGTGTGGCTTGTCTTATTACTTCTTGAGAAGATGGGCATTGTCTGCGCTGCTAAAATTCTTCTGAGCGAGACTCGGAAGGAAGCTGGGTAAGCGCACATGCGCACAGCTTAGAGGGAACATTGGAGCCTCTCACCATCTTCTACCTCACCTTTTCCAGAAATCGCCTCCATGTGCTAATGCACCGTCCTTCATCCTGCTGGTCTATTGGACTGCCACCTTCTTCTCTGACCTCAACCGAACAACCCACATTTTCCTGTTTCCTGCTGCCTCTTATTCTCCTTCTCTGCTTATTATTATTTATTGGTTCTCTAACCCAGGTCAGTCTGGCACGGTCTTCCCTGCACAGGAGGGAATCACAATTATAGAATGTTTTAAAACATGGCTAAAGCCCCCCACCCTTTTTCACCATATGGTGCGGCTGTGCTACAGGAATTGCTGCCCCCTCTGCAATAGGTTAAAGTTTGTGTTGGGGGACCGAGGCACAGTTCCCCTTTAAGTTAAACTTAGTTTGTTTGAGCAGGTGCTGCTCTACTTCAAGTCCCTGGTGGTTTACAGCACCCACAGCTAAGGTTTTGCTTCTGTACGTGCGTGCCAAGGCTGGGGAGCAGTGTGTAGCACCTGTCCATGCTGCGTATGAGCCTCTGTTGCTCTTTCGTGGATTCTCCCTTCACATTGTAGCAGTACGCAGATTGCATCAGATCTGGAAAATCCACGTAACGGCTCCAGCTCTCCTTTCGGGGTCTCTCTCCAGCTGGGATCGCATGGGGCGTTGATGTGGTGGTGGTGCTGCGTGGGTGGCGTTTGTTTGGTAGTTAGTTATCTGAAAGATCTAGGTAAAAGGGCGAATTTGACCAGCATTTTTGTCACAAGTTATAGGGTGATGCAAGGTGGTACTGCACACTTAAAGTCTGGCACCTGGGGAGAAGACAGGAATTGGGCCCCCTCAACTACCACAGCCCCCTCTGGGGTAGTAGTGGATCTGGCTTCCACCCTGGTTGGGCCACCCACCCCAGGCTGAGTGGGCTTTAAAGCCCATTGAGACAGGGTCGAGTTAATCAAGAGTTGAAACACTTAATGTGTAGTTAATGTATAATGAATTTTGATTTGAGCTGTTTTAGTTTGAGATTTATAATTGATATTTATGTTTAGGATGGTTTGTGAAAGGTTTAAATTGGAAAACCATATCACAATTTTTTTTAAAAAGGCATTCTGCAGATCCCATCCATTTGTGTGTGGCGGTTCGTCTTCCTACAGTTTCTTCTCCAGGGCCGTCTCCATGCAATTATAGCCCTCTTCCTCACCTCCCGCCAACTAGTATATACGCACATACACGAACTGAGTACACCTTGCATGCACACACAAAAACACTTGCATTCACACACAAACATGCATACAAATTGCTGTAATCGCGTACCTGCTGTCGCCGTGAGGTAGTCTCCGCATGGTGAGCCTGATGTCCCTCATCCCCAGGTTCTGGAGTCAACATGCACATAGACAAGAGGCCAGTGGGGGCAAAGCCTTCTACGCCACGCAGGCCTCCGAACAGTGTGGGTTGCAGCATTTTCTTAGTTCCCAGTGGGCTCCACAAAAACTAAGATTTGGCAATGCCAAGAGTTTGGGCTTTTGTGTAAGCATGGTAAAGGCACCTACCAGGCACTGCCATACTGGTATTAACTGGACATTGATGGTAGCAGGTGCAAAATGGTGCAAGTACCTGGGCATCTAATAGCAGTGCCTGGCAAATGCCTAATACTTATACAAACGCCCCAGCTGTTGAATTTGTCAATGCTTGTTTTTAACAGGACTTAATTTAAGGACACACATAGTACTTTTAAATTGAGCTGTGAAAGCAGCCATGATTAAGGCATTTTTATCACACCACTAGGGGGTTTTGAGCTCCAATTAAGGCATTAACTGCAAGAAGACTGCTTTAAAAAAAACCTGCTTTAAAAAAAACAGTGACAGGCACTTCGAGTACAAAGTTAGATAATAAGACTTGAATAACGCGATCTCAAATAGTTCCCATGAGGTGGTGTTTTGGGCGTGGGAGGTGCAGAAACTGGGTGCAAAAGGCCCAAGGTATTAGTTTGGCCGTGGGCATTTCAGGGATAGGCAAATAACCAAACACCTACAAACTGTGCGTCCTCCACATGTGCCCTTTCTCCCCATCTGTACTCTTATGCAATAGTTTCGGCTTATAGGTGGCACACCAGTCCAAACTAACAAAGTACCCCTAGAGCAGAACATGCTGTTGGGTGGTGTAGTATTGCTGACGAAGTCACGGGTCCTAGTGACTTTGCCACAACACACATGCCGCCAGTGGCCTCTACTTCAGATCTGCCCGAGTACCTAGAGGTTATGGAAATGGTAGAAATGTGCGGTATAAATCCCAGTAACATTGCATATGTTGCAAAGGCGTCCACTTTTTTGCAGTTCTTGGTTTAATCTGAAACGGCATAAGAAGTGCATCAATGTGATGTTCAGTGTCCTGGCCTTCTATTTCTCGTATAAGCAAAAAAACATTGCATCTCAAAAGGCAACTGGAACTGCTGTCAAAACGGAAGTTTTGTGATTATTTTTTCTTCATGCCTGCATTAATTGACATTTTTGCGCGATTTGTGTCTCTTTTTAATTTTTTAGAGCATGCTGATGGTTTGTGCCACCGATTAACGACCGTGTGTCCCACCGTGAAACCACAAACGCAAGGGCTGTCAAAGGATGCCTGGGAAATCCCCCGTGAATCATTACGACTAGAAGTGAAACTCGGCCAAGGTTGCTTTGGTGAAGTGTGGATGGGTAAGTATTGACTGACTTCAAATGTTGTTGGAGCGCCGTATTATCTCTTGTTATCGTTACAGAGATCTGCCCGCAGCAGCCAGACGGGAGAGGCTCACGCTCATAGACGCTGTGTGGCGGAACACTGTACATAGTTAAAACTGTGAACATCTATTGTTCATGGAATACAACTGGATTTGTCAATCTGTTCTTAATCCATGTGATTGATTTCTTTCCAAGTCGATCAGAAGGGGGTTCCTATACACTTGAATAAATCCCTCGGGTAACAGTCCAATGCAAACACAACAGACTCTGCAGAAGGCAAGAGCCAGAAACGAGTCTGGCGCTTCAATGCTGCAGAGCCAGGTGCGTTTGCATTTTCTAAACTGGCAGAAACAAATTAAAACGTGCTTTGGTGCCCACACTTTTACTTCCAGTGAAAGAAGGCCTGCAACTTAATGGTCTTTTGAATAGCTTTTCTAACTATCGACTAGTAGGGTGCTCTGTACTTGAAGCTTACATTGAATAACTACTCAAGCAAAATTTTCTGCTGACTTCAAGCACGCCACGGACTAGAGAATCACTATACATGCTCGGAGCTACATGGGTAATGATGGCCAAAATTTGCGACAGGGTTATTAGTGTTGAGGTGGTATTCAGGAGGGTCTGAGTCAGGAATGCACAGGTTCCACATTTCTTGGAGAGGTGGGCACAATGCCTTGGTGCACTGGATGTTTGAGTTGCAGCAGGAAGAGGGACTTAACGGTGACACATAAAAGGGAGTTGTTTTGTGTTGCAATTTGATGTTTACAAATGTAGTTTTTAACAGTATGTAGGGGTTTGATTTGAAAAAAGCAGATGAGAATGGCTTTAATGTGAATTGGCAATGTTTGTGTTGGAGCTAGCAACAGGGACATTTGAATTGCAACAGCATATTTAATTGTTAGAATTGTATTTTGGGCAATTGGGTTGCAGGTGGCAACAAAGACCTTTAAGTGGCAGTTGTAGACTATGATGTTTGAGTTGCAGGAGGAGGTCGGTATGTTTTAATTGAAATGAGGAAGACCAATGTGGACTCCAAATGGTAGAGAGGGGTTGTTTGGGCTGAAACTGATGACTGTGAGGAACTCATTTAGGAGGCCAATCTGGGAGACGGGAATGTCCAGAAACATTAGGAAGTGCTACCAAGAGAGAGGTATGCAGAGGTTATACCTAATCTCTTGGGCTAGGGGCCAACCCTCTGCAAAGCAAGTACAGAAGGATAGGATGAGCACAAATGATCTGCAACCTCAATGTTCCAACCAGTCTTTCCTTAGGCAAGACAAATCTCATCAATTCATAGACTGGGATACAAACCCCCCTCCAGCTTTCCATTTGTATTCTACATAGGACACGCCTACAAACCCCCCTCTCTGCTGCTAGGAAGGCGCAGAAATGTGTAATCCTGGCAGCCTACTGGCAAGGTTTTGCTGGTTTATAGGCAAGCAAACTTTCCCACCTTTTACATTACCTACCATATGCATTGGGACCCACTAACACAAACCCCTGCTTAACTTGCTATTATCTGTTTGCCACAGTGGAATACAACATCTGGGCTCCGCTTCACTGTACGACATCAGTCACTTCCAGCGGACTGCAAAATGGTAGACCTAATCTTAAAATATATGGTCACCATTGGAAAAGGGGGGGGGTCAGACAACCAATCATTAAGGGGGCAGAGGCAATGAGGAATGGCTCCTAGGGAGCTCTGAGGGAAAAGGAAATGCCTGAGAAAGAGGAGCGAAAACAGAGGCTGGACCAATCGCGGGACAAGACAGCAACCAATAGAGAAGGGAACCAATCTGAGGGAGCATTTCCTAATTGGGGGTAATGAAAGACCCTACCTAAGGGGCAGTTGAAAGTTGGCAACGACAATCAGTCGGGAGATCTGGGAGTGAGAAGGAGGGTGGAAGGCGCTGGAGGCAGTGCAAGCCATGAGCCTGCTGTGGGATATATCCCAGCCATTGGCAAAGACTAGAAATAAGAGTAGAACTACTTGCTACATGCTCCTGAGAGCTTCATATCAGGCACTGCCTGAAACCTGCAACATAGGAATACAAGTGCATGAATGTTTTGTGGGGGTTCTATCCCAAACCCTGGATGAAGCGTGCCCTCACCCCCCTTAGTGGACAGGTCATCCCTAAACTGGGATATAATATCCTCCCATGTCTAAAGATACTAATAGTTGTTAGATGGTTATGTGAAAATTAAACTGCATAATCGCTTAAAACTTCCTATACACATGGCTGGTATGGTTCCTGTCCTTTTTCAGGCACTATCCTCACCTCACAAGGGAGAGTGGGAGATGCACCCGCAACCTCTCTGTGGCGGATAAAAATCAGTGGTGGCGCTGATGAAGGTAGCATGCAGAGGTGGAGAGACCTCCTCTTGGGAGGCGTGGCAGGAAGAAGCAAGCACACGGCCGCTGTGGCGTATCCTTTCACAGCCAACAGCCAAAACCGCTGAATGCTCAGAGGCCTTGTCGAGACAAACTGGAGAAGCCCAGCCCAGGAGACTGCTGACCAGTGGGAACCCCTCTAGCCTCAGAGGAGCGGCGCGCAGAGGAACCAAAGCCGAAGTGCCACAAGGAGGAGAGAACACCAGCTCTGACAAATGTGGAAAACGCAGGGATATGTGTGCCTCCTTGACCTATGTGAACGCTTGCACCGCAACAAGACCGAAGGTAATCGGTCGATCCAGGGATGGGGGTGGGGTGGCAGAAACCCGATTCCAAGGTGTGGTGGCAGAAACCTGATCCCAAGGCGGGATGGGAGAAATCAAACCCAAGGGCGGGATGGGAGAAATCAAACCCCAAGGCGGCCGGGTGTGATGCCTGAGACCACAGAGAGAGGTAAAAACCAGGATGCAGCGAACTGGAGAGAATATCATGAGATTCCTTGGTTGGGAACCCAAGCAGAAATTCTGGTGTGGATTTATGAACCAGGGCAATTCCCAGCATGGAAGAAGACCTAGGACTGAGAGAACATCCCTGGTAATCTAGGGAGAAAGAGACTAATATGCTACCCGAGAAGGGGAAACTAGAAGAGACTGCTGGTGTCTTTGTTTGAACGGTGCAATGGGGCAAGGAACCCCTTTTTCTGATTAAAAAAAAAAAAGACTTTGGTGTGGATCAGAAACCAGCCTCCATTCCTTTGTTGGGCCGAGACTCTTATTGTACCTTTGTTAAAGTTGGGCCCTTTTTCATTTATGGTGATAGGGACTGAACTTCAGCCAGGACTGGTTTTCTGGACAGTGGGCTTGATGATTTTGTAGGACATCCCGACAAGCACTCTGTTTTGTACTCCTTTTCTTTTCTCTAGAATAGGGGCGAGAAACTTGGGGATAGCTTAGGTTTGAGCATTCCAATAAAGAAATACTTAACATAAATGCCACCTTGCTTGTCTTCTGATTCTGACTGACCACAACCTTTATAACTGTTTAGTTAACCATCATGGTACTTCAAGCAATAGTTATCCTTTTGAGGCTTGGCTGAAAACCTAGAATTATAGGAGTTCATTTAAAATAGAGCCTGTTGTGTAGCAATGAAGTTGTTGAACTGAGGTATTATCGTCGTCGTCTTCTTCTGGTCCCATCGTCACAAGGCAAGACATTTCACAAGGTAGCCCTGACAGAGGGTTACTGTAGATTCCAACTGGCGAGGTTTGTTTTAACAATTCTGAAACATGCTGGTTTGCAATAGGTGGGAATATTTTGGGTTGCTTTTAGTGGAAGAGTGGTGGGTTGCAGCTTGGTGATTGTGTGGGTGTTGGTTGCAGCTGTAGGAGGTCGTTTTGTGTTGCAACAAAGGCATTTGCATCACGCCTTTTAGAAAGGAAAGTTTGGCGGCAACTTACTGTGGGGCTTTTCTATGATAAATTACCTTTTTGTTTTTAGGCTTGGAGGACATTAATGTCCAAAAGAAACGTATTTTCACTATTCCTGAGAAGTGTTTTGGGGTATAAGAAGCAGCAATTGGGCTAAAATCAGTGTATATTAGACATATGCAATGGCAGTTCTGATTTGTTGGAGCTGGTAACCTTTTGGAACCAATTATTTATTTAGACCATCATTGTGAATATTCTGGGACAGTGTCAGACTGTATAAGAGCAAATGGATGACATTTTTGGTGATCATTTGTGTGGAAAACCTAATCTTTGGACAGAAGTAGGGGTGATTTGGGGCCATTTTTAGTTCTATCTGAACTACCATTGTATTCCTGTATACATGGACTTTCAGTTGGTTTATGGATGCATTGTCATTTGGCTCATTTTCCTTCCTGGTGTGCGTGCATGCAAGTTTAGTGTATTCGGCCTTTCATGCTGGTTTTGGAACATATAATCCCTACCTGGTGGCCACCATTTCTTTTTTTTTTTTTTTTTTAATTTGGGTGGTTTGACTAACCTGTAACCTTTCACACATGCAATGAGGAATACATACATAATATAAAACTGTTATAAATCAAATGGGACTATTAAAAAGAAACCTATATAAACTGTTGAATAATCAAATAATAAAAATGACCTTTATCCTTTACAGGTTACTCCTATTAGTCATATAAGTATCATTGAAAGCAACTTTTAATCTAATTGCCATTCTTAGCGAATTCATAATGTTCTTGTTGGCTATCTAGATTAGTAGTGATCGTTGATGCCTAATCTATTCATGCTGACATCCCACAGGCCCCTTAAGGAAATTGTAAGTGATATTGAAGGGCCGGAAACACAGTATGACCTGAATTATTCAGATGGATTATAGTAAGGCCTATAGATAAATGCTCCCAAACATTTTTTGTATAACTCTTGCAAGCTAGTACATTGTGTAAAAAGTTGTTGTGAACTTTCTAGCATAGAATTTTGTTTGCGGAGGCGACGGGTTCTTCATGCTCTTGCTAATTCTTACCCAACTCCCGTAATGCGTCAGCATGGGAGAATGTAAAATGCAGTAGCATTAGAAACCAGTGTATTTCGTGACCGAGAAATGCGTTTATATATTCCTGTCTTTTAGCAATCTGGAATGCTTGTTAGTGGAATCAACGTGGATTTTTTGTACATGACATATTGATAGTATTGTTAAGGCAATCCTAGTTGTAGATCTTTTTTATTTTTTGAGTGCATATTATATGAGCGTCTAGGTTCCAATCTGGCAACCAATGTAAGTTGGTAAATGGGTTATTACAAGTTTTAAAACATTGCTTTCTTATTTTGGCCTTACAACACCTGATTCATTTACCAAGTATGACCTGGATAGAGTTGCCATGTGACTTGTACATTTTTATAAAAAGTGTGTTGAGTTTGAATAAAATCGTAGTGCCCTATGAGATGAGTCCCAATTTAAGTCTTAATGCTTGTATTGGGACACTTTGTGGAAGTCGTAATGAAGGCCGCCATAAGACTCTCTCAAATCTATCGAGTCAAGATCTTTGATTATCAAAGCAGGTTTCTTGGGCATATGTGATTGAAGGTATTATTGACAAAGGTATTATTGACGTTTTATAAATTGTGATTAAACCCAATGAGTATCCTGAAGTTTGTTTTGATGTATGAGAATTTAGCTTTAATTTTTGTGGCCACATCTAGGTAACATAGAGGGGGCACTGCTGAGTAGCCGCGCAAGATGGCATCTTTTCTTTGACCTCCATGCTGTGGCGGTGCATTATATCCCAAGTGTTGCTCTGGTCCTGTTCTGTGATGCCCTACCTCAACCCGCCTGTCACTGGTGGAGGCTGCCCTGCTGGATGGCGGCTGGCTGTTCTGGGATCCCTCTCCTCTGCTCGTAGCCCGACCACTGTGGCTATGCCAGTGCATCCCTGCTGGCCGACACGTTTCTGAATGCACTACAGCGCCTTTGTAGCCACGCATTGGTGCTGCCTCTGAGGAGGCAGGGCCATGTACAGAGCCTGGATGCCAGTGTGTATGTGATGCTCTGCAGGTGGGGGTTCGCTGTTAGGGCCAATCATGAGTGCCGAGTAGAGCCCACACTACGTGCACCCAGTTCGTATTGGATTTAGTACCCTGGCAGACTGCTCTCGATTTCCTCATCACACACGCTAACACGACTCCAGGGATACCACTGGCCATTGCAGTGCTCTGTCTGCAGCTCACACCAGGGGTGTGGGGTGCAGGTATGACCAAGGCTACTAGCAAGAAGGTCGGCATCATGGATCATGTGATGAATCCAGTGAAGTCTTCACTGATCTCCCAGCGGTAACCTTCTCTCATGAGGCCAGTGAACGGCAGCCACTACCTGATCCTGACCCTGGGGGCGGCAATATGAGAGGTGCTAACATGGGAGGAGACAACCTCCGGGCAGATGATGGGACTACACCTGGAGAGACATGGTATCCCCCATATTTTCCGAAGAAGAACCACCCCATGCCTGAAACCCTCATGGCTTATTGCGATGTTTCCACGCTCTTTCCCAGGAAGAGCAGGGAACCCCCTTTGACTAAATCTAGGAAACCTCCTTGTTGTTCTAGTGGAATTACCTTTATCAATTCCACTTATCAACCCCTCAAAAGATCTTTGCATCAAAACCTTTTTTTGC
Organism: Ambystoma mexicanum; assembly: GCF_040938575.1. NCBI lineage: Eukaryota > Metazoa > Chordata > Amphibia > Caudata > Ambystomatidae > Ambystoma > Ambystoma mexicanum. The sequence continues at coordinate 384,305,089 of NC_090933.1, forward strand.
TCTTTGTAAATCCCCAAGTCAATCGTTGGACTTCTATTCCCAGAGTTCATAAAGTACTGCAACGAGGAAGACGAGAGATTGAGCAATGTGAAATAGAAAAGACTCTGAACCTAATTACCGTTCTGGTGTTCCGGTACACAATCCTTTATTTTGAAATTTTAGCAGCTGAAACTGAGAAGGAAAGAGCTGTTGTGTGCGACTGGCGAGAGAGCGTTGCATCTCCCTGTACGGAGCCGAGACAGATGAAGCCAGAACTGGTGTGGTGGAGCGATGCATAGCGCTGTCGGAGGAAGAAGAAACTGCTACACTGTGTAATACCTCGAGAACCTCAGGAGCCGCTAAAGACCTGCTGGGCATTCACAGAAGGTAAAAAGCAGTCTTTCCACTAACCGGAGCTGAGAGAACAGCAGGCAATACAGGAGGAAGCCACAGAGGTCTGCCGAACGAAGAAAAGTAGACTGCGCGTGAAAAGTTGAAGAGATCCCTTTACCGGCTAATCGCAGGAGAAGAAACCAACTCCGCCAGAGGCCAGTGAGTCCTCCTGAGAGCAACGGGGACACTGGGGTGTATCTGCATACACACTGGATGAAAACAATTCGGTGTTACTAATGTAAGGAAAAGCAGGATTGTGGACATATTGAGAAAAGGGTATTTGAATCTAAAATCAACCATTTTCTAATGTGTAAATTACACAGTGCCGATACAAAGCAAGCAGAACAAGGGAATATTTTGGAAGGATACATTATCAAATCTCGTATATAAAGAACCTTTGGAACAGGCGAGAGACCCAAATAAGCAGAAGTGTTGTCAGGAGAGTATACCAGGCAGTATTAAGTGTATGAAACAAAAGACCTGATAGGAAAATGTACCAGGCAATTGGGAAAAGGATTGTGTGAAATAAAGAACTGTTCACACAGAAGCCAAAATTGTGAAGCCAACAAAGATTGGTGTGTTAGTATTGCACTTGGTCAAGAGAGACCCCAAAGAACAGTTATGAAAGACAAACATTGTGAAAACCAAACAAAGTTCGGTATGTGAATGCTATCTTTGGCACAGGAAAACCCATGGAATTGTTTGGAGAGAAATTGCAATTGTGAAGGTAAACAGTTGCTGTTCAAGTGTTATGCTTGCCCAAAGAACTGTTTTTGAGGGAAACCAAGATTGTGAAACCAGACAGTTTTTGGGCAAGTATTATACTTGGCCAAGAGAAGCCCAAAATACAGCTGTGTGTGAAAACCCCTCACGGAGTAAAAGAATCCAGGGGAAGGGAACTACCCTCTGGAGTCAAGAACGTCCTCCTTGATGAAACTTTTGTTTGTTATTTTTCCTCTATGAACACTTTTCCAAACCACCAAAGGTCAACAACATTTCCCCTTTTTTCACCTTGGAGGTTAGTTTTAGTGTGAGGATCAGGATAGAAGTTTGGACACTGGACAGTTTTTGGTCTGACACCCTTACGCAGACAGATCCTTAGTTTTGGTTTTAGGTAGGGAAAATCCTCTTCGTGCAGAGACAGCGAGGTATTGCAGGGACAGAAAGGCCTTTTCCCAACCCCATTTCTTTTAATAAAATGTTTTAACCCAAACTATGACTGCCTTGTGTTTGCCTCATTTCTGACCCCTCACAATCATCATACTAGAGAAGCCCTCAAGTGTGATTCCCAAGGAACAACAAACCATGTTCACCAGTATGGCTTTGCCCCCTGCATGCTCTCCTAACATGCAGCAGGTACTGGACTCAATGCAGAAGGTGGTTGACGCAGTAAACAATAAGCTACATGATATAACACTCAACGTTGCCACCATTCGTGCACAGCTGAAAAGAGAAACCTCGAATTAAAAAATGCAGAATTGGCATCGCTGGGAATACCATTCACAAATTACAGAGCACCCTCAACACATTGGTCAAAGTGAAATGCAAGGATCTGCAGTCATGCTCTTGCTGAAATATCTGCATCGTTGTGGTCCCGTAGGGGACACTACACAGTAATATGGAATGGGCGGGCGGTGGAAGACCTTCTCAGGAAGATTTTGGGCAACCCAATGCTGACACCACACTTCCCGCTTGAGAAGGCATATTGCGCAGTGACCGGACCTAAATTAGGAGACTATCCATGTCCGATTTATAGCGTGGGTGCTAAACTGCAAGGACATGCATCTATTTATGAAATATGAAAGGGACCTGAAGGATCCTCGGGCTCGAAATGACATGGCATTCATCTCTATCCAGACTTTTCCACAGTGGTACAGTAGGAATGCCACTCATTTTTAGTAGTCAAACCTCTATGCAAAAGGAAGATACAGTATGCAATGTTGTTCCCTGCAAGGTTAAGATTCCAATATGAGAACAAGATGTGATTTTTCACATTTCCTGGTGAGGTGATCTCAGTTATTGAAACTAAGAGCCCTACACCGAAAGAGTCTGCCTCAATGTCTCTTCATTGGGTTAGTTAGTTGGATCATGCACAAGTATGTTTTCTTCTATTTACTCTATAGATTGCATGCAGTTGTTAAGTAACTATACTCCTATTCTGGATCCTCTTGTGTATACTTGTTTAGGTGCCACTAAGCATAGCAGCAGAAAGGCCCTATGCAAATGCTTTGGTTCAGTTTATGCTATGTTCTAATTGGGTGGGTAGCATACATTGCTACGGTTAGGGTGTAAGCGGGGGTATGATATGGGTGTTCTGTTAGGAGAAAAGTGAAAATTGCTCTTTGTGGTTGCAAGGTAAAGGCATACTGCGACAAACATATGTTTGGCTCTATATTGTGTTCTTCTGCGAGTACCCTGGCGCAGTCACCTGAGAAGGAAAGGAAAATCACTTTCTTGAGTTGGAATGTGAGGGGCGAATATGTAATCCTGTTAAAGCTCATAAGAGTCTGGCACAGGTGAAAAGAAATGCGATCCAAGTACAGTTTTTTCTGGTGACTCGTACAATGGATCAACAACCTAAAGCGTTTGTGAAAAATTGGGGCGGATACCTCTACTATACGTTCTCCTCAACTCATGCCAGAGGAGTGATGACTTTGATTGTTCCGTCGCAACAATTTATGGCACTAGACAATAATATTGACATGTCCGACTGATACGTAATAGTGCATGGTACACTTAATAGGAGGGAAGTTTTGTTGGTTAATGTGTATGGGCCAAACACTGACAACCCAGAATTTCATGAAAAGGTCTTCCACATATGTATGTCTTACCCCACGGCAGCTGTAATTTGGGGTGGAGATATAAACACTATACTAGATGTAATTAACAACGGCACATGCAAAACACACAACGTGTTGTCCAACTCTGCCACACCATTATCAATAGTGGTCTACACGATGTGTGGCGGGTCCTGCATGGGGAGGACAGGGAATACATTTATTACTCCTCAGAAGAGAATTGCCCGGCATTTCTGTGCTGGACTGCCCTTGGGCAGGACAAAGATTGGTATGTAGTGGACATTTCTCTTCTGTGAAAAGAATGGTGAGCTAAAGAATCTGACACTCTAACACTGGGTATATGCCGGTAGATAGAGAAACTCCCAGAACCCCCTTTGTTTGTGCATATTAAAGTAACTTTGTATTTTCACCCTAAGTTACTAGGGTAATCCAGACGGGAACCCTTGCTCACTGTTCTTAGCCACAGCTCCACCTCACTGACCAGGCCGAAACACGTGTCTGGGGTTGCTGTTGGTACTCTTGTTCAGAAGAGAATTGCCCGGCATTTCCGTGATGGACTGCCCTTGGGTAGGACAAAGACTGATATGTAGTGGAAATTTCTCTTCTGTGAAAAGAATGGTGAGCTAAAGAATCTGGTTGAGGCTCTAACCCGGGATATCGGCCAGTAGATGGAGTAACTCCCAGAACCCCCCTTGTTTGTCCACACCATTATCAACATCGGTCTACATGATGGATGGCGGGTCCTGCATGGGGAGGACAGATAATGCATGTATTACTCAGTTAATGACATGCAATCTCTGATCGATTGATAGCAAGAGGCGTTTCATGCTTCCCCCTTGGAAGCTATGAAACCGCTGGAGGCTCCATTGATAAGTCCATTACGTGCTTTGCCGTTCCTGTTTTAATGGTCTAGTGGATTTCCCAGATGGCCGCCGCAACTATATCCTGCCTTTTCTGATGCTTGCCGGTGCTTTGCAACCTTTGTTCCACGTTGGTAAGATGCTAGTTCGTTCTACCTCTGGAGCCAACGCTCCATTCTGTTTTTCTACCCTTTGCTGATTTGTCTGTGTTCCTCCGCTCGCTGGGTTTTCTGCTCTCCTGCATTCTCGCAGGCTCCCCTTTGTCCACCCGTTTTACGGGTCTTTTCTTTCCTCCTTATCTGTTGCCAGTCTTCCCGGGTCTCGCCCCGGTGTCCCCGTCTCTTCTCTCCTCCCTCTTTGGCTTCTCCTCCCTCCGTTGACTTCTCTCCTTGTCACCCGAGCTCTGGATCCGCTCTCCTTCTCGCTCTCTACATTGCTGCTTACCTGGGTTTACTTTAGTCGCACTACTCCGTTGAGGCCCCCGGGTACAGCTGTGCTTACCTCCCCTTTTTTGGTTCTGAATTCTAATTACCTTGAGTGACCATCAGCATCAGACTGTTTTTGGGGATCCTTCTGCTCACCATTCTGAATATTTCTTATTCACTGTCGCTGCTTTTTTGATCTTTCAAAGCACATTATTTTCGTCTTTCCTATGTTTATCTCCAGGTCCTTCTTATCGATGCAATTCTAGAGACGTTCCAACTGTTGCTGGAGGCCAACTGGAGTTCGGTCTATTATGACCAAGTCATCAGCATACAGTAGTCTATTTAGATGGACTCCTCCTATGTATGGTGGGAAGGAGCTGACCGAGGCCTGGGTTTGCTTAATGTCAGCCAAGAAAATGTTAAACCAGGCTGGGGCCATTGGACAGCCTTGTTTTAGGCCTCTAGCGGTGTGGATCTCTGACAGGAAGCCAGACCGGTTCAACCGTACTTTCATGGGTGTTTGAGTGTAGTGCGATCAGTGGTTCCAAAATGGATTTTGGGCAGATCATTTTTCCCACAAGTGTTGTCGCCCTACTTGGCCGAAAGCCTGAACGTGGTCCACAAAGGCCACAAAAATCCTTAGTTTGCTCTCCCATCCCCTGCACTTAGAAGAATGATGTTGACAGATGTGCCAGAACTGCAGTTTATAGATAGACTGATGATAGCCAAGCGGTATGGGGGAGGCGGACAGACGGGCCGTCGACTTGCAAGGCTGGTCAAGGCAGCATCGGGGAGCAACACTTTCTCACATATTGCGTCGGAAGAAGGGACAGTGGCACAAACACAAGCTGATATCAACAAAGTTTTTTCAATCTATTTTACTCTGTCCAGTATATGGCAACTTACCCTCTCGAGAAGCCAGCACTATGTTGCCATCCCTGTTGACACTAAAGGAAATTAAAGCACCCGTTCATGATCTACCTGGTGGCAAGGCGCTGGGATTGTATGGCCTAGTGGCTGAGCTTTATAGTGAATTCCAAGAGATAGTATCCCTGTACCTATTACAACTCTGGGAGGAGTCTCTGGAGAAAGGGATGCTACCGGACACATTGTGAGAAGCCATAATACTACTCCAGTCAAGGAATGCGGCTCCTATTGCCTGTTTTCCTTTTAATAAATGTAGATGCCAAGGTTTTCCAAGGTAATTGTGACCCGGCTTATCCCACATGTTGTACACTCTGACCATTCCGGGTTTATTCCAGGCTGCTCTACCACCTTAAATGTAGGTAGACTGTTCAATGTCTTGTATAGAACCAGAGGCACAAGCAGCCGCATTTCCTTTTATATATGCAGAAAGACTTTGATATGGTGGTACTGGACAATTATGGATTTGGTCCCAATTTAATTTCGTGGATTAGGCTACTGTATACGCAGCCATTTGCGACAGAGTGGCCAAATGGTGTATTGTACCCATTCCTCAGCCTGGCTGTGGGGCACTCTGCAGGGGTGTTCCTTCTCACCATTATTTTTTGCTTTAGTGATTGAGCAACTGGCAGTTGTTATTAGGGATAAGTAACGGAATATGGCCATTAGGCAAGGGTGGACCGTGGAAATAATTTCGCTTTATGCAGACAACATTCTCCTTTGTCTGTTACCCTGGGAAAAATGTTGAGGCATTTATACAGGAAGTGGTAAATTTTAGCAAATTCTCTGGTCTCCATCTAAACAAGTCGAAGTCTAAAATATTCCCTCTGACAGGACTGAGGGGCCAGCCAATAAGGGGGTCGCTGGAGAACAGTAGATGCGATTAAATATTTAGGTATATTATTATCCCGCTCCTATAATCACATCTTTGAACAGAATTACGTGACATCCGTGTCCCATTTATGTTCCAAGATGTTGCGTATGGCGGCTCACTATGTCGCTGTTGGGTAGAATTTGGCCCTCTAAAGATGTCGGTACTTCTGAATCTATTTTATATTCAGAATATCTCAATGTGGCGTGGCCGGGCCTTTTTTAAGCAACTGGTTGGTGTGTGCAGAGTTTATATGGTCGAAAGGCCAGGCCAGGAGGAAGTGGTCGGAGCTGATGGAAACTTTGAGCTATATCATCTAGTGGCTCAAGCCCAATTTGCTTCCTACTGGCACGGAACCAAAGGCTCCCTTTGAGGGGGCCAGAAATGTGAGATGGACAACTGAATACAGGTTTTTCACAAGTAGCCATTTTATTAACTTATATGGGTTGGATAAACACCTCACTTTCCTTAACCTAACCAGGGTTTCCCTACCTATGAAACTAAGACTAAATGAAAAAAAACTCTAACATCAAACGGCATCTGTCTCTCACACATATATATACACACACACACACACACACACACACACAACACTTCCTTACAGGTATTTGGATGGCTGTTCACCTCAACAAAATAATAGTTAAATCCACACAAGGTTTTATTTAGCCTGGGTTGGTTCTCCCTTCCTCAGGATTAGAACAGGATCTTTCAACTCAGAGTTATAGTCAAAGAAGTTCTTTTCAATAATCCAGTTCTGGTTCAAAAGCAAATACAAAGGTTCTTCAAAAATCCATTTCTGTTTCAAAAGCAACACAACGTCCCTCTTAATGGCCAAGACTTCCTTATAACAAAAAGTTTCTTCACTCCATGAAGTTTCCACTTAATAGTTGGATTGTTCCACGTCATGCCAAGTTCATTATTTGACAGCACACGTGTGAAATTTCCACAACTCTTGCTTACCAAATCACGAAGCTTTATCTTCAAACTGTCAGTCGGTATTTCAAATTAACTCCTCTGCTTTAGTAAACAACTGGATTCAACTCTCTTTCATAAACAACAATGTTTCGTCAGAATGGTTTTGCCACAGTTCATCAAAAATCTTAGTGGACTTTATACTTTCATTTTACAACCACTTTCCACCATAATGCAGTACTTCCATATTTTCTTCCTAGACCACTAACCTGTCAAGACTAACCACTAACAGTCCCTTTCCCGGTATACTCTCCTACCAGAGTAAAAACTCCTACCACTAGTACTGCTAAAAATTACTCTGTTATGTGGCTTGCTTCAAACTTCAAAGAAAGTCTTTGAGTTTTTCCATCATTGAGATTCACAACTTCTTTCGCAAGGATGCAATACACATTGATGCTGTTTGTCCCACTGGTATGTTTGTCAATTGTAATACAGGTTAAGTTTCTCTCCCCCTAAAGACTTTCTAAATGGAGGTCTTCTGTCCTTACACCTCTGGGTTTCTACTACCACACCAGTAAACTGCTGACAATGGGCCTCATTACGAGGTCAACTGTAACCTGTAGGTGCTATCGGCGGGTTGTCGCCGACCTCGTAACACCATTTCCGCCACCTGATATCCTGGTGCCACTGGGATATTGCAAGTCCCAGTGGCCCGGGATGTCAGACGGCGGGAACTTTTTCGCAGAGTCGCATAGGACTCTGTGGGAATGGGGACACTGAAGCACCAGCACTATTGCTAACAATGCCGGTGCTTCTGTGAAAACCATCCCTGCAGGGGCCAGCGCTCCCTGCAGGTCAGACCTTCCCTTGAGCCCCAGACCCTGCAGGCATTCTTGTAGTCTGGTGGCCCGGAAAGGGTGCCAGTACGTTGCTACCAGCACACTTATTTCCACACCACCAGGCTTTTAATGAGGCCCAGTGTTGCTTATTCACATTTCTTTCTTTTGGAAAATGATTTTCCATTCTTCTTTGGCTTAGGCAATGCTGGTTTTTATTGAGTTCCAATATTACCTCCTCTTTGCTTTGGCAATGCTGGCTGCAAAACATGAGCCCTTCTTTACTTTGGCAATGCTAGTTACATTCCTTTTTCTCCTGCTTACCTCCAATGTGCCTATTGGGTCACAAATACTTTAATTTGTCATTTCGGTATTCAATATGACTGTTAGCAGCCAGCGGTCTGGTATGAAGACCAATGCGCATCCACTTGAGCCGCTGATGCTTGTCTTTTCCTAGCACTGGTACTGGAAGTTTGATGGCTCCACTCTCACCTGCGTTGATTTAAACATGAGCTTCTCCAGTGAATCCCAACCACCGGAGCAGGACGCTGCAAAGGGTGAGCCCCTCTCTCCCACGGGACGGCCCACAGCTGCACTGCTTCCCACTGAGCATCCTCAGCGGGAAGTCCCGGCTTCTACGACTCTGACAGGACTGCACTCCGTTGCAATCAAGTCGTCGTTCATGGCGTCTGCTTTCCACTCCTTCCACTGCTGCTGCTCACTTCTCCTACTTCTAATGGCCTGCATCTGAAGGGGCCTTAAATATTCAAAAGTGCCCCTGAGGTGTGGGTCATTAGGACCACTAGCCTGCACATCATAGTTCTGCGCCTCTAAGCTCCTCTTCCTCGCCCCAATACCTAGGGAATTATGGGACTGGAAGTCCCTAATGTTCTTTTTATAAAACTTCTTGCATTGTTTAAATGTTTTTGGAAACACATTTTGAGGGGAGTCTTGTAAAGGAATCAATGATTGATTCCTTGGCTTTATAGTGCACACCTAAGGGTGAAACGTAACCCTTAAAAGTAGGAATGTGTTCTCTGATTCCTACATATACTATTCCCCGGTTGATTAAGGGTTTTTACATCCAACAATTTGGATCGTTTTGGGAAGGGAAGCTTTACTCTGAGTACAGGCCATTCAATATCCTTGTATCATGAAAATCTTTCCCTTTGAACCCAATCTATACTGTGTCTCTCCTAGCGCAGCCGTCCAGCTAATATCACCCTCAGGGTTAGAATCAGGTAGCGTCTGCCTTCCCCAGGCCACCCGGGAGATTTTAGGAAGGGATTTTGTGAGGACTCTGCAGGATACATCACACCACTCCCTCACGTTAAACTAGAGCAAGTGCTTGTTGTCAGTCACTTTGATCTTTGTTAGGTGATCACTACAGCCCCACAGTCCACGCGACTTCCTGGGACCCATGCTATTTGCATGGAGAAACCTCCTTCATATGTTAGATGATACCGTTCCGTATGAGAAACATTTTATGGGCGGGGGTCCCGTTCTGTCCCCCACCATGGACCGTATAATTGGAAGAACCTGGAAACCTGCTTGCTTACTCACTTTGAGAGATGTTTGAGGGCTGCTTTATTGAACGGGGCAGCATTAAAACCAGGGTGTGAGATAACCCGCTACAAATGCTGCATTATCTATGAATGTGATCCATATTTAAGTCACACTGGCAATTTCCAAATGAGCCTTCCCCCAGTCCATATCCTTCTCCTTGGTCGCAGTCCATATCCTTCTCCTTGGTCGCAGTCCCTATCCTTCTCCTTGGTCGCAGTCCCTATCCTTCTCCTTGGTTGCAGTCCCTATCCTTCTCCTTGGTTGCAGTCCCTATCCTCCTCCTTGGTCGCAGTCCCTATCCTCCTCCTTGGTCGCAGTCCCTATCCTCCTCCTTGGTCGCAGTCCCTATCCTCCTCCTTGGTCGCAGTCCCTATCCTCCTCCTTGGTCGCAGTCCCTATCCTCCTCCTTGGTCGCAGTCCATATCCTCCTCGTTGGTCGCTGCCCTTATCCTCCTTCCTCCCCAGTACGTTGCAGCTCCCCTCCCACCCCCTGGACAGTTTCAACTCTCGTGAGCGGTTGCAGGTCTCCCCGCCCGCCCTCCCCCCACCCCCGGTTGGTTGCAGCTCTTCCCATTTGTTCTTTACCCCATGGGAGCCTTTTGTGCAGTATGGTGATTGAAATTGCTGGCTATGTTGTGTAAGACCTCTTTGCTTCATTGAAGTGGTAGCCTTCCTCGCCCAGTGCAGAGACAGGAAATTAAGTCATGGGTGTACCTAAAGCGACTATCATTGATTGGACAGCTGCTCAGTGTTTGAATGTGACCGGGCCTCCCATTGGTGGGCTCGGGTCGCCCTAGCCTAGGATTTCATATGTCAGAAGGCGATCTGGAGCAATTCTGCTGTCGCCTGCTTGAGCCAAGTATTCGAAGACGCTGCCGCACGGGCAACCCCCAATGACCAACTCATCCACCGCAGGATGAAGCACAATGGGAGACATTCCACGGTGCCAACCTCGCTTGAAGTGGTGGGCCTAAGCAGTTCAGAATCCTGCAGCAGTGAGGTTGTCCTCCTGGAGCTCTGATGAGTTGTGGTCTTGTATCTGAAGCATAGTATTCTGAATGAGACTTTTCCTGTTGCTGTGATCTTGTTCAGCCTTGTCCTTTGAATCATGTCCTACTATGGTATGGTATTGTTTCTTTATATAGCACCTATACACAGGCAAGTGATTCAAAGCGCTCAAGGTCCTTCAGCATTGTGGGAGTCATCACAGAGATCTTACAGTAGCTTTAGCCAATTCCAGCATGTGGTGGTCGATATCCAGTAGCTTTGTGGTGGAGCTGCGGAATCACACTCAGCTTTCAAAGTTTACATCCTACGACCACTCGACCTCCAGCTCTGCAACAAATGGTAAGAGCCTATGGCCCAAATAGCCCAAACCTCGCTGGGATTGTTTGTCTTGATGGGGGATCAAGGAGCTGGGTTGCCAACTTGTTCAGACACGCCACCCTTCTCTCATGTCACACATTGCAGCCACCTGGGCCTGTCGTTTAGGGCTATAACCTTCGCCTGGGCATCCTGTTTAAGGCCCTCCTGGATGAGTGGGATAGGTATTTGCCCCCTTCCCAGGAAACTTAACTGTTTTTTTACAAACTCATTATCCTGACCTTAATACTACTGCAAATCCGACCCCTATTGCTTCCTATAGAAGAAATTGGAAATACCTTGCAAGCATGGATGGGCATGGGCGGAAAAGGAAGGAGTTGGACCCTGCTGTGGTGGTGTGGGCTTGCATGCTGGCAGAGATTGTGTAGGTGCTGCATGGGTTTCGGAAGTAATGGCTACATTATAGCCAGATTTGTCCATTGGCCGCAGGCTGTGGTGTTCTCCCAGTGTCCCATGAGGTTTCTTGGTGGTGCTGGATCTTGCTGCTGTTCGCGGGTCGCATCTGCTGTTCTGAACTCTGTTGTTCTGGATACCTCCCCTCACGCTGCTGGATTGGACTTTTGCCTTCAGTCCATCGTCCTACTGTACTTGCCCAAGGTACTTCCTTGCTTGTCCGATATGATGAGCCTGGAGTCCGGTGCTTCTTGGGCTTGCTTCAGTTTTTTCGGCCTTTGCCCTGGCATTTGTCTCTTAGAGGTGTCCCAGGTGGCCCAAAGAAGCCTGGTGTGTTGATAGGTCCTCCTTTGCTGCTGGTACAGTTTTCCACACTGGCTGATTTTCATATATCGCTGCCACAATGTGATGCTGCATTTCTGTCTCTTGATCAATTTTATTGCCATAATCATCGGTATTTAGCCTACTCGCTGGCAGGGCTTTCTGTGCTGGCTGTTTCTTTATGTAGGTCTAACCTGACAATAGCTTACTGCAAAATGTAGTTTTTGGCTTAATCTCCTTAACAGTTAACTAGGTGATCGCTTCATATTTTTCTTTTTTGGTATTTATTCTGTTTTCTCTCGTCTTTTATGATTATGCATGGTTTCATAACTACTGTATGACTTCGTTTTGTAAAGTGCTTTGTAGAATTACCATACAATAATAATATAATTAAACCAGCCCCATGTACCAATATAGGGTTACCTACCTTGAACATTGGTAAGCTCTGTTCCTAGGATAGGGCTTAGACTCATTAGGGTTAATATGTAAGGGGTGGTTTTTCCTTGTTCGATTAGAATGCCTGAGGTACAGTGTTTAACATCCCCTCCACCCCCCACTTTAGATTGTTAAAGATTTTCTGTTTAAACAGTGTGAATTCTATTGGGTGCTGTCCCATTATGGACCCCAAACTGTGAATGCATGTGTATATATTGCTTTTACTTGTGTGATGAAGCTGATGTCATCACTCCTTTCCTGGGGTAGCCTCATCTCATGTGGCCAGGTATGGCAGCTGCTGCCTGATCCTGACGCTGGGGGTGGCTATATGAGGGATGACCACAAGGGGGGGGAGGCAATTCTCAGGTGGAAAACATGGCGTCCTCAGAACCAGTCGCATACCCCCATTCCTTTTTAGGGATGTTCCCTCCCTTCCTCATTCCTTGATGCATATTGTGGCATACTCCCTGAACCACTAACGAAGTCTACTTCAATTATTCCACAATACTCCCCTAAAGACTAGGTTATTAACAACTGAGGCGAGGAAGAAGCCCGGAGCAGTGATGATTACTCCCAATGAAGTAAAATGTCACCTTTCTCGATATCACATCAGAAACAATACAACAACTGAGATGTGAAAGAGGCAAGGAGTGATGACTCAGCACGAGAACAGTGAGCAGCGGTCTAGTCGCTGGGAAAATTCCATTGGCCCAACCTGGTTTAAAACCATAACGGGAAGATGAGCGTGGAGTTCTCCAGCTCACGGTTGAACAAGGTACTGGCGGTGGCGCAGACACCTTTTGAGGTGCGAAAGGGCAGCCTGGTGAGCACCCAGCTTTGGAGAAGCTGGCAGGAGGCATAGCGTGAGGAAGCAAGTTGTGCTTCCTGAATGTTGCTGAGGTTGGGACGCCGTCCATATTGCAGATGCTTACCGAAGACGCTGACGGCAGCAAGGAGAGCCGCGTGAGCCAGAGAAACACCTGACGAGACGGCATAAACAAAGCCGGTGAGCCCAGCCAGGGAAAGGGTTGGGACGCCAAAGCACTGTCGGGCCGTGTCACAAAGTTCCTAGACAGCGGGGCTGGTGTCTGGGACCCTCAATACAACTTGGGCAAGACCAAGGAGGGAAACCAGAGAGAGACATTGTATGCTTATTTTTATTGGCATTTACAACATAACCGGCACCGGGGTGCCAACAGTAACCATTCCCCAAAACTCCCACCCCCAGGTACATCATCTCGTCATAGGAAACGTTCAAAGTATCGGATCCCCGGTATTGTAGTGCACTTTATTACCCAGTCATATTTCCCTCCCTTAGATGTCTGACCCATATCGGGCTCTTCCGAATCTTGCTGGCAGTATTTCAACACTGTCGTCCCTCGTTGCCTTCTTATTCGGTCGGAGATAGCGTTGGATCTCCGTCCCTGTTTTGGGAACACCCAATCGGATATTGTATGTTAGGGCCCCACATCACAACCCTTCCTTTGGCAAGGATTAGGATCAGCCCTATCAGTTTCCGTGTGCTTCAGGGAATCATTTTGGTATGCCCCAACAATACCATCAACGGGTCTGGCCCTGTACTCTTCCCCGGTATGCCAGTGATTGTCTCAAAAACCTGTTCCCAAAACCGCTGTGTAGGAGGGCACTCCTACACCAAGTGTAGGAAGTCAGCTGAGGCATAATCACATTTGGTCCATTTGTCTGAAGTGTCTGGCAAGAAAGCCATGAGTTGGGCCGGTGTATAGTAAAACTGATGCAAATATTTAAAATGGATTAGTTTGAATCTCGCGATGGTAGCCCCTTTCCTCGTCCCCTCACAACAGTACTGCCACACCTCCCCAGAAATCTCCTGCCTCAGAGCCAGCTCTCATTTCACCCGGTGGGGAGGCTTTTGTTTCATCTTTGAGGTTGAGGCTCAAGGCATACATCACTGAGGTCAATCTGTTGCCGAGGTTGCCTGAAGTAGTTTGTGACATTCCTCAAGCAACCACAAACTTCTCCCATATTAAAGAAACAGTTGTCACATGGCCACCCTCAATCTATAATATTGAAATACATCCAGTGCTGATAATTCCCCCTTTTCCTTCAATTCAACCAATGTTACAAATGACCCGTTTGGAAAGAGATCGCCATAGCAGGTCACCCACAGCCACTTCATTAGGGCGACAAAGCTTGTGTCCTTGGTGATGGGGATTCTCGGTGTATGTATTATCGGTAGTTTGGGGGAGTATAGAACCTCCCCTTTGGCCTTATGCTCTAAACTAATCCATGCCTTGCATGTGACATCTACCATGTTGTGTGCCTGATGTGTTCTACTGGGTGCAGTGAGGATGATAGATCGCAAGAGTGATGGTGCTGCCAGTGCTCTTTCCACCTCCACATGTCTCATATCCCCCTGTTGCTCAAACCAGTAGAGGAGGAACCCTGCCTTTGCTACATCATGTTTCAAATTCTGGCAGTGCGAGACCCCCCTCATGTAAAAGCGCCACTAGCTTGCCCCAGGAGACCCTAGGTTGTTTGCCCGCCCCCATGAACTGAAGTAGCGTGGATTTTAATTCCCGAAAATACTCTCTGGGCATCAGTAGGGGAACATCAAGAAAAACGTATAGAAACCTGGGAAGCAGTGACATTTTAATCAGAGATTCTACCATATAGGTTAAGAGGCAGATTCACCCATCTATCCATTGCTGTTTTGGCATGTCCCAAAGCTTTATGATAATAACTGTCATACACAACAGCGGTATCCCTTGCTATGTTGATCCGAGGTAACCGGTCTGGACCATGTGCCATTGAAACCCCCATCCATCCAAATATTGTTCCACAGTGTTGGTTAATGGAAACAGGACTGATTTGGTGGTGTTCACTTTCAATCCTGAGATGTCCCCGAATCGTTGGACATCCCACATGATCAGATCGAGGTTGCGTCTGGGATCAATGATGAATAGCACCGTATTGTCTGCGTACAGAGAGCACTTTGTGATTATACAGTTGAACTCCACGGTGCAGGTGAGCCTCCCATATGTGCTCCGCGAGTGGCTCCATTGCAAGAGCAAACAGTAGAGGCAAGAGAGGACACCCCTGTCTGGTGCCCGTTCCCAGCAATGTAGTTGGTGTGAGTTGCCCGTTCACCCGCACCCTAGTGACCGGCCATGTATAAAGAAATGACACCATGGTTATGAATTGTTCCCGCAGCCATGAGTGATGACTCAGCACGAGAACAGTGAGCAGCGGTCTAGTCGCTGGGAGAATTCCATTGGCCCAACCTGGTTTAAAACCATAACGGGAAGATGAGCGTAGAGTTCTCCAGCTCACGGTTGAACAAGGTACTGGCGGTGGCGCAGACACCTTTTGAGGTGCGAAAGGGCAGCCTGGTGAGCACCCAGCTTTGGAGAAGCTGGCAGGAGGCATAGCGTGAGGAAGCAAATTGTGCTTCCTGAATGTTGCTGAGGTTGGGACGCCGTCCATATTGCAGATGCTTACCGAAGACGCTGACGGCAGCAAGGAGAGCCGCGTGAGCCAGAGAAACACCTGACGAGACGGCATAAACAAAGCCGGAGAGCCCAGCCAGGGAAAGGGTTGGGACGCCAAAGCACTGTCGGGCCGTGTCACAAAGTTCCTAGACAGCGGGGCTGGTGTCTGGGACCCTCAATACAACTTGGGCAAGACCAAGGAGGGAAACCAGAGAGAGACATTGTATGCTTATTTTTATTGGCATTTACAACATAACCGGCACCGGGGTGCCAACAGTAACCATTCCCCAAAACTCCCACCCCCAGGTACATCATCTCGTCATAGGAAACGTTCAAAGTATCGGATCCCCGGTATTGTAGTGCACTTTATTACCCAGTCATATTTCCCTCCCTTAGATGTCTGACCCATATCGGGCTCTTCCGAATCTTGCTGGCAGTATTTCAACACTGTCGTCCCTCGTTGCCTTCTTATTCGGTCGGAGATAGCGTTGGATCTCCGTCCCTGTTTTGGGAACACCCAATCGGATATTGTATGTTAGGGCCCCACATCACAACCCTTCCTTTGGCAAGGATTAGGATCAGCCCTATCAGTTTCCATGTGCTTCAGGGAATCATTTTGGTATGCCCCAACAATACCATCAACGGGTCTGGCCCTGTACTCTTCCCCGGTATGCCAGTGATTGTCTCAAAAACCTGTTCCCAAAACCGCTGTGTAGGAGGGCATTCCTACACCAAGTGTAGGAAGTCAGCTGAGGCATAATCACATTTGGTCCATTTGTCTGAAGTGTCTGGCAAGAAAGCCATGAGTTGGGCCGGTGTATAGTAAAACTGATGCAAATATTTAAAATGGATTAGTTTGAATCTCGCGATGGTAGCCCCTTTCCTCGTCCCCTCACAACAGTACTGCCACACCTCCCCAGAAATCTCCTGCCTCAGAGCCAGCTCTCATTTCACTCGGTGGGGAGGCTTTTGTTTCATCTTTGAGGTTGAGGCTCAAGGCATACATCACTGAGGTCAATCTATTGCCGAGGTTGCCTGAAGTAGTTTGTGACATTCCTCAAGCAACCACAAACTTCTCCCATATTAAAGAAACGGTTGTCACAGGGCCACCCTCAATCTATAATATTGAAATACATCCAGTGCTGATAATTCCCCCTTTTCCTTCAATTCAACCAATGTTACAAATGACCCGTTTGGAAAGAGATCGCCATAGCAGGTCACCCACAGCCACTTCATTAGGGCGACAAAGCTTGTGTCCTTGGTGATGGGGATTCTCGGTGTATGTATTATCGGTAGTTTGGGGGAGTATAGAACCTCCCCTTTGGCCTTATGCTCTAAACTAGTCCATGCCTTGCATGTGACATCTACCATGTTGTGTGCCTGATGTGTTCTACTGGGTGCAGTGAGGATGATAGATCGCAAGAGTGATGGTGCTGCCAGTGCTCTTTCCACCTCCACATGTCTCATATCCCCCTGTTGCTCAAACCAGTAGAGGAGGAACCCTGCCTTTGCTACATCATATGTTTCAAATTCTGGCAGTGCGAGACCCCCCTCATGTAAAAGCGCCACTAGCTTGCCCCAGGAGACCCTAGGTTGTTTGCCCGCCCCCATGAACTGAAGTAGCGTGGATTTTAATTCCCGAAAATACTCTCTGGGCATCAGTAGGGGAACATCAAGAAAAACGTATAGAAACCTGGGAAGCAGTGATATTTTAATCAGAAATTCTACCATATAGGTTAAGAGGCAGATTCACCCATCTATCCATTGCTGTTTTGGCATGTCCCAAAGCTTTATGATAATAACTGTCATACACAACAGCGGTATCCCTTGCTATGTTGATCCGAGGTAACAGGTCTGGACCATGTGCCATTGAAACCCCCATCCATCCAAATATTGTTCCACAGTGTTGGTTAATGGAAACAGGACTGATTTGGTGGTGTTCACTTTCAATCCTGAGATGTCCCCGAATCGTTGGACATCCCACATGATCAGATCGAGGTTGCGTCTGGGATCAATGATGAATAGCACCATATTGTCTGCGTACAGAGAGCACTTTGTGATAATACAGTTGAACTCCACGGTGCAGGTGAGCCTCCCATATGTGCTCCGCGAGTGGCTCCATTGCAAGAGCAAACAGTAGAGGCAAGAGAGGACACCCCTGTCTGGTGCCCCTTCCCAGCAATGTAGTTGGTGTGAGTTGCCCGTTCACCCGCACCCTAGTGACCGGCCATGTATAAAGAAATGACACCATGGTTATGAATTGTTCCCGCAGCCCCATCCATCATATTAGGGTAAACAGGAATAGCCACTCACTGAGTCAAACGCCTTGGTGACGTCTAGCAGGGCTGCTACTATTGGGACCACGAGTTGCACCGTCGAAATCAACCCAAACTTTCTCTGTAACCCGTAGGAGGTAGAACGCCCTGGTATAAAACCTGACTGTTCTGCTTGTACCATTGTCTGCATTAGGGTTGCCAGCCAGGAGGCCAATATTTTGGCCAAGACTTTGTTGTCTCGGTTGATGAGAGAGATTGGCCGATGGGAGGAGTAGTTTTTTTGAGGTTTATCTGGTTTAAGTAGTACCGCCACCACTGCTTCTCTCATGGCATTAGGCCGTTCCTCAGACTCTGTTGGTACATTTGCAGCAGGTAGGGACCAAGTTTATTTCCTATTGTTTATAAAATTCGTCCGTAAACCTGTCAGGACCTGGAGCCTTCCCGGACGGAAGGGATTTAATGGCGCTTAGCACCTCCTCCAGTGTCAATGGGTGACCCAGCCACTCCCTCTGCTCTTCTGTACACCAATATAGGGCCACCTGGTCTAGGTACTCTTCCATCTCCTGCTGGGGGTGGGGGGCCTGGGTTTGGGGCGAGTATAACTGCTATAGAACTGGAAAAACTCGGACTATTTCCGTGTCCGTGAATTTATCCACCCCCTGTTCGTCTATTGACAGAGCTCGACCCATGAGCTTATCCAATTTGGTTGCTCTCGCCAGCATCTTACTACGTTTCTGCCCCTCCCCGTAGTGCCGTATCGCTGCTCTCCCCATATGAATTTGGCCTCACTCAGTGCAAACTTGTTTAACTCCTGCAGGTGCTTCAGGATCTCTGCATGCTCTAGGTGTGATGGCATAGGTGTTACAGATTGTAGTGCCTGTATGCAATTATCCTTACTGACCAGCTCCCTCTTGATTTGTGGTAATATCCCAGAGTCCCTCGATATGCATTCCTCTCTGATTATGCATATGAAGCACTCCCACAGAGTCTCCGACGTCACTGATCCCACATTAGTTTCAAAGAACGTGTCTATTACCTCCGTTAGGCCATCTCGGAACACTGTATCTGTAAGACCTTCACTGTTAAATATCCAGGGTGGTCTCCCTTTCTCACGACCCGCTAATTCTACAGTCATTAACACCGGGGCATGATCTGATAATGTGCAGGCAAGAATTGTTATCACGGTAATCCTCTCCAGCAATGTATGTGAAACCAAAAGAAATCCAGCCGTGACGTGGAGTTATGGGCTGAGGAGTTTTGTGTGTATTGGTAGGTGTCCAGTTAAAGGATCGACTACAAAGGGCTGAAAACAAAAGGATCGATTTTTACCACAAAAACAGGGGTGGGGCGGACCCCCCCAAAAAAAATGTTAAAAAAAAAAATGTATCCTTTTGTTTTCGGTCCTTTTTGTGTCGATCCTTTGACCATTCGATCCTTTGTAGTCGATCCTTTGACCCTCAACCGTATTGGTATATTCTCCAATTCCTAATGCTCCATGCGTCCCCAATCTCCCATGACCTACATATGCCCTGTAATTTGTTGGACCCCTTGGTTGCAGGGTGGTGAGCATTCCTCGTCTGATCACAAACCGGGTCCATGACTGCGTTTAAGTCCACGCCCCAGATAATCTCCCCAGGTGGGACTCTCTGCATTTGAAGCTCAATCCAGTCTAGTGTCTCCACTTTGTCCTGGTTCGGGCCATAGTAGTTGACTAGGGTGTAGTGCTTACCTTGTAGGGTCCCTTGCACCACAAGGCCCCCCTCTCCTGATCCTTAATCACTGTGGTCTGGCAGCACCCAACTGAACCACTGAGAATGCACACCCCTCTTGCATACGAGGAGGAGTAGGAGGAGAAATATCTGTGGCATCCCCAGCTTTTCCCAAATTTGGACTCTGTCCCCTATCCTGTAGGAACGCAATTCCGACCTGATGACGCTGCATATACAGCAGGACTTTCCAACACTTGGCTGGGCAATTCAGCACTCTTACGTTCCAGGTGATGTAATTAAGTGTTGCAACCATCGTGTTTTCCATATAACAAATTTCTCCCAACCATCTCGGGCCACGAGTAGACCACCCTCTTGCTCCCCGGGTATTGACCATTGCTGGGTACCTTTATGATTCAGCTGTACCTTGAAGTTCGTACTCGTCCCTGCCCCCCCCCCTCCCACCGACAACCCCAATTCATCAGTACTCGGTCCCTCCACTGCCCCCCCCTGCCCTGGTCACCCCAACCTATCGGCATCATCCCTTTCCCATCCTGTGCACAGTTCCTAAGCTTGATGAGACGTACCGATATGCAGTGTTGAGAAAAAAAAAAGCCTACAAGTCCTGGCAGGAGAGTATACGAGGCAAAGCGAACTATATGAAAAGCAGTAACAGACACCATATCCAAGACCTGGCATGCGAGTACACAAGGCATAGTCCAGTATGTGTGATAAACTGCTGTAGAAAGAAAGCCTAAGGAAGAATCATGCATGTGAGACTTCAAGCTGTTATACATTTGGAAAGAACCTGCAGGAGAGTATACCAGGTGACCTGCAAGTCTGGGACCCGCACCCAATTTGTGAAACAGAAAAAAAAGTAAAAGGAGAATTCGAAGGAGGACTCGTACCCTTAGGATTGTAACATGCTTTGATTGTGAAGAGAAACCTGGGGAAGGGAGCCATTTGCCCAGGAGTTGATTGCAGTGTCCAAAGGAGAGTTATCCTTTGGAAATTTAAGAAACTTGATTATTCTTAGTTTTAACTTTTTGATATTGATAAAAGGAACCTGGGGAAGGGAGCCATCCCCTGGAACTGTGAACATTGGCCATTTGCAACTTTTTGGTTTGGATGTATACCTTTTTGTGTTGGATTGGAACATTTACACACTTTTCAAAACAAGAGACAATATACGTTAGAGCTTTCAGTTAGTTTTAGAGTGAAGGCCAGAATAGGATTTCAGACACAGGATGTATTCTTTCTTTGGGGCATCCTGACAAAAGACAGACCCATTAGTTTGGTCTAGGAGGGAACCGCCTCCTAGATTAGCGATAGTGAGGCATTTTCCACCACTCTTGTTATTTGATAAGTTTTGTAACCACAACAATAAGTCCTCTGTGTCCCTGTCTCATTCCTGGCTCCTCACACTTGCCTTTGGCATCTTTGACTTAATACATGTGCTTATAGAGTATTGTTGTACGTGCCTGTGTAAATAGACTACCGCTTGTCAAGATCTTGTATTTAATTCCACACCTCTGATCTTCTTAGTCTCAGCCGAACTGCTTGACCTTGTTATCAGGAGGCACCCAAGTTCAGACATCTGTATGAATCCTTTGCATGTCCACTTAGGTTGACCTCTGTAAACTGTGGTAGGTCAGAAGGGGATGGAGTCACTGGTGGCATTTTAACAATCCATTTTATTTTAATAATAAAGGAAAAGGCCGGTCTGTCCCTAAAAGTATGGTGTTTGCCGTACCTAAAGCAAATCTAACTAGGGTGCTCATAGTCAGTGAGAATGTCCAAAGTAATAAGTCCTCTGTCCCAAACTACCCTGTTCTGTCCACACTGTTCACAAAAACTCAAAGAAAAGAGGGGTCCTGGAGAATGACTCCCTTCTCCTAGACAGGCTTTTATAGCCTCAGCAAGTCTCTCTTGGGATGGCTTTTGGTGATTCTATGTACAAGTTCCTTTAATTCTCCAAACCAGTAAATGTCTTTGTTCCTCTGCATTGTCCAAGTCTTTCTGGGGCCTAGGACCTACTTTCCTTCAATGTTGCCTTCTTAAATACTGTCCCACTTGAGCCCTCCGCTCATCTACCTCCAACCTTTTTCGAGTGAGCCGGTTCGCCAAGCACAGATTTGGCGGGAGATCCCTTTCCTCAGCAGGTGCCTCTCTCTGGAACAGCCACCCTGTCACCCTCTGTCTTGAGCCTGAAATTCTCAAGTTCCGGAAACTCCTCAACACCTACATCTTCTCCTCTTCCCTCCCTCTCTCTCTCTCGCCCTACCCTGCTTACCTAGCACTCTGCTCCCCCTTCTTTCCCTCCTGCCACACAGTTTGACTGGCCGCCTGGTGTACCTCAAAGTCTCACAGGTCCCAGGCACCCTGCCAATCTTTCTGCACTTGCTGCTAGGCCCTACACCCCTCTGCACTTGTAATTAAAACCTTCAGAGCTGCTCTCTCTGCACTTAACCAGTCTCTACTGACTAGGCGCACCTGGTCCCCTGCACCTGCACGATCTGTATAAACCCTGCCTGTTGATCGTTCTGTCTGTTCTCCCTTGTCTTCATCCCTTAATGTGCACTTGAAAAAACGCAGAATCACTGTCAGGCCTATTTGCTGTATCTAAACTATTAAATGTATCATATTCACTTTATCTGGCTGTGCAGACAGTTATTGGGCCGCATTACACGGAAAGCGGTAAGGGTTAACGGTCACAATTACAAGGTCCCTTTGTGGGTTGGTACTTTAACGCCTGCTTTTAGCAGGCGTTAAAAAACGAACCCGCAAAGGGGCCTTGGTGCTAATTACGGTACCACAATTTACAGTACCGTAATTAGCGCCTTCCCCATTCCCATTATGCCCTATGGGGGCAAAAATGGGAATGGGGAAGGGCCTTGGTGAATGGGGAATTACCGCCCCCGCTCACCTTGGAGTAGGGCGGTAATTCCGCCTTCCACCAAGGCGGACACGGTAAAATACCGGCGGCAAATATGGCGCTAACAGCGCCATGGTTACTGCCTAACGTGTAATGATGCCCATTGTCTCAGGAATTCAAGGTGCGTCCGGCCTTGTTAACTTTGACTTTACGGTTTTAACCTGCCTTCTTCTCCTACTGTGTTCTTCCGAAAGTGTTGGGATCTGTTTCTATCTTTGCTCTGCCTTTCTCTCCCTTTTAAACCGATTGATTAGAGTGCCATCTTCGGTAAGCGCTCACGGCTGTCTGAAAATAAGTGTTGCTTTACTTAAGACTTGTCTAACTAATCGTGGAAGGGAGTGTATATCTTTTAGTGACCATGTTTTTTAACTGCTTGATATTAGCGCCAGTGTGTTTTATTAGATGTGGTTTTAAATAAATAATTATATCTCTTTTACACCAAGCTCTGGTCAGTGTTTGCTTGTTCTACTGTGTTATTTTGACCTATTGTGAATACTCTGTATACTGCCTAACTCTTCCTGAGGGAAGTCTGACTGCTCAGCCACAGCTACCAAGTGAATCTGTGTGGTACAGACTGCTACCAAGTGGGTTTACTGCCAAACACCTGTAGTCTTAAATCTTTTGCAGTGGTCCCAGAGAGAACTGCACAGGTTTCTGCCTAACAGTGGTCCATTGGTAGACTCAGTTACTATTGCAACATTCACTGGTACCGGGATGAGTATGACTGGTCCCTTGGTAATCTCTGTTAAATTCACACCATTCTCTGGTAACAGGACTAGTATGATTTGGTCCCTAGGCAATCTGCATTAACTTCAACCCCTTCTGGGATCTGTATGACTGGTTCCTTGTCAATCTGAATTAACTTCACCCCCTGGGGACGCCGAGGCCCACAATAGTGTTGTTTCTCTTCGCCTTCGCTAATTTTTTCACCAGGAGTTTTTGTTGATCCTGGCATAGTAGCCCTGCCTAGATTTAGCCAGTAAGTGCGCTGTCTCCTTAGCATAATGGGCCTCCAATTTCTTCCGGGCCAATTGTAGGGCGCGTTGGGTTCTTGGGGACCAGCCCTTCTGCTTTTTGGACCTCGTCCTCAAGGTCCGTACGGCTGTGCCGTTTACGTTTATGGGATGCTGCCCCATGTGCGATTAGTTTCCCTGCACTACTGCCTTCCTGGCATCCCACGTGTTAGCCAGAATAGTGTCCTCTGCCGGAAGTTCCTGATCACTGTGGCCATCGAGTCCCTCAATGACATTTCATTCAGGATGGGGTCATAAAGATTCCAACGGCATCGAGGAGAAGGATTGGGCTTGTGAGCCGGAAGAATCTGTGTAACCCGGGGCATGATCAGAGAGAACCTTTGCGCCTATGGTCACGTTGTCGACAAAGGTAAGGACTTGAGGGGAGGCCAGTAAGAGATCAATTCGGGAAAAGTTCCTATGCACATGCGAGAAGAAAGAGAAGTCCCTTTTGCCAGGGTGAAGTATTCTCCACATGTCCACCACCCCCAGTGTGCGAAGCAGATGTAAGGGCTCGTGGCGAGCTTAGTCTCTGGGGGCTGGCGGATGTGATCTGTCCCATGCAGGGTCCTGGACCCCATTGAAATCCCCTCCCATGATAACTTGACCTTCAATGAAGGGAAGGAGGGCCTCGCCCAGAGGCTCATAGAATGCCTCATGTCCTTCATTCGGGGCATAGACCGAGACAAAGGAGTAAAGCTTTCCATATATAGAGCCCTTAACTGCCATGTAGCGTCCCTCTGGGCATAGTAAGGTCTCTAATATCCTAGGACGGACATTCCTGGCAAAGAAGATAACTGTACCTCCCTTGTTGGTTCCACTAGAGGTCAGATATTGTAGCAGGAAGTTTCTATTGCAGAGGCGTGAGAAGTCAGTGGGCAATAAGTGTGTTTCCTGCAAAAAGACTACAACCTTCCATTTCCTGGGGCCGTTTTAATGCGGATTTCCGTTTGGCGGGACAATAATGGCCATTATCAATGATCTTCTAGTATACTCCTTCAGTATCTGACCATGTGAAGCACGTCCGAGCAGTCCTTGAGAAATTGCGCCAGCACGAACTATATGCAAAACTAGAAAAATGCATTTTTCATGCCACAGAAGTTGAATTCCTTGGGTTTATCCTGACCCAAAAGGGAGTCCGAATGGACTCACGGAAGGTGGACGCAATCCTTAAGTGGCCATCACCAAGTTCAGTTGAAGGAGTACAAAGCATGCTCGGCTTTGCCAATTTCTACTGCAGATTCATCCCACATTTTTCACATGTCGTACATCCCATCACAGCACTCTTGCGAAAAAATAAACGCTTTATGTGGACTGAAGAAGCTGAAAATGCCTTCCAAGAGCTGAAAGCGAAATTCACGTCTGCACCTGTGTTAAAGCACCCGCGCCCTGAACTTCCATACATAGTGGAAACTGATGCATCCAGTCTAGTCATGGGAGCTGTCCTGTCTCAAAAGGACCCTGAAACTGGCCAGCTTCACCCAGTAGCATTTTGGTCCAGAAAGTTCTCGGCACCCGAGTTAAACTATGCGGTTACCGACAAGGAGTTATTAGCCATTAAATCGGCCTTCAAGGCTTGGCGGCACTATCTTCTCGGTGCCAGGCATACCATTACTGTGATCACCGATCACGGGAACTTACAGTATTTAAAAACAGCCAAGGCCCAATCGTCACGTCAACTCCGATGGACATTGTTCTTTGCCGAGTTCGATTTCGTGATAACCTATCGACCAGGTTGTAAGAATGGTAAAGCAGACGCCTTATCCCGAATAGGGATGGGAGAGGCAGAAGTGAACCCAGAACCAGTACCTATAATTTCCGAACAAAGGATTCTTGGCATGACTACTCTACAGACACTAGAGGACATTCAGGTAAAGATCCAGCAACTCTTTGATCCTACAGCCCTGCAGGACTGGGTAAAGAAAGGCCCGGACTACTCTGTCACCAATGATCTGCCTTATTACCAAGGGCGGCTATTTCTGCCACACAAGGAACTACAAGAGCTAGTCATTTCCCGTTATCATGATACCTTAATGGAGGGGCACCCAGGTATTGCAAAAACTGAAGCTAAAATTAAAAGACAATTCTGGTGGCCCACCTGGCGAAAGGATATTAAATCATTTGTGATGTCTTGTGGCATTTGCGCCCAAAACAAAAGTCAAAAGAAAAAAACAGCTGGACTCTTACAACCTTTAGACATTCCGCCTACACCATGGCACACCTTATCGTTGGACTTTATTACCGATCTACCTCCTTGTAATGGGTTTAACACCATTCTAGTTATTGTGGATCTTTTTTCCAAGATGGCCCTCAGCCTCAATCCTGGCCAAAGAATTCCTCAAACATTGTTCACATACATGGATTTCTGTCCGTGTTCATCTCTGACCGGGGCAGTCAATTCATTTCACATTTTTGTAAAAAAATGCTGTCAATTGGCACAAATCGATTTGAGATTATCGACCAGTCACCACCCCCAGACCGATGGTCAAACGGAGAGGACCAACCAGACTCTCGAACAATACCTGCGTTGTATGTTACATCAGACGGAGAGCAATTGGAAAGACATTCTTTGGTTCGCCGAATATGCATACAATAATTCAGGACACTCTGGAAATGAACAAAGCACCTTTTATTCCTTATATGGGCACCATCCTCGAACCTCAGACCTTGACTCACCCCAAGACTTAGAAATGCCCGCAGTGGACCATCTGCACGCTACGATTACACAAGCCTTTAAGGAAGCAACTACACACTTAAAACAGGCGAAAGAAAAATACAAGAAAGATGTTGATCGGCATAGAAGTGATTCTCCACAATGCCAAATAGGGGACCAAGTATGGTTAGCCACAAAACATATACCTCTAAAGGGAACACTGACCTTTAACCCCAGATATTTGGGACCTTACTCTATTAAGGCCATTATCAACCCGGTGGCTGTCAAGTTGGACTTACCTGCTAATATGCGAATTCATCCCGTCTTTCATGTGTCACTTTTGAAGCCAGTACAACCAGGGACAAGACTAACCAAGCCACCAGACCCCATCCTTGTAGACGGAGAACCCGAATTTGAAGTTAAGAACATCCTGGACTCCAAGCTGATAAAGTCAAAACCTTTTTATTTAATCGACTGGAAAGGTTACGGACCACGGGATAGGTCATGGGAACCTAGTGACCATGTTCATACACCCCGATTGGTGAAAAAATTCCACCGAAATTTCTCAGACAAACCGAAACCACAGGGAAGAATGACTTTAGGAGGGGCCTTGGGGTGTGGGGGGAGGGGAGAGTGCTGTCATGATGCCTACCCCCGGGGACTCAGACCAAGTCCAGCAACCCCAAAAGCAGGCATCAAGTTACCCCAAAAAAGCACAACAACCCCCGCTAGGGGCTATTTGGGTGCAGTCCTGGCGCCTGTGGCGCCAGGTTCATATGGAGAGTCAGTCCTGGCGCCATAGGCGCCAGGCTCATAGATTAAAACTTACCCGATGCAGACCATGCTGCAAGAGCTCCAAGCCAAACGAGGCTTGGAAGGGACTATTTTACCTAGGGACTATTTTTTTACTCGGGTGGGGCTGGGGAGGAATACTCTCCTGGGAGTACTTTAGTCACTATTTAAACCACGCCCGAAGAGCATCACACGCTTCGCGTTATTCTGCATCCAGCAGCGTAATGCTCACCGTGCCTGCAAGTCTGCATCCAGTCTTCTGCCACGCCCGCCTCGAGTTTGGAGCTCCTAGAAAAAGGGAGAAAGAAGGAGAAAAGGTTAGAACAAGAGCAATACCTTTGATCCTTACCTGAATTCCCGATCCATCGCGCCTTCGAGCTGGAAGAAAGAAGTTATCTTATGCGCGTCGCCTCGCCTGCTGCAGAGCCGCGCTGAACTCACCGGCCTTCGCAGCATCTTCTCATTTCACCGCATCCTCCTGCATGTTACCACCGCACTCCGGCACCTAAGGAGAAGACAAGAACAGCAAGGTGAGCCAAGGGAATACACAGAGGAATACCCCCCATAGACTTACCTGATTTTACCACCAGGGGTACTATTCTTCTTCACGGGTCGGAGCAGCTTCCACTGCATCCTAGCCGAACCCCGGCCCCTAAGGGGAAACAAAAGGACCGCAAGGTGAAACAAGGGGAACCCTCCTCACCACAAAAGACTTACCTGATTTTACCGCCGGAGGCATTATTCCCCGAGACTTCATACTTTTTCTCAGCGCCTGAATAAGGGAGAAAGCAACAGGTTACATATGGACATTATTTTATCGAATTGTGTTGGATAATACAAATCCTTACCAGAACATTACCGGTTGCCACGAGGAACTCTTTAGTAGGGTCAAGCTGCAACCTGCAAGGAATCGGACAAGAGTGAAAGTCAGGCATTTCAACTCTTACGAACTACATACTTACGGCGTCTTGCCGGGAATATCAGAGTCAATATTGTCCTGGAACTCACCAATTCCTTCGAGCCAGTGAAGCAACTGGTTATCTACGCGCCCCTGCGCTCAATGCAGGATTGAGAGCTCATCTTTTCAAATCATCAGGTGACACTATAAGAGGGAACATCCAAGGTGATCAGTGGGGAGAACAGCGGGGTGGGGGGGATTTACACTCAACTCCACGGGTGGTTAATTCCCTTTCTCCACTTGCAGAAGAATATTCCTACGGGCCAAGCAAACAAAGCTAGGTGGGCCAGTCCAGTCCATCATCTCGGCCCTACGTGTCACATTGGTGGAGACCGCAGCAGTCCAGTCCAGATCGACGCCTCTGTGGGACCCAGGTCGAGCGTAACACATCTGGGGGAGTCAGAGTCCACCACCTGCGGGGATCGGAGTCTATGGGTACGGTCTAGCATGAGTTGGGATTTATCCAGGTGTGGCAGAAGGGATTGGAAAAGATCGCCCACGTATTGGAGGGAACCCCCCGAATTCGTAGAATGTTTAGTCGCGCTCTGTTTTCCAAATCCTCTTGTTTGTGCTCCAGGATCTCATTTCTATTGAGTAGATATTGAAGTGTGCGCTGTAACTCCAGAAGCGCAGCCGAATGTACTTGGGTCAAGTCTTCCACTTCCCCCACCCTCTGTTTCACCTCTACGACCCTCTGCTCCGTTTGTTCCATTTTGGTGGTGAGTTCCGCCATGCAGGATCGAAATTCAGATTTAATGTCCAGCATGAAAGCTTGAATGGCTCCCTTGCCAACTGAGTATCTGCTTCTGAGGAGGAATCTAACGGGGATTTTGGTGATGCCGGGTTCTTTCCCTTGTCAGGCAGGAGCAGCATGGTGGTAATGTCAGCACTCTTCTAAGATTTAAGGTGTTTAGCACTATAGAACTGCTAGAACTTGGGCTGTCCCGCTGTACTCCCTTGAGAATATGGTGAGCGGGAGCGATGGAGGGAGACATTAGGCACCTCTCTTGGCTCCTCTAGAGTGGGTACCCAAAGGTGAGTTTCAAGTCAGTAGAGGTGGGTGTCCGCACCCCCTCTTCAATCAACCGCTGCCCACTGGGTGTAGTGCCTTTCCTGTCGCAGGCCGGAGACCCTCCTGGGCGAGGCAGGCGTGGGGGGGTGGCTGATTATGTCCGATGGTGACCCAGTAGTGTCATATGCTTCAATAGGCGGTGGACCCCCACTGTTTAAGGCCCAAGGATACACCCCAGTCAGGTCAGAGAGTCCATACCAGCAGCATTGGAAGCAGCCGCCCAGCCGGTGTGATGAGTGACTTGAGTGGGCTTAGGCCACGAGGCCCGCTGGAACTGGTAGTCAGGCAGATATGGGCCCTCTCTGAGCATTAGGGAGCAGGATAGGCCATGGGCCTCGGTGGTAAAGGAGATCCAGCAGTGATGAGCCCTGGTGTTCGAAATGTTCAGAAACCAGGGTTCGAACCTTTATGTGGTGGCAGGGGCGAAGAGTCTCTCCTGGTCTAGAATATGCGTGCGACGATCTCACCATGAAATGGCCCCGGCAGGAGAATTAATGCCGGACTATGCATTTAGGACGGGGCGCCCCAGAACGAGATGGCCGTCTAGCGGAGTGGCGGTCCCGGATGTGGTCTGAGAAGCAGTTCCCAGCTGTCGGGGTCCCCTTAAGCAACGAGGCACGCCGGTGCCCATCAGAGGATGCGAGATGGGATCCGACTTCAAGAGGCTACAGTCGCTCTGCAGCTTTTCTGGGAGAGTTGCCGCAGGAACTGGGAGGTTCTACGGGGACGGAGCAGCCGCTTAGGAGTTAACTTCCAGAATAGATGTTTTATGTGAAAATGTGAGGGAACAAGAGTTTTGAAGGACGCACAAATTAATCACATGTTTTATAGCTGTATGTTACGTTTTGGTATCTGATCAAGATCTTGATGAGAACAAACTGTTCTTGGTGCCAACCATTTGAGAGATGTTTTCAATGGCAAATAAGGAATTTTAATCCCAAACCCGGTAAGCCTTTCGGAGGGAATTCAGCACACAGCGCAGTGATTACATTGGGCCATAATAAGGGATATTGTGGATTGCTCATATTAATGTTTTGTGCTGATAGAAAGATGTTTTATAATTCAATCCAAAACATTTCAGTTACAAATACGTAATTGTGTGATCTATTTAGACCTTTAGCTATTTGGGGATACTTTGATCAAATGAGGGGACGTTGCTAAGATGACATCTAATCGTATTTTGTATACTGTGCAACTTGTCTCCAGGAAAATAAAATCTCGGCAGCTAGGAAAGCCCCTTCAGACATATGATTCAAGGCTCAAAATCCTCATATAATGTGAAATAGCATTGTTTTTTTTTTTTTTTTTAATCTAGGAACTTGGAACGGAACCACAAAAGTAGCGATCAAAACACTGAAGCCTGGAACGATGATGCCAGAAGCCTTCTTGCAGGAAGCACAGATCATGAAGAAACTGAGACACGACAAACTTGTTCCACTCTATGCAGTCGTTTCAGAGGAGCCAATCTACATTGTCACCGAATTTATGGTAAAAGGTGTGTTCCTATAACCATGGTGCTTGTCTAAAATTGGTTATGTATAAAGGATCATGGTGGTCATTCCGAGTTTGGTTGTGCGGTAACAAAGTGGCGGGAAGGGAATTACTGACAGTTTTACCACACTGCTAAATTTCAATGGAGGTATTGCTGCTAGTCCACCTCCAGAAATGTTGGATTTACCACCTACGAAATTACCACTGGCGGTAATTTCACCAAACCCCAATGGCGTCCTATGGGACTCCAAAATGGGGAATAACACCACCTCAGAATATGGAGGATTTACCTTCAGTTCCGAAGTGGTACGACAGCGGTAACTGTAAATCTCCAAAACTCTTAATGACCCAGCATGTGTTTTGCACCTTTACAGTTTAATGAAAAAATGTTTGACTGCGTTTTATTTCTACTAATTAAGGTTTTCCCTACAGAACCCCTTCAGTTGATTGACTTTCTATGGCAAGGGGGCCCCATGTGTTAGATAAATCATGAGTGGAGTGCTTTAGCATATCCTCCCTCCACAAATCTGTATACTAGTCGAACTTTGATCGTTCTTAACATCGGTTTTCAAAAGGAATGTCTGAAAATGTCACTCCTTGAGACTTTTCCACTGCAGCAGTTCCACACCTGAATTTCCCTTACTGACCCATCACACCCATTTGCACTTGTCATGTGACCCCCCTGAACCTCACCTGTCAGGTACTTCATCTAAAAATAAGGTTATGACTGTACCCCTGAACTGCGTAATTATTTCCTGTTGCTTCTAGTCCCACTTCTGCCTCCTGGTGTTTTTACCCACACCTGTCATCCACTTACCTGAGTCAAGTTTAGCCAGTGGAACTTTTTGTCACTCAGTATGTAAGTCGATTCCAACGATGCTCAAAATTATAGGCCTACCTCGATTTCTGCTTGTTATCCCTTTCCTTCAAACATTCAAGAAAATGTAGTTTTCAAATTTGGTCCTCACTGTGTGCATCTTTTAGCAGAAATTCTCTGATGCTGCACAACTTGGTGCTAAGGGGACAAAGAGATTTGCACTCTTGCAATAACCCACACATCAACACGAAGAGGATGTATTCTGCATTTCTGTAGCTCCAGTTGTTTATAACAATACATCATGGTCACTTTTCTTTGCTGCTTTTCAAACTTTTTTTCCTTCTGCCCCTGTCATCGGATAGTGTGTGCACATTTTCTGTACCGTGTCGATTTCAATAATCATTGTTGTATCCTGGGTGCTTCAGTGATTCTTGACATAAATGCAAGAAGTCTTAGTTTAGTTAAAGATGATCCGGGGCGTGACCATCTAGATCACAGCATGCCGTGTTAGCCCTGATGTAGTTGTGTGACCTTGCCTTTGCCCATTATATGGGTTATATTTTCAGTGCACACCATACCGTGCTTCTAGTAAAGCTGCAGAAGGTGCTTGCTTCAAATGTTATAGCAAATGTATTGCCCTCACTGGCAGAAAGGTATCCCATTTGCAGATATACGGGCCAACTGTAGGCCTGCGCTCTGTTGTCTAATCAAGGGGTCAGCGTGGTCGATGTATTTGTACAAAACGAAAAGTATAATGGCAACCTGTAACCGGTTCAGTGAACGTGTTCCGTCTACCTTGAAAGATGGGGTCAGGGTCCGACTGGGTAAAAAAATCCCCGGGCACCAAGAAATCGTGCTCCACATTCATGATCACAAATCATGATTTTTATGACAAACTGAGTCGTATCTCGAATATTTGTGGCACATTCTGCTTTTTTAAAAGCGTTGGTCTGGTGGTATTATTTAAAAATACCAGCTGCAAAATGTACTAAGACAAGACATTGGCCCAGTAAAGCGGGCCACAGTGACCCAGGCCGAAACTTCGGCCGGGGCAAAATTTGCACTAGCCATTGGCTAGTGAGGTTTGACACTTGGCGAGTAAAAAAAGGTGTGCTTCGAGTATGTATAAAATTGATGTGGCGAGTGAATTTTATGGCAGGCTAGTAGCTTGCTACTTGTATAGTTTTCCCCTGCTTCAGGCATTGCCCTATTGTACTATGGGCCAGTCCTTGTCCTGAATGTGATGTGCATTTGGTTTCTAAACACAAAGTTCAATGTATTCCAAATATGCCTACTGCTTCTGCTCGCGAACAGAAGATCCAATAAGTGGTTGGACAATCTCTTCACAAGTTAATTGTTTTATTTTGGCATCCGATCATATTCTAAGACATTTCAGGATCCTCTAGCATGCATACTTTTCCTGATAACTAATTAGATATGCAGTTGTAATAGCTATGGTTGTGCGTCCATAATAAAGCAAGGCCTTACTCTGGAACTGGGGATGTAGATGGTGGGGAGGGGGAAACGTGGCTGCATCGCTAGCAGGCTGACTGGAAGCAGGAGTGAGAAGAAAAGGGACAGAATTTAGCATTCCCCGTTAAGCAATGCATTCATAAATTAATCACAGATTTTACCCGCTTTTTGTTATTTTTAAAGTAGCCAGAGTTCCTTACCCTTCTTTTTATTTTTTTTTATTTTGGGGGTGTAAATTGGTGGATAGGCTGGCCACTTTGAAAGATGGATAACTTTCTTCTAAATAAATAAAATAACCTCTTTCTTAAAATGGTCATTTTCTAGGTCTTTTGCATCTCATTGAGTCAAGATATCATCATTCTTATTACACCTCATCCATGAAACCTGGTTAATTAATACTAAGAAACATGTTTTCCGGTGAAATCACTTCTACAACCGTTTGCTTCCAAAATGTCCCCCAGGATCTAATCATGGCAGTTCCATGAGACGTTTCCTTAATGAGACACATTCAACTAGCCTTCTTGGTCTGTGGTGCAAGTTTCTAGAGCACAGAATTTTCACTTTTGAAACCTGGTCAGCCCCCCTAATAACTAAAGTAGGGGAACCCGTTTGGTTGGGCCATGTTTCAGTACCTCATACTCGTTACCCAATGCACTCCTTGTGATGTACCGAATTATATGGTTAAAACATGTGAATAACTGTATGTAATCAAGTTACAGGTGCGGGGTAGAAAAGTCAACCCTGGCACAGGTGTTGAAAGTCTGAAGCAGAACAAGCTAACAGTTCCCAAATTGGGAACTCCCGTCCCTCACACACTTTTTTGGGCTCAAGTAAGAGCCAAAACTTTTTGGACAATATTTGATATTTTACGACACTTCTCAGAACAAGGAATAAGAAAACAATCTTTCATAACAACGTCTTGAAAATAAGTTTTCAAAACAAATCATGTTTTTTACAGGGTTGGGCCACAATGGGGGACGAGCTGGCTTTTTAAAAAACCTGCTGGAGTTATCCTGGGCCTAAATACCTATTCCTATGGTGAGTAAAGGTTTATTAACCTGATCACTTACCTTTTGATTTACACGGTTGTGCTATGGATTCTGCATTTACATAACATGGTATACATTTTTTTAGTCAATAATTGTTGTATTTTTTAATTTAATTGTAGATTTTACAACTTCTTGTGAACATGGGGGACACTTGCCTACACAAGATTTTGCTGTTCCAAATCTGGAAATACCACACCTGTAGTGAGTTGAGCCTAATTTAGCTCTTTGAACAATCTTTCAGAAGTGACAGAACACATTCTATTTAGGCCATGGGATTGTACTTGGAGCATGGTGCTATGCGAATATTCTTTGAATTAGATCTAACCATGAGATTATAAACATGAGGTAGTATGGACTATGGATCAACCTAACGGATGGATCAAGTGGATATACTAGACCGGAAGTTATAAAAGGTCTAGAGGAGAGTAATGTACTCATGGAATTTCTGAACATTGAATATCGGAAGAATACTTGACATGAAGTTCCTTCTACTATTAGAGTGTTGATCAGATAAAGGACTGGACTGTCAGCATGGGTTGCTGTAATTTGTTGACTGGGAATATTCCACTGAATGTGCATTATTTACATTTCTTTAGAATTGGTCTTGAATACAGCCCCTGAAGAAGTGAGATGTGATCTCGAAACACATTGGGCATGATTAATACACCCCTATGAAAACCAAGCCCTTTTGGCTGCAGCTAACCAGAAGCTGTGGCAGGAGCTTGGGGTGTTTCTGCCTGACCTCCCCCTGGAAAGGCAGGCCTCCTTTAAGGCCAGTCTGGCGGATGCCCGGGCTGTTGTGCAGGACCTCATGGAGTCCTCGGTCTGGGGGTTGAGATGAGAAGGACGGCGTGGGTGTACATTCCACAACATTTTCTTCTGACTTGCAGGAGCGGATCTTCGATCTTCTCCAGCATTGAATCTTTCATAGATCCACATGCTTCAATATTCCCCACCGTCAGACTGGGAATCCTCAGTAATTTAAATAATTATAAACTATATTAAAATGTTCCCTTAGGGAAATGCTACACACCCAGCCCCACAGGGCCTTGCAGCCTCTCACTTGTGTAGTCCCTCCACCTCCTCTGGTCCTTTTAGACCCTAGCCAATGAGGTGGCAGGGCTTAAGCTCCACCCCAGCCAGCCATCTTCAGATTTTTCAGTGGTCTTACTGAACAGGGGAATCCTCTTCAGCTCTCTGAGCTTTGTTAATATTTTACCACTTAAAATCATATTTTTCTCTACTTAAAGTACTGTTTTCCCTTCATTGGGACTGTGCCTTCACTGGCTTAGTGTTCGTGAGTTTAGGTCACTCTTTCTTTTGTCCTAAAGCGTCAAGTGTTGGTCTGCCTGACTCTCCACTCATGGCAGAGACTGAAATGCAGGCTGCCAAGGAGAAGACCTCCCTCTTCAGGGACTGCAGCAAATGTGGCAAAAGGGTAATCTTCATTAGAGACCCTCACAAATTGTGCATTTATTGCCTGTACCCCCACGAAATTCAGTCCTGCAAAATTTATCGACCCTTCAGGAAAACTCTGGAGGACAGACATAGGACGCTCCTGCTACATCTAGAAAGCAGGCAAATGTCTTCTGACGAAGAATCCTAAAACAAACTGCGCCTTCAGCTTCCACCCGGCACTCTGAGCAGCAAGCTCCAAAGAGGAGAGCTTCGTCAGTGGACGGGTCAGTGTCTCCAGCCCCCAAGGCAAAGAATGAGTGAAAAATAAATTCTGTGGTCCGAAATGTTTTCCAAAAGCCTGCAAAAGGAAGATCTGCTGAAAAAAAGTTAGACTTCAAATGTTCCTCTTCATCAACGGAGCAGCGGTCGGAGACACCGTCCACAACTCACGCAATTAATTCCCTTGAAGAGCATAAACGTGGGCTAAAGGGTTTCAATTGAAATGTGGCCACTCGTTTGCTCTCATGGAACACGCAAAGGTTTCATCATCTTTGTTAACTGTTAGTTTTGGGATGAGGCAGACCTTATTTGTCTGCAAGAAACTTTTGTTAGATTCCCCCCGATTGTGGATGGTTTTGTCGTTTTACATGAGCCGGGCCAAAAAGGAAGACGCTTTGTTGGCTTACTGAGTGCCTGGCGAGTTTCAAGATCCTTGGAGCAATATTGGTCATGGTGATGTTTTGGATTCTGTGTGATCAGGATCATAATTGCCCAATGCAAGAAGATAGCAAAGAAAGCAGTAGGAATGAAGATCATGATTGATGTCTAATCAGGCTCTGGACCCAAGAAATTGGTGGATAAGGATGTCAGAAAATACATAGAGGCCAGCATTGTAGAACCAGAGGGAACAAAGTTCCTGTATCCAAAGAATTTTAAGAAGTACGTGGGACTATGGGTCTATTCTAATCCAAGTGGACAGTGCTACTACCTGACCTGGAGTGTAGATGAGCATGTTAAATCAGCCTGTACCCTGAGGGGGTGATGTAGAGTTGGACTCCAAAGAAGTACTTCTTCAAAAGAAAATATCAAGATGTGGAAACCATTGAAGAGGTGGTCGAGGACTCGACCAGATGGGGGAATGTAGAGGAGCAGCTGCATGCCTCTGCAGGAAATCACACACCCCCTACCTCCTATATGTTGAAAGTCTGAACTGTGCCATGTTTGACACCAGCAGTTGTGCCAATACCGCAGCGAGTATTCGAAAAAAGGTATCCACTGAGAAAACCCTATCGAATGTATCCCCGAAGAGATAAGTCGGAGGGAGGAACTCCCTGAAGGAATATGGAAAAATAGTGAAAGAGAAGCTAGCAACGTTACAAGAGAAGAGACTGACACACTGAGAATACTGGCTGAAGAAAATGCATGGACCTTACAGAAACTGATGATGAAGTTAAGAATAGAGTAAACTTTCAAATGCGGAAAAGATTGCACGTTTGCGAAGTGCTGCAGAAATGCAACTGTTCAATAATTGGACAGATGCATGGGTGATGCAAGATGTTGGGCTAATTGGGTGGGGAGGTAAAGTCAAGTCCACCTCCTGGCACCTGGGTATGAGCTTGTGCTGCTAAGTGAACCAAATGTTCCAGGCATGGCACGAGCGTGGCAACCAACTGTAGAGGGCCGTAAAATGGAGGACCTTATAATTTGAGAGCCAATGACAAACCGTGTATTTCATAGTGTTGAAGATTACCTGTTTTAGAGGTAGGCATAAGTTGTCCACCTGACAGTAGACAGCCAATCACAATCTTAGTCCTTATAGAAAGTATACTCAGTTGTTTCCCTTGAACCAATTATAATCACTAATAGGTTTTTCTTATTTGCCACGTAGTATGACGTCACTTGTGGTGCATTTTTAGTATAAAGTGTATGTTTTATGAGAAAAATGTTGAGAGCTGAGCGAGCGTCCCTTGATGTCTGTTGTAAACCCCCTGTTTTAGATAATTGCTAACGCAACCTTTGACATCTTCCTGGGTTGGTTCGATTATTTGGACTCAGTTATTCTGTGAACCGCATCCATTGCATGCATGTTACTAAAGAACCATAAGTTCACCACCAAAAGACATACCCAACTAACCCTTCTGCGCAGGCTGATGTGCAATCTGAAACCCATCCAGGGCAGTACATTATATAAACCAGGTTTCCTGGAGAGTGACAACAGTATGGGCAGCTAGCAAGGTGCCTACTCTTATATCAAATATCAAATTAATCACGCTGAGATGTTTTCCTGCTCGGGCCTACTTGGTGTAAACTAGTGCCTCTGATTTTAATAAGGTGATAAATGCGTAGTTCTTTATGACGCCTTTTACCTGAAACTCGTGCTTTTGTTTGCATTACGTATAAATATTTCAAATATTCCTTATTGGCACAGAAATAGCACACTGTCAATAATGGGTTACTTCCGTGACCGAGTCTTTTATGGTAAATGATCACCTTTAGTAGAAAATGGCAATTAGTTGCACTGCAGGTTCGTAGAGTAAAGCAGTTTACTTCCAATTGTGGTAGTTAAAAATAGCAAGTACAAAAAAAACTCAATGAGGCAGTGACTGAAAAAGCATAACTGCATTGCCAAGAGGTTGCCATGTTGCCTTCAGGAATTATCCTTTTAAGGAATCTTAAGCTGTAGGAAATGTGCTCTTTTTACAGCTACCCATCTTTCTAGCAGCCACCTTCCCATTCTGCATAGTGTGTTAATAGCACAGCCACTTTTAACTTGTAGACTTCATCTTTTGCCATCCCTCGGGGTGGGGGAAAGGGGGAGGGGCTATAGAGTATTGTCACATCAATCTTTAATTGCATAACTTTGCTTCCACTTGATGATACTTGGATATGAAATATTCGTTTTTTGGTGACAAGGCTTTTTAGGCATGTTTAAATAGTTCAGTTGTATTCTTTTTTCAGCAGTTAAAACATTTCAGCACTTTTCCACGTAATCCTTTGAAACCGTAGATGATAGCCCCTTGTGGGCATGCACTTCTTCAGAACCTCTATCGAGAGGAGTGCAGCAGTAAGTAACGTCTAACTAGTTTATAGCAATGCAGTTAAAGCTCTCCCTAACATGGATCATTGGAGGCTAAATCACCAGCCCCCAATTCTTCACATGCCATTTTTGGCAACAGCGTTTTTAAGAATGCCATACGACAGCTGTATGTCAGGTAAGAACCTTATATCAAAAGCCAGCCTCTCTGCTGTCACACTCCAACTGACTTGGAACCCATGGAGCACAGAAATTAACCTGGAGGGTTTCACACGTCACTAGACCAATTTATCATGTTCGCTGGACAAGATTTGCTGGGGAAGTAGGTTTCACCAGGGCTAGGATAGGGATAAAACTGGCAGGAGGATTTTCGATGCATCAACCATCGCAAAATGGGAGGTCTCTTCTCCGGACTGGCCTAATTACTTGGTTGGGTACCACACTTAAGCATGCATCTTTGAATTGGACAAGAACTACGGAATTATCTATGGCTCTTTTCTTCTTTGCTTTGCCTGCTGAGCCATACAGGAAATCTACCTCTTTTGCCCTTCAGGAACACCCCTCCTCTTTTATTGGTGTTCTTTCCATTCTTACCCACTCACATCCCTCATTCTGCATATAGCCAGCCTGAATATGTTTCGATGCATTCAGGTATGTCCCAACTACTATTCTATCAGTGATGAAGTCTGACATGAAGTCTTTCAAAATTAATTCTTCATCATGACTGACAGATCCAAGACTAAGATTCACAATTTTGTAGTAATTCCTGAACTTCTCCAATCCAATTCTCTAATGGTAAATGGCCCTAGTGAAGCACTCCTTAGCACTCAGCAAACCCACTTCTGTGCCTCCGAGAAGTGCTCCATTTTGTTACTCTGCATATTCCTCAACTTCTGTGAGACCTCTGTAGCCTTTTTCCCTCTGCTTTGAAAAAACAAGATACCTCCAGCCTACATGTCTTTTGCTTGGCCCAATGGGAGGGGAAGGTTGTGGGGGTCTTGGGGAGGTGCGGGGGAAGTAGGGATTTGTGTGGGTGACTCAGAGGGTTGGGCCCCACCATCCACAACCTGATGGGTTGACATAGGGAGGATCCCATTTGCAAAATTTGCTCCTTCCCCTCTCTCTTCATGCTGCTAATCTACTTATTTCTACTCGTGTACTACTCCAGCTAGATCACTCTCCTGTTTTACCAGTTGGACTCCCTGCTTATCGACGTGTTCCTCTTTGCTTGCTCTTTAACTCTGCCATTCCTACATTTTTATTTCTCCTTGCACTTGTTTTATCCCCTCCCCATTCTTTTTACTGGCTCTTTTGAATCCTATCTCATTTTTCACTTAGTTTCTGTCATCTTGAAGTGTTTTCATGCGTTAGCTGCTTCTTATCTTTCTTATCTAGTGTCTTTCTTCCACCTCACATACTTTACATTCTCAATCCCAATTCCACCTTGTTCCTAAATCTCCCTGTGCCCAGTCTTGTGTTCATTCTTTTTGTTTGCTCCTAAGCAATGGAACGCGTTACCACTTTTAATTTGTACTTCTCCCACATTCGCACTCTTTCCCTCCCACCTGGAAAACTACTTATTACCGCCCAAAGTGTATTTTCAGTTATTTTTATTTGCAAATCCTGTCATTTGTGGTTTTTCGTCTAATTTTTAGCTTTGCAAAAGCACCTTACAAATTAATAATTGCTATACAAATACATTCCCTTCATGCCCAACATAATCTTGCAGGGCCAGATCAGGAGACTGCCATTTTAAGTACACTTCTGCTGAGCCTTTACAATCAAATTGCATCTACAGAGACAAGAGTGGCGAGCCCGGCTAACACAATGGTCCAGAGTTCACTCAGAATCCATATATATAACAAATCTCCTGATATCCCCCACCTGTATGAATGAAGTCCCCCGTCTCAGAGGTAGCGATTTGGCAGGAGGCAGAGGAAACAATGCTCTGGCAGGCCACTGATAGGGACTTCTGCATGTGCACTGCCGGGCACGTGTGAGACTGACAATTCAAAGTTGCCAGACAAGGTCTGTCTGTTTCGTAGAAGATCATGATTTCATGCAATTATACCAGATCTTGTAGGTGGTTTGTGGAATAGCCAGTTCCTGAGCAAGCAAATTATGAGGCATGACTTCCAGCTTTGAAATGAAGCCCAACTCAAGGGAAGAAAAGAGCACTATATAAAAGCCCGGGCAGGCAAGTGGCTGGTGTAGGTGTTTGATGCAGCACAGTGGCAAGGTGGGGGATAGGCAGATGAGCAAAGTGAGCTAGCGATGCAGCAGTGGAAGAAGAGCTGAAGGTGCAGGAGGAGGTTGAGTTGAAAGCAGACGGTGGAGGATCCGAGAGCTGAAAGTGCAAGAGGAGGTGGGGCGCAGAGAGTGAGTGTTGAGAGCACTGGAGAAGGTGCAGGTACATTTGTAAGTGCAGAGGTTAGAGGAGGAGCTAGAAGTCGGACCATCAGACAGTTTGCATTTTTCTGAAGGTACTCAGTTGACGATAAAGCCTAGGGGCTCTTGGTTCCCTTTCTGCAGAAGATTTCAAGTGTCAACATACATCTTTCATGTCCTGGGAGCGTTGTGATTGCTCTTTGAAGGGTGTCTCATTGCTCACACAGGTCCGGTGTTCCACTCTGTGGGGCTTGCCAATTTCCCAGGGACTGGTGGTGTAAACCTTGCTTTAATGAGCAAGCTGTTCCCTCAGTTCTTCTCTTAGCTCGGTTAATCTCCTAAATTGAGTCTTCAGATCTAACTCCGTCCTGAATGGGCTGGTGGCACCACTTGCTGGGGTTATAGAAGCAATCAGATGGAACTGTGCAATGATGGTGTATCCTGGTAAACAGACAGTTCGATTGATTACACTTATGAGTAGCTGGATGGTGCACTGGTTCATGTCATCCATCATAAACCCCCAGGCCCTCTGTACAAGTGAACCCACTGGGAGCTCTCCTTCTCTTGTGCCTCTGTCACCAGACTTGGGCATTACCTGCCACTGAGTCACACTCTGCCAGGAACAATCATGACAGTGTGCACCAGAATAGTGATCTGCCCAAACCTGATGGTGCGAACATCTGCAACAGGTCCATCACGTTGAGATCTGAACCCGATCTCTTTGGTTCATGGGTGTTAG
Source organism: Ambystoma mexicanum (assembly GCF_040938575.1). Classification (NCBI taxonomy): domain Eukaryota; kingdom Metazoa; phylum Chordata; class Amphibia; order Caudata; family Ambystomatidae; genus Ambystoma; species Ambystoma mexicanum. The sequence continues at coordinate 384,346,449 of NC_090933.1, forward strand.
GCAGAAACCTGTGCAGTTCCCTTGGGGAACACTGCAAAAGATTTAAGACTACAGGTAGAGCAGTAAACCCCTTTGGTAGCAGTCTGTACCACCCAGATTTACCTGGTAGCTGTGGCTGAGCAGTCAGACTTCTCTCAAGAAGAGTTAGGCAGTATGTAAAGTATACACAATATGTACCAAAACACAATAGCACAAGCAAACACTGACCAGAGCTTGGTTTCAAAAGTATATAGTTATTTATTTAAAATACACATAAGTTAAAAACACTCTAGCAAAAATATAGTAAAAGCACTTCAACACAGTTATACTGAAAGTAAATTCAATCCTTTCTCCTATCTAGACAACTCTAGGTTAACACCACTTAATTAAAACAGAGGTGAGTGCTTAACGTTAGATGACACTCTAGTAGTTTCCAAGAAAGGGAGAGAAAAAGCAGAAATAGGTTAGACACACCACTCTAAGGTCCAGAACACTTGCAATAGGCTTAAAGAAGAATAAAGTCACAGGTGAGCAAAAGTCACTAGGCAGGGCCCACTCTTAGAGTAGCCGGAGCGAAAATGTGCCCAAGATCACACTGTTAGTTAGAGATTCAAAGTCTTGCAAAGAGTCAAAAAGAGTTTAGAGTGGCTCAGAAAGTTTAGCCAAAGTGTCCCAGGCACTCCCAGGTTCGAAAGCCGGGGACTAAATCTACCCCGTACAGTCGGTAGCAAGGGAAGCCAGGCGGAACACAGTACCTTAAGCGGAAAGGATCCTCCAGCGGTGGCAGTTGTTCCAGGCAGTGGCAGCAGGGCTCGACGTCGGTCAGGGGAGAAGAAGTTCTCGCTGAAGAGCAGAAGAAGAGGGTCGTTGCACTGCCCGGGAAGAAACCAGCCGCGGAGTCCTCCGGTTAAAGGGTTGGTACCGACTTTCGCGGTATGGGGGTAAAGTGGGGTATTCCGGTTGCCGGGGTGCTTGGCACAGGCAAGGCGGCCACGAGATACCTCAAAGAACGGAAAGAAGGCGAAAACTGGTTGTCCCCACCAGTCAAGGGAAGGAGCCACTCCGTTAAGAGTTCTCCTCGGTCGTCGGGAAAAAGTGGTGAGACGGTTCAGCAGGGCTCCACCGGGTGGTGTCGTCGAAGCAGGTCGGCTCAGCTCTTCCCTCGTCGGATTCTTGGTCCTGTGGCGACTTCTGAAGTCCCAGTCCCCAAAGCCCTGCTTTTATGCAGCAAACCCCCATTCACCCAGCCTAGCTGTCACTCAAACATGCTAAGTGGTGAGCCGGGCGGCTCACCACTTGGGCCAATCAGGACGGAGTGCGACTTGAGTTACCAAGGTAACTCAGTCCAGGGTGCCTAAATCCCCCTCCACCCCTCCTAAGTACCCCAGACAGAGTGGCACCACTTTGGAGGGCTTCTGTGGAGAAGCCCGCCAAAAGTGGAACAAAGGGCTCCACTTTGGGTCAGAGTTACAGAGGCGAACACCAACGCCATTTTAGAATCAAGTTTTGGCAAAAAGTCCCAACCGGAGTTATAAAAATAAATATATAAACCGGCGGTGTGTTTAAGGCTACCGTAAATAAATAATTAAATGTGTTAGCCTAAAACAATGGGAAATCCCATAGGGAAATATTCGCGGTCGAATATAAAAAGTAGTTTCCACTGCCACCAGCCAAAACTCGATCAGGGGGGACGGAGACGTGCCCCCTCGACTAACAGACCCTGGGGCAATCGAATTGCCCCAGCCAGTACGTCCACAATATGATGGTTTGTACTGGTTCTGTTCAGGATTCAAGACTAGCAAAGTCTTTGGTGACTTTACATGCCCTGGGAGACAGTAGTCAGTCCCAGGGTATGGAGTCTATGTTGGGGAGTCCCTAGGACACCCCTGGGTCACGGCACAGAGGGTGCTGTGTGACCCACATCACAAAAATACATGAGGCCCTATGGAGTAAAAGACCCCATAGCCCATTCAACACAAGGTTTAACCAAGATAACACACTTCAACATGTCCAAGAGTGAGGGTAAAAGAGTCTCACTCTTGGCAGGAGAAAAAAATTAAACCCCAGAAATCCAGCAAAGCTGCTGGGGGACTCACTAGGTAGGGAAATTCAGCCTAAACAGAGAATTCTCCCTAACACTCGCCCCCCCCAGACTAAGGGACAGGAGGATTTAATCCACTCCTGGATGAACCTCATACCTCTAGTCGATGATATACATCCTAGAGAGTCCATCAGCATTTTGATGGTGACACCTTGACCTATGTTCAATGGAGAACTCAAAGGTTTTCTTCTGCAAGCTAACGGACCTACAGACCCTTTGAGGAACATCAGTCTTTTTGTTATAGGGGATCTGGTTGACCAGTCCCTCAGAAGTTGGTACAACTTCTGAACCTAGGTTAGGCTTTTTGAAGGGGTCCTTATAAAGGATTCCCTTAGATCTAGAGGGGCCTCCAAGGTTCCTCACCACCTCTCTTGTGGGAGCAGGTTGGGTCTTAGGCCTCTTGGTTGGAGGGGTTGGGGTTAGGCAATGTACCTGCTTCCCCTTCCTCTTAGAGCTACCCTTACCTATTTTAGGAGGTTCCCCCCTAATATTAGGATTTGAGTTGGGGTCTTCAGTAGAAGGTCCAACAGTCTGAAGGTTTTTGGCCTTAGACTTTTCTTTTCTGGTTTTCCACCAGCACTGAGAATTACCAGTTCTCTCAGGTCCAGATAGGGGCCTAGTTGGTCTATCCACCTCTTCCTCAGAAGCAGGGGGAGTCAGAGACTCTGAGACTAGGGGAACAATGATGGAGCTTGGTTGGGGCGCCCATGTTCCTAGCATACTATCCGGAAATGTGCCTGGGTTAGAGGTCAACTTACTAACACCAGGGCTTGTAGTGGGGTTCTCAGTAGAGGGTCCCACAGGCTTAGAAGGGTCCTTCAATGTAGCCTTTCTAGCCAATTTGGTTAAGTTCTGCTTCTCCATACTGGGAGGCCTGGGGGTATGTGACACTACTCCTAGAGTTCTTAGGTCATTCCCTAACAGGACCTTCCCAGGTACCTCAGCCTGAACACTGACAGGGATCCTTACTGTCATGTTGTTACATTGAATGAGGGCTGGTAGAATAGGAACCATTTGGACAGGGCCTCCAGACATCTTAGTGGGACCTTTGGGTGCTTTGGCCACATCCTCAGGTTGAAAGAAGCTTTCATCCACTACTGTTCTGCTGGCCCCAGTGTCTCTCCTGGCAGGAGTATCCTGGCCATTGACAAGAACACTGTCCACATAATACACCTTAGAGTTAACAGGTAGGGAGTTATACACAACCCTATTCTGGGGACTAACCAGACCCATAGGCTCTAAGTTTACAGTTGCTTGAAGACCCAAGGGTTCTTCAGCAAAGAGTTCAAAGTGGGCACTAGCCATCTGTACTTCATCCTCAGGAGTGAAGGCTAAGGAGACTGTGCTGATCCCTGCAGGTTTACCCTTGCACTTGGGATCTCCTTTGATATGGTCAGTACCCTGACAGACATAGCATTGTCCAAATGCTCTCTGGAAGGGTGGCTTGCTCTGACCTCCTTCTGGCTTGTGGCCAGAAGGTACACTAGCCTGATTCGGTTTACCCTGGGGCTTACCCTGGTTATTTGGTTGTTTGTGGCCCTCTTGGGTATGGGAGGTATTAGAATTCTCTTTGGAGTCCTTTTTAGGCTGTTTCTCCCCATCCTTCTTCTGAGTTACCCCAGAATCCTTGTGAGTGGCCCTGTTGGCAACCCACAAGTCAGCAGCCTTAGCTAGCTTCCTAGGATCCAATTCCTGTGAATCAGCCAAGTGCTGTCTGAGCTCAGGAGAGCAGGCATCATAAATTGACTCCAACATAAAGAGATTTCTCATCCCCTCATAAGTGTTCACCTTGTAACCCTTAATCCATCCCTCTAAGTTTTTCAAACATTCATTCACCCAGGTAGCCCAAGGGGTACCATCATGCTTTTTGAGGCTCCTAAACCTCTTAAGATACTGGGAAGGGGTCTTCCCAAACCTAGCTATCAAAGCTAGTTTCACACATTCATAGTCCTTCCTATCCTCCTCCCCCATCTCCATTACCACATCAGTTGCAACAGGGGGAAGCCTAGAGAACAACCAGGTGAGTAAGTCATTTCCTGTGATGTTCTGGAGCCCATGATTATATTCAAACAGAGACAACCAATCCAACACATCCAACTTAGGCTCATACATACCAACCAATTCTTTAGGCATCCGGGGTCTTTTAGGACTGGAACTTCTAGAGGAGCCAGAGAGAGAAACATTCTCAACAGATAATTTCTTCATTTCTAAGTCATACTTGAGCTCCATTTCCCTTAGCCTTAGTTCTTTGTCAGTTTGAGCATTAAGTTTCTTATACTCCAATTCTAGCTTCATTTTCTCCAGTTCAAAGTACTGGGGACTAAATGTGGGACCTGGTAAAGGTCCAGTAGGCACAGCAGGTAGAGCAGGCAGAGGCCTAGGGGGGACAGTTACAACAGCCTCACCCTCCTCTTCTGACTCTTCCTCAGAAACATCAACATTTTGTTCCATGTTAACTTCAACACTGTCATCTACAGTTGCTGGAGTGGTAGGTTCCTCTGAACCATCACCCAGACTTTGGTTAGCTAACAATCTTTCAATCAGCTCCATTTTCTTGCCCTTAGTCAGGAGATCCTTATGTTTACAGAGCACTCTTAAACAATCAGCAGTTTTGGCTGCAAGGGACTCTTGACTATAGCTTTCTATAACTGACATGTTAGAGGTTTTACTTTTCCAGTGCTAAGCTTTGTGGTTAGTTGCACTAAGGTATCTAAAGCACAATAAAATGTATACTCAATACAAATCCCACCGCTGTACACCAGTGTTAGGCAGAAACCTGTGCAGTTCCCTTGGGGAACACTGCAAAAGATTTAAGACTACAGGTAGAGCAGTAAACCCCTTTGGTAGCAGTCTGTACCACCCAGATTTACCTGGTAGCTGTGGCTGAGCAGTCAGACTTCTCTCAAGAAGAGTTAGGCAGTATGTAAAGTATACACAATATGTACCAAAACACAATAGCACAAGCAAACACTGACCAGAGCTTGGTTTCAAAAGTATATAGTTATTTATTTAAAATACACATAAGTTAAAAACACTCTAGCAAAAATATAGTAAAAGCACTTCAACACAGTTATACTGAAAGTAAATTCAATCCTTTCTCCTATCTAGACAACTCTAGGTTAACACCACTTAATTAAAACAGAGGTGAGTGCTTAACGTTAGATGACACTCTAGTAGTTTCCAAGAAAGGGAGAGAAAAAGCAGAAATAGGTTAGACACACCACTCTAAGGTCCAGAACACTTGCAATAGGCTTAAAGAAGAATAAAGTCACAGGTGAGCAAAAGTCACTAGGCAGGGCCCACTCTTAGAGTAGCCGGAGCGAAAATGTGCCCAAGATCACACTGTTAGTTAGAGATTCAAAGTCTTGCAAAGAGTCAAAAAGAGTTTAGAGTGGCTCAGAAAGTTTAGCCAAAGTGTCCCAGGCACTCCCAGGTTCGAAAGCCGGGGACTAAATCTACCCCGTACAGTCGGTAGCAAGGGAAGCCAGGCGGAACACAGTACCTTAAGCGGAAAGGATCCTCCAGCGGTGGCAGTTGTTCCAGGCAGTGGCAGCAGGGCTCGACGTCGGTCAGGGGAGAAGAAGTTCTCGCTGAAGAGCAGAAGAAGAGGGTCGTTGCACTGCCCGGGAAGAAACCAGCCGCGGAGTCCTCCGGTTAAAGGGTTGGTACCGACTTTCGCGGTATGGGGGTAAAGTGGGGTATTCCGGTTGCCGGGGTGCTTGGCACAGGCAAGGCGGCCACGAGATACCTCAAAGAACGGAAAGAAGGCGAAAACTGGTTGTCCCCACCAGTCAAGGGAAGGAGCCACTCCGTTAAGAGTTCTCCTCGGTCGTCGGGAAAAAGTGGTGAGACGGTTCAGCAGGGCTCCACCGGGTGGTGTCGTCGAAGCAGGTCGGCTCAGCTCTTCCCTCGTCGGATTCTTGGTCCTGTGGCGACTTCTGAAGTCCCAGTCCCCAAAGCCCTGCTTTTATGCAGCAAACCCCCATTCACCCAGCCTAGCTGTCACTCAAACATGCTAAGTGGTGAGCCGGGCGGCTCACCACTTGGGCCAATCAGGACGGAGTGCGACTTGAGTTACCAAGGTAACTCAGTCCAGGGTGCCTAAATCCCCCTCCACCCCTCCTAAGTACCCCAGACAGAGTGGCACCACTTTGGAGGGCTTCTGTGGAGAAGCCCGCCAAAAGTGGAACAAAGGGCTCCACTTTGGGTCAGAGTTACAGAGGCGAACACCAACGCCATTTTAGAATCAAGTTTTGGCAAAAAGTCCCAACCGGAGTTATAAAAATAAATATATAAACCGGCGGTGTGTTTAAGGCTACCGTAAATAAATAATTAAATGTGTTAGCCTAAAACAATGGGAAATCCCATAGGGAAATATTCGCGGTCGAATATAAAAAGTAGTTTCCACTGCCACCAGCCAAAACTCGATCAGGGGGGACGGAGACGTGCCCCCTCGACTAACAGACCCTGGGGCAATCGAATTGCCCCAGCCAGTACGTCCACAATATGATGGTTTGTACTGGTTCTGTTCAGGATTCAAGACTAGCAAAGTCTTTGGTGACTTTACATGCCCTGGGAGACAGTAGTCAGTCCCAGGGTATGGAGTCTATGTTGGGGAGTCCCTAGGACACCCCTGGGTCACGGCACAGAGGGTGCTGTGTGACCCACATCACAAAAATACATGAGGCCCTATGGAGTAAAAGACCCCATAGCCCATTCAACACAAGGTTTAACCAAGATAACACACTTCAACATGTCCAAGAGTGAGGGTAAAAGAGTCTCACTCTTGGCAGGAGAAAAAAATTAAACCCCAGAAATCCAGCAAAGCTGCTGGGGGACTCACTAGGTAGGGAAATTCAGCCTAAACAGAGAATTCTCCCTAACACTGGGGAACATGAACAGAGTGCTGACATATCTGTCCAGCCATCCCCCAACGTAGTGCAGCAAGTGCATCAAGGAACTGGCTCCTAAAACCACCAGTGTTGTGGGATTTTCAGGTGTGTTGTGTGAGAAACCTAGCGGTATTCTCCCATTTAAACCCTGAGAGTCCTCTATTTAGTTGGCCAGGGATGGGCCATCGCTTTTGGATCCCAACCCTGGGATTGGACAAGTGAAGGTGGATCACTTGGTTGGGGAATCTGGGGTGTCCTCGAGGGACGCAATATTCAAATGGGTTCCTAACAAATTCAAATTTCATAGATTAAGAATGTCCAATATTTGAGTAGTGATCTTTAATTCAAGAAGAGCCGACACGTGTTTCGATCATCAGGTCATTTCCAAGGCAATTTGTGACAAAATTGTGATAGTTCAAACTTATCCAGCATGGGTTCTGGCATGGATTCACATGCTCATGAATATTCCCCATTGTCAGGCTGGGAATCCTCGGTAAAGAAAAAACCAGTATCCGTTTCGTTTCTGATGTCTTTCGTAGTAGTAACCAATCACTGATCTCTGCGTCATACTGACCACAGCCAATGACTGCCCTCTACCTAAGCCCCGCCTCTGGCAGCCATCTTCAGATTTTTACCGCACGTTCAAGTGTTGGGATCCTCGTGCTATTGCTCTCGAGCGTTAGTGCTATTTTTTCACGTTTTTTCTCAAAAACTTAGATTTTTTTTTTCAGTCAAAAAGAGCCTCAAGCTCCACCGATTCTTCATACGATCAACGGGGACCCGTGTCGGATTCGTCTACGCCCCTCAAGGGTGAAGATTTCATCGAGCTACGCTTTGGAGGACTCCAGAAGTTTCTCAGGCCCATCTCGGACATGGCCCAGGAGAAGGGAAGCTCGACGCCCGGAAAGCTGTTCAGGGTCTGCCCTGTATGCCAGCTTCAGAATGTCTTTGAGGACGAACACTCCTTTTGTCTTTACTGCCTACATGAGGACAAGACGCACGTGGAGAAGGACTGTGCGTTTTGCGGCAATATGTCGGAGCGGACCATGAAGGACCGCCATCAACGTCTCGCCAACTGGCTGGAAGGGAAGAGCCCGTCAGGCGAGAAGAAGAGGAAGAAATCCAAGCGGTCTTCTAAGACCTTTGAGGACGCCCCGGCGATGGGGGTCCAACACAAGGCCAAGCACCGCGAGTCCGCTGGCATCGGGAGCGCCGAACGGTCGGGCTCTATGGGCGCCAGGCAGGGCGCATCCTCCCCGGCACCATCAACCACGAGCCAACGCTCTGGTTCGGGTAAGAGGAAGGCCGAGCACCCGGCGAAGCTCCTGGAGAGGTCCTGGTCGAGCTCGAAGGCCCCATCGGAGGGAGAGCGAGGCAGTGTTCCCCCCCTAACCCCCCCAAGGAGAAGGCGGTGAGCGCAGCTAAGGTGGTGAAAGCCTTAATCCATCCGGCCAAGGCCTCTATCGAGACAGTCGCGGTGGCCCTGGCTCAGCCTGTGGAGGCTACACCAGTGGTGGCGACCTCGGGGCTCAGAGTCTCCCTGCCACCGCAGAGGGAGTCCTCTTTTATGCCCATCGACAGGACCCCCGTGAAACCTCCGACAGAGAAGAAAAAGGGGGGGGCAGGAGGTCGTGGATTCGGCCTCAACCTCTGAGGAAGAGCTGATCGAGGTCTTAAGCCACGGCGTTGGCGTGGAAGACCAGCCCGTCGGGGGGGATCCCGACGTAGGAGACGATGATATCGTCGAGGGTGCCGATGGGGCCCCTGACCGCCCGTCGGACTCCCCTCAACCAGCGCCGCAAGACAACGCGGCGGCCATTTTGTTGGCTATACAGTCCTTATGCTCGGAGATAAGGACGAGACTGCCGTTACCACCAGCGGAGGAACCGCTCCCGACGGGGGACCCGGAGCCAGGCCCTTCTGGGAGCCCTCCCCCTAAGAGAAGGAGGATTCATCCTCCACCTCCTTTTCAGCCATCGCGCCCTGTTCAGCCCTCCTCCCCGTCCACGACTCGTGGGGATGATACGGGGACTGACACGGCAGCGACGGGTACGGACGATGAGGTTTACGAGGATCTGCCGTCGTCACCTCCCACCCGGGCTTCCCCGCCCGACGAGATTGGATCGTTTCACTCCATGATCGCCAGGGCATCCAAGCTCTTCCAGCTCTGCCCGGAGGAGAAGGAAGGTTTCCTTTATCAACGGCGCGAGTCCAAGAGGGAGACTGTCCACTCCGTGCCTCTACTGGACGATATTTGGGATGAGGGCCTCGCCCTCCTCAAGAACCCATCCACGACGCCGGCTAGAAGGGATCGGTACGAGAAGAAGTACCGGGTCCCGGACGCGGCCCCCTTGTGCCTCCGGGCACAGCCGACCCCGGACTCAGTCGTCTCCGCGGCGGCCAGCAAGAAAGCGGGGAGGGGGGGGCGGCCTCCACGTCGACTTCCCCGCCGGACGGCAAGGGAAAGAAATTGGATACGATGGGACGCAGGGTCATCTCGTCTGCAGCGACGACTATTAAGGCGGCCAACGCCTTGGCTATCGTAGCCCGCTACGACAGGGAGCTGTGGTACAAACTGGCCCCCCTGCTGGACTTCCTACCGGACGACAAGAGGGCGGATGCCCTAGAGATCTTGCAGGAAGGTGAGGTGGCGTCGGACCACGCCATTACGATTGCGACGGACATCGCCGACACTGTATTTCGCCAGTTGGGCAACGGGGTGTGCCTTAGGTGGCGTGGATGGCTCAAGGCTACTGACTTCCGTCAAGACGTGCAGACCAGAGTCTTGGACATGCCGTTCGATGGAAACAACCTACTTGGGAAAACAGTGGACGATTCCCTTCAAGCCATCAAAGCAGACAGAGACGGCCCGGGCTCTTGGGGTTCTCCAGCAACGGCGGCCGCCCTTTCGGAGCGGCGGAGGCAAGGGTGCCTCCAAAGGTTCCGGCGGCGGATTTTCCACCTACCGTCAAGCAGCCCGTTCGTCGTCGCAGGAAGCTTACAGGGGACGAGGCAAGTCAGGCGGACCCCGCCGTCGTCGCCAAGGAGGTCAAGGCGGCAAAGCCTCGTCGAAGCAGGACTGAACCGGCCGTGGGGTCGGGCCCCCACCGAAGCACCCCGGTGGGAGGCCAGCTGGCGAGCTTCGTCAGCGTGTGGGAGTCCATCTCCACCGACTGTTGGGTGCTGGACGCCCTAGCCCAGGGTCACGCGCTCGAGTTTCAAAGAAGGTGCCCGCGCGTCCCCCCTGTGGCCAGGAAAGATCTTCACGTCCCTCAACTTCTCTTAGAGGTAAAGGCGATGCTCAGGAAGGGCGCCATCGAGCTCGTCCCAAAGAGGCTTCGGGGCTCCAGAGTTTACTCAAGATACTTCCTCGTGAAGAAGACGGGAGGATGGCGTCTCATCCTGGACCTACGACGACTGAACAAATTCATCAAGGCACAGAAGTTCCGGATGGTCACCCTCCAACACGTCCTGGGTCAGCTGGAGGAGGGCGATTTCCTGTCGTCGTTGGATTTGGAGGATGCCTAATTCCATATTCCCATCCTAAAGGGACACCGAAAGTTTCTCAGGTTTGTGGTCCAAGGGCGTCACTATCAGTTCAGAGCCCTTCCCTTCGGACTAAGGTCGGCACCCAGGGTGTTCAAGTGCCTCGCGCCGGTGGTGGCGCAGCTGCGCCGAGAGGTGATCCACGTCTACCCCTACCTGGACGACTGGCTCATCCGAGCCAAGACGAGGGAGCTCGCCGTGGAGCACACGGCAAGGACCGTCCAACTTCTCACGGACCTGGGATTCTCTGTAAACTACGCCAAGTCCCACCTGGTGCCCGCGCAAGACGCACTGTTTCTGGGAGCGAAGCTCGACACAGTGTCGCTTCTGGCCTCCCCGTCGGAGGAAAGGACGAGGGCCATTCTGGGCAAGGTGCAGCGGATGCTGGTTGCTGATGCTGGTTGCGGACGCGGCCAGAGTGAGGTCCATCAAGTCCCTCCTCGGAATGATGTCTTCTTGCATTTACCTCATCCCCCTGTGCAGGAGTTCCTGGACGTGCGCTGGATCCAGACGACGGGCAGCTTCGAGGAGAGGATCACACTCGACGAGAGTTTCCGACGAGCGATCCGGTGGTGGGGCGGGATCTGACGGCAGGCATGGACTTCCAGACCCCTGGCCACCAGGAGACAGTGACCACGGATGCCTCCCTGGAAGGGTGGGGAGCGCACACCGAATATCTGCACGCGAGAGGCCTTTGGCTCCCGATGCAGAAGTCCCTCCATATCAACGTCCTGGAACTCCGTGCAGTGTTTTGGGCCCTCAGGTCCTTCCATCCGTCCCTCAAGGGCAAGGTGGTGAGGATCTTCACCGACAACACCACCACCATGTTCTACATCAGGAAACGGGGCGGAACCAGGTCCCCAGCCCTGTCCAGGGAGGCGCAGGATCTGTGGCATTGGGCCGTCGCCCAAAGGATGTTTCTGGTGCCGTTTCATCTGGCAGGGATAAAAAACACCATCGCCGACTCACTCAGCAGGGAGCTTAGCTCGTGCCACAAGTGGGAACTACGACGGGATCTAGTGGACCGCCTCTTCCGATGGTGGGGCACACCCCAGATCGATCTGTTCGCGACGGCGACGAACTCCCATTGCCGGAGGTTCGCCAGCAGGTTTCCCCAGCCGAGGAGCATGGGCGATGCTTTCTTGTTCCCCTGGGAGGGCCCGTTTCTATACGCGTTCCCTCCATTGCCGTTGCTGATCCGGCTCATCAACCAGCTCAAGAGGTCACGGTGCAGGATGATCCTCGTTGCACCTGCGTGGCCGAGGCAGATATGGTTCCCGGACCTTCTGGACTTGTCAGCGTCCCCGTCGATCAAGCTGCCAGGGGACGCGGATCTTCTCTCCAGGGAAGGAGGCGCCATCCTCCACCACGACCCGAAGTCGCTGAACTTGCAGGCCTGGCTCCTGCAGCGTTAGAGTTTGGAGGATACGACATACCGGCCGACTGCAGAGAGGTTCTTGCAAAGGCCAGGGCGTCGTCGACTCTTAAATGCTACGGACACAAATGGAAGAGGTTCTCTGTCTGGTGCCACGCACAGAAGATTAACCCTCTACGGATTACGGCTCCCCAAGTACTGCCGTACCTATTGACGCTGGCCAAAGCTGGACTGGCGCACGCGTCCATCAAGATTGATCTTGCTGCGATCTCCCGATACACCAGAACCACGGGGCGGACGTCTTTGTGGTCTCATCGTCAGGTGAAAGAGTTCATGAAGGGACTGTTCAGATCGTTCCCGCCGGTAAAGGCTCCGGCCCCGGCGTGGGAGCTCAACGTGGTGCTGACCAAGCTCATGGGACCTCCGTTCGAGCCTCTGCACTCGGCTCCGTTGAAGTTCTTGTCGTGGAAAACAGCGTTTCTTGTGGCCATCACCTCCGCACGACGGGTGGGAGAGATCCAGGCCCTTTCCTGCAAGGCCCCGTACTTGACTTTTCACGACACAAGGGTAGTGCTCAGGATGCACCCCTCCTTCATGCCCAAGATGCTGTCGGACTTCCACCTCAACGAACCCTTGGTGTTGCCTGTTTTCTTCCCGTCGCCTTCGTCGCCGGCTGAAAGGACTTTGCACTCGCTGGATGTGGCTAGAGCGTTGAAGTTCTACGTGGACCGCACAGTGTTTTCGGAAGACGTCACAACTCTTTGTGAATTTTGGACCTGTCAATCAGGGGAAGGCTCTCTCGAAGGCTTCCATTTCCAGATCGCTTTCCGGCTGTATCATGTACTGTCATCGGTTGGCAAACCGACCGCTGCCTGGCCGTCCGAGAGCCCATTCCACCAGAGCGATCGCAGCTACCACTGCGTTCCTATCTGGTGTGCCCTTGCTGGACATCTGCAGGGCTGCTACGTGGAGGTCGACGCACACCTTCACGAAATTCTACTGCGTCGATCGGGATTCCAGGGAGGAGTCAAGGGTCGGCCAAGCAGTGCTGCGCAACCTGTTCGCCTAAGGTGAGCCTGGTGAGGAGGTAAGATTTGCTTAATGTTGAGTTTGATGTAATGCTTAATGTTGAGCCTTTGCCACCTCCCGTGGTTGTGCATGTGTGTACTGCTATGTATTCTTTATTCATGAGCATGTGAATCCATGCCAGACCCCATGCTGGAGAAGGAACAAGTTACTTACCTGTAACTGTTGTTCTCCAGCATGGGTCTGGCATGGATTCACATGCGAACCTCCCGCCTACCCCTCTGCGGCTCTTCACTTGGTCATATTGCCCATTCACGTGCTACCAAATCTGAAGATGGCTGCCAGAGGCGGGGCTTAGGTAGAGGGCAGTCATTGGCTGTGGTCAGTATGACGCAGAGATCAGTTACTACTACGAAAGACAGATCAGAAATGAAACTGATACTGGTTTTTTCTTTACCAAGGATTCCCAGCCTGACGGGGAATATTCATGAGCATGTGAATCCATGCCAGACCCATGCTGGAGAACAACAGTTACAGGTAAGTAACTTGTTCCATCCACAAATGATGATAAAACATTCTGTTGACATGTGATGAGTTATACCCATCCAAGCACAGTTTAAGACGCGAGTAATTATACAAGTGCAAAATTGTAGAATCATTTGATACAAGTTTTCCAAGCAGGAATGCATTGGTTATTAAGATCGGGTGTACATACCCATAATCAGGCGGGCATAATCATAAGGGGAAGAGAGCAGAGGTGGAGAAAGAAAGCATGAGGTTATTTAGCTTATGGTCGCTTTTCAATCTTATATTATATTGTTCATAAACATATTGTATTAGAGTGACATAAGACTCACTTCTTAGTATAAGGCAAGATTGCTTATCAAACAATTCAACTAGTCTTAGTGAGAATTAAATAAAGGACATTTACATGCATCTGTTTTGTTGAGACCCATTACCAATTATGTAAAAACCTATTAGGTGAAGGTTAGATATGATGCAAAGTAGACTTGTTGATAACTCACCCAAGATGTTGCTGGGGGTTAATCCTAAATATTATCAAGGAAAAGTAGCATATATATCGATTTAGGAAGAATCTGCTTTAGAGTGTGAATTAGTAAATCATCAAAGTGACATGAGGCAATGAGCACTTGAATACTGCTTGCTCATTGCTTTAGTGGTAAATTCCTACCCTAAAGAGTTTGACAAGATAGCTTCAAGGATGGAAATTCCTTCTTGAAGTTCGTGAGACTTTTGTCTCTTATAGTGGCGCTTGAGGAAAATGCCCACTTCAAGTATGGCTGAAATGCCTAGAAAAATGTAATGCATATAGCAGTATGTTAATGCTATATTAATACTTGAGGCTCAAAGAACAATAGTGGCTCTGGAACCGACTAACAGAAAAATGGGGCTAGTTTAGCCAGCTATCCTCACCTTTACAAGGAGTAAGGTGCTGCATGTTGGCCTGTTCTTTCAGGATAATGGTCTTTCAATGAAACAAGGTTCCAATACCTAAAGTAGTGAGAGAGGATGGCTATTTAGAATTCTAAAGTGTAATCTGTAAGAGTCCTAGAAAGTACTTCCCACGAATTATGTGAGAAATCTGAAAAATAGTGTATGAGCATTCCTAGCTTGTTGTCTGGTAAGGGTTGTATCCCAAACAAAGGCTGACAGGATGATAGTCCTTGCACATGATGGCGAGTAATGTTTAGCGGTTCGCCGGGCGTCTGACGTCACGCGCATGCTCATTGATGCTCCGTGACATCATGTGCATTGATGCTCCGGGACGTCACGCGCATGCGCAAGTGTGTTTTGCCGCAAAAAATAACAGGTAATGTTTGTATCTAGAATGAATGCAAGAAACCTAAAGTAAGACCAAGATGTGTGGTTATAAAAGGTATGAGGAATATGAATATTGTGAGTTAGTGAGAAATCAGGACAGTGGAGATAGGTGAACGGAAGAAAAGTGGTTGCATTAAGAGTATAATATGATACAGAAGACTGCAGATCATTAACAATGCCATGGTCAGGGTGATAAACCAAAGTGAAAATGATAGTAATGAACATGTTGACTAATAAAGTATGTAAGAGGTACAAAAATAAACAGATAATGAAAAAAAGAAATTAGATGAGGTTATCGGATACAACATGGTATATGGGAGATACAGAGATAAGCAGATGCTGAAAGTGAATATTAAAGGAGGTTCCCGGATACGAAATGTCAGATTTTAGTCATGAATAAAATTCATGCAAATGAAGCTAGAGCAAAAATTGCATAGAATTCCTTCATAATAGGAGGTGTATCATAATTAGTCCCCTATTAGGTATTTGGATCTCAACAAAGCCAGACTAAATAAGAAGTTATAACTGCAAATTAATCTGTTGTCATTTGGCATGTAGCTGTGCTTAAATGCAAGTCCAGGTCACAAGAAAACATATATTTCTTTGTCTGTGTTTAAACCATGTTGGACACATCGAAGATTGCAAATAGTTATAGCTTCCAGCTGTCCCAATTTTAGCTTCAGGTCTCCTCCTCTTTTCCCAAAAGATGCCTTCTTTAGGCCAATAAATCTTATATCATAAACTTTGTCCATCTGATGGTGTTCTTCCCAGTGGGTAGCCAATGGCAATAAATGGTCCTGTTTTCTGAGGCTACTCAGGTGTTCACGAACCCGAATGCACAAATGTCTAATAGTGCTGCCCACGTAAACCTTCTGGCAGACACAAACTATAGCACAAACCGCAAAGTTTGTCCTGCAGTTCATAAAATCAGTAATCGTGGTTCTGTTCCAGTTATAACTTCATATTTAGTCTGGGTTTGTTGAGATCCAAACACCTAATATGGGACTAATTATGATACATGCAACTCCTATTATGAAGGAATTATATGCAATTTTCGCTCTAGCTACATCTGCATGAATTTTACTCATGACTAAAATTTGGCATTTCGTATCCGGGAACCTCATTTAATATTCACTTTCAGAATCTGCTTATCTCTGTATCTCCTATATACCATGTTGTATCCGATAACCTCATCTAATTTTTCTTCTTTTTTCATCATCTGCTTATTTTTGTACCTCTTACATACTTTATTAGTCAACATGCTCATTACTATCATTTTCACTTTGGTTTATCACCCTGACCATAGCATTTTTAATGATCTGCAGTCTTCTGCATCATATTATCCTCTTAATGCATCCACTTTTCTTTCGTTCACCAATTTCCACTGTCCTGATTTCTCACTAGCTCACAATATTCATTACTCCTACGTCCCGTCCACTTTCCTCCATACTTATGGGACATCCCTCCATCCTGTGGGACGGGACCGGAGCACTTTGTAAAAAGCATACACATTTTTTTCAAAAATGTGTCCCCCTCTTTCCTGCGCGGGGCCCGGCACGCGGCCGTAACCCCACCCACCTTGACTCCGCCCCGCGCATCGCCCATCAGTCCTTTTCTCCGCACGATCGGGGCCGGACACACTTGCATCCTCGGAAGACTGTTTTCCTCTGGCTCTCGCTAGCGTTCGTTTGCTAGTCTGTCTTTTAAACTAGATTTTCCAGACTGTTCATCGTGTCACCGTCGCTTCGCGAGGGCGGATCCCCATGGGTCCGGAACACCGTTGGGACTCCTGTTTTTACTGTGACGCCCTTCCCGTCCGGCCACTTCAACGTCGGTTGGAGCGGTGGGAGGTGGTGTTCGGACAAACTCCTCCTTCGCATTTTCAGGCGTTCATCGACGAGAAGAAAAAACGCCCGGTAAGTTCTTTACTTTTCAGAGCACCCCGGCCGGGGGATACCTTTCTGGGTTCCTCTCGGGCCGGGAGGGGCGTTGATCACTCTGTTACCGGGGTTCGCCCTGAGGTGCCTGTCGGGCCTAATAATTCTACCAGAGTTTTCTCCGAGGGTCTCTGTAAGGGGCCTGTGTTCACCGGAGTACGCTCCGAGGCCCCTGCTGTGGGGGCTCTTTGTAGGCCCAGTTCTACTGAGTCGTGGGGTACCGGAGCTTGCTCTGAGGCGGCTCTTTCGGCTTCCCTCAAAAACAAAACCGGGGTGTGCCTCGAGGTCTTGGCTGGGTGTAACGCTCACCTGACTCCCACGGAGGCGCTGGTCTAGTTTGGGTTGCTGTGGCCTCTTCGAGCGTGATGCGCAGAACTCGGAACACCGACTGAACAGGACCCTTAAATCTTGCTTGTCTGGCCCGTAGGAATATCCTTCTGCAGATGAGAAAGGGGATTAACAGTCTGCAGAATAGTGTGCTTGCTCCCCCCTTCGTTCTTCTCTAACTTCCTCCGAAATCCCCGGTTGAAGCTCACCTTATGGTTTGAAAGGATGAACTCTCCATCCTGCTTCTGGTGCAGGGGCGCGTGTTTGTCCAGTTACTTCACTGGTTTTCAGAATGGTGCTGGCAAAATCCACTTGACTTTTCCGAGCGGAATGCCGTAAGTATGAAGATTACAAAAGTTCAAGTGTTGAGCCTCCTTTTCTGTTTCCTTCCTAACCTGTGATCTCTCCTTTATTTCAGGTGCAGAATGAAGGCGATGCGTTGAGGGATTGACTTGCCGATGGTAAACTCAGGTGAGTTAGCGATGGGGGCGATCCCTCTTAATGTCTTTATATTCCTCCAGTAATGTCTTTTGTCCTTTCCCTATAGGGGCCAGGGTGCGGTACCTGCCAACGTAGCGGCGCCGACCCGAAATGAGGAATGATCCACCAACAGAAGACCGGTAAGTGTTATGGCGGAAAATTAGGCTTTCCTCATATGTTCCTTCTGCTCGCCTTTTGTCTCTTCTTCTCTCCCCTAGGCGCAGAGATGTGGCGACCGGTGCAGACAGACGCGGTGGAGCCAGAAGAACTCCCGAGGACAGGTGAGTGAAGCGCGGCGCTGCAGCGAGCTACGCGGTGCTTTTAAATGAGTCTTTTCTTAGGAACGCTGGCGTGAAGGTTCCGGATGCAGGTAAGAAGTTTGATAATATTCTTGGTTTTCACCTTTCTCTTCTCTTCTTTCCTTGCAGGTTTTCCAGGATCGAGGCGGGCGTGGCTGGAGACAAGATGCAGGAGCAGACACGGTGAGCGTTCAGCTGCTTGGATGCAGAACAACGCGAAGCGTGAGCCACTGTCTGGGCGTGGCTTAAATAGCCCCCAAAGTAGTTCCAGGTAAGTATCCTTCCCTGGCCACGCCCGAGTGGCAAAATAGTCCCAATAAAAAAATAGTCCCTTTCAGGTATCAGGGAGGCCTGAATCTTGCAGCATGGTCTGCATCAGGTAGGTGCACAAAACACCTTCCTTTATGAGCCTGGTGCCTATGGCGCCAGGACTGATGTCCAACATGAGCCTGGCGCCAAAGGCGCCAGGACAGAGTTCAAAGAGCCCCTATGAGGGGCCGCTGGGCTTTTACCCGGGGGCATGATGCCTGCTCCCGGGGGTGCTGGGCCTGGCCTGGTGCTCCGGGGGTAGGCATCATGACACTGGGCTTGAGGTTACCGAACGGATGTTCGAGGCCCGTGCCGATAAGGCTTCTACCGGGCCTAGGTCCGAGGTCCCTCGTACAGAGGCTAAGGATACCAACAGTTCTGAGGGGCCGGGCAAGGCCCTGTCGGTGAAAGTGGTTGCTCACTGTTCCCGCTCTTGTGGTGACACCAGATGTGTTGAGGGGGCAAATAAGAAAGTTTCTTCTTTTACCGGCAGTGCCGAGGCCCTTCCTTCGAAGGCTCAGTTGGCGGTTGGTATGTCGCAGAAACATTCCAGGCCTCGTAGTACCGGCTCTGCCGAGGGTCCTTACATTAAGGCTAAAGTTAAGACCCCTTACCCATCAACGGGGACCCTGCCTAACTTCCTCACGTGCCGCAGTTCCCCTCAGATGAGGACAAAATGGCAGCCGTTCCCGCCACGACCACGGCGGCTATTTTAGGTACTACCCCATCGGCTCCTGGTGTAGGGTTCGGTCCTTTGGGTGAACCTAAGGTCCTTGTGCGCATCCTTACCGGCCGGTTTATGATTGGAACGCCCGAATGCCTCTTCCGCACAATGTTTCGTTGCCCGCGTGGGCGCCGCCCTTGATTTATGTGGATACGTTGGTGGAGGGGCCGATGTGGCACCCTTCCCCGTTACGTCCCTGGATTTGTCCACCTCATGAGAGGCCTCCTCGGGTTCCGAAACAATCTCCTGAGGACGCCTTTTTCGGTAAATTTCAAGCGCTTATGCGCACCGACCCCATGAGGGAATATTTCAAAGGGCTTTTCAAGGAGATATGTCCACCTGCGCCTCTGGCTCCACCCGTTCCGCCGGTGGTCCCGTCGGCACCTCCCTTGCCCGTGGTGCCTTCCCCTGCGTTTCCGCCTTTGTCACCATTGTCCCCAGTGGACAAGGCAATGCCTGACACGGCTCAGCAGGATCCTGACCTGTCAGATGACCCTCAAGTCGATCAGGACAACGAGGACCTCCCCCGGTCTATCGGAGCTTTCCACGACCGGGTGCTGGACATGAGTTTCTTAGATGTTCCGGTGCCCGAGGCACCCGCTTCGAAGGAGGGCGTGCTTTCTGGGGCGTTCACCTTGTCTCCTTTGGAACGTGCCAGCCTGTTCTTGCAGAAGGACGTTCTGCCCGAGGTCCGAAGATTTTGGGAAAAGCTACACTCTGGACTTTTTGTCAATAAAAAGATTGACGCGAGGTACAGCCTGCATTCTTCGGAAGAAGTGGCCTTGTTGTTTTGTCCGCCTCCCTCCTCCACAGTGGGGGCTGCAGCTACGTTGCAATCCAGGCCTGCAGCATCCTCCTCTGCGACGGCTACTCAGGTCTTGGGAAAGGAGGACAAGCTCCTGGACTCCCTAGGGAGGAAAATCTTTGCCAATTTGGCCTTACAGCTCAGGCAGGCCAATGCAGAATTGATTTTGGCGGGAGCTAACATGCGGATGTGGAGAGGTCTGTCGGAGTTTGAGGAGCACATTCCGGTCGAGAAGTTGGAAGATTTCAGAGGGGGCCTTTCCGATGCCAGGGTCTTGGCCCAGGATCTCCTGGAGGCTGCAGCTCATCACGTAGACACCTCGGCTCGGGGTCTGATGCTTGGGGTTGATACCTCGCCGCAAGCGTGGCTGCATGCCACTAAGTTTTCGAAGGAAGTGCAAGACAAGGTTCTGGACCTTCCATTCGATGGTAAGGAGCTTTTTCACTCTTCTACTGTTTTAGAGCTCACCAAAACCAAAGATAGCACTCAGACGGCTAAATCTTTGTCTGTTCTGGTTAAAGCTCCCTTCAAGTCTCAAAGACCGTTGTCGCAAAGTCGACCTTCCCCTGGTTTTAGGGGCTTCCTCGACCGCAAATCTCGCAGAGTGGATACTTCTGCGGGGAATAACCGCCGTAGACAACAGCGTACACGGTTTTTCACCCGCTCCTCGGCCTCATCAGGTTCAGGTGGCACCGCCAGCGATAAGCCTGCCAAATGAGGGTTTTCCACGCTCGCACGAGACCCCGGTGGGAGGACGCATTACGTTTCATTGGGAGGCGTGGCAGGCCATCACAGAAGACAGATGGGTCTTGTCAGTCGCTCGAGCGGGCTTCTGCTTACCTTTACCCTCTACCCCACCCCACCCCTCAACCCTCCTTTTCAGCTGTCGGGCTCACCCTCCCTCAAGGCCGAGGTTCAGAAACTTCTGCACCTCAGAGTTGTGAAACCCGTTCCCCCTTGGGGAGCGAGGGGAAGGTTTTTACTCCCGGCTATTTACGGTGCCCAAACCCAACCAGGCTGGCCTGTGCACCATCCTAGACCTTTCCCAGTTCAATCTTTTCCTACCCCAAGAGAAATTCAAGATCACGCCCAGCCAGATTCGCTCCTCTTTGCAGATGGGCGATTGGCTCCGCATGGTGTTTCTTCAGGATGCGTACATGCATATCCTGATTTGGAATCCACACAGGAGATACCTCTGCTTCTCTTTGGGAGAGGAGCACTTCCAGTTTCGGGTGCTTCCTTTTGGCCTCAGTTCGGCGCCGCGTGTCTCAACTAAGATGATGTCGGTGATTGCGGCCTATCTTTGTCTCCAGGGTATCCATGTGTATCCCTATTTGGACGACTGGCTCCTACGCAGCCCTTGTCCGTTGGCAGCAGCGGGCAACCTCCAGTCTCTCCTTCAGCTCCTGTTCCATCTTGAGCTGTCGGTGAACTGGCGGAAATCCTCCATGACGGCTCACAGGACCCGACTTTCCTGGGTTTTCGTTGGAACACGATCGACTGCCGAGTGTATCTGACCGGGAACAGAATGGCTGATCTGTTGGCCACGTGTCAGATGTTTGCGCAGTCGGAGAGCATGTCGGCCTGGTGGTTCCAGAGGCTTCTGGGCCTCATGGCCTCGTGTGTACTGGCTCTTCCTCTTGCTCGTCTCAAAATGAGACGTACCCAGATGGCTCTTAGTTCTGGCGTCAGGCTGTGGACCCGGATTCCAAGCGGATACTGATTCCGGATTCCATGAGAGTGGACCTGGACTGGTGGTCATCTCTCAGCAACCTGTCAGTGGGCGCGGGGTTTCAAGACCCAGCCCCCATGGTGACGATCACGACAGACTCCTCCCTTTTGGGGTGGGGTGCGACGTTCGATCTTCAGATCTCGGACCTCTGGTCGCCTCAGGACAAGCTTCTGCACATAAATCATTTGGAGCTTCTGGCGATCTTTCTGGCGCTCAAGGCGTTCAGACCGCTCATTGTCAACAAGGTGGTCCGCATAAGAACGGACAATGTGGCATCAATGTATTACATAAACAAGCAAGGGGGAACGAAGTCTCCCTCTCTCGTGGACCTGTCCATCCAGATTTGGGAGTGGGCCGTGCTTCATGGGTTCTGGCTGCTTGCAGTGCACATCCCGGGCCAGCTCAATGTCACTGCGGATGCCCTCAGCCGGCAGACAGTGGTCAGCTACGAGTGGGAGTTGAAGGCGGAGATCCTCTTGTGGATTTTCTTGCGTTGGAGCACACCGGAGGTGGACCTCTTCGCCACGGCGGTAAACAAGACGCTTCCTCAGTACGCCTCCAGAGGGGGGCTGGGAGCCTCCTCTCTGGGGGACGCTCTCGAGATTCCATGGCACAACATGAGAGCTTACGCCTTCCCGCCTCTTCCCCTAGTTCATTGAGCAATTTGGAAGTTGAAGAGCTCTGTCAACTGTTCTCTTCTACTGCTCCGTGGTGGCCGGCCAGGTTTTGGCTTTCAGAACTTCAACACCTGTCAGTGTGTCCGCCGATCAGGTTACCAGTAACTCCCGATCTTCTTCACCAAGGGGAACTGCAGATGTGGCACCCCTCCCCACAATCGCTCAACTGGGCGGCATGCTGCCTGAGTTCACGTCTCTAGAGCGTTTGGGTTTGTCTGCAGATAACATGCGCATTATCCAGGCAGCCAGGAAACCCTCGACCAGCTCCCAATACAAGAGTTAATGGCTCAGGTTCTGTCATTGGTGTTTGGAGAAAGAATTGGACCCGAGGGTGGCAACGATTGACATGGTACTGTCCTTCGTATCCTACCTAGCAGAGTCAGGGGTTCATGTTCTGTCTTGCAGGACTTCTCTCAGCGGTTTCCGCTTACCTCTCTACAGGCCGGTGTTCTTATTCTTTAACTAACCCGGTGGTGAAGAAACATTTTGCTGGCTTGACACGCATCTACCCTCCGGTTCGTAGTTCGCACCGCCTTGGGACCTAAATGTAGTCCTGACTGCGCTGTGCCACAAACCCTTTGAGCCAATGGCTATGGTTGACCTCAAGTACGTGTCCTGGAAAGTGTCCTTTCTGGTCGCCGTTACGTCAGCGAGGAGAGTGAGTGAGCTCCAGGCATTGTCGGTGGAGCATCCTTTCTTAGTCTTTCACAAGGACAAGGTAATCCTTCGGACGAACCCAGCTTTCCTACCAAAGCTAGTGACCGAATTCCATCTGAATCAGTTGATTACCCTTCCGGTCTTTTTTCCGAACCCTGCCTTGGAGGCGGAAAGGGTTCTACACTGCCTGGATGTCCGAAGAGCTCTTAAGTTCTACCTGGTCAGAACTTCCGAGCTTCGGAGTTCTTCCCAACTTTTTGTGACCTTCAGTAACCCTCAGGGCAGGCCAGCGTCTAAGGCATCTATTTCCAGATGGATTGCCGCCTGTATCACGGAATCTTTCACCGTCCAAAAGCTGAAACCTCCTAAAGGTATTCATGCACACCTGGTGCGGGGCGAGGCAGCCTCGGTTGCTTTTCAGAAGTATGTTCCCTAGGAGTCCATCGCTAAAGCGGCTACTTGGGCCTCCCCATCTGCTTTCTGTAAGCATTACTGCCTCGATATGAGCTCTATAGCTGACGCTCAGTTTGGGCAGGCTGTACTGAAGAACCTGTTTCAGTAAGGGGTATTTCCATCCACCCATAGTTCCTGTAAGGAGTGCTTGGGAATCTCCCATAAGTATGGAGGAAAGGGGACGGGACGTAGGAGTATTACAAGGTTACTCATCGTAGTGACCACCTTACTCCTAGTCCATAGTCCCCTTTCCTCCATACGCCCGCCGTCCCCTCTAATAAGGTTCCTCTGTTATTGCTAATGGGTCTTTGACCCTGCGATAGAAAAGGACTGATGGGCGATTCGCGAGGCGGAGCCAAGGTGGGCAGGGTTACAGCCGCGTGCCGGGCCCCGAGCAGGAAAGAGAGGAGGGGCACATTTTTGAAAATAATTTGGATGCCTTTTACAAAGTGCTCCGGTCCCGTCCCACAGGACGGAGAGATGTCCCATAAGTATGGAGGAAAGGGGACTATGGACTAGGAATAAGGTGGTCACTACCGTGAGTAACCTGGTAAATTCCTCATACCAGACGCCCGGCGAACTGCTAAACATTACTCGCCATCATCTGCAAGGACTATCATCCTGTCAGCCTTTGTTTGGGATACAACCCTTACCAGACCACAAGGTAAGAATGCTCATCCACTAACTATTTTTCAGATTTCTCACGTAATTCGTGGGAAGTACTTTCTAGGACTCTTACAGATTACACTTTAGAATTCTAAATAGCCATCCTCTCACTACTTTAGGTATTGGAACCTTGTTTCATTGAAAGACCATTATCCTGAAAGAACAGGCCAACGTGCAGCACCTTACCCCTTGTAAAGGTGAGGATAACTGGCTAAACTAGCCCCATTTTTCTGTTAGTCGGTTCCAGAGCCACTATTGTTCTTTGAGCCTCTAGTATTAATATAGCATTAACATACTGCTATATGTATTACATTTTTCTAGGCATTTGAGCCATACTTGAAGTGGGCATTTCCCTCAAGCTCCACTATAAGAGACCACAGTCTCACGAACTACAAGAATGAATTTCCATCCTTGACGCTTTCTTGTCAAACTCTTTAGGGTAAGAACTTACCGCGAAAGCAATGAGCAAATGGTATTCAAGTGCTCATTGCCTCATGTCACTTTGATGATTTACTAATTCGCACTCTAAAGCAGATTCTTTCTAAATCGATATATATGCTACTTTTCCTTGATAATATTTAGGATTAACCCCCAGCAACATCTTGGGTGAGTTATCAACAAGTCTACTTTGCATGATTTCTAACCTTCACCTAATAAGTTTTTACATAATTGGTAATGGGTCTCAACAAAACATAGATACATGTAAATGTCCTTTATTCAATTCTCAATAAGACTAATCGAATGGTTTGATAAGCAATCTTGACGTGAGTCTTATGTCACTCTAATACAATAAGTTTATGAACAATATAATATAAGATTGAAAAGCGACCATACGCTAAATAACCTCATGCTTTCTTTCTCCACCTCTGCTCTCTCTGCTTATGATTGTGCCCGCCTGATTCTGGGTACGTACACCCGATCTTAATAACAAATGTATTCTTGCTTGGAAAACTTGTATCGAATTATTCTACAATTTTGCACTTGTATAATTACTTGTGTCTTAAACTGTGCTTGGATGGGTATAATTTATCACATGTCAACAAAACGTTTTATTATCACTTGTGGATGTTTGAACTATCACATTGTTGTCACAAACAGCCTTGAAAACGACCTGATGGTCGAAACACATGTCGGCTGTACTTGAATTAGAGATCACTATTCACGTATTGGACATTCTTCATCAATGAATTTTGAATTTGTTAGGAACCCTACTCCGAGAGTATTGGATTCTATGATTGATCTGTTCTGTGCATCTAAACTATACAACACAACCACTTCATACATTACCTTTTGTGGCACCAAGGGGAACCTCAAGTATAGTTTGTGCTGCATTCAGACATGATTTAAGCAAGTTAAGCGCACCACATATAGTTACACCCTTGTTCTAAACACCAGTATTCAAATGGGGCAGTAGAGGAGGCGGAAGTCCTGAATGCCTTCATGGGTTGTCATCCAGACCCCATCGTACCACATGACTTTCCCGCAAAAGGAAGGAAGAGAAAGAAACCTCGATCTAAAGGTAAACTAAACCTTTTCCCAAACCATGACAGTAACCTTGTCTCTTTTCTCAAAACCTAGAGGATATTTTGTAACCCAACTTCCTCCTTCTCGGTTACCTCCCTCCGACACAACTCTTGAAACGGGAACAAACACCCATTCATTCTACTTACCCCCAATACTCCAACAGATGAAAAGTCAAACGGGACAAAAAACAATATTAATATCCATCCATTTTCTACCCATCTAAAATACAGGAAATACTGTTTGGACCCACACTTTTGCAGGAGAACAGGTGAGAGGGGAAGTGGTATGCCAGAAGGGAAGGCCATTCCATTCTATAGCCACAAGGCCAGAGGATCCCCTTGTCTCCCATAATGATCTCGTAGTGGGGTCTCAGACCCTTTCAACTTCCCCTTTTCCCGTCACACTTCCAGCCCCCCCTCCCTCAGTCTTTATGGGGTACCTTAACACTCCTTCCATCTTCCCCTCCCCATTCTCACATACTGGGACGAAGAAGAGGCAACTAGGAACAATGATGATTACCCATAGTAATAACATGGGAAAATTATGGGCAACCAACTTCAGAAAACACAACTGTCCCACTGATAGTCAGGCAACTATGGATAATTCACACCTGGTTCACCTATAAAAAGGGTGCAAGCTCACGGGTGAATGAGTGAGCTGGGGATGCCATTCAGGAGGTGGGAGCTGCAGCAGGACGAGCCAAGATGGTCTATAGGAGAGTGGAGCACCGAGACTCTGACCCAGTGTGCTTTGAGGATCGCAGTGTGACGAGGGAGCCGTGCCTCCAAGAAGCCAGACTCTGGTGAGCTGTAGAGTGCTGCCCCTGTTGGTGCTCGTTCCTCTGGGACAAGTGAAGGGCATAGAGGCTTTCTGAGGTGCAGGTGGTGAGATCCTGACCGTCGCCGAGAGGACGGACCCACCAACGCCACTCTACATGGGATAAGCAGTAGAGACCCACTGGGCGTGCGTGTGGTTGAAGTGGGAGAACAGTATTGTGAAAGTGCCAGGCGGAACGGAGAGAGAAAGTGAAAGATGGTACCTATCTACATGGCGAGGAAAGGAAAAGGTGAATGAGAAAGAAAGCAGAGTGTGCAAGAAGTGCAAAGAGGAAGAGGCAGAAAAGTAGGGTTGCCATCCCCCAACCCTTAAAGGGGGGTTTACAAGGAACCCAAAGAAAAGAAGTGCAAGTTTGCACGGCAGAACAAGGAAGGGGGGGTGGGGCTAAGGATCAGAATGGTCGTGCAGGGGAGCCAGACAAGGCCCTGCGTTTTCAAAGATCTGACAGCGCCCTGGAAAATGAATATATGAGAAGGGCAAATCCTGACGAGGTCAAGTGTTATAGAATTCCTGACAGGCTTGAAACTTGGGGAAGGGAATCCTAAGAAGGCTCCTAAAGAGGAACTATTATTATACACAGCCATATTTGAGAGCAAGAAGCTTGGGGAAGGGAACCCAGAGAGATGAGGAAAACTCATCTATTGTTTGACTTTACATTTGAAGGATTGCAGCTTGGGGAAGGGACCCCCAAACCAGTGAAACTAGGAGACTGCTAAAAAGATCCTGGGGGGAAGGTCCTGCAAGCATCCATATTATCAAAACTCATTCTTGTGAACCTGAGATCACGCCAAGCCGGGAGGCCCCGAAAACCAACCCTGGTTTTCATATTTTTGTTGAACCTCACCTTTTTGATTTTTACCAGAAACATCTGTACACATTTATTTCATAGTGAGGGCAGACAGACTTTTTATTTGGACTTGTTCACATCAACGACCCTTAGACACATCATTTCAGGGAAACATCCCTTTAGAGTTGGCGCCAGTTAGGAATTACACCAACCTCGAAAATTCACATAAAGATTTTTGAAATCGTATTTTCTGATTCGGTCTCTCTCTTGTCACCATGCCTGTCTCACAGCTGACTCTGGCTACATTGTGAGGAAACTGCTGTTGACCAAGATGAACCCCAGATAATTGCACAGATTGTCTCCCACAGTGAGAAGGTCCAACCCAATCATGGGTTCCAATGGGATATGTCCGGTGTTTCTTGTATAGCGGCTCATACATGGTCACCTGCAAGCTGCTACCCAGTAGCGCTTGTACCTGCCATCCAGCGATGGTAACTGTCAGTGACTGGTGGGCCCTTGAGGTACTCCCCACAATACTTGGGTGCTGTGCATGCTGGTATTAAGACTGCAGACACTATTCATCTTGGGTGGACTTGCTAGTTTGGGTGGATGCTGGCTCCCAGAAGACTTGTTCTTCGATGGGATCACTTCAAACTTTGCTCTACCAATGGGAGACTTGATGTCTCTTGGTGGTCGAAGCATAGTGTTGATGAGGATTCTGATGCTCCGCTTCTTGGTCCTTGCTGGCATTTCCCACCATTGTGCATGCTGTGGTCTTCAAGGCCTGCAACCTCTCCGGTGTAATATGGTGTGTTCATGCATATACGGACTGTGTGGCCCTTCTTCCCTCACCTACGGCAGAACAGAGGGCTGGAGCAGTGTGGCTTGCCATTGGTACTCTCGGGGCAGCCTTGGCTCTTAATCGTGTTAGAGCTGGTATTCCCTCTCCTGGGTTGGCGGGTAGAGTATCTTCTGCACTCTGGTTGCCTAAATGGCACAGTGGGTGGTGTTTTTGCATGCACCCTCTGCAGCTGCATGGCCTGTCAAAACTCCTCCACTTGATGTCAGAGGTCATGCTCTTGTACTGTAGATTTGTCTCACCTGATGACTAGGTAGACTGCATACTGCGACCTCCATCTCTCTCTCCAGTGTACACACATCCCTGACCAGTTCCCAGTCTCGCACCTGCATCAGCAGCATTGATCTTGCTCCACGCATAACATGTTGCACCCTGATATGGTTCAGGCTGTTTAGCTCTATACCCTTCCTTTTGAATGGCAGCTGGAAAATCATTTCAGTCCAGGCTAGGTGGACAAGACTCATCTGGTTGGAGGTGGGTGGTGTAGTATTTCACCATCAACTCTGCACCAGATTATTAAGCTCCAAAGACTCCATACAACATATACATGATGTCTTCCACAGACATCCATGGGCTCTGGATATGTGCATTGGTTGCCTGGATAACTCTCAGTGGAGGAACTTGCAGAGACTCAATCACATGTCACTGCTTCTCCCAGTGATAAGTTGTACAGTCAGGCAGCATCTTTGTGGTTTGGTTTGCCCAGATCAGAAATTCATCTTCAACCTCTGTGTACATTTCTTCCCTGAGAAGGTGGACTCATGGTCCATGCTCAGATGGCATTGAGATGGTCTCCTCCAGCACAGCTTTAAAAGCATCATCCAAAGAGGAAGCAATCAGTCCGGCTCCACCATCATTGGTTATAGAACTGGTATGTGTGCTAGTCACCGAGGAGCTAGCAGTGCTTGCAGGCTCTGCCATGTTGGTACCTTCACTGGATGATGTTGCAGGACTGGTTGTAGCTGAACAATACAGGGCACAGGTTTGGAAGAGGTGGTGGGCTAGCCTGCAACCCTGTCCTGGTTGTTGGGGCCCAAAGGGGTCAATATCTGGTCTCCTCATGAGATGGTGAGTCAGGGAACCTTAGCAGATCACGATGCTGCTCCGAGGTAGGCCAGGGGATTTACAAAGGCACTTAACCTCGCCGGTGTGGGACTCTTGGGACGTTTTCAGCTTATCCACCTGGTGCACGGGTGTGCTCCATGGGACATCAACAATAAAAAAGCAATGTTTTGACTTCCCTCCCTCAGCCCAGCTGATTACCTGAAGCAGCTGCACAAGGGTGGTACCTTTCTGTTTGGTGGATGGCAACACAGCGATTGCTCAAATATGTGGACAAATATGGATTTGTAAATATATTCAAAGTAACTTGAAGAATAAAAACGGAAACGTACACTGTTTACACAATACTCTTACGTCCCGTCCCCTTTCCTCCATACTGTATGGGCGTCCCTTCCAAGGGATGGGAGACGGAACCTTTTTCACCAGAAAAAACCTTCTTCCCCTTTAAATTTAGAGGAGCCCAGGGTGCATGCGCTGCCCTGACTCTGCCCTCTGGCGCCACACCTCAGTCCCCTTTTCCGCTTCGATGGGAACGGGCCGAATTCACCAGCGCTCCTGGGTTTGGCTTCAGCCATGTAATTCCACGCGCGGATACTTCCTTTGTCTTTTTTGGTCTTATCCATCATTCAGGTACTCAGTCCTCAGGTGTCACGCTCCTCATGGGCGCATGTCGACTTCTACAGGGTTCAGCAGGTGTCCATCCTACAACGGGTTCTTCCCAACTTCAGACCCCCATGCCCTCTGCCTACGTTGCCAATCATGTTCGGCATGTGATTCGCTGTCCTCGAAGGCGCTGAAGAACAGATTAGCGAGGTGGAGGGAGCTCTTCCAGAAGTCTCCTCCAGAGGCTCTTAAGAACTTTGTGAAGCATCGAACCAGGCCCAAAGTAGAGCCAATATTTTCTAGCTCACCCCGCAAGGGAGACTCCTTCCCAGGTCCTTCTACCGGCACTTGCCCCAAGGCTGCTACAGCTACCGGCCTTCGGGTGGAGGGGTCCGTGGATCCTCCCGGGTGCAGTGTTGAGGGACCGGAAGGTTCTTATTCTGGGTCTATACCCGAGGGGCTACGCCCTGTTACCGGCAGAATGGCCGAGGGGCTACGCTCTGTTACCAGAAACACATCCGAGGGGCTATGCCCCATTACCAGCAGTACGTCCGAGGGGGGCGCCTAAACGCAGCTCTACCGACCCCCCCCAGGTCAAGGGTGGCACACCAACCGGGCCGAGGCCCGAGGAGCAGGGTAGGCCTCGTGATCCACACGCAAGAGTCTTGGACGAGGCCGGGCCCAGCGGGCCGAGCAACACGTCGCAGGCACGTAGCAGGCAGCTCAACAAAATGCCCGCCTTGCCAGAAAAGGGCACCCGTCGAACGCCATTCCACGAATTCGGCAAAGAACGAGTGTCGAGGTGAGACTGACCTCAACCAGATAGTGGCCTACAGTCTACCCCTCATTTGCACAGGGCAGCTTTCCTTTTGCGTCCATATGGACAGGGTATGCAGCGGCTCTAGCAGCCCCCTGCTACCCTGTCAGTACCCCCTGCCACCTCTTTGGCGAGTGAGCAGGCGCTCTTCGAGAAGTTCCTCGGCCTCATGAGGTCTCCTCAGATGGGGGTTATCATCAAAGACCCCGTCAGGGAAATCCTCTCCGCCATGCTAACGGCACCACCGACGCCTCCATCGGGCCCCCGGTGCAGCTGCCTCCTCCGGCTCCACAGCCAACTCTGCAACCTCCGCCGCCTCTTCAGCCTCCGGCTGCGGTCCCTGTACCGCAGCCTCTGGCACCATCTACCCCTCCTCCACAAGATCCTCCAGATCCGCAGGAGACAGACGAGGAGGAAGATCCGGACAAGCCATCCTCAGTCAGGGCCTTCCATGAATGTCTTGATGGCCTGGCGGAGTACCTGGGCCTCCCCCCAACCCAAGGTCGAGCAGCCGGCAGAGGGGGTTCTGGCTGAAGTCCTCACTAGACGCCCCTCTGCCAACACAGGGATTCCACTGCAAACCGATGTAGTCTCCCTGGCCAAGAAGGGTTGGCTCAAGCCCCACTCTGTCCAGCTGGTCAACCGACGCCTGGACGCCAAGTACAGGCAGATGGAGGTGGATACACTCTTGCTCTCAACCACACTCCTCGGTGATCGCTGCGGCATCACTATACTCCAAGCCTCAGTCGTCGTCCTCCTCCTCTGTGGCGCTGCTAGGCAAGGTTGAAGATCTTGAAGGCGTACGGTAAGAAGATCTACTCCAACGCCTCCTTGCACCTGCGTCAGGCCAATGCAGGTGCCATGCTGGCTGCCGCCAACCAATGGTTATGGCGGGAAATTGCAGACTTCCTCCTGGAACTCCCCACCCAATGCCAGCCACGCTTTAAGGTGGGGCTAGCGGAAGCCAAGCTTGTGGCGCATGACCTCATGGAATCCACAGTGGCTCATATCGATACCTCAGGCTGTACCATTCTCATATCCGTGACAATGCAAACAGCCTGGCTCCGGGCAACAAAGTTCAACCCGGATGTCCAGGAG
Organism: Ambystoma mexicanum; assembly: GCF_040938575.1. Taxonomy (NCBI): domain Eukaryota; kingdom Metazoa; phylum Chordata; class Amphibia; order Caudata; family Ambystomatidae; genus Ambystoma; species Ambystoma mexicanum. The sequence goes on from NC_090933.1 coordinate 384,377,863, forward strand.
CACATTCTAGATCTTCCGTTCAAGGGGGTGGGGGGGGCTCTTCCACTACTCTATGGACAAAGAGCTGGACAAAAAGAACAGCTCACAAACGGCAAAGTCTTTATCCATTCTTACTAAGACCACGCCCAAATCGTACGCCCAATCTCAGCAGCGCTCGGAGAAGGGTCGTACCTATGTAGGGTTCAGAGGATTCAGCGGCTTCCAGGAACGCAGATCCAGGCAGCCGGACCGCTCGCCGTCTCAGAACCAGCTCAAGCAACAAAAAAGGGGGTGGGGTAAGGGCTTTTTCCAGTCCCCCTCCTCAGCCTCTGAGGGAAAGAAGGCGTGACACGTCCCTTTGGGTCCACGTGTCTCCGATGGGGGGCAGGCTTGCTCTCCATGCACATGTCTGGCACCAGAATTTTGCGGACCCCTGGATCCTCTCCGTAGTATCCACGGGTTTCCGCCTTACTATCCCATCCTCTCCTCCCTCCTCCCCTCCACTCCCACAAGTTGGGACAGCAACTCTTTTGGTGGAGATCCGATCGCTCGTAGAGAGCCAGGCTGTGGAGGAAGTTCCAGCCTCCCATCGAGGCTATGGCTTTTACTCAAGGATTTTCGGCATTCAGAAGAAGAACCAGGCGGGCCTGAGAGTTGTGCTGGACCTTTCCACCCTCAACCTCTCCTGCAAAAATTCAAGATGGTTACGCCAGCTTTTATAGCAGAGACATTGGACAAGGGAGATTGGATGTGCTCCCTGGACCTGAAGTACGCGTACCTACACGTCCCGATTTGGCAGCCTCATCGTTCTTTCCTACGGTTCAGGATCATGGGCTACCATTTCCAATACAAAGTCCTTCTGTTTGGCCTCAACACGGCCCCCAGGGTCTTTACCAGACTCATGAACGCTGTAGGGGCCCTCCTCAGAGCAGGGCCACCACATCTACCCATACATCGACAACGGGCTCGTCAGGGCTACATCTCCGGAAGCGGTACTCCACTCTTCCCAGGCCCTTAGGAACACTTTGCACGACCTGGGCGTCTTGCTCAACCTCAAGAAGTCACAGCTGCTCCCTACCGAGACTGACATTCATGGGACTCATTTGGGACACATGCTCCGAAGGTCTTCCCGTTGGAAGACAAGATCTCGGCCATCAAGAGGGCCATGGCCCACTTCCTCAGCAGAGAGGTGACCTTAGCGTGGTGGTACCAACATCTCCTGGGTCTACTAGCGGCGGTTCTGTTAGCCGTGCCCCATTCGAGACTAAGGATGAGAAGGATTCAGCTGCACTTCGCGGCCTCATGGAATCAGGACCGGGGCTAGCAATCCGAGACTATCAACGTTCCTCCATCTCTTCTCCTGGACCTCACTTGGTGTTCCATGGATGGCAACCTACGGACGGGCAAGCCCTTTCAGCCGCTCTCTGCAGGCCACCATCACCACAGACTCCTCGCTCGAAGGCTGGGGAGCCACCCTGGACGATCTCTCAGTCCACGGCACCTGGACTCAACAGGAGCAGGAATACCACATCAATTGGTTGGAGCTGAACACCATCTGGCTAGCGCACAAAGCCTTCCTACCACTTCTCAAGGGCAAGGTTGTCCTCATCCAGACAGACAACTCGACCAGCATGTACTACGTCAACAAGCAGGGAGGCACCAGATCCCCTCCTCTGTGCAGACTGGCGATCAGCATTTGGGAATGGGCCTTGGAAAACAAAATTTTCCTCTTGGCAGTCCACCTCCCGGGGGAATCCAACCTAGAGGCGGACAGGCTCAGCAGGCTGGGAGCAGACAACTGCGAGTGGCAGCTAAACAACCTCATTATTTAGGAGATCTTCAACAGGTGTGGTCTCCCACAAGTAGATCTTTGCCACCTGGCACAACAAGAAGTGCCCACAGTTTGCATCCTGGCAGGGTCAGGGCCCCAGCTCTCAGGGTGACGCATTTCACCTCCAGTGGACCGGCATGAAGGCCAACGCCTTTCCGCCCCCCTATACACCTCCCGACGGGCCCAGCAAATCTTCTGGCACAGCAGGTGGGCAGAATCATCCACAACGTTCCAGGGAAACTAGCCCTCGCAGCGTGGTACCTGAACAGGTAACGCTTCAGCACCTTAGCCTCTCTCATGCCAATCTGGAGATCATACAGGGCGCCAGGAGCAAAGCCACCAGGGCCCAGTACAAGATTAAATGAACCAGGTTCTGCCACTGGGCCGACTCAAAGGGAATTGACCCCTTGGCCTGCAAATTGGACGACGTGCTCTCCTTCTCAGCGCACCACGCTCATTCGGGAGTACAGGTGGACACCTGCCGTACATACGTTCTCCCCCTCCAACCTATCGTCAAGAAATATCTGACTGGTCTCGCTAGGCTCTACCTGCCCATCAAGAGACCACACCCCGTGTGGGACCATAACATAGTCTTGGGCGCCCTGGCGCACAAACCATTCCAGCCCATAGCGTCCGTAGACATCAGGCTGGTCACCATCAAGACAGCCTTACCTTGCTTGCAGAGTCAGCGAGATTCAAGTGCTGGTCGCCTCTGAACCGTATACCACCTTTCACAAGGACAAGGTAGTCATGTGGACGCGCCTGGCATTTCTGCCCAAGGTTCCATCTGCGTTTCACTTGAACGAGGAAATAGTCCTTCCGACGTTCTTTCCCGACCCCAAGGATGAAGCGCAGAGTGCGCTGCACTGTCTGGTCGTCGGGTGTGCCCTAAAATTCTACTTGGACAGGACCAAGGGCTTCTGCAAGTCGGACGCCCTGTTTGTCCCTTTTGTCGGCTCGAGGCCAGGCTTTCGGGCCTCTAAGGCTTCCATATCTCGCTGGATGGTCTTTGCCATCAAGGAAGAGTATGAGGGCAGCACAGGCCGCTCCCGGGCCAACATGCACGCCCACGCAGTCGGGGCCAAGGCAACGGCCATTACATTCCAGCGCCATGTCTCTTGGCAAGTCATAAGCAGGGCGGCCACTTGGGCCTCTCCCTCGGCTTTTTCCAAGCATTACTGTTTGAATGCCAGCTATAGATCTGATGCGGCTTTCGAACAGACGGTTCTCAGGAACCTATATGCTTAAGGAGGGTCTCCTCTCCACCCTGGGGCTACAATCAGTTGTAATCGCCCATACAGTATGGAGGTAAGGGGACGGGATGTAAGAGTAATTGTAAGTTACTCACCGTAGTGACTAACGTAATTTTAGTCTAGTACCCTTTCCTCCATACGTCCCACCAACCCCTCACCCCTAAGAATACTGGTGTCATTGGGCAATGTTAAAACTATTGTCGACGCGTCAATGGGGACTGAGGTGTGATGTCGGGGGGCGGAATCCGGGAAGCGCATGCTTCCTGGGGAACACCCCCACGCGCCTCTGAATTTAAAGGGGAAGAAGGTTTTTTCTGGTGAAAAAGGTTCCGTCTCCCGTCCCTTGAAGGGACGCGCATACAGTAGAGGAAAGGGGACTATGGACTAAGAGTATGTTAGTCACTACGGTGAATAACTTATAATTACCATTACACTATATACCAAGGATGGTGGTTAAGGATGGGTGTAGGAAATAAAACGGGTACATGAGGTAGGGTTAGGCTTAACGCCAAATGGATCTGAATAGTGCCTGGGTGAGGGACGGGTACAGGCGTGCCGGGTGGAACACGTTACTTTAATTATGCACACACGCACCTCTATTTAGCACACTGATTGTGGCAAGTCGGAAGGACACAGGTTCTCAAATGACATGATGCACAATATTTTATTAAAGTAACACTATAATGCCTAACTTTGCCTATCGCTATGGGTGGTCCCAACCTATGTTACTAACTAAGGTGCTTGTTTGTCAGTCGGGAGTGTCCCAAAGAGATAGGTCCACTGACCAAAACTATCCGTACCACTTATGAAAACTAACTTGGGTCAGGAGAATGACCCCCTTCTGATGGTACCTCTAGTACCAGTCTTTAATATCCAATCTGCAAATTGTCTCGCGTGACTTCTCTGATCAGTCTCTGAAGTTCTGCAATTGGTTTATTGACTTTTCCCTGATCTCTGGAGTACCCTTTTGGGGTTTCCTTATGAGCTGTGTTTTTGGCCCTGGGCTCAGTCTATTCTTGGCAGGTACTCTTACTTTGATATTCTTTCTCTCTTCGGTATTAACAGTTCTACTTGTCTTGGTCAATTTGGCTTTGTATCTGGCTCAACTGCCTAGTTCTTCTCAACTCTGGTTCATCTCTTCCTTCCTTTCTATTATCTTTTCCTTGTGCAGGATGACAAGTTATCTCCCCCTTTTCCCAGGGTATTTTTATGCATTGGTTTTCTCTCGCACTATTCAGCTTTTCAACAGTCCTTTCTCATGATTCACAACCTTTGTAGCTACTTTGTTTCAAAGTCAACTTTGTTTCATAGCTTTTACTGTAACCAGTAAACTGTGTGATGTAAGGATTTCCTTCCTTGAATCCTCCCAGGCTTCCCGTTGTCCCGGTTACCTTCGTTCTTGAAGGGGAACCTATTCGGAAGCCGCCTTCCTCAGGAGTGCTCTCTCTGCTCTTGAGCCACCTGTGCCTTTTCTTCCCTGGTGTCCGTCTCCTCTCGTTCTTCCGTTTTGTTAGTGTTCGCCTGCTCGCCTGCACACCCCATGACCACCTCCTGCCGGTGGTAGCTTCTGCTTTGTCGAGTTCACATGCTGTGGGTCCGTTGCAAGGCTGGTGTTCCGTTTTGCAGTCTCCAGCGAGTTTGAAACTTGCATGCTTCCTGGTTGCCATTGTCTCCAGGTGTTACGCAGGATGGGGCATCCCCCAGCTTGTGTATGTGATGGTCTCTTCATTCTCTCCTTCCTCCGGACTCATACTTTTTGATGTCCTCGTCCCAGTGAATGGAGCGTTCTGAATTAAAGGGACATGATACATTTGCATAAGATAACAATATCCATTGGGAGTTTCTTTGTGCCAGTTCTGATAATTTATGGTTTCTGGCATTTTGAAACATTCCATGTAGGCCATAGTATGTATAGCTTGAGGTAGTTCCCAACGGGAGTGGGAGTCCTTGTCCCCAGAGGGGACCTCCTGGTGAGGTCCCACTTGCCTACCCCTAGAGAAGTTATTGTGGAGCAGGATCACCTCTCTAGCCTCACAGGGGGCACTCCCCCTTGGGGAGAAGGGGCATTCCTTGATTTGTCACAGGATGCAGAGGTAGCACTTACCTACTCCTGCCCTTTGGCAGGAATGGCCATCCGCTGCAAGCAGTCAACACCCCTGCAGACTGTGCAGTGAATGCCGAAGGAGGACACCGGTGCGCCCGGCGCAGCAAGCAGTGCCGAGGAGGAGGGTGCTGGCATTGACCATGAAGAAGGGGCTCGGCGCTGCCGAGACTGAGGGGATGATTCCGGCATGACACACTGGGTCAGCAGGTGCGGCTGCCACCAATTATGCCAGCTGGGAGGCCTGAAGGTCTCTGACCCGAATGGCGTGGAGCTCCTTAATGGCGGAAGGGGGCGGGACCTCCATCAGGAAGCAGGACATTGCCACTGGGAGGGAATGGAACTGAGGCAGTCGCTCTATTGGCCCCAAAGAATGCCAGGAGGAGTAGAGGCCATCTGAGCCTACAAAGACGATAAGAAGTTATTAGACGTCAATTGTCCGGTTTTCTCTGCGCACTGATGCCTCCGAAACAGTTGTAGGTGCTGTCCTTTTCCAGGAACAGGGGGACCCTGAGCCTGGTTATGTTAATCAGTCAAAAACTTATCAGGTGAAGTTCGATATGTTACCATTAAAAAAAGCAATGCCTCACTGTGAAATGGGACATTGAGATGCTGCGTTATCTCTTAGGGAGACATTTTACCCTGGTCACTGAGCACACACCTTCGAAACACAAGGACAGCAACCCACGTGTACTCAGTGTGATGAATCTGGGAAATTCGCCCCAGAGGGGAGCCACACCCCTGTGAGGCCAGGGAAGTGATCCCGCTCCACAAGACCCTGCCGCCCCCCCTCTGTCCCCCCCAGGTGTCTGGGCAAGTGGGACCTCACTGGGATTGACTCCCGTCTCGGGGACAAGGACTCGCAGTCCAATAAAGATAGCCCAGACCAGAAGACATTATCTGCGTACATGGACAACCTCATTTTATTCCTATTTTGACTACATCAACCCGTAATATCCCTTTATTGGGGCTTCAGGCAATGCTAGATTTCATCCGAGCGCCAAAGACGAGGAAGGACACACCTTTCCTGTTCGTGATGACGTACTTAAACAGGCGAGGAGCTGTGAGTGGTGAGAAGGAAACTCCTACTTGGGGGTTGTGTGTGATACCTACTTGGAGGCAAGCACACTGGAAGAGATGTCCTGAAGGGGTGGAGCACGCTGGGCCATTGAGCGCGTTGGACCATGAGGCCAACACTAGCTGGACGCGGGAAGGCTGGCGTTTTCTCAGACCCCAACTTCCTGGGGAGAGCTGCAATCCCTGAGCTCTATGCCTGAAGGACTTTAGCAGCAACAAGGAGACCAATGCTTCCACGGGGAGACTACCACTGCAAGGGTGAGAAAGCCAACGAGGTTACAGGAGCACTTAAGAAACCCGCACGGGCAAGCACCCCATGTAAATCGGAGCAAGAAATGTGTGAACATTTTGAATCAAGGCTGGAAAAGCCGATGAGGTTACAGGAGCCTGAGAAATCGGAGCTGGCAAGCACTCCTCGGAACAGGAAAGATACGAACACTGTGAATCCAGGCTGGGAAAGCCAACCTAGTTACTGGACCCTGAGACACCCGAACGGGCGAATGCCCTAAGTTAATCCAATTTAAATTGTTAAGAACACTTTGCGTCCAGGCTGGGAAAGCTAACATGTTACCGGACCCTGAGAAATCCAAACAGGCCCGCGCCCTTATGTGAATCAGAGGGAAAGAAATACAAACATTTTGCATCTAGGTCGGGAGCCTGAGAAATCCAGAGTGGGTAAACGCCTTTACTGAATTATGTGAACGTATAGAACGCAAGTCTGTCAGAACACGTAGGACTTTGGGGTGTCTAAGAGCCAGAAAATTGTGATAAAGAGACTTGTGTTAAAAACCTCGAGAGGTCTTGAGACAAAGGGCCTCATCACGAGTTGGGCTGTAGCCCTTAAATGCGGTGGTAACGGTATTACAGCCGCATTTAAGGGTTGGCCCTATCACGAGTTGGGCGCTAAATGGGCTGTTTTACCTCCAGCCTTTCTCTGGAGGTGAAAATCCCCTGTTTTCGGCTGTATTACCGCCAGCTGTATTAGCCCGCATAATTAGCGCTGAAAATACCCCATTGAATCCAATGGACCCATTGGGAATGGGGATTTATCGTTAACACCCAACTCATGATCCGGCGGTAATACAGCCGGACCGGTCGGTGCTAGGGCTATTACAGTCGGCGGTATTACAGCCGGGAATACAGCCCAACTCGTGATGAGGCCCAAAGTCTGCAAGAAAGCTGTGAACTTGGTTTTGGATTTATTAATGAACTTGAACTACTGACAGATTTATTATTAAGGCAGCCAAACATGAAAGCTGTGCTTCCATACGTATGGCACCAAACCAGCCCGCAAGAAAAAGGAGCTGGATAGTATACCTGGTAATGAGGTAGAGGAGGCATTGAGCAAATGTGCTTCATCTCAAGGATGTAATGATTTTTTTGAACAGGGGTCCCAAATAATGAATACCATCTGTGCCAAATATGCCCCTCTGAGAACAAGTATTACTAGGAGACCTTCTAAGGTTTGGTACACTACACAGCTCTTTGAGCTCAAAACAGAATATAAACATCATGAGAATAGATGGTACTCCTCAAAACTGCCTGAACATGCTTTGTTAGCGAAAATAGCTCTGACTAATTACAAAAAAGCCATTTTCAGAGCAAAATCTAATTTCTTAGCTGCAAGAATTACAGCTGCAGCGAATCATCCTCGAGAGTTATTTAAAGTAATTGCATATTTTGTTAATTCCAATACGACTGCTCCAGTGAAGGACTTATCTGTAGACCATGTAAATGACCTGAATACATTCTTCATGGATAAAATCTCGAATATTCAGTATAGTATTAAGTCCCAAAGGGAGTCAGATAGTACGACCCCTTCGAATGTCATGGATGAGACCGCTGTTCTAACGGAAGACGTTACTATCAGGACCGCCCCGTTTACTTCCAAGCAGGTATCCGAGGAGGACATTCTTAGCCTCCTTTTGAAACTCAAACCCACGAACAATTTACTTTTTTCAGTTCCTGCACCTGTTGCTAAGCGGATCTCGTTGGAGTCTACTCCTTTTATGACAAAGTTCGCTAATGCATCATTTAAGTGGGGGGTGGTCCTGACCTCCTGAAATTGTCAGTCATCTCTCCATTGCTAAAGAAGCCCAGTCTTGATCCTGAGGACTATCGGAATGATCGCCCTATCGCCGGCCTTCCATGTCCGGAAATAATCATGGAAAAGGTGGCCATTATGTTGAAGACAAGGGTCATCTTCATCCTCTACAATCTGGTTTTCGACCCAAATTTGGGACGGAGACTGCATTGGTGGTGGTATGGGATGAGCTGTTGCAGGCAGGGGATGAAGGAAAACTTTCCCTGCTTGTCATGCTCAACCGGTCTGCTGCATTTGATACAGTGGACCATGGCATTTTGTTAGACCGCCTAAAAAATATAGGGAATGTGGACGCATGTGCCCTTGATTGGTTTGCTTAATTTTTGGCAAGGCGCAAACAACGTGTACAGATGGGAGGCTTCATTTCTGAAATCCTCGCGCAATGCTTTGGTGTACCACAGGACTGCATTCCCTCCCCTCTTATTTAACCGCTATCTTCGCCCACTAATGGAAATTCTGGAGAAACATCATCTCAGGCTCCACTCATATGCTAATGATATGCAGCTGTATATCAGACTCCACCCCAAGAACACAGATCCTTTTTAGACCAAAATATTTATTGGAGACGAACAGTAGTCCGCCTCCACCTCAGTTCCTGGGTTCCACGCTTAAATATGCCTCAAGGGTAAAAAAACCTGTGATGTACATTGCAGAGTGGCTTGGGTTGTGTCGGCCACGTTTCAGCTAAAGTGCAGTCAGTCTTTTATAATATTCGGTTGTTGCAGCAAGCGCTCCCTTGTGTACCTGAGACTGACCGTGCGGTGGTTGTAGGAGCTCTAGTCAATTCGAAATTGGACTATTGCAACAGGCTCCTTGTTGGGGTCCCGGCTAAATGGACCCATCGCCTACAAAAGGCACAAAATGCAGGCGTCAGATTAGTGTTTGGTGCAGCTAAAAACACTCAGGCCTCCGCCACTCCCTTCATTGGTTAGTGGTGGAGGATCGTATAAAATTCAAGATCGGCTGTTTGGTGTTTAAATGCATGAACGGCCTTGCACCGCGCTACCTAAGGGATAAGGTGAACTTGTACCGTCCCGCCCGGGCCTTAAGGTCGGAAGATACATTTCTGCTTACCATATGAAGGACAAAATGTGTCTTAAAAGGAGATTGCAGATTCTCAGTTGCTGGGCCTAGATTGTGGACTAGCCTTCCTTTGAACCTAAGGAAGGCCAATTCGTTTTTGGCATTCTGAGCAGGCCTAAAGACTCCTCTTTTCAAATAATTACCTCCCTTCCTCGTGATGTCGATACCACCACTGTCAGGTGACTGATCCTTACACTTGGCTTTATTTTCATCTGTGCCAGGATTCGATTTAGTTTGTTGTGTGCAGGTTTATAAATGATTCGAAACAAATCAAAACGGATCCCCCAAATGATTGGGCCAGGAAGAAGCCAGAGATAGAGGTCATTGCTCCAACCTCTTTTAGTTCACATTTTCTAAGTGGTAGGACCAGATTAGTTGCAGAGGATTTTTGGACTAAGGACCGTTTTATTTGACAAGCGCCATTAGTTTTAGTTTCCAGACAGGGATCTTCTGTCATAGAGATGGGGCACGTTTGTTCCCTTTTTCTTTGAGTAAGGATACTACACACATGGCAGTCATTGGTCTGAGTGCTTCTTCTGGTTCACCACATCAAATAGTTTCTTGCTCTGCAACCATTTTCTTTTACGACCACTCAATGGCAGGGACGACTGCTGTCGCAGGACGACTTCCTTTCTCGTTCGTATTCCCTGCCTGAACGTCGGGGCTTGGTGAGGCATCGGTGTGAGGATGCAGAGAAGGCACTTTCCATACTACTATCCATCGACGGGGACGGCAGTCCTCAGCCTCCCGCAAGCAGGGGACACGGCTGCAGGCATCGCCATGAACACTGAGGAGGACACCACAGTGGCCAGCGCTGCATGGAGCGCCAAGCAGGAAGGCGCTGGCATCGCCCACAAATTAGGGACTGGACCCGACCCAGCCAGAGGGTACGATGCCAGTATGAGTCATCGAGTCGAGCACACACAGTTGTCACCAGTGAGGCTGGGAGGCCTGTAGGTCTCTGCCTGGAACAGTATGGAGCTCTGCAATGGTGAAAAGGGACAGGGCCTCCTTCAGATAGCAGGATATTCCTACGGGAGGGAATAGAATCGAGGCAGGCTCTCTATTTGCCCCAAGGGATGTCTGGAAGAAGAGAGCAGGAGAGAGCCTATCAGGAGCCTGGGTGTGGGTGTATAAGGGGGAAACCACCACTAATAGAGGATGATTAGCCTTGTGTTGCACAGGAGCCGATCGGAGGCGAGGAAGGGGACCAGGTGGTCTTCACCTGGGCGTATTAAGGAACATCGCTTTGCAAGGAACAGCACAAGGCATTGGAGTAACTGCTTGAAGAAAGAAGAGGAAAGGAGATTTTGGAGGACTAGACATTTTGTACTATACCAAACCTGTATGAGAACTGAATAAAGCAAGGCTGAGTCCACGTTCACTGCTGTGGTTCTTCGCACTTCTCACACACTGAACCCAACCCTTGACTTTCTTGAGTGGTTCACATTCTACCCGAGCTTGTAGATCACCTTGGATTTGGCCACAGTGAGAAAGCTAGGAAGGTCAGGACCCAAAGACGTGAAGCAAAGGGCCCCAGTCCCCTAAAGGAAGAAAACACAGGATTGGGAATAGGAAAGTACTAAATAGCAGATTTAGACTTCACTCGAATACAGAATAGCTTGTCAAGCATCCTGCCATAGCCGAATAGTTCTATTTTCTAGATCCTGTCCAAATCTTAAACAGCACTTTTTATTTGGATACAATTGTATTTTTAAGAACTTGTTCCTGGTGGCCAAGATGGGGAGTGGTGCAGAGCAGATCTTTTGAGCTCCAGGGACCCAAGAACTCTGGCTTCCCTACCTCCTTTATGATGAAGGAAGAAACCAGGGCTGCAAACAGCAGGGTATGGGTAGTGCTGCCAAAGGAATAGAATGACCATGGAGAGACCCATGCGCAGAACAGTGTGAGGGGTCAGAAATAATGCCGGACACAAAGTTGTCAGGTTTTTGGTTAAAGACTATTATTAATAGGTTGGAAAAATGCGTCTCTGACCCTGCTCTAAGAGGAGTTTCCCTACCTAAAGCCAAAATCTAAGGCTCTGTCTTTGTCAGGATGTCAGAAACCAAAAGCTGTCCTTGTTTCCAAACGTTCTATCCTGACCCTCACACTACAAACAAAATTATAAAGTGAAAAGGTAAATGTCTTTAACTTGGTATTTGCAAAAAGTGTTCTTAAAAAAAAAAAAAAATATAGAATAGCTCGAACGTAAATGTTCTCCAAAATGGAAAATACCTTAGTTCCAGAGGGTGACTGCCTTCCCCTGGATTCTTCACTGATATCACAAATGTCTATCAATGTTCAGTGTCTTTCTTGGCCCACAACAATTCTGATGGATAAGTCTGTTCAGCCTTGTAGGTTCTCCTTTAACAAAGGTTCCTCCTTTAACACAAGTACCTTCCTTTGTTAAAAAACACTATTTCTGCGTGACGCTCCTTATACGTTTGCACTTTGCCTGGTGTACTCCCATGCCAGGACTCTTTATGCACTTCCAAATGCCTGGTGTACTCTCCCGTCAGGCGTTCTCTTCTTGTACTTTCAACTTTCTGTTGTATGCTTGCCAGGACTTCTCAAATATTATAGTTCCTCTTTACATCCAAGTAGCATATACCTTTCTTAGCTTGGTATAACTACTTGTTTACCTTTTCTTTTAAGCTTTTCCCACATTTTTGATAATTTCTCATTTGGGGTTCAGGTTGGCACTCTGGCCTTTCGATTTACAAACGGTCTTCTTATTTCACTTTCCTTAACTTCACAATGTTCAAATTGTCTTTGGCACAGTTGCCAAAACACCCCAGGTGTCCCCACTCTGCTTGGAAGGGCTCACCGGCTCTCTAGCATCTTTGTTCTTGCTTGTGCTTGCGTGGTGCACCTCCTCTGCTTGCTTCCTACTCTGGGCGACTCAGACATCTCTCCAGGTTCTCTCGCAGCTCCTGCATGCTGGCTCCCCTTCGGCTCATGGTAAGGACAGCGCCGCTTCTCTCGGCTATCAGACGCCCAGGAATCCTCTTGCAGTTCCTGGCGTCTCCACAGCACGCCTTGCTTGCACCACGATACTTTACTTCTTTGCCGGCGAGCTCCTTTGCTCCGCCACACTGGTTTGTGCCTCCAGTTTCGCCTAAAGAGTATTGGCCTAAAGAGTGTTTGGAAAATGGGACAGATGCACGGAAATAGGCCATTAGGGTATTGGGTAACAGGGGGTCTTCCTCATGGGAAAATCGGAGATACCGTGCCTCATCCAATGACTCCATGACATCTCCCCGGTGGCTCTCTCCTCTCATGTGATCCTCCCCCTATATAGCCACCCCCAGGGTCAGGATCAGGTAGCGGCTGCTGTCCCCTGGCCACATCGGAGGAGGTTAGCTCCGGGGGATCCATGATGACTCCATTGGATTCATCACAACACACTGCAGGTGCCTGACTTAATCGTGGCAACGGAGATAGCAGCCAGAGATCATGGACTATCCAGCGCTGCTCTGGTCCAGTGTGGACCAAACATCCATGGCCAGAGCTGTGAGGCACAGTGGGGACCAGACTGGTGAATGAAGAGTTGCTGGCGCTGTGACTGTCTGGTGCCGTTATGGTGACAGGAGACGCAGCCTGAGATAGGAAACATGCCAATGCATTATCTACCAATGTAACACCAGGACTACTGGGCAGGGAAAGTGAGGAACCTAAAAGCCCACATAATCCACGGGGGAAGGCCCACGAGGAAGGCAGAGGAAGCGAGAGGGAAAGGTTGTACCCAAGAAGCCTCTAAATTGTAAACAAGGAATCTAAAAGGTCTGGTGTATTGTATAGCCCCATAACTGTGTATAGCAAATAAGAAATGTCATGCTGCCCTTCAGAAATTAGTCTGCCATAATCTGTCACAAAGAATTATCATTGTAAGGTGATTTATCCAAGAAGACGTCCAGAGGTGGAACGACTAATCCTACTTGCCAAAAGCAAAAGGGGGTTAGGAGGAAGGTGAAAAGGGGTGAGAAGAGAAAATAAGGAGATAAGGAGAGATGAAAAAGGAAACCAAGAAGGAAGAGGAGGCGGAAGAAGAAAGGAATGTAAAAGGGGGAAAATAGAAATAAAAGGAGGAAGAGGAAAAGCAAATAGATAAGAAAAACAATAACCCTGATCGGCTAAGTGTTAGAAAAGGGGCTTTGCCCTTTCCCAGGGGTAATCTCTCTCAAAGGTATTCAGCTTCCACTTCCCTATGTCCTTGAAAAAAGTGAGGAAAAGCTGGCCAGCAGAACTCCAATCTCTGTTGGGTAAACTAACAAACTATACACCGGTGAAGAAATAAAGCGGTGGTGGATGGGCTTTGGAGAGGATATGATGGGAGATACCTTTACCAAACAAGTGTTGGAGACAGCCATAAGAATCCTCGAAGATTTGAAGTTAACATTGTGAGAGGAGTTGAAAACGGTGAGGGTGGACCTCTCAGCTGCGATTGTAGAAAATAAGAGGAAAAATAGAACTCCTGGGCAGCAGATTAATGTCATAAAACACTTTAATAGACTCATACCCTGGCATCTATGTAGGTGCTTGAAGATCTACAAGGAAAATGCAAAGATTTAAAGCACTGCTCCAGGCGTAAGAGCATAAAAATTAAGCCCTTACAGGAAGCATCGGAACAGGGCATGTAGGCAAATATGAGCATATTTTTTACATCAATGGGAGCCCACTTGAATGACCAAGAACTTGAAAACTGATAGGGCACATAGTAGGCAGACCTTGCAATGAGCCAGGTGCTGCGCCAAGAGACGTTCTCGTTAACCTCCACAATTACAAGCTCAAAGAAAGAATCTTATTGGTGGCACGCCAAAAGAGGGCACATTAGAGTAGCGTGACTAATCGCAGGTATTTGTCAATGGGGAGGCTTTCCCTATGAGTTTAGGGAGGGGAGCCTATTCTGGAAGACCCTCATCGGGAGAGACTTCACCCTTAAGAAGTTCCTTGCAGGAATGGGAGTCCTGGTTCCCAAGGTCAACTACCAAAGCTGCATATATGGAACTATCTTCTACCTGCTACCAGTCCCACGCTGAGGGGCCGCAAGGCTCTATTACCGGCCCCCACCCCGTGGGGCTTTGCCCTCGTACCAGGCCCTTGTCTGAAGGGGCGCCTCTACGCAGCACTACCGGCACGATGGCCGAGGGCACTCTGCCTCCCAGGTCTCAACCTTGGGTGCAGGGAAGGTCCCAACCTTTGCTATTCAGCGTACAGGTGGAGACTGGACCCAGCTGGCACGTGGTGTGGAGCAAGACAAAATGGCGGCTCACCCGGTGCCTTTTTCGCACGGAGATCAGGCAGTGAATCGCGCATCCAGGTGGGATTGGACAACGCCTGTCTCCTGGTCCACATCTTATCACTCCACTTCGCAGGGGAGGTACGCATCCCCCAGTTTGGCAAGATGGACCGCCCAGGACACTGCAGCCTCAGGCCCAAGCCCTTACGCCCACAGGCGCACCTACACCATCGGGCGCCCCTCCTGCTTGCAAGAATAGGTTCTTCGAGAAGTTCCTCACCCTCATAAGATCACCACAGATGGGTATCATCCTCAGGGTTTTAATCAAGGACAGGCGCCCCACGGTGCCGCCTCAAGCTCCAACTGGCGTCCAAGCCTTAGGTCCAGCTCGGCCCCTGGCTGCCACACCCGCTCCAATCATAGCAGCTCAGCCCCCCTCAGCACCTCCCGGCACTGCCTGTCAGCACGCCACAGCCGCCCACGCCCAGCACTCCTCCTGCACCCCTAGATCTGCAGGACACAGCAGCGGACACCGACGAGGAGGAAGATCGGGAGACACCATCGTCAGCTAAAGCATTCCATGAGAGGCTGGCGGGTCTGGCGGAGAACCTAGGCATTCCTCAGCCGCAGGCGCAGCAACCCTAAGCGGGGTCCTGGCCAAAGTACTTGCACTTCGTCTCCCCACGAGGACTGGCATCCCTCTTCAGAAGGATGTGGAATCCCTAGCCAAAAAGGGCTTGGTCAAGCCACACTCCACCCAGCCTACCAATAAGCACCTGTATGCCAAATACAGGCATACGGAGGGGGATTCCCTCTTATTGTCGGTGCACCCCCAGCCACATTCCTCTGTTAAAGCAGCGGCATCGCTATATTCCAAACCGCAGTCTTCCTCAGCTGCATCCACTTCACTCCTGGGCAAGGAGGAAAAGATGTCGGAGTCGTTTGGAAAAAAGATCTACTCAAATGCCACGCTTCATATGCGTCAAGCCAACGATGATGCCTTGTTGGCGGCTGTTAATCAAAAGTTGTGGTGGGAGATCGCATACTTACTTCCAGAGCTTCCTGCCCACAGATGGCACAGAATATAATGGAGTCTGCGGTGGCCCACATTGACACCTCAGGCAGAGCCATATGTATCGCCACCGACATGAGAAGAACGGCTTGGCGCAAGGAGACAAAATTCAACCCTGATGTGCAGGAACGCATCCACGACCTGCCCTTTGAGGGGGGCGACTTGTTCCACTTGATAACAGATGAGGAACTAGACAAGAAAAAGAATAGCTCCCAGACAGATAAATCCTTGTCTATTTTAACAAAATACACTCGAGACCTACAGCCAGGCACACCAGCGCTCGGACAAGGGTCGGCCTTTGGAGGCTTTAGGGGCTTCCAGGAGAGAGGTCGAGGCAGCCTGACGGGTCTCAGAGCCAACACAGGCGCATGCAGCACAAGGCGGCTAACTGGTTTTTCCATTCCCCCTCCTCAGCACCTGCCTCGGAGGGAAAGAAGTTGTGACGGGTCCATCAAGATCCATGAGTCTCCCGTGGTGGGCAGGCTTTCCCTTCATGTACAGTCCTGACGGACAAGATTTGTGGACCTGTGGATCCTCTAAGTAGTGTCCATGAGCTTCTGGCTACCAATTCCTCAGTTTCCTTCTTCCTCCCCTCCACTACCGCAGATTGGGACAGCAACTCTGTTGGCGGAAATCTGCTCGCTCGTAGCGTGCCAATCGGTGGAGGAAGTGCCAGCTTCTCAGCGAGGCAGAGGCTTCTCTTCCTGGAAAAAGAACCAGTCTTGCTGAAGTGTTGTGTTGGACCTTTCGTCCTTGAACCTTTCCCTTCCCCTCCAAAAGCTCAAGATGGTTACCCCAGCCTTAATTGCAGAGTCTTTGTACGGGGGAGACTGGATGTGATCCCTGGATCTGAAGTGTGCTTACCTGCACATCCTGATTTGGGAACCCCATCGGTCCTTCCTGCGGTTCAGGATCACATCAGCCCTGATGGTCTTTACAAGGCTAATGAATGCGGTGGCAGCTCTTCTCGGGGTGCAAGGCCACCACATTTATCCATACCTCGACAACAGGCTAGTCACGGTGGGATCCCTGGGTGCAGTACATCACATGGCCTCCGCTCTCATGCACACACTATACGATCTGTGATTTTCTATCAATCTCAAAAAGTCACAGCTATTGCCCACTCAGACTGACATTATTGGGTCTTGTATGAGATACGAGGACCGAGAGGATCTTTCTCTCAATTGACAAGATTGCAGCAATCAAAAAGGGCATGGGGCATTTCCTCCGTAACCTTAGCCTGTGGATACCAGCACCTGCTGGGAATAATGGTGGCATGTCTCCTCGCTGTGCCTCATACAAGACTCGAGATGAGGAGGCTGCAGCTTCGTTTCTCAGCTTCCTGGAATCAGGAGAAGGGATCTCATGCGGAGCCAGTAAGCATACAACAGCATCTCCACTAGTATCTAGTCTGGTGCGGTACAGACACCAACCTGCTGGTCGGCAGGCCGTTCGGCAGCCGTTACCACAGATCATCATTTCCATGGACTCATCCCTAGCGGGATGAAGCTACAGTGCACATCCACAGCGTCCATGGAGTCTGGTCTCATCGGGAGCAACTGGAGCACATCAACTGGCTTGAGATGATGGCCAACTGGCTTGCTCTCAAGGCCTTTCTCCCCATAATCAGCAGCAAATGTTTCTGCATCCAAACAGACAGCTCCACCTGCATGTATTACATAAACAAGTAGGGCGCTACCAGGTCCCTGCCTCTCTGCAGGCTTTCGACATCTGGGAGTGGGCACTGTCGAACAACATTCACTTGTCAGCATTCCACCTGCCTGGGGAATCCAACCTGGAGGCGGACAGGGTGAGCAGGCTGCGGATGGACAATTAAGAGTGGCAGTTGAACAAAAGTCCTACAGGGGATCTTCAGCAGGTGGTGCCACCCTCTGGTGGACCTCTTTGCTACCAGTGCCAACAGAAGATACCCCCAGTTTGCCTCGTGGCTGGGGCTCGGGCCCGTTGGGAGATGCATTATATATCCTGTTAAGGATTTCAATCTGGCGACACACACCTTGGCCTCGGCCTAGTATGTAGCGCACGACTGAGATGCCATTCTTCTTATTTTATGCAGATTCAATTTGAGATGGTACAAAACTCGTATCACACCCCCTTTTTAAAATTCCCCAGGTCACAATGGACCATGAACCAGGCTGGTTTGTGAAATGCAATATGTTTTTAATTTTTTTTTTTTAATTCAAAAGAAATCATGCAATTTTTTATTTGGGGCAGCGATCGGGGTGATAATCACAATGAAAATGGAATCAAGACACTTGTTTACCCTTCTCCTAGAACATATACACAGAATTGAATAGAAGCACTTTTTGATTTAGGAAAGATAGCACCCAAGTTAAAGTTTCACCCTGCAAGGTTCCCTCAACCCACAGATAATCGAATTCTGAGTGGATAGAAAGAAGCAGCAGGTAATCAGAAATAAGAGGCAGAAGACGGAATAAAAATCTGGCCTTCCCTCACAGAATAAGAGGCAAAAACAGACTTTTAACCCTTAACAAAGGCCTAAAATAACATTTGAATTTTAACAAATAATTGTGTAGTTAAAATATAATAGACATATGTTTTATCACAATAGCATGTATGTTATGTCACTGGCAATCGATCAGCAAAAGGCATACAATAAGAAAACAAGTGGAAAGTTTAGCGCATGCTGCAGCCAAATGACACGTGGGAAAACTTGCAATTTTCTCAATTCCCGCTTTAAATCACCCAAACAGTTTTTAATAAAAAACGGTGAAATACTCTGATTTGGACTGCATTCTTTGGGCTGGGGGTAGATATATATCACAAGGACGGACACTATAGAGTTGTAAATAGGTCTCTAGCTATGAAACTGGAGGAGTTATGCAAGATATAAATAGGTGTGCTTGAGTAAAATAGGAAAGGAAATCAGTTGGACACAGATGGACACAGTAAGATCCAAGGTTGATTCGCGAGTTCAACCCTGTCACCCCGGCGCCCAACGCTGTCGGAAACCAGTCCGACCACTCGAAAGACAACATTGAAAAGAGATGGCGCTAGCACTTAAGAATTAAGGACAGGATACAAGGATAATTCTAACAGTTTCAACAAGTTGTTGGGGTAAAATAGGATTGCTTAGAGAGTGGGATAAAGACAAAGGCAAGACAAGATAGGCCATGTATTTCTAAGGGGTAGGGATTATATTCAGTCTACTTTCTATTTTTGGGATTTTTGGACAGTCAACCGGGTCGGGTCATGGCGTGGCTGGCAAACGACAGCTGGGCAAAAGACAGCTGGGCAGGGTCTGGTCACCGGGTAGCGAACAGCTGGGCAATTTGGGTCCCTGGATGGTCATTCTTGTGGCAAAGGACAACTGAATGGCAGGATTGTAGTGGGCATGCAGGTAGTGGGCAGCAAGCCAGCCTGATTTCAGGATGCAAAAAGTACCACAGCTTTGCTCTTTTGGTTAATGGAAGATCAGTGGGTTTATTCTGGATCAATGGCTTTGCTCGGAAGAGGATCAGCAATGCTTAGGCCTTGAAGTTGGAATCGGCAAGATTGCTGGAGCAGATCAGGAACGCAGCTCAGGAACTTCATGAAGAGTGTCTGTTGTGATGATCACCAATACGAATTTCACATTTCGACCTACTTCCAACATGGCCGTCTCTTCTGCACTTAGAAATAACTTACGGTGCAGCCTAGTTGTTCCTGATTCCAAGATGGCCGCCGCCTCGGCACCTAACCCGATCATACTACACAGGATAGTGGTTCATTCCCAGGAAGCTTCGCAAACCTCTGTCATCACTTCCTGTTTACTCTCTTATTACCCGGCGACTCCAGGAGGAAGACGCGTTGCTACTCTCGTAGGAGCCAGCAGACGCTTCGTAAGTTTGTCTTGTTAGGACTGCGAAACATCCCTCTATTCACTTCTTGCGCCTTACTCACAAGTTCCTTTCTTACTTCATAGGAACTAGCTGGGTACCTTTCATGTTCATTCCCGAAGCCAAATCTGGGCAAACTACGTCAGTGCGTGAGTAAGCCCCGTGCTTTGAAAGCACAGTTCACGCTCTCCTCCAGGGAACATCTAGGTAATTAACTGTCAAACTATCTATTCTTCTCGGCAATCTCGCGGTTGTCAGAGGTCCGCTATTTACAGAGAATCGTTCATTGCAGCTAGATCTCTTCTCTGGAACCTCTCAGGCAAACCTTCTCATCCTTCCAGGCTGGCTCAGAAAGGCTTGAAAGTAAAAGGGTAGGCTTCTCGTTGGCCTATGCTAATACTCCCATCTTAGAGTTGAGTCTAATTTTCTACTACTTATCCTCTCTCTCTCTCTCTTCTGTTTCTTCAGTACAATTTTACCTTCTGCCAAACCCAAGGGAGATTCCTTATCACTCAGCATTCTTCATGCTCACGCATGGTAAGACCTAAGAGTTTTAGCTTAGGATTCTTTCTACTCCGGCAGGCTTAACAAGATTACTTTATTTGTTTTCTTATCTACTTGCTACAGTTCAGTTCTGAGGCCAAATCTTTAAACCAGCCCGAAGAATAAGTAGACCAGCCTTCCACGCCTGGTCATCTCAGGAAGACAACGTACACTAGCAGCCCATCCAAGGGTTTTATTCCCCACGAGGGTTTCCCTCGGAGCTTCTCGACGGGCAAGTCTAGAACCGGCTCGTAGAGGGACACTCAGGGGAATTCCTACTCTCTTCAAGGGACTACACGGAGCTCTCGGGAACTCCAGGCTACTTCCGACTCCAGTCTCTTTCATATCTCAAGCCCAGGTAAGTGGTCTTATGTTCCTTCCCTGTGTATACTTGGGACAAATCGTAGTTTAATCATAACAGTTAGCAACGCCTGTTTATATTTCTTGTCCTAGTACTCTGGGGCAGAGACCTAAAGAACCACTTAACCATGGAGCAGCAGCAAATCCAGCACCTGATTGCTGCAGTTCAATACCTAACTTCTGAAGTACAACAGCTGAAACAGGAGAATGCCTCCTTAAAACAGCTTCAGCAGCAGACTGCACAACAGGCTGCAGCCCCTCGTATTCCACACTGCTCTGATGTTCCTCCAGGGCCTTTGTCTGGAGGACAGTTTGACGGCAACCCACATAAGTGTAACGCTCACCTGTCAATCTGCGGGAACGCCAGAAGAACTCCCTGGAACTTCAGTAAAACACTATCCCTGTAGAAAAGGATGACAAGAAAACAACCCTCCTTAATAATGTTCCTACCCTATTCTGAAATAACTCTCCAGTACTGAAAAAGAATAATAACCAACAGGAAAAGCTCACCTAAGGTTCTTTTTTAGTGAGCCCTCCATCCTGCATTCATACAGGGGCGCATGTCCTGAGGAAACGGTGTAGTCTGGATGCCAATAGAATTCTTATATAATGAAAATAGGCGACTAAGTGGCAAGGAGAAAATAATTCCTATTAAGTATAACCAATATGAGTGTAGCTGTGAAAAGGAAGTACAAAAGCTATGATGGTTCCTAAAAAATAGAAAAAACTGTGTAAGCCTTAATACATTTAAACTGGAGAGCAATAGTGGAATTTCAAATGACACTCTGTTCCGTAATAAGTGGTGTAGCGCTGTTCAATAGGGAACTAACTAAACAACTACCAGCAGAGTGTAATGCGGAATGAGAGGAAACCCTTTCTTGCACTATACGAGTCACAAGAAGTAAATGAATGTTGAAGCTAGCTACACACCTTGGCAAAATTTACGGGCAGTGTGACGGCAACCTGGGACAGCAAATGAGTTTTCAAATATTGGCGTGCGGAACAATGCGTATCAGCAAAAACACAAAATGCGAAATGCACAGTAATTAATCCGTTGCTAAAACACTTGCAACGAAAAACAACTAACACTGGGAACCCACGGGAAACCTTGAAAACAGGTACTTGCATCTGTGTGAGGTGTACTCCTCACGAAACTCTGACAGGAAAACTCCGGACTAGAACTAAGGACACGGTAACTAGGGGACAACAAATAATAAAGGAAATTACTGGCTGTGAGCAGGGGAGGAGACTATAGGACAGGACGAAAGAATTCTGACTGAAAATTGGGAGGGCAGGGAAACTCTGACTGGAATTCTACGGAGACCGCGGTGAGCGTCCGTACTGCAAGGCATTCAGCAACGCGAAGCGCGAGTCTCCTCAGAAAATGAGTACTTGTAAACAGAGGTCGCAAAAGACTAGACCTACTGATTAGTTCCTGGTTGACACCACTAGGCGGCCATTTTGGAATACCCATTTCCCCATGACTTACTATATGGATCTGAATGGGAACAATATCTTCTCTCAAATGACAGAGCAATAATAACCTACGAAAACATGGGCTTAATCAGGGAACTCGTTGGGAAATCATGACAATAAGGTTAAAGAATTTCTGGATGCCTGCACTGTGCAATTTACATTTAAAGCAGCATACTTCCATACAGATAGATTGTGTAGGATATATGGTCTCACAAATGGCTGGGCCAGCATTGGCTTGGGCTACACCATTAATCACCAACAATAACCCTATTTTACACTCTCACACTGCATTTTGCAATAGCATTCGTACCATGTTTGGTCGACAAGAGATCCGAGTGGCTTCACAAGAACATCTGCTAGACCTCAAGCAAGGGAGTTTAGACATATTAGCCTACATAACAAGATTCAAACAAATGGCAAGCGAAACCACTTGGTCGGATGATGCCCAAGTCACCCTATTCAGAAGGGGACTATCGGAAGACCTCAAAGACTAGGTTTCCCGGGTACCACGTCCCGCAACACTTACTGAATTCATTGCATTGGTAATGCAAATTGATTACCGTATGAAGGAAAGGTCAATAGAGAGAAAGAAAGGAAGGATACCACGAACAACATTCGCTCCTTCTTCATCTCGTCCACAGTCCAATGATGAACCGATGCAATTAGGTGCAACAGTTCGAGGTCCCTTCTCTCCTGAGGAGAGAAACCGTAGAAGAACCTTGGGTTTATGTATGTACTGTGGTGCCAACAACCACACTGTTCAGGACTGCCCTATTACACCACCTCGGCGATCGGGAAACGCCAGCACCCGGCCATAAGTGGAACCACGGTACGGGAACCAATGCCTGAACAGGGTTCCTTACAAACTTCATACTCGTCCTTCTGCACTAGCCAGACTAACACTCACATGATGGTACTCATTGTATCCTTCTCCGTTGGGGATCGTTTACTGCAGAATGTACCGGCACTAGTGGATTGCGGAGCTGCCGGTAATTTCATTGATGATCAATGGGCCGTTTCACATGGTGTTCCTCGATCCACTAAATTGGAACCCATTCCTGTAGAAAGTGTTGATGGAAGCCCCTTGATTTCCGGACCCATAAAGGACCAATCCAATTCTAATGACCATCTCTTCCCATCAGGAGATTCTCACTTTGGACATTATTCGGGCAGCCCATCATCCGGTAATTTTAGGTTTACCTTGGTTGAAGAAACATAACCCGTACATTAACTGGACAGCTGGATCCTTCTTTCTGGGATCTGAATACTGTATTACAAATTGTGTTAAAGATCAGCAAAAGGTGATGGTGGAATCGGCCCCAGCTCCCATGAATAATCGGGGGATAACTTCTCTTAACCATGTCTCTGATCTCCCAGAAACCGATCATAAATACCAGGAAGTGTTTTCAATCTCAGAATACACCCAACTACCCCCTCATCGGAGGGATGACTGTTCCATTGAGCTGATTCCGGATCAACCTTTGCCTTTTGGACGAATGTATATTTTGTGAAATAACGAAAAGGAGGTCCTCCGTGAATATCTTAGAACCCACCTAAAGAATGGACTGATCACTGAATCTACTGCTCCTGCAGCTGCTTCTGTATTTTGTCTCTAAGAGAAACGCGGCTGAACTTCGTCCATGCATTGACTTCCGTGGTCTGAACAAAATCACAGTCCCGGACAAATACCCAATGCCATTAATACCCGACATTCTTGAAGCCGTCAAGGGAGCCAAAACATATACCAAGTTGGATCTAAAGGAGCTTACCATCTAATCCGAATAAAACCTGGTGACGAGTGGAAAACAACATTTAGAACCCCGTTCGGGCATTTTCAATAAAGAGTGATGCCTTTTGGGTTATCCAACGCCCCGGCAATTTTCCAAAGGTTCATGGACCACATCTTTGCAGATCTACTACTTCACAATATGGTTGTTTATTTAGATGATATCTTGATATTCTCTTTCAATATCAAGGAACATCAAAAACATGTGGAGGAGCTATTACGACAGCTTCAACAAAATCATTTGTATTGCAAGATACAGAAATGTTCCTTCCATCAATCTCAGGTTACCTACCTAGGGTATGTCCTTTCAGCCAAAGGAATAGCAGTGGATCCTGAAAAGGTTTCCGCAGTCCAGAATTGGCCCACTACCACATCAGGCAAAGACATCCAGCGTTTTGTTGGATTTGCAAATTTCTATCGGAGGTTTATTCCCGAATTCTCAAGACTTGCACAGCCTTTGACGAACCTACTTAACAAGGGAATGAAATTTACCTGGTCGCCGAGCACAGATCAAGCATTTAACAGACTTAGAGTTGTTTACCTGAGCTCCTATTCTGTTAACACCAAATCAATCCTGCAGATTCATTGTTGAAACCGATGCCTCACATTATGCTCTAGGGGCAGTCCTACTTCAACTGGACAACTCAAACCAAGAACGCCCTGTAGCGTATCTTTCCAAGACACTTGCTCCAGCTGAGCTTAATTATACTGTTCTAGAAAAGGAACTTCTAGCCATTAAGCGAGCCTTTGAAGAATGGCATAATTTAATCTTAGGGGCTGAACATCCAGTAGAAGTCCGGACAGATCACCATAATCTCAGAATTCTACAATATGCACAAACCTGTAACAGCAGGCAAGCTCGCTGGGCTCATTTCTTTTCACCATACAGGATAACATTCTCATTTATTCCCGGAAGAGATAATTCAAAAGCAGATGCTCTTTCCCGTAAAGAACACCTTCCCAATGAACTCTTCAAGTCAGAACCCATCTTCCCTCAGGTGGCATTGAAACTATACACAACATCAGATTTTCTGTCACAACTTAAAACACAATTCAAATGTATTACGAAGAATCAACTTTCACGTGCAGATAAGATGGCATTGACAAAGGAAGATGATTGCTACTTTCATGGAAATAAAGCATTCATTCCCACTCAACCCCTCCAAAAGGAGGTTCTAGATATGTGTCACCTCAAAAAACAGTGGGACATCGTGGATTCTTTTTTACCTTGGAATTTATCTCACGTTTCTTTTGGTGGCCTACAGTCCGGAAGGATGTTAAGGAATACGTCAGATCATGTCCTGTCTGTTTACAGACCAAGGTCCCTCGAAAAGCACCTCTTGGGGAATTGGTAAAGATGCCATTACCTTCTCGCCCCTGGCAGATAATATCAACAGACTTTATCGTGGACCTCCCACCTTCAGGAGGCTGTTCCACCATAATAGTTACTATCGACACACTAACTAAAATGGCTCACTTCATTCCTCTGGTTGGGGTACCATCGGCAGCTCATATGGATCGCATCTTTATCAATAATATCTTCACCTTACATGGTTTACCCGAGACCATCATCTCTGACAGAGGGTCACAGTATACCTCGCGATATTGGAAACTTGTCTGCACACATCTTGGGATTTCTCTGGCTCTCAGTCCGGGTTATCACCCTCAATCTAATGGACAGACTGAGAGACTTAATCAAACATTGGAAGGCTACCTCCAGAGCTATGTATCAGCAGCCCAAGACAACTGGAAGGGATTGCTACCCATGGCCGAATTTGCATGCAATAATTCATATCATTCTGCCATTAACACCACTCCTTTCCATTGTACGTATGGATTCAATCCCACATCCTTCCCCACTATGAAAAGATCTGAAACCAAATTTCCGGATGTGGACTGTTTAATGCATCAGATACGTCAGGGTCATCGCTCAGCATTGACTGCATTACTAGATTCACAAGCAAAAAGGAAGCATTTTGTGGATCGCCACAGAACTCCAGCACCGGTGATCAAAGAAGGGGACTGGGTATGGCTACCCTCTCGATTTCTTCCACGACATTTAGTGCCATCAAAACTCTCTCCTCGATTCTTTGGTCCTTTTCAGGTCTTATCGACAGTTGGAAAAGCTGCTTACAGACTTTGTCTTCCTAACTCTTGGTCTCAGATCCATCCTGTTTTTCACATATCGCAACTAAAACCTGATAATCGAAGTACATTCCATCCGGTGGTCTGTTCGTCCTCCCCCAGAGATGTCTCTCAGGACCAGAATACGAGGTCAAGGGAATCTGTGACTCCAGATATCATCTGGGTCGGTTACAGTATTTAGTTGATTGGAAAGGGTATTCCCCTGCTGACCGCACTTGGGAACCTGCAACTGTAATTCATGCACCCCGACGGGTGAAAGATTTCCATCTGAAACACCCGGCTAAACCGGGAGGGAACAAGCCTAAAAGGGGGCATACTGTGATGATCACCAATACGAATTTCACATTTCGACCTACTTCCAACATGGCCGTCGCTTCTGCACTTAGAAATAACTTACGGTGCAGCCTAGTTGTTCCTGATTCCAAGATGGCCGCCGCCTCGGCACCTAACCCGATCATACTACACAGGATAGTGGTTCATTCCCAGGAAGCTTCGCAAACCTCTGTCATCACTTCCTGTTTACTCTCTTATTACCCAGCAACTCCAGGAGGAAGACGCGTTGCTACTCTCGTAGGAGCCAGCAGACGCTTCGTAAGTTCGTCTTGTTAGGACTGCGAAACATCCCTCTATTCACATCTTGCGCCTTACTCACAAGTTCCTTTCTTACTTCATAGGAATTAGCTGGGTACCTTTCATGTTCATTCCCGAAGCCAAATCTGGGCAAACTACATCAGTGCGTGAGTAAGCCCTGTGCTTTGAAAGCACAGTTCACGCTCTCCTCCAGGGAACCTCTAGGTAATTAACTATCAAACTATCTATTCTTCTCGGCAATCTCACGGTTGTCAGAGGTCCACTATTTACAGAGAATCTTTCATTGCAGCTAGATCTCTTCTCTGGAACCTCTCGGGCAAACCTTCTCATCCTTCCAGGCTGGCTCAGAAAGGCTTGAAAGTAAAAGGGTAGGCTTCTCTTTGGCCTATGCTAATACTCCCATCTTAGGGTTGAGTCTAATTTTCTACTACTTATCCTCTCTCTCTCCTGTTTCTTCAGTACAATTTTACCTTCTGCCAAACCCAAGGGAGATTCCTTATCACTCGGCATTCTTCATGCTCGCGCATGGTAAGACCTAAGAGTCTTAGCTTAGAATTCTTTCTACTCCGGCTGGCTTAACAAGATTATTTTATTTGTTTTCTTATCTACTTGCTACAGTTCAGTTCTGAGGCCAAATCTTTAAACCAGCCCGAAGAATAAGTAGACCAGCCTTCCACGCCTGGTCAACTCAGGAAGACAACGTACACTAGCAGCCCATCCAACGGTTTTATTCCCCACGAGGGTTTCCCTCAGAGCTTCTCGACGGGCAAGTGTAGAACCGGCTCGTCGAGGGGCACTCGGGGGAATTCCTACTCTCCAAGGGACTACACGGAGCTCTCAGGAACTCCAGGCTACTTCCGACTCCAGTCTTTCATATCTCAAGCCCAGGTAAGTGGTCTTATGTTCCTTCCCTGTGTATACTTGGGACAAATCGTAGTTTAATCACATCTGTCTAGAGTCTTGTCAAGGACTCTTATTTATAATGCATAGTGACATCATCAAAGTATATGGCTGGGCAGGCTTAACTAAGCACGCCTGTAACCGACTGGTTTGGTCAGGGATGCGAGTGCCCGCCTCGCTCTCAATTGGTTGGATTTCAAGGCAGAATGTCAGATTTATGATGCGAGTTTTACAATGTTCAAAAACCTCCCACAGTAACTTTAACTAAAATCCAATTTTGCCACAAATGGTACATTTATACAGTTGGAGTCTCTTAGCAACTTACATAAACGGGTTACCTATATTATGCAGACATTCCACTCCAACTCTGAGACATTGTTTCGCCCATCTAATACTTTTTGGTAATTTTGAGTATGAACGATTCGGCCTAAAATTTTGTACCTTTTATACATGTGTGTGTGGATTATCATAAGGGATGTAAGTATTAAAATTCACAATGGCATCATGGATACTTTCCTTATAATCCCCAATTCTTTGCCATTTCTGTTCCCAAGGTGTCAGTAAATTCTACAATGTCTCAAATAATAAACCACAAAATCACTTTAAACTGCGAAATTTTTACATTTTTACAAAGTCCTGCTGCGGAGAGAAGTCTTTACATTTTTTATTAATAAATAGTCCTTGGAAGCAAATGGCAGTCATTTGTCTGTCAATGGACAATTTATTTTTCTTCAGCTGCCACCAACTGTCATCTCCTCCAAAGTGAGGTGGGGTTTTCCAGCTTGATTGAAAGTTTATTGCCCTTTCCCCACTTCAAACTTCCTTGTCCTGGGAGTTCCATTGTCAGAGGGTTCAGCCCATACCATATTCTGTCCAACCTAGTAATTATCACGGAGCTGTTAGCATTTACTGAGAGTTTATGGTGGTTCCCTTTCTTGGGGGAAGCCTTAGCTCTGCCAACTAGAATGACCTGTTTTTGGAAGCCTGCACAATCTAGCCAAGTCAGTTTAAAACCTTTTCTTTTATTTGGTCCTGAATAAAAAAAAACAGCCTGTTGTATAGACAGCCCATATGTTTCCCAGCAGCCAACCCCTTCTCGTTGCTAGGCACAGACAAGCTTTTATTCAACATCTTACTTTTCTTTAAAGAAACAGGCATTTTTTTCCTTTAGTTTGCAAAGCCCATTTTACACATGTGGTGCAGGCTGCTAGCACTTTGCTTTTTAAATTTGATTTGACTTTCCATCTGGATTCCCACACTGTTTTGCAGCCGTTGTTATTTTCTTGTGGCCATTCGTTTATTTGAAGTACAGATGCACTGAAATGGACATAGCTCAGACAGCTGGAGTTTCTTTGAACTACTGAACTTTGATACTTTGAGAAAAAAAACACACTTCCTGTGCGGGTAAATTAAGTTTCTTTGATTCTTCTCAGATTTGCTTTGACAGAGCCTGTCATTCAGGGGTCATGCTTGGTTTTGCTAAAGCACAATGGGGATATGAATGGGCATGGCAGGGCCTTATTAATAACAGTAGTTTGAGGAAGAACAGATGAAAATAGCGCCAGAGTAGCACCATTTTTACAGGTGAAATGCTTCCTTTTTCAATGGGGACTTTGGGCTTTCAGCAAAGTAGTGCTGCCTTTTCACTCTTTTTTTGTTTTGTAGATGTAAGAACACACTGGCAGGATTCCTCAGTGTGTCCCCTTGTTCCATCCTGCCCAATATGTGCTTGGCAAGATGGTGCAGCCATCTTTTTGTCGCTGCAAAACGTAGTTTTGCGGCCATGGTGCTTACTGGAACCAGTGCAACCATTTTTCTGTTTCTGCTGAAGCGCAGCTTGGTTTTGGAGAAATTCTGTTCAGTGGGTCAATGTAGCCCACAATCCCATGGAAGAACATGAACGCGTACGCTTCCCCCCCCCCCCCACTCTCCTGGTTCACAGGATCATCTGCAGGGTCAAGGAGTCTTGGAGCCTTCGACTCATCCTGATAGCATCATGGTGGCCTGCAAGGCCCCAGTTCCCGGGACTCCTCGTCTGTTGGATCAGCCCCCGGTAAGCCTCCCGGTGGGTCCGCCCACTTACTCTCCCAGCAGGGGGGCACAGTAGTTCACCCTGCTCTGCAGAAGTTAGCCCTCGCAGCTTGGTTCCTGAACAGGTTGCCCTGAAGCATCTGCACCTGTCGTGGGATAAACTGGCTATCATACAAGGGGTTTGAAATGACTCCACCAAAAGTCAATACATTAGTAAGTGGACCAGTGTTTGTCACTGGGCAGAAACAAAGAAGATTGATCCACTAACATGCTCGCTGGAGGATGTTATGTCTTTCTCGGGGCATCTGGCTCATTCCGGTGTGTAGGTAGACACATGCTGTACGTATGTGGCAGCCATAGAGACCTACAAGAACTCTGGTGATATCTTTTTATCCTCTAATCTGGTGGTTAAGACACCGGGTGGCCCTAACCAGGTTATATCCGCCTGTCAAACGTCCACATCCTGTCTGGGACCTTAATGTGTTCAGCGCCCTGGCGCACAAACCATTAGACCCCATGGCGTCCGCGGACATACGGCTGGATACCATTAAGACGGCCCTGCTGGTGGGCCTTACATCGGCACGTCGTATCAGCGAAATCCAGGCCCTAGTGGCTTCCGAGCCCTATACAGCATTTCACTGTGACAAGGTGGTGCTTAAAACGCACCCTGTCTTTCTCCCTAAGGTATTTGCCTCCTTTCACCTGAACGAGGAGATGGTGCTACCAACATTCTTTGCACTAAAACGATGAGGCTCAGAAGGTATTGCACTATCTGGATATCGGGCGTGCTCTAAGAGTTTATCTAGATAGGACTAAGAGCTTCCGTAAATCTGATGCCTTGTTCATCACATATGGAGGATCAAAACCAGACTGTCAAGCATCCAAGGCTTCCATAGCCAGGTGGATGGTTATGGCCATCAAGGAAACGTATGAGGGCAGCACAAGCCTTTGCCAGCAAACATGCATGCCCATGCCATCAGAGCCAAGGTGGTAGCTTTCCAAAGACACGTCCAGTGGCAGACTATCAGCAAGACGGCTACGTGGGCTACCCGCTCTGCCTTTTTCAAGCACTACTGCTTGGATGCCAGCGCCAGGTTGGACGTGGCATTTGGCCAAGCAGTTTTGAAAAATGTGTTTTCTTAAGAGGGGCAACTCCTCCCTGGGACTGCTTTCAGTTGTAATTGCCCATACAGTATGGACGAAAGGGGATGGGATGTAGGAGTAATTATAAGTTACTCACCGTAGTGACCAACATACTTCTAGTCCCCTTTCCTCCATATGTCCCACCATCCTCCCCCATAGTAAACCTGTGTCATTAGGCAATTTTAATATTGTCGACATGTCAAAGGGGAATGAGGAGTGGCGCCAGTGAGCAGAGTCAGGGGAGAGCATGCTCCAAGGGCTGCAAACTTTAAAGGGGAAGCCGCTAGGAAAAAATCGAAGGGACACCCATACAGTATGGAGGAAAGGGGACTAAAGGAGTAAGTCACTACGGTGAGTAACTTATAATCTATTCCTCATCTTTAGATATCTTCCTGTTCAGCTTTAGCTCCTTCGGGAAACATAATTCGGCAGAGGGCGCTGTGCGTTGTTCCAGTCGACTCGATGTCCCGCAAGGGCTCCCATCTCGGGGTTGACGTTATATATAACATGCACAGCACCCGTTTGCATTAGTTCTGTTTTTCTGCGATAGGTAACGCTTTGAGAAATACGGCACGCTTCGTTTTTTTTGTGAGAACTACGACATAGAGTATGAGGGCCTCGTCTTTGAAGCCATCAACCCCGAAGACCGGGTTTAAAAAATGTCACGACTGTTTGTGGTGCCTTCGCGTTGAGCATAGGACAGCGGATTGTGAGTCCTGTAAGTGCATGACTGGTAAGGGTCTGAAAGAGCGTAAAGGGAAATTAGCGGTAGGAAGGCCCCCTACTAAATTCCCCTCAACGACTCTGTCGAAGAAACGCATATCCGACGAGTCAAGAGGCGATTCTCCTCGAAGGAAGAGATCGAAAAAGAGTTCACGTCCCCATCGAAGAAAAGGCACTATAGATCGCCTACTTCATCAGATTTCCTCTCCAGAGAGAAGGATAGCCTGTCCAACTAAATCCTCGACACTGGCTCAGTGGGAGGAATTCAGGCAGGAAATGCTAAAACATTTTGAGATGGAGGCCCAACCCCTTTGAAAGAAAAAGAAAAAAGCCATGCTCTTGTGCTGTTGAAAGCAGACAATGAAAGAGTGAACGCTAAATCCTGCAGGTCCTCGAGCCTGGGATGCAGTTGGGACCCCTCGATAACCGTTGAGGTCTTGAAACAACAAAAAATCGTCAGACACCATCGAGGCGAGGATCGAGCCCTTCGAAGGCTCAGTCGACGTCAAGATCGACGCATAAATCAGACATTGACGCCATTAGCGTAAACCTCCAGTAATTATGAAAGGAATTGAAAAGTCCTATAAGTCTTTGCTAAGGAACAATTTTTTCAAATCTTTATCTTCTTTATCTAGGTCAGACAGATCCCCAGTGAAAGTTTGGGGACCATCGGACCACAATGAACCATTGAACCAATTGCAATCACGGACTCCATCGGGTCCCTGGTCTTGGCTGAGAAAAGTGCTAAAACCAAATTCCCAAAACTAGCAACTACCTTCTACAGAACGGCAAACCTCGGACAAACTTTTGAACCAAATCCCCGAATACCCTTCCCTGACCATCGCCATGTGTTCCTGGAATACAAGAGGTCATGACCATCTGCTAAACCCAGAAACACAAGACCTAGCAAAATTCGACATAATCTGCCTCCAAGAAACTTGGCTGAGGGAAAAACCAATCCTTGATGGATATGAGACTGAAATATCACCAGCTACAAAAGGTATTTTTGGACGACCATCATCTGGCCTTCTGACCTCGATCAAAATCGGATCCGGAATCGACATCAAGGCAAAGATAGCAGAATCCTATGGAATCCTTGCTCTTCAGACAGAATGGTCTCACCCGAACATAAACGTAAAGGGAAACCAGAAATCAAAACTGGCTATTATTAACACTTATTGGAACCCGCAAAGATACACAAACACGGAATTTTGCGACGAAATGACCACCCTGCTAGATAAGATCATTGCCGATCTTTGCATCGATTTCATCATAATTTGCGGTGACCTGAACGCAAACTGTGATCACTTTAGGAACGTAGCATTACCGACAGCCGCAAAAGCAAGAGGAGACCTGTGGCTAGAACTGATGGACGCAAGAAATTTCCACAACATGGCAATGGTAAGGGGCCAACTTCCCGCATTTCCAACATGGGAACGCGATTCGTCAACAGCCACACTTGACTACATCTTCACTTCACTCGCCCTATTACCCTACGTATCCACCTTTGAGATTTACAAAACGAAAGAAAGTGATCACAATCTCTTAACCACGACGCTGGAATCCAAAATCCCGGTGAAACCATTTTATACACCGAAACTGCAATTGGCAGCAAACCAAAAGCGGCTTCAGCTCACATCATCTAACATCAAAGATATAACGAAAAACTACAACGAAGCTCAACAAAATGCTACGGGTATTCTGGCTAGGCCTAATTACCTACCCCTCCTTTTACCCCACTTACAAAACCAAAAAACCAGCAAAGCCACAGTAACAACCGGCCATCACGAATACGACAAAGTTCTAGTGCAAAAACGAAGACAACTGAGAAAACTACAACGCGACTTCAAAAGAAATCCCAACGAAAAGGCTAAACAATCACTGGCCACGGCGACCAGATCTTACAGATCATGGATAAGACATCGGAGAGCGGAACTTTATCAAAAGGATGCAGAACAGATGTTAAAAACTTTAGCGTCAAAAAGTGTCGGAGATTTTTGGGCTTTAATAAAGAACAACGGCATCCGAACCGACGACAAACTCTTCAACTTGATACCGGAATCATCGTGGATAGCTTTTTACTCTGCCCAATTCGCTCCCACCTCCAGATCAGACACGGTGTTGAGAAACCAAAAAGAAGCCACATGGATAAATTTAGCAGTCCCAGACGAAATCAAGTTAGCAATCTCAAAGCTGAAAGCGTCCAGAGCACCCGGGCCAGACGGTCTGACCAACATAGACCTAAAGAAAAACCAAACGGAATGGTCCCTTTTGATTACAAAAATCTTTGATCATTGCAGATTATCCAGACAAGTCCCGAAAACATGGACAGAGACAATTATTGTACCCATTTTTAAAAAAGGAAGCAGAGATAATCCGGCGAATTACCGACCCATAGCCCTACTGGACATCATGGGCAAAATATTTGCAACTCTACTCCTATCAAAATTTCAAAATTGGGCAAGAACCTCTCCTTCACTCGATCATTTCCAAACGGGATTTCTCAAGACGGCCTCCACAAGCATAAACATCTTGATCTTGAACATCATCAAAGACAATGTAAAAAACGGAGCTCCAAAAGTCTTCCTCGCATTTATCGACTTATCTAAAGCATTTGATAATGTAAACCGTCAAAGACTATGGTCGAAATTATCCAACTGGAACTGTCCAAAGGAAATATTAGAACCAATAATCGCACTACACACAGACAACTATGCGAGTTCGACTAAACCGACACGGCTTGCTATCAGAATCAGTAAAGGTCGAAAGAGGGGTCAAACAGGGGTGTCCCTTAGCCCCCGCTTTATTTATTACATTCTTAGGCGACTTTCAATATACGCAAACTTCATTGAGAGTATTTCCTCCTAAAGTTGGAAACAGCGCGGTGTCCAGGTTGCTCTACGCCGATGACCTGATTCTGATGGACCAAACTCAAGTCGGTCTGCAGCGCCAGTTGACAAATTTGGCCAAATTTATCATCCAAAACGACTTAGAAATAAATATAGAGAAATCAAAAATCTTGATCTTGGGGAACAAGCGCTCAAAATCTAACTCGGGTGATACCTGGTTTTTAGACAACGCAAAGATCGAGATAGTCACAAACATCAGATACCTGGGTGTCATGATTGATGAATCAAGAAACGAGAACTCATCCATCCTGGCTCTGTGGGCAAAAGTCAAAACACTTACCACGCAAATAAGACTGATTGACAACAAATATGGTAAATTTTCCTTAATACCAGCAATCCAGTTTTACAAACAAAAAGTGGTTCCTGCTTTGATCTACGGAATGGACGCAGCGCTCAACATGCATGATTCCATTTGGCCAAAACTAGAGGGATACCTCTGGAAAGCTGTCTTAGGACTGCCAAAATCGGCTTCTATTCCAGCCATACGACGAGAACTTGGCTTATTATCTTTGTCAGCATCTCTAGAACAAAGTCAAATGAGAACACTAAGGAAAATCATTGACCCGGACTCGCTCCCAATTTACAAAATGATTCGAGAAGAACTTAAGACGGGGCGCTGTAAAGCTTTGACCCTGTGGGAAAAGAAATTAACTTTAAAACTAAAAGCCCTTGCTTGCACCCACGAGGACTTAATCCAAAACCCAGAAAAAAAATTAAAAGAAAAGTAGCACATGAGGACTGGATCACCACATGTAATCTGGCAACGGCAAACAAATTGCTTTACCACCTTCCACCAACCACCAACAAACTAAACCTTCCGTTGAACTACTGCATCAAATTTCCAAACAAAAATCTCCGAAAAACGTTCATGCGAACAAGACTAAACCTAATCCAAACACAAGAAATTCGAGCAATCCGTACCCAAGCAGCAAATAAAACCTGCAGATTATGCCAAAACCCAGACATCACAGAAACATCAAGACATCTGATCTTAAACTGTCCGAAAACCTCCCACCTCCGAACGACATTCCTGCTACCGCTACTTCAGGACTCTACTCTTAGAGAAGAACAGACTTGGTGGCCCAGACTGATCGCCGGGGAAAAAACAAAATGGGTCATAGTGGCAGTCAAGATTCTCGAAGCTGCTCTAAAACAAATCACAGAACTTTGATTCAAACAATGAACTTAGCTGAGATGAAAAACTGGCGAAATTGCTGATCTCTTTTTCTTCTTTTCTCTACACCTTGTAAAAACCATTTCTTTTTGGTTAAAATCAAGTAAATAAAAAAAAATAAAAAAAAAATAAATAAAAAAATAAAAAAATCTTTATCTTCAATTTATGAGGCACACAAGCATCGGACCAGGACACTCCTCCAGTTGGGCTGGAGTTTGGTGCTCCTAACGTCCCAGATACTATTATATCTGAAGAGTCAAGGTTGAAGGACTTATGAGAATCTTCAATCTGCTAGTGGTATTGACACCTCACCTGAACTAGAGTTTGGCAAGCCACACCCGGCAGACCATGCAGATGCCTCTTATATGCAACTTATGTTAGAGATTTTCTGGGATGGGGCAGACCTGCTCCACCATTTCAGCAAGACAATTTGACAGACATTATCGACAAGGGTCCACGGAAGTATCCCGTTCTTCCATTTTATGTCACACTTCAAAAAAGGTAATGGCAACTTGGGAGGTTACTTAGTCAAGTCCTGCTGTGAATAAGAATCTTACCAAGAAGCACAGGCATTTCAAGCAGCGTCCGTGACTACTTGTCAAAGCACCCAACACCAGAGAGCCTGGTGGTTCTGGCAGCAACCTCTACTTCCAAACAGGCTGCATACCCAACCATCCCACCCGATAGGGATGATGAGCGTTTCGATGCTTGGGCAAGGAAGGAATAGCTCTCCAATCTGCAAATGCCACTTGCGCCTTAGCAAAATGTACATTGACCTTGTGGGACTGTATAGCTAGGGCGGCTGACCATATTCCTGAAGGGGAAGAAAGAGATTTCACCAAGTTGATGGCGGTGGTGGCAGCAAGTCTCAGAAGGCGGGGGATTCCCATCTAACCCTACCTGGTCGATTGGCTGATCAGGGCTCATTCTCCCGAGCAGGCCCTTGAACATCTCTGCATAAACTGCCACTCTCTCCACAGACTGAGTTTCTCACTCGATCACAAAAAGTCCCACATGATAACATCTCGGACTCCAATTCATCAGAGCAGTCCTGGATGCATCCTTGGGAAAAGACTTGCCACCCGACGTGAGGGCTCAGCACATTCTGCAGATGCTCACCAAATTCCTGAGTGTGCAGCGTCTTCCGGCCTTGGACTTTTTGAGGTTTCTCGGCCTCATGGCGTCCTGCATTTTCCTGGTGCCAGAGGCTTGCCTGAGGATGCGATCCCTCCAATCGGCTCTCAGGGCATAATGGTCTCAGTTCTCGGGCCAGATATCGGATCTACTTCAGGTTCCAAACCAGTTTGCACAGGATCTCCTGTGGTGGGCCTGCAAGGACAACATTCTGAAGGGAGAACATTTTTGGCAACCATGGCCGGAGATGACAGTAGTTACGGATGCCTCGCTAATGGGGTGGTGAGCCCACTCCAACGATCTGACAGTCGTCTGTCTCCATCAGAGTCCAAACTGCACATCAACCTTTTGGTGCCGAGGGCAATCTAGACTAGTGCTGAAGGCCTTTCTGTCCTCTATACGGGGAAAGAATGCCCTTATAATGACGTGCAACACAGTGGCCATGTACTATTTCAACAAGAGGAGGTGTATGGTCACTACCCCTGTGCAGAGAAGCAATGCAGCTCTGGTTCTGGGCAATTCAAGAAGGAATCTCTCTATCGGCCGTTCACCTAGCCAGAGAGGAGAACGCGGCAGCGGACGCTCTGAGCAGGCAGAGCACAGTCTCTCAAGAATGTGAGCTCGCTCAGCAAGTCCTTCAAGAGATCTTCACCCTTTGGGGAACCCCTGAAGTAGATCGGTTTATGACAAGTGTCAACCGGAAGTGCGATCTGTTCTGCTCCAGGGAATTTCCCCCAAGAGGAGCTCTAGGGGACGCGTTTGTAGTGGACTAGGAATTTCCACGCCTGTAAGCATTTTCTCCAATCCCGTCCTTCACGTGATCAGGTTGAGAATTTTTGGGAAATCCATTATCCTAATTGCTCTAGATTGGGCCAGGAGAACCTGGTACCTGGACCTTCTGGACATGTCCGTTTGCCTTACAATACATCTTCCACAAAGAGAGTACCTTCTCTCGAGAGGAGGGTCAGCTTCTCCATCCAGAAGTCAAGCCACTGCACCTTCACGCGTGGGTTGTGAGAGGTTGAGATATAAGGATTGGGATCTCCCAAATTACGTAATGGAGATTTTTCTTTCGGCAGGAGGCCAGCAACAAAATCCTTGTACCGCTGTAGTTGGAATAAATTCTGCAGCTGGTGCAGGGAAATGAATGTGGACCCTTTTCTGTGCAGTACACCTATGGTGGTGTCCTTTTTTCATTATTTATTATTTTTTATTGGTGTTTGGTTTACAAGAAACCTTTCACTTACATACACAAAAGAAATAAAACAAGTTAAAAAATTATTCCACAGGTCCAACGTTCTTTTGAGTACAGACAGGAAACCTGGTTAAAGCAAAATCAGCGGTCTAAAAATGTACAGCTATCTAACACACAGGAAAAAAAACATTTATAGAGCCCCTGGCTTCCCATGACAGTTCCAGTCTTAATATTTGTTTCACGTTATGTAACCATGTCAACCCCAGCCTTTCTTAACTCGCCCTTTATGAAGGTCGTTCCCTAGGGTACAACTGACATGCCCTTTGATCCACCCTAAAGTTCCCTTCTGTTTAATTCAGGTCAACAGCTAGACTGACTCCAGGAGGATATCATCCATAAATCTAAGCAAAGCAGTGATTTGTTTCACACTTTCACCACTTATAAGCCTATACCACCAATTTTCTGGAGACAGTGAGGGAGGCTATTAAATATTTTCCCCAGGTATAGTGTTCTTTTCTCAGTCAACCCCTAGCTGCACAGCGTTAGATGATAGGGATTCCTTGGTTTCTGTTTTTTTTTTTACAAAATCTACAATTGATGTCGGTTCGAGACATTGTTTCCTATTTAGCAAGACTTACTATGTTGGAAGTAAATTTAGCCTGAATCTTAGAAATTTCGCTCGCATTGAGCAGCAAGGACATTTTCTTAGATAAGTCTGGGTGGAATTCCTTTGTCTACATTCCACCTTAAAGTTGCAGTAAGATTTATACTGCTCCCTTGCCGCAATAGTGTCAACCCAATCTTTCCTCCATAGCCTAATTTTGATGGCTGCTGGGTTACTCAGCAGGTCTAATTCAGAAGATCCCAGCACCTTCAACATTTTGCTGCACGCTAGGGACCAGGTGTTTGGAATAGGTTCAGTTTTGCCCTCTAAGGTGTCTTTCACTATCTTGAACCCTTGAATTGGAGGATCAGCTTGACACTTCCTATACAAGGACAGAGTTTTCCACTGTATAATTGCACATAAAGAGGTTAGTCTTAGTTCGTACCTGATTGCAGGCATTGGTGCGCTCCTTGGTATGTCTAACACTCTTCTCCAAAACATACCCTCCAGGGCCATCCACCAAACGCGGTCGGCGCCATAGGTGACAGTAGCCATCACTTTGGCCTTGTAGAATTGAATCACCGGAGTCATAGAAAAACGGCTGAATCTTTTTAGCAGAATTCGTGCCTGTAATGCCAGGTGTCACCCATGATTTCAATTGAGCAATCCTTGGGGCATTATTCAAACTAGTGTTCATCACCATCCCCAGGTACACGATGGAGGTGACCACCTCTATTCGTTCCCCACTTAGATGCCATGCCGGTTTACATGTTTTCCTCCCAGACTTTGATTTTCATTTTAGGAACATAAATCCTAAATGTGTTTATTTTAACTTAGTCCTGCAGTTTATTTAACTGTCGTTGTAATGCGATCGGGGTTTGGTCGATTAAGACAGTCATCTGCATAAAGCGGATGTACCACTCGCCACCCATTAAGCCTTAGTGGGAAAGATCTCGTCTCGGCCAGCGAGGTTCCTACGTCCGAGATAAAAAAATGAAGTAACTCTGCCGCCAAGGGGCAACCCCGTTTAAGGCCAAGCTTTGTTTCAATGCTCTGAGAGATGTCCTCTGTTATAGAGTCTCTCTGACTATTGCCGGAATAGGATTGTATTACTGAGAGTCGACCCCCAGGACAGCCACCTGCCCTTAGTTTGTCCATCGAGAAGCATATTAATTGAATGAAATTCTATGGATTTCGATGGAATTCCAACACAAACATACTCTTACAGTAGATGTATGGCTGTGTTGGAAATTGGGTTGTTGGGTTGCGGAAAGAGTTGCATTTGGCAAATGGGGTGCGTGAGGGTGGGTGGGGATCGCTTGGGGTGGGCGGTTTGGGGGGAGCTGCCCAGTGTTAAAATTACAGTTTTCAGCACTGGACAGCTCCCTGCAACGTATTCATATAATCGATGGACCAGTTTTGATGGATATGCTCTTTGCAATAGAATAGATAGCATTTCGATGGATTTATTTTCAGTGCTTTTTTTTCTCGATTTGATTTACTTTTCGATTAAACATGCTTGATGAAAAGACCATACACCACCCACCGTTGTGGTCAAGGCTAAGGTTGTGGGGTCTATACCGTCTTGCAGTTTGTGAGGGATATTTGCCAGATAAGCTGCCTTTTAGTTAATGCTGATCAAGCCCACCAGGGTGGTCTGCCCTCCAGGAACACAAATTGGTAGAGATCGACTTCCCCCTGCCCC
Organism: Ambystoma mexicanum; assembly: GCF_040938575.1. NCBI lineage: Eukaryota > Metazoa > Chordata > Amphibia > Caudata > Ambystomatidae > Ambystoma > Ambystoma mexicanum. Next base: position 384,417,881 of record NC_090933.1, read on the forward strand.
CTCTTCATGTCCTGTTACTCCCTCACCGCCCATTTGTTTATCCCAAGAGACCCCTAGATTTGTTAAATCAAACCCAAATGAAAGCAAACCTGCAGCCTCATCCAGTAGTAGACGTTTCGCGTGGCTAGTTGCCAAGTGTATATGCACTCCATCGGCACAGTTGTCCTAAGGAAAGGCCACAAGGTCGATGTCCCAGGTTTCAATTGTTCTCAATTTAGGAATGCTATGTAAAAGTCTTAGAATGTTGTGTCTATTCAAGATAAGACCATCGGTCAGCCTGAACAACCATTCCATACAGAATCCGTTTTTAAGGTCCCTCTAGGGATTAAGCTAGTCGTCAATTGCGCCCTCTTGATGGCTGCACAGTGGGTTTTGGTCTTTCGCTCTGGCAGGCGCTGCACTCACCTTGGGCCGCCTGGGGGAGATTAGCAGCACCGCTGTTCGGATTGCATGTTACCACTTTTGATGCTAGGACTGGGCCGAGGGGTACCACAATGGGTCCAGGGGGCTCGCCTCCCATCATACTTGGTAGATTTCGGTTTGCCATGGGTTCAGCGGGACTAGCATCTTCATGCTGCAAATTAACTGCCTCGACACATTTCTTTTAGCAGGGCATTATGCCTTTGTTTCAACGTCATAAAAGGATCCGGTGAGTGTGACAAGCGAATACTGCTACTGTTCGGCCTCTGCAATGTTACTTTCTGCGGATGCGCCATCCTTTCTCTTAGGGTTTCTCTCCGTTAGTACACCCTCAGTTAATGGTGAGCTTTGTCCACCGAAACCTGTATAGCAGGCTCAAAGGTCGAGCTGCCTGTCAATGCCCTGCTACAGACCCGCCTTTACTGATCTTAGAAGGCGGTTCCGATGAGAAAAAAAGGACACTCTTCCTCTTGGGCATTGTAGCTACGGGAGGTGTGCGAAAGGCTCAAGAGTAGCTTGACTGACTCTGTTGGAGATGGCGGGCCATCAGAGATCTCGTCAGTATGAACATTCAGAATTTCCTGGCGTCGTTGCTGGCCATCTTTCGCACCCACCTCACTTTCGCCAGATATATTCTTCTGGGTCTGTTTTGGGGAAGTAGGGAAGGATAACTTCCTCAAAAATGTTCTGACTTTGTTAGATTTTTTTTTTTTTTTAACCTGGAATTTCAGTCTTTGATTTCTTTCCCGTCTGGAGCTGAAGGCGTCTCGTTGCCTGTTTTTTTCAGCCTTTTCTTGCCAAAGATGGAATACTCTTTGTAAGGAGAGTCCTCAACTACCCTCTTCAAAGGATTCAGAGCTTCCGTAGATTCAATAACTTCACACATGGTTGAATTGTCAACTGGCACAGGGGCAGGCCTGCTCTTCGACTGACTTCTCCCTCTTGGTTGGTATCCAGACCTTTGAACCTCTGTGGTTTGCCCCGGGGTGAAACTCTTGTTGAGCTGCGGAGATTATTCAGCAAACCCACTCATCAGCAGGCTTGGGCCCTGCCTCTCGCAAGGGGCCATGAAATCTGCAGTCTGGCCTTTTTTCCGTTCCTGCGTGGGGCCAGGGCCGCAACTCCCCTCCTCATGCTCCTGTCTGAGTAATCTTTTTATTGCGTTCTTGAATCGGAATCCAGTGTCAATTTGAGTGAGTTAGCGTTTGCCTCCATACTTTTTTCATAGGTGCCCTGGGCGGGGGGGGGGGGTCACAAAGCCTTCTAAGAAAATCAGCTTTGAATGCATCATAGCAAGCATTGTGGAGTGCTCTTTTAGGCTGTCGTTAAAGCCCTCAGACAATTTTATAAATGGGGCTAGCGAAATACTCAGTGCGGACATCAGGACCATGTCCAAACCTCCACCCCCTGTTTCATCTTTCGGATTAGTTTTGACCTGATTGTGATTTATCCGCCTTTTCAATCTTCTGCCGTTCAACATGCTCAGTGGAGTAAAGGTTTCTGAAGGTGCTGAACTTTCTGAAGAGGATGATAGAGATTGATGTGGGTGCGAGGTTTGAGGCCTTTCCGCTCTCGAGTGGTTCGACGACTGTTGTAGCCTAGTGTACCACCTGGACATCCTCAATGGAACTTCCCTTGACAGGCTGCAGGCACATAGCATGCCCATTACCGTGTAAGCCCATGTCCAGACCACTCGCCTATTCATAGTATCTGCTCACTTCTTCACTCTGAGTGTCTTTGATAGGGTGCACCTTAAGTCTCATTCACAGGCAGAATGATTGAGTTGTTACCGTCAGTTGGGGTTTTAGCCACTGCACTTTGTTTGGCCATCGCTGGGGGGGTTGCGTGGGCCTGAATGCAATTGGTTGGAGGGTTACAGATGTCATACACATCCTTATCATTCACAGGGCCCCTTTCATAGTTATGTGGCTTGGAGCCACCAGGGTGTTGGGCGTCCTCCACTATTTGTATAAAACACATTTGGGAGGCAGAGGCTGGGCTTTATATACTTCCAGGCAAGATTCTCGTAAACCGGTGGCGGATGCGCCCCAATGGATGTCCTGCTCCACCCTGGCTACCGACTCCAGCAGGAGCCTGTCAGCTATTTCTCTTTCAACACATACATTTGTATTTTCTGAGGGTTTTTACAAAAAAAAAGTAATGTTTCCACTTTAGCAACTCACTGTCGCCCTCAGAGAGGGTCAGAGTTTCTTTTCAAGTGTTTCTCTTGCCGAGGCCCAAGATCAACTATATTTTCCTCCAGACCCCCATGACCCTACTTTAAGCCATGTTTCCAATGATTCTTTTTTGATAGGTTTGCTCGTGTGATTTCTGATGTCCGGATATTTAAATGAAGCGACTAGCTTTGGTACACAATGAGGGACAGAGAGTGTTATAAGAAACGCTTTTTGGGGCCATAGACCAGTGTAAGTGTCGCTTGCGGCAAGTATGCAGCGACTGCCTCTGGTCCACCGGGCAAGTCCCCTGCTGCACATATCCGTTCCATGGCCAAGTTAATGGACTGTTTAATTGGAGCGCGTTCGAAGTTGAGCGATGTGTCCATTCGCGCTTTTACTGAGCTCGATTTCTTTATTAGAGCTGTCTTGCTTTGAAGGCAAAGCTTACCCCTCGTATGAGGGAGGGGCTCCTCAGCCGTGAATGATATAAGGGATGCAGCTCTGTCCAAAATCGGATCAAAATGAGTATGCTAGCAGTCCCCACCCAGAATACAGCCAAAGTTAATTTCCAAAAGGAAAGACAAAGCAACAATATGCCGGTGTTGTTAATTGTGAGGGCAGACTTATTTTAGAGCAAGTTTGGCCTGCCTAGATGTCCATCAGGATGTCGTCATACAATAGAATGCAATCCGTTATAACCAAGATTAACACTTGTGGAAAGCAGTCCGCCTTTTGAAAGATTTAATCTCGCAATTCTTTAGGAAGCGCCAGGGGTGGACTGGCTCTAGGGAACTCTGGAAATTTCCCAGTGGGCTTCTGCACCCTGGGCCTCTTTTGTGTTTTATTTCCAATTGTTCTCATAGGAAAAGGGTTGGGCTTTTGGTTCCCAGTCTGGGCCACATAGTGTCTGGGCCACATAGTGTGAATGCTACTCGGCATGTCCCATCTCCCTTCCCGTAGGAAAGAGAGTGAAGCAAACTAACCTCAATGATGTGTCCTCACAACAGAGGCGCAATAAAGGTCACCACACCATTATGCGTTTTACTTTAGAGTCAAGTATAGTAAAGACGCTCATGAGCCATTCATAAGCAAGACAATGACATTTTAGAATCACAAATACAATAAAAAAGAGCGAGGGGAGCAGATGGAATGGCCAATGCATTTCAGAGAGAGAGTTATTGTTGGGGAGAATTCTCCAGAATGGCTAATTTCCCTTACCTACCGAGTCCCTCAGCAGTTTTGCTCGATTTCTAGGATTTAGTTTTTTCACCTGGTAAGAGTGTGAGCCCTTTTTCCCACTCTTACATGTGTTTTGCTGTGTATGTATAACATTTTTCTTGTGTTCATAGACTGTGGAGCCTCACCTACTCCATAGACGACATATTTTTACTGTGTTACGAAGCACCTTCAGTGCAGTGACACAGGGTTGTCTTTTTTTAGACTTCCCAACTCCAACTTCATTTTCTGGGACTGACTATTGTCTCCCAGAAATATGTAAAGTTGCCATTGACTTTTAGTCTTTTTAAAATCACAGACCCAGTACAAACTACCTTACATAGAGTACTGGAAAGGGTTAATACTATCGCTTTTTGTCTGTTTCTATTGGAGCATTGTTTCGCTCCCTTTTCATCAAGACTTGGCTGGTGGCAGTGGTAACTACCCTATTTTTCCTACCGCGTTATCTTAAATAACCTTAGTATTGTTTTAGGCTATCTTGGTAGCCTCGAACTTAAACCTGCTAGACCATATACTTCGTTATGCTTTCTGGCTGGGTTTTTTCGCCATTTCATTTAGAAAATGTCTTTCTCGTGTTTTTCTCTGCGCACCAAACCAGGTTTGGTTCCTTTGTTCACCGTCCTTTCGCAGGCTTCTACACAGAAGCCCTCCTTAGGCGCCTGGAAGTCTGGGTAGGCAGGATGTGAGGGAGGGGTTTTATGACCCCTGCCATGGGTTCCTTTGGTAACCCAACTCTCACTCCTGTTTGATTGGCTAGGTGACTGTCCCACCGGGACAGCCACCATGCTCTGTGATTGACAGCCAGGCTGTGTGAATGGGGGAAAACTGCATAAAAAGCAGGTCTGTGGGACTGGAAAGGCAGAGTCACCACTGGAACTAAAGAACCGACGAGGAGCTGACAGAAGAGCACCCCTACAACGCCTGAACCGCCTGGTGAAGCCCTGCTGCAGGGCTGAATCTTCAGGCTCCAACGACAGAGGAGATTTACCAGGAATCTTCCCCTGAGCTGGTGGGACCAACCAGTTCGCCCAAACTGCAAGCCAGGACTCCTTCCTCTGGTCGAATTTGCTGTAGAGAGCTACAGTGAACCGGATAGCCAGGAAGGTCAGACCCTGCTTGGGTTTTAAGGAGCGCACCTTTTACTTCGTTGCTTTGCTCTGTGCTGGTTTCTTCCCTGGGCAGTGCAGGACCCTCCAGTCTTCCTACGTCATGTCAGTGCGACAGTCACTTCAGGAACCATGAGTCTGCAGGACCTGCCAGGAACTTGCGCCTCAGCTACAGCTTCTTCTCCATTTAAAGGTACTGTGCAAATCTGGTTGATCGTTTCGTCCAGCCGCGGTGAAGGTGTGTGAAAACTTTCACCAATCCGAGGGCTCGTCCTTCTCTACTCGTTAAACAGAATTTTCTACCGACCAACTTCGTCCGGAACTCTTGGCTAAGACTTAACAGCAAACTACCCTGAACTGTGTGATCTTGAGCAAAAGACTTTTGCCCTAATGAATTTGGCCTTATGCCTTTTTGATTTGATTCCATCACTATACTTCCTCTTTCTAGATTACCCTGCTTACTTACCTGTTGGCGCTGCTCAATTTTAGTCTAACTTTGTCTTTCCCTCCCTTTTAAATTGCTGGAGTGCCATTTTGCTCACACTTAATTTTGAGCTCACCTTGTCCAGAATCTATTGGGTGTCGTGTAGTGTATTAGTAACGTGATTTTTCAACTGCTTTACTTTAGTGAAATGTTTTACAACTGATGTGTAAATAAATGTATATTCTTTTACTCAGAAACCTTGAGTCAGTGTTTGTTTGAATCCCAGTAATTGCTGTCCTTTGTCTAACTATTGATACTGCTCACTTGCTCTTGGGATACGTCTGGCTGCTCAGCCATCGCTACCACTTTACTGTGTAGTACAGGCTTGTACCAAAGGTGAATCGTCCGATTGCCCTCTTGGATACCATCGGAAAAATGTTTGCCCCTTTTCTACGTCAACAGCTCTCTCAATGGTCAGTTGCGGAACAAATCCCAGACATTCTACAAACAGGATTCACAAAAGGAGTCGGGGTTGAAGTGAATTTGCTGTTAATGACCATCTTAAAACTTGAAAGTATAAGGGCCAAAACACGACTGTACGTCGCCTTTATTGATCTACGTGGCGCCTTTGATAGTATTAATCGATCCAAGCTATGGCATAAACTGAAAAATTGGAATTGTCCAAGTAATCTGATTGATCCAATAAGAGCGCTTCATTCAGGTACAGTCATTAGCATACGTCTAAACAATCAAGGCGCCCTATCTGATCAAATATCTACGAACACGGGCGTGAAACAAGGCTGCCCATTAGCTGCCGAGTTATTTAAACTCTTCATTGCCGACATTCCAGCCTATGGCACAAATGTGAGATGTTTTCCACCAATCCTAAATCACACTGAAATTGGATGCCTCATTTATGCTGATGATGTGGTCCTTTTAGATAAGACCTAGATAGGCCTACAAGGGCAAATGACAAATTTACATGAATATCTCATTAAAAATGACTTGGAGATAAACACTGACAAGACCATGATCGTCGTCATTGGCAGAACAAACCTCAAAAGACAAAGGGCCTTTACTTGGTATATCGATAACCCTCTTGATGTAGTAGATTCAATAAGATATCTAGGAATCTCTTTTAACAACTCACTCTGCGAACATCACTGGAAAACGAAAACTGACAATAGCTCGAATGACTCAATTCAGCATACAAGCACAGCTCTTGAATAAATCTTATGGGAAATTTACTCTTACTCCCATATTGATATTCTACTCTCAAAAAGTAGTACCGGCGATTACTTTTGGATCAGAAGCAGGCTGGAGCATAGACGTGGCTTTTTGGCAGAAACTCGAGGGTATTTTTTGGCAGCGGGTCCTGAAGCTGCCAACATGCTTTTCAATGATTCAGTTAAGACATGAGCTTTCTTTAAACTCGTTACATACCAGTGTCTTGTGGAAATCTTTAATGGCATTCTGGAAAATGATCATAACGCCCATGCCTCCTGCCTATCAGATCTTCTCAAAAAGTGTTGGGCCTGGTTACTCTAAACTACTTGAAGAGTGGAAACAACGCTTGGTACAGATCTTAGCTGGTGCTGATCTAAATACCGACGACCTGATAATGAGACCACAATCTGCGAAAAAAAAGTTTGAGATTGCGAATTGGATCCAGAATAATGAGCAACGGAGTAAGATGGCCTCAACATTAGATGCTGGAATAGGTGAACACAAGCTGGGTGTTCCATGTAGCTATCTGACGAACTGTCCGTCCAGATATCATCGTGAGCAGTTCTTGCGAATACGTCTAAATGCCATAGATACAAGAGCCATGTTGTGGCTTCGTCATTCCAAAGAAGTAACTGATGATATGTGTCGATTTTGTTTGAAGGAGCCTGAATCCCTAGAACATCTAATAACTAAATGCACGATGACCACGGCAAAACAAATCTTACATCTTGGCAACTTTAGTCCTGCGAGCTCTGACTCTCGAGATTGGTGGTCATATGCAATGGCTGGTAATTCCGTGAAACTATGCTGTGCGATAGTTGATTTCATCGCCTCTCTTGAATTGGAGGCTATGGGTCATTTGACACAGATTGTGCCGCCCTGATTATGAAGAAAAGGTCTTTTTACTCCCGGCTATCTCGTTTGGATTATCCGAAATAATTATATTTCCAACACTGGGATCAGCAGAGTACCGCCCAGGACGCCAGACAGAACACACAGGGCCCAACAGGAGCCAGGACTGCCATAAGGACAGTCTTCATATACTGAACCCCACTGAGGGCACACAGCAATCAGTACATGCCTTGAGAAAGACCCTTCGGGTCGAAACACGTGTCGGCTGACCAAACTTGCACAGCAAGTCTCTAACAGTGTTTCTCAAAACACAAATATTTCTTATGAATGAACCACACAAGAAAACACCAAATAAACAAATTTTCTCGTACTAACCGCAGTGTTGGAAATAATTATTTCGGATAATCCAAACGAGATACCCGGGAGTAAAAAGACCTTTTCTTCTACCTACCAAACTGGGGCTTAGGCTAAACCCCAAAACCACTCCTGTGATCTTGCTAAAACTCACAATCACAATGCAAATGGAGCTTAGCACAGGCAGATTCAATTCCTAGAGCCTCAACCTACCTCGCCCTAATTATGAAGCTGAAGGGTATTTGAACGGAGGCTTTGGCCGCTCCTGCGTTCTTCATGCATCCATCTTTTTTTATTTTATTTTGGTTTGGTTTAGTGTTTTTGGAGGAATATGTGACAAAAAAAATGTTTGTAATAAAAGTCTGATGTCAGTGTTATGCTGAGACATAGTAGACTGATGTTTCAATAAAAAAATAAATTAAAAAAAGGTGAATGTGTACTGACACTTGTAGTCTTAATTGTGTGTGGTGTTCCCAAAGGGTACTGCATATAATTCTGCCTAACACTGGTGTACAGCAGTGAGGATCAAGTATAGTAATTGCACTTAGAGTGCTGCTATTACCTTGGATCAACGAACCACATAGCTAAACATCACTAAAAAGCAATATGAATCGTGTCTGATATGGAAAGCTACAGTCAGGAGACCCTCCTTAGTTCCACTGTGGATTATCTAAAAAATCTGTGTAAAGAAAGGAATCTCTCTGTTAAGGGCAAAAAGTCTGAATTGATTGAAAGGTTGTTAGAGAAACAAAGTCTGGAGGGTGGGTCTGGAATACCTGACCCCTCAGCAAATGTGGAAAATAATGAGGAAGATAATGTAGCTATTATTGATGTGTTAGAGGAAGTAGATGTGTATCATAACATAGGCCTCACTGCTCCCTTACCTGCTCAACAACCCTCACTGGGACCCCACCAGGTCCTACACTCAGTCTTGAATTCATTGCTCTAGAAAAGATGAGGCTTGAATTGGAATTCAAACGTTTAAATGCTCAAACTGAACAAAAACTCCTAGAACTTAATCTAAGAGAAATGGAGTTGAATCATGAACTAGAAATGAAAAGGTTTTCTCTTGAAAATGCTTCTCTCCCAGAGTCTTCTAGGTCTTCCAATCCTGAGAGCCCCTGTATGGCTAAAGGAATTGTGGGTATTTATGAGGTTAAACTTGATATTTTGGATTGGTTGGCAATGTTTGAATATAACCATGAGATTCAAGGTCTTACAGGGAATCAGTTGCTGCCCTGGCTCTTCTCTAGGCTACCCACTGTTGCATCTGATGTTGTGATGGAGTTGTGGGAGGTGGATAGGATGGATTATGAGTGTGTGAAGTTAGCTTTAATTGCTAGATTTGGGAAGACCCCTTCCCAGTACCTCAAAAAGCATGATGCTACCCCTTGAGCTACTTGGGTATGTGAATGTTTGAAAAACTTAGATGGTTGGGTTAAGGGTTACAGAGTGAACACTTATGAAGGTATGAGAAATCTTGTTCTGTTGGAATCAATGTATGCCTGCTCTCCTGAGTTTATACAGCACGTGGCTGATTCTAAGGAGATGGAACCAAAGAAGTTAGCTAAGGCTGCTGATTTAGGGGTTGCCAACAGGGCTACTGGCAAGGATTCTGGGGCTACTCAGAAGGATGAGGGAAAGCAGCCAAAGAAACAAAACAAGGAGAATTCTAATACCTCCAGTCCAAAAGAAGGCCACAAACAGCAACTTAAGTGTAAACCAAAGGGAAAACCGAATCAGGCTAGTGCACCATCTGGACCCAAACCAGATGGAGGTCCGAACAAACACCCATTCATCAAGACATTTGGGAAATGTTATGTTTGTTGGTCAACTGACCATAGTGAAAGGGGATCCCAGATGTAAGGGTAAACCTTCAGGGGCCCACGCGGTCTCCTTAGACTTCTCCCCAGAGGAAGAAGTACCTATGGCAAGTGGAAACTTTCACCTGCTGGCTGATGAACCCATGAGAGTCTCGGCTAGTGTTTCTTTAGTGTCCCTGGGTTTGTGGGAACAACAGAATTTAGATGTCTATAATTCCATCCCAGATAATACTAAAGAGTATTATAAAGATAGTGTTCTTATGAATGGACAGGAGACCCCTGCCATCAGACACTGGAGCCAGCATAACTGTGGTGGATGAATCATTTTTCAAGGTGGAGGATGTTGCTAAGGCACCCAAACGCCTCAGTTAGCTGGAGGCCCTGTGCAAATGCTTCCCCAGTTACCAGCTCTCATCCAGTTAAATGATATGACTGTCAAAATACCTGTTAGTGTGCAGAGTGAAGTGCCTGGGAGAGTTCTGTTGGGTAATGACCTGAAAAGGTTGTGTCAAGTACCCCCAGGCCTCCCAGTAAGAGGAGACAGGAGCTCACTAGGCCTGCAAGGGAGAGGACCTTGAGAGGCTCTCAAGATGAGTTGATAGGGGAAACTATCACTCCCACTCCACAGGAGTTGCTCACTGCTATTTCTGGAAAGAAAGAGGCAAAGGGGAAACCCAAGACCTCAAGGAAAAAGTCAGACAGCACACCTGTGCTACCAACAAGGACATCCCAAAGATTGTCGAAGGTCACACCTGTGATCCCTCCACCTGCGGAGGCAGAGTGTGAGGTACAACCATGTGTGGTTGAGCCAGTTTCTGAAGAGTTAGGTCTAGAATAAGACACTGTTTTGTTTGGAGATGTTTACCCTGTTGACCATCCTGAGCTGCAGTCTTTACTGGCAGTAGGTGGACCCAACAGGGTAGACTTCAGCAGAGGACAGTGTCCTACTCTCGAGGGTCTTTGACAACAGGCTGCTAACTAACTTGATGGGCAAGAAGTTGTAAAGGATAGGTAAGCTGGGAAGATGGCCTCTTCTACAGTGAACTGACTGAGTCTATCCCTCGGGACTCCAAAAGAATTGTAGTTCCCCTTGCTAACAGACTCCAGTTCCTACAGTTGGCCCATTAGATACCTTTGGCTGGTCATTTTGAGTTTCAAAAAGACCAAGGAAAGGCTCTCCTTATACTTCTACTGGTTTAAAATGGGTCAGAAGTTGACAAATTCTGTAGTAGCTGTCACACTTGCCAAACCTCTGTCAAGAGTGGAGCCAAGAATGTGGCACCCCTGGTGCCTCTCCCAGTGGTGGGAGTTTTTTGAGAGGGTGGGCATTGACATTGTTGGTTCCCTTGACCCTCCCACATCTTCAGGGAAAAGGTTTATTCTGGTTGTAGTAGACCATGCTACAAGATGCCCAGAAGCCATACCCATGAGAACTGTTACGGCTCAGGCTGTGGCTAAGGCCCTACTTGGTATTTTTAACAGAGTAGGGTTTCATAAGGAAGTGACATCCGACAGGGGATCCAATTTTATGTCCCACTACATGCAAGCCATGTGGAAAAACTGTGGTGTCACTTACAAGTTCTCTACAGCCTACCATCCACAGACAAATGGACTGGCAGAGAGGATTAATCGTACTATGAAGAGCATGAAAGGTGCTTTAGAGGAACCCCTTAAAAGAAGTGGGACCTTCTACTGCCATGCCTTCTCTTTGCTTATAGAGAAGTCCCTCAGGAGGGAGTTGGATATAGTCCCTTTGAACTTCTCTATGGTCATCCAGTCAGAGGTCCATTGGCCCTGATTAAGGCAGGGTTGGAGAGTGCTCCTTCGCCCAAGCCCATCAGAGTGACTGACTATGTGATAGGTCTCTGGAGGAGAATGTCACACATGATGGCAGAAGCTAGTGATAACTTAAAAGCAGGTCAGGCTCTGGTCAAACATTGGCATGACCAGAAGGCCAGCATGGTTGAGTTTACTCAAGACCAGCTTGCGTTATGGTGCCAACCAGGCAGAGGGCCTTGCCGGACAAATGGATAGGACCCTTCAAGGTTGTGGGCAAACTTGTAGAGGTCAAGTATTTGGTGGACTTAGGCAGACCTAAGGAGGCTCCCAGAGTCTTTCACACCAACCGTTTGAAGGCATATGTCTCGAGACCAGAAGTAGGAGCTTTGCTTCCAGCTTCAACTCAAGAAGAGGAGGAGAGTAAACATCTACCTGACCTCCTCAGAGGCCAACCTTTGGATGAGAAAATAGGAGTCAATCGCTCTTCTCAACTGACTTCTGAGCAACAGGAGGAGTGCAAAGTTCTGTTAATCAGTTTGCCTCCCTGTTTTCACTATCACCAGGCTTGACCCCTTGGGGCCAGCATGATATTCTCACTGGTGACTGTCTACCTGTGAAAAGCAGAGGTTACAGAATGTCAGAACATGTGAGATCCCACATCAAAGGAGAGGTCAACAAGATGCTTGATCTCGGGGTTCTAGAGCCCTCTACCAGTCCATGGTCTAGCCCAGTTGTTCTAGTACCAAAGGCAGGGTCCAAGGAGTTGACATTCTGTGTGGACTATAGAGCTCTAAATGCAGTCACTAATACTGATGCCCATACTTTGCCAAGGACAGATGAACCGGTGGACAGACCTGGTTCAGCCAAGTACCTCAGTACATTTGACCTAACATCAGGCTATTGGCAAATATCCGTGACAGACCATGCCAAGGAGAAAACTGCATTCTCAACCCCAGCAGGCCTCCGCCAGTTCAAAGTTATGCCTTTTGGATTAAAGAATACACCTGCTACATTCCAGAGGAAGGTCATTCAAGTTCTGAATGGGATGCATACTTGGATGACATTGCAGTGTTCAGCCCCACATGGAAAGAGCATATTGATCACTTTGGATATGTTTTGCAGGCACTTGAGCAGGCCCATCTGACCATAAAGGCAAGCAAATGTCAAATTGGTCAGAGCAAAGTGGTCTACCTTGGTCATGCAGTAGGAGGAGGAGGTGAAATAAGGCCATTGCCTAGCAAAGTACAAGCTGTACAAAACTGGGCCACCCCTACTACTCAAACCCAAGTAAGAGCTTTCCTAGGTCTCTTTGGGTACTGTGGGAATTTCATAGAGAACTATGGGATCATAGCTTCTCCCTTGAATGCGATATCCTCTCCAAAATTCTCTAAAAAGGTTAGATGGCATGAGGAGTGCACTCAAGCCTTTGAAAACCTGAAGAAAGCCCTTTGCCAAGCTCCAGTTTTAAGAGCTCCTGATTATCACCAACCCTTCATTGTGCAGACGGATGCCTCCAATACAGGTATAAGTGCGGTCCTTAGTCAACTGGATGAGAAAGGTAGGGAGCACCCCATTTGCTTCATCAGTAGGAAACTGAAGGAACCAGAAACAAGGTGGGCAACCATAGAGCGTGAATGCTTTGCCATTGTGTGGTCTTTGAAGAAGTTTAGACCATACTTGTATGGATCTACTTTTGTGATTCAGACAGACCACCAACCCTTGAGATGGTTAATGCAAATGAAAGGGGAAAACCCAAAACTTCTGAGATGGTCAATCTGCATGCAAGGGTTTGATTTCACCATTGAGCACAGAGCAGGATGTCACCACCAAAATGCTGATGGTCTCTCTAGGATGTTTTTAACCGACTAGAGGCAGAGATTAATCCAGGAGTGGATAAAATCCTCCTGTCCCTTAGTCTGGGGGGGGTGGGGCGAGTGTTAGGGAGAATTCTCCACAATGGCTAATTTCCCTTACCTACCGAGTCCCTCAGCAGCTTTGCTGGATTTGTAGGATTTTTTTTTCCACCTGGTAAGTGTGAGCCTTTTTTCCCACTCTTACATGTGTTTTGCTGTGTGTGTATAACATGTTTCTTGTGTTCATAGACTGTGGAGCCTCACCTACTCCATAGGCATCTCTTTACTGTGTGTTACACAGCACCTTCAGTGCAGTGACACAGGTTTTTTTTTTCAGGCATTCCGACTCCATTTTCTGGGACTGACTATGGTCTCCCAGAAACATGTAAAGTTGCCATTGACTTTATTAGTCTTTTTAAACTCACAGATCCAGTACAAACTATCTTGCATAGAGTTCTGGAAAGGGTTAATACTATCCCTTCTTTCTGTTTCTCTTGGAGCATTGTTTTGCTCCCTTTTCATCTAGACTTGGCTGGTGACAGTGGTAACTACCCTATTTATTCCTACCGCCGTTATCTTAAATAACCTTGGTATTGTTTTAGGCTATCTTGGTAGCCTCGAACTTAAACCCGCTAGACCATATACCTTGTTATACGGTTCCGGCTGGGTTTGTTCGCCATTTCTTTTTGAAAATGTCTTGTGTTTTTCTCTGCGCGCCAAACCAGGTTTGGTTCCTTTGTTCACCGTCATTTCGTGGGCTTCTACACAGAAGCCCTCCTTAGGTGCCTGAAAGTCTGGGTAGGCAGTATGTGAGGGAGGGTTTTTAGGACGACGGGTCATTTCGTCGGCGGCGACGATGATTAAGGCGGCCAATGCCTTGGCGATCGTGGCCCGTTATGACAGGGAGCTTTGATTCAAGTTAGCTCCCCTGCTGGACTTCCTGCCGAACGACAAGAGAGCGGAGGCCCTACAGATTCTTCAGGAAGGCAAGGTGGCGTCGGATCACGCCATAACCGTGGCAACGGACATTGCCGATACCGGATTTCGCCAGATGGGCAACAGGGTTTCCCTACGACAAGGGTGGCTCAAGGCTACGGACTTCTGCCAGGACGTTCAGACCAGAGTGTTGGATATGCCGTTCGACGACAGCAACCTTTTTGGGAAGACGGTGGATGAGTCGCTCCAGGCCATCAAGACCGACTCGGAGACGGCCCGGGCCCTAGGGGTACTTCAACAACGACGGCCCTTTCGGAGCTCCGGAGGCAGACCGGGTGCCTCCAAGGGATCCAGCGGTGGCTCTTCTACATACCGCCAGGCGGCCCGCTCCTCGTCCCAGGAGGCCTACAGAGGTTGCGGCAAGCAAGGAGGATCCCGCCGTCAAGGAGGCCAAGGCGGCAAGGCCTCCTCCAAGCAGGACTGAACCGGCCGTAGCATCGGGCCCCCACCAAAGCACCCCAGTGGGAGGCCGGCTGACGAAGCTCGTCAGCCTGTGGGAGTCCATCTCCACCGACCGTTGGGTGCTGAACACCATGGCCAATGGGCAATCGCTGGAATTCCAAAAGAAGTGTCCTCGCATTCCTCCCGTGGCCAGGAAGGAGAATAACGTCCCTCAACTGCTGTTGAATGTAAGGGCGATGCTCAAGAAAGGTGCCATCGAGCTCGTCCCCAGGAGGCTCCGGGGCTCCGGAGTGTACTCAAGGTACTTCCTCATCAAAAAGAAGACAGGCGGTTGGCGCCCCATCCTGGACCTGCATCGGTTAAACAAGTACATCAAGGCACAGAAATTTAGGATGGTCACCCTCCAGCATGTGCTGGGACAGCTGGAGGAGGGCGACTTCCTATCGTCGTTGGACCTGGAGGATGCTTACCTCCACATCCCCATTCTAAAAGGACACAAAGTTTCTCAGGTTCGTGGTTCAGGGACGCCACTACCAATTCAGAGCCCTACCGTTCGGATAAAAGTCGGCACCCAGGGTATTCACCAAGTGCCTGGCACCAGTGGCGGCGCGGCTGCGCCTGCAGGGGATCCAGGTCTACCCCTACCTGGACGACTGGCTAATCCGTGCAAGGACAAGAGAACTCGCCGTCGAACACACAGCGAGGACCGTCCGGCTGCTCACGGAACTGGGATTGGCCATCAACTATTCCAAATCCCACCTGGTTCCGTCGCAAGTAGCACTGTTTCTGGGAGTGAAGCTCGATACAGTGGGGCAATTGGCCTCCCCGTCAGAGGAGAGGACGAAGGCCATTTTGGGCAAGGTGCAACGCCTGCTAGCCTCGGACGTGGCCAGGGTGAGGTCCATCAAGTCCCTCCTCGGGATGATGTCCTCATGCATCTACCTTGTGCCCCTTTGCAGACTTCGGATGCGTCCGCTACAGGAGTTCCTCGATGCCCGCTGGTTTCCGGCGACGGGCTGCTTCGAGGACAGGATCCCTCTCGACCAGGAGTTCCGTCGGGCGATCCTATGGTGGAGTACCCGTGCGCACCTCACGGCAGTCACGGACTTTCAGACCCCGGCGTTTCAGGAGACGGTGACGATGGACGCTTCCCTGGAGGGTTGGGGTGCCCATACCGGAGATCTCCACGCAAGAGGCCTTTGGCTCCCGGAGGAGAGGTCTCTCCACATAACATTCTGGAGCTTCGAGCAGTGTTCTGGGCGGTCAAGTCATTCCTTCCATGCCTCAAGGACAAAGTGGTGAGGATCTTCACCGACAACACCACCACAATGTTCTACATACGGAAGCAGGAAGGCACCAGATCCCCAGCCCTATCCAAGGAGGCCCAGGATCTGTGGCACTGGGCCGTCGTCCACGGGATGTTTCTGGTTCCTTTCCACTTGGCAGGAATAAAAAACACCATCGCCGACTCACTCAGCAGGGAGCTGCGCTCGTGCCACGAGTGGGAACTACGCCAGGACCAGGTGGATCGGCTCTTTCGATGATGGGGCAAACTCCGGATCGACCTCTTTGCGACGGTGACGAACTCCAAGTGCCAGAGGTTCGCCAGCAGGTTCCCGCAGCCGAGGAGCATGGGCGATGCTTTCTCGTTCCCTTGGGACGGCCTGTTTCTATACGCGTTCCTTCCGTTGCCGTTGCTGCTCCGTCTCATCAACCAGCTCAAGAAGTCCAGGTGCAGAATGATCCTCGTCGCACCGGCGTGGCCGAGGCAGATCTGGTTCCAGGACCTTCTGGACTTGTCAACATCCCCACCAGTCAAGCTGCCGGCGGACGCAGATCTTCTCTCCAGAGAAGGAGGTGCCATTCTTCATCACGACCCCGAGTCGCTGAACTTGCAGGCCTGGCTCCTGCAGCACTAGATTTGGAGGGTACGATATCCCGGCTGACTGCAGAGGTTCTTGCAACAGCCAGGGCGTCCTCAACTCTCAAGTGCTACGGACATAAGTGGAAGAGGTTCTCTGTCTGGTGCCGTGCACAGAAGATTAACCCTCTGCGGATTACGGCCCCTCAAGTACTGCCGTACCTACGGTCGCTGGCCAAAGCTGGACTGGCTCACGCCTCCATCAAAATACATCTGGCTGCCATCTCCCGATATACCAGGACTACGGGACGGGCGTCCTTGTGGTCTCATTGCCTGGTGAAGGAATTTATGAAGGGACTATTCCGATCGTTCCCGCCGGTGAAGCCTCCAGCCCTGGCGTGGGAGCTTAATGTGGTGCTGACCAGGCTCATGGGGGCCCCATTCGAGCCTATGCATTCGGCGCCTTTGAAGTTCCTGTCGTGGAAGACAGCGTTCCTCGTGGCCATCACCTCTGCACGACGAGTGGGAGATCTCCAGGCCCTATCTTGCAAGCCTCCATACTTGACTTTTCACGACACGAGGGTGGTGCTGAGGATGCACCCCTCCTTCATGCCCAAGGTGCCGTCGGACTTCCACCTCAACGAGCCCTTGGTGTTACCAGTTTTCTTCCCGTCACCTTTGACGCCGGCCGAGAGGACTCTGCATTTGCTGTATGTAGCTAGAGCGCTGAAGTTCTACGTGGACCACACGTAGAGTTAATGGAGGACGTTGCAACTGTTTGTGAACTTTGGGACTGTGAATCAAAGGAAGGCTCTCTCGAAGACTTCCATTTCCAGATGGCTCTCCGGCTGCATCATGCACTGCCACCGGTTGGCAAACTGTCCGCTGCCCGGCCGTCCGAGAGCCCATTCGACCAGAACGATCGCTGCTACCATGGCGTTCCTGTCTGGTGTGCCCCTGCTGGACATCTGCAGGGCTGATACGTGGAGGTCGACGCACACCGTCACAAGATTCTACTGCGTCGATCGGGACTCCAGGGAGGAGTCCAGGGTCGGCCAAGCAGTGCTGCGCAACCTGTTCGCTTAAGGTGAACCTGGTGAGGAGGTAAGAGATGCTTAATGTTGAGTTGTTGTATTGCTTAATGTTGAGCCTGTTGCCACCTCCCGTGGTTGTGCATGTGTGTGCTGCTATGTATTCTTTTATTCATGACATGTGAATCCATGCCAGACCCCATGCTGGAGAAGGAACAAGTTACTTACTTGTAACTGTTGTTCTCCAGCATGGGTCTGGCATGGATTCACATGCGAAACCTCCCGCCTAACCCTCTGCGGCTCTTCACTTGGTCATACTGCCACTTTACGTGCTACCAAATCTGAGGATGGATGCCAGAGGCGGGGCTTAGGGAGAGGGCAGTCATTGGCTGGGGGCAGTATGACCCAGGGATCAGTGATTGGTTACTACTAAGAAAGACAGATCAGAAACGAAACTGATACTGATTTTTTTCTTTACCGAGGATTCCCTGCCTAACGGGGAATATTCATGAGCATGTGAATCCATGCCAGACCCATGCTGGAGAACAACAGTTACAGGTAAGTAACTTGTTCCATTTCATTAAATTGGCTTTGCATAACTACCCACAGTTCACAGGACAAATGGCATTTGCCTTTCATAAAATCAACACACACAAAACCAAGAGATGATATTTTCTTCTAATAGTGCTTTTGGAAACGTTAAAAGGTGTGCATGTTTTAAACTCCAAGAACCAATACAAATGTGTTCCCATGAACATGCATTGCCAAAATGAGACATTTCACCTATAGTTGTTTATTTTCCATCAGGTTATGTAGTGTAGTGGTAAAGTGTCTGGCCTGTGAACGTGGCGACTGTGGTTCGATCCCTAGGTCAGCTTTAATTCAAATAAGTCATTCAATGTTGCTCATTCTACCTCGGGGGACTGAGTCTACCCTCGGAAAACAGTGGGTGGACTCCATGCATGACTTGAGCCCTTATGCCTCATCTAGAAAGTAACATCCATTTGTGAGAAAAAAAGGAAAAGTAAACAAAATAAGTAACCTCAAACAACTATACCTTGCAGGCTTTCAAATAAAGGTACCTGTAAATTGGGCAAGAAAATGCAGAATACATGGTTAACAATCTCCTGCTGTGTAGACATACATAGCAGGTGAAATGCACTTACTCCTATTGGGGGGGCACTAATATATGTCCATGTCTTCATGAAACACACATTGGGCCTCATTACGAGTCCAGCGGGAGCCGTGCCGGTAAAACCGGCAGGCTGCCGCCGGACTCATAGGGATTTACCAGCTCCGGAATTGCTGGAATCACTGGGGCATTACTGGTCCAGTAATTCCAGAGCTGGTGTAGAGGAGTTACCAAATAAAGCCTGCACTCCAGTCGCCCATTTTGAAGTACAATGAACATTAACACCAAAATATGTGATGTATGATGAGCAAATAAACCAGCAGAGAGCCGCAGTAGGGCTCTGCCCAGTACCTATGAAAAGAGCAACACCTATTGAAGTACCGATACCCAGAAAACCATGGGCAGTAAGGTATCAAGTAAGGAAACCCTTCCAGCAAATGAAACGAAATGAAGATTGCCTAAGTACTGTCCCGGAAGAAACCAAAAAGGTCTTAATGGAAGACGAATGGTGATGTCACAAGGACCCGGACAGACTCACAGAGGAAATGACGACCTGAGAATGACACAAAGACGAAACGCCATGAGTAAGACAAAGGAATGAGGTCCAAAACATAAGTTAAACTGTAAACAAAATGAACACAGTCGATCAGTTTACACCTGTACATATGCTTGGAACCGCAAGAAATCAAAGAAAACAGTGCGGCTTGCTATGCTAAGTAGAAGAAGCGTGCTGCAAGCGCCATTATACATAAATCTACCTCAAACGAAGTACTGTAGTATAAGTACATTTCCACTTTTCAAACAAAGCAGAATCAACCCAGGTTACTAAAGGCCAAATGAGCAGAGATTCATATTTAGCAAAACAAGAAGAGACGGCTGAATCGAAACTCGGCAGAAGCAACTCGTGCCAGGGAAGCCAAGGTCATACCAATAGACGAGGCGAACAGTAACTACATATAATTGAAAATTAAGAACAGAATATCCTGTCTCTGAAAGGTCAAGATAAGGCGGCGTAGCAGGTGGCAAGCTAAATAAGAATCAAATACACAAATTGAGAGAAACAATACAAATTCACAGTGTGGGAAGCACGTGACCAGCCGAGCGAGAAGCACAGGTTCACACCTACGCTTGGCATCCTCCCAAGCAGACATATCAGAACTTTTCCAGACAGAAGATGCCAACCACAGTAAAATAATTGACACATAGTTGCTGTAGCGATGATTGATTGTAACCATGGTAACTAAGGGGCACACTGCACCTGGCCGACCATTCTGCGTGCTGCTAAGCGAAGTGGAAGAATATGCATGGGGTTGGTGCCAACCCAATCAAAAGGGACCAAATAATCTAGGGTCCTATAGTTAGAACCAATAATAGGATGTCGTACTTTTAGTGACGTCTTCAGTAGTCATTTTTTAAGGTAGGGCTTAGATGCCTACCTTTTTAATATAAAAGGAATCAGGATGGGAGATCCGACTACAGCTGTGTGGTTTTGAAACTACAATTTGAGGGGATTGGGTCCTCCAACGTATTCCATATCTGACATATCTATGACAGGTAATCACCACAGCTGTGCTGCTTCAGATAGTTTTTCTGCATCCTGTGTCGATGACGTTGATGCGCTGTCCTCGAGGGCCTCCGTCGAGTCGGCATCACCGGATGTTATAAGTAGGACGCCCGTAGCCTCAGTTCTGTTTTTTCTGTGAACGTGTTCGCTTCGGAGATCTCGGCGTGCCTTGGTTCTTCTGAGTTACTGTTCTTTTGGTTCTTCGAACCTGTTCATTTGTGAAGATTTCATGATGTCTTCGTCTACTTCCATCCTGCGGCCGGGTTTTAAGAAGTGTTGGGACTGCGGATCCAAGATGTCGTTGACGGACTCGCACAACGCCTGCCTCTGGTGCCTCGGTGAGGACCATGACACGGATGATTGTGTAGACTGCCAGTCGCTTACGTCGAAGGCCTTGCGGGAGCGGAAGTAGCTTTCTGTTGGTAAGGTGACCATGCCTCGTAAGCCGAGGTCCTCTGGACTTTCGACTGACGATTCGAGGGGCGACTCTCCGCATCGTCGTCGGTCCGGGAGGTCTCGGTCCCGGAGTAGGTCCCGCCATTCCTCTGCCTCTTCGAGGCACTCACTGAAGCGCCAACATCGGTTGACTTCCCGGTCCTCGTCTGAGGACGCCGCCCGTCGGCGGGTTGCTTGTCCCACCAAGCATTCGACTCCGGAGGAATGGGTGTCCTTCCGTAAGGAGATGTTGGCGATTTTTGAATCGCAGGGCTCCGGTCTGTCCACGCCTCTGAGAGGGGCCGGCCGTAACCGTACTAGAGACACTGCTCGCATGCCTTCAGGCTCGGGTGGTCGGCACAATTCGCGGGAGAGGTCCCGCTCGGACCAGGGGAATCGTTCTAGTCATGCCCGCTCCAGGTCCCGGTCCTCAACGCCCTCGAGACCGTTGGAGCCTGTGAAGTCTTTGAAGAAGACATCGACGCCTTTTGCGCCGAGGTCGTCGAGGGACTCTCCCGAGGCTACTCTTCCGAGGAAGTAGTTGACGCCATCGGTGTCCAGGCTGTCGAAGGACACGCTTGGGGCTCCGCCCTCGAGGACTGTGTCGAAGCTGTTGGCGCCACGCTCGACGCCGATTCCATCGACGCCTTTCGAGGCTGTTTTGTCGGAGTTACCCCATGGCACGGTGGAACCCCTTAGAAAGGCTCTCGCCAAGGCTAAAAGTGTCTTTATCCCTTATTCTCTGCCCACATTCAAGCCTCTGGATTATATTTCTGAGGTGAATGAGGGATTTGAGGAAGGGTTGGTTCCTGATACGGTACCAGACGAGATTTTTCTCTGGTCATAGCCAGATGGAAGACCTGCGTCAGTCGTTGCACAACACCAGTGGTCTGGACACCTCTCCGGAGGTGGAGTTCTGTAGGCCTGAGCCTGGCACCCATGCCGGGTCCTCGTACCGGCGCCTTATGTTGAGGGTCACAGAATACTTGGGGTGGTCTGTGCCACCAGTGGATTTTCTGCAGGATGACCTGACGGATATCCTCGACCAAGGTCCCACAACTGACCCGATACTGCCATTCCATATGGCCTTGCAAAGAAAGGTGGCAGAGGCTTGGACTGCCCCAGAGAGTCTCCCAGCAGTGAGCAAGTCTTTGCTGCGAAAATACCGTCCAGCCAGTAGCGACCCCTGCTACTTGACCACGCACGCCACTCCGGAGAGTTTGGTGGTGCAGGCGGCTACGGCCCCAGCAAAGCAGGCGTCATATCCTACCATCCCTCCTGATGGGGACGACAAGCGTTTTGATGGCTGGGCGAAGAAAGTGTTTTCTTCAGGGGGTATGGCTTTACAGGCAGCCAACTCCGTGTGTGCCTTGTCTCGTTTCACGCACACTCTGTGGAACTGTATTTCGTTAGCGGCTGATCATATTCCCGAAGGGGAGGAACGGGATGGTTTTCTTGCTATGGTGCAGGATGGCAAGGATGCCATGTGCGAGTCCGTTCAGTCGTGTCTGGACATGGCGGACTGTGTCAGCCGGTCCATGGCGGTGAGCACCGTAATACTCGGGTTTGCGTGGTTGCGGAAGTCGGGGTTTGCTCCTGATGTGCAAGCCCGGCTCCTCAACATGCCCTTTGATGGTGAACATCTTTTTGGCAGCAAGGCTGACGAGAGCCTTGAGAGGTTGCAGACCTCAAAAGCTGCAGCAAAGTCGTTGAGCGCTGCAGTTCGCCAACCTCTGCCTTTTCGTCCTAGGGGACAGCAATGGAGGGGAGTTTCCTTTCGATATTACTCATCCTTTAGTAGATCGAGAGGAGCTGCAAGTCAAAGGGGCCACCGTAGGAGTGCCAGAGGTGGAAAACAAGGTACTCTCGAGGTGCCAAGGCGGATCAGGCAGTTGCCTCTTTACCCTCAAGCAATGCCGCAGCCGCTTCAGCTCAGTCATGAGGCCATGTCCCATGGTTCACCGGTTGGGGGAAGGTTGTCGCAGCATCTTATAGAATGGCGTGCCATTACTTCAGATGTGTGGGTTCTGGAGATCATAGCCCACGGCTACTGTCTTCCTTTCCGGCAAAGGCGTCGCGATCATCCACCAGGGAATCTCTTTAAAGAGTCCAGATCCACTCCTTGCACAGGAAATACAAGCCCTCCTGGAGAAATGCGCCATAGAACTGGTGCCTGTAGCGGAGAGGAACAAGGGATGATATTCCCCTTATTTTTTTATTGCGCAGAAAGACTGGGGATTGAGACCCATCATGGACTTGCACATTTTGAACAAGCTCCTCAAGAAGGACCAGTTCAAGATGGTTACTCTTTCTCAAGTCCTCCAGGCCCTTCAACTTCAGGACTGGTTGGTGTCTCTCGACCTCAAGGACGCTTACTTTAATGTGCCGATCCATCCCAAGCACAAGAAGTACCTGAGGTTTGCGGTTGGCGACTCACACTTTCATTTTCGGGTCCTGCCGTTCGGATTGACCTCTGCCCCAAGGGTTTTCACCAAGCTCATGGTGGTGGTGGCAGTGTTTCTCAGGAAAGGGGGGGGATTCACGTCTGCCCCTACCTGGACGATTGGTTGATCAGGGTGTGCTCTCCCGAGCAAGTCCTGGGTCATCTGTCCATCACCTGCCACTCCCTTCACAAGCAGGCCTTCTCCCTCAACTTAAAGACGTCCCACTTGCCGCCAACTCAGCGGCTCCAGTACATCGGAGCAGTGCTCGACACATCCCTGGGGCAGTGTTTTCCTCCCCAGGTGAGGGCTCATCACATTCAGCAGATGGTACACAAGTTTCAACCTGCCCAGAGTCTCCCAGCGTTCGAGTTCTTGAGGTTGCTCGGCCTCATGGCATGCTGCATTCTTCTTGTGCCAGAGGCCAGGTTGCGGATGAGATCCCTGCAAAGGGCTCTCAAGATGCAGCGGTCACAGTCCTCCGGCAGGATGTCGGACCCCGTTCAGATGCCGACCTTGGTCGCTCAGGACCTTCTGTGGTGGGCCGACGAAGGCACTCTGATGAGGGACGCTCCATTTTGGCTACCCTGGCCGGAGGTGACGATCGTGATGGACGCATCCCTCATGGGATGGGGAGCTCATGCCAACGAGTTGAGTCAGCGGTCATTGGTCTCTGTCGGAGTCCAGACTCCATATCAATCTGTTGGAACTGAGGACCGTCAGGCTTGCCCTAAAGGCTTTTCTGCCAACTGTGCGAGGAAAGAATGTCCTGATTCTGACGGACAGCACAGTGGCCATGCACTACCTCAACAAAAAGGTGGGGGGGGGGGCAGGGTCACTTCCTCTGTGCAGGGAGGCAATGCAGCTCTGGTTCTGGGCCATCCAGCAGGACATTTCGATCTCGGCAGTTCATCTAGCCGGAGACTAAAACGAGATGGTGAACGCTCTGAGCAGGCAGAGCGAGATCTCTCACGAGTGGGAGTTGACTCAGGAGATTCTCCTGGAGGTCTTCGCCCTTCGGGGGACCCCTTAAGTGGATCTCTTCGCCACCAGTGTCAACCGGAAGTGCGAAAGGTTCTGCTTGCGGGAATTTCCTCCAAGAGGAGCCTTAGGAGACGCGTTCGTGGTGGAGTGGTCCTTCCCACTGCTGTACGCGTTTCCTCCAGTCCCTGTCGTCCCGCAAGTGCTGCGGAGGTTACGGAGGTTCGGTTCCCGGATGATCCTCATTGCTCCGGCATGGGCCCGGAGGACGTGGTACCCGGACTTTCTCCACTTGTCCATCTGCCCTCCACGTAGTCTTCCCTACCGAGACGATCTGCTCTCACGGGAGGGGGGTCAGATCCCTCAACCTTCACGCTTGGCTTCTGAAAGGTTGAGGTATAAGGATTGGGACCTCCCTGAAGACGTGATGGAGGTGTTGCTTTCGGCCAGATGGCCGGCAACAAAGTCCCTGTACCGTTGCCGTTGGAGAAAGTTCTGCGACTGGTGCTGGGTTAAGAATGTGGATCCTTTTTCATGTGACATTCCTGTGGTTTTGTCTTTTTTGCTTTCTTTAGCCCACAAGGGTCTGCAAGTGAGTACCATCAAAGGTTACCTGGCGGCGCTGTCCATATTTAAGCGCTCGTCTGAGGAGTGTTCTTATTTTAAAAGCCCTTTAATTTCTCAGTTTCTGAAAGGGCTCACTAATGTGTTCCCTCTGTCACCTTTCCAGGTGCCCGGTTGGAATTTGAACATTGTTCTCAAGTTTCTAATGGGTGCTCCATTTGAGCCTTTACATTCTTGTCCTTTGAGACTGTTCACCCTTAAAACTGTATTTTTAGTTGCGGTCACTTCTGCTCGCTGAGTGAGTTACAGGCACTTTCAGTTAAGCCACCCTTCACTGTGTTTCATAAGGACAGGGTTGTCCTTAGAGTTCGTCCTTCCTTTCTTGAGAAAGTGGTGTCGGAATTTCATTTAAGCCAGAAGGTCGTTCTTCCGGCATTTTATCCTCCTCCTCATTCTGGTAAGGACGAGGAGAGGCTCCATAGATTAGATCTTAGGAGAGCTTTAAGTTTCTACATTTCACGCATGTCCCGGGTCAGAGTGGACGATCAGCTCTTTATTGGTTACGCTGGAAGGCGTTTGGGACAAGCTGTTACTAAGTAGACTTTGTCTAGATGGATTATCTTGGCAATTTCTGAATGTTACCGCTTGGCGGGTAAGGACCCTCCGGGAGGCTTACGGGCCCATTCGACTAGGGGTATGGCTGCCTCTACTGCCCTGCAGAGGGGTGTTCCTATTCGTAACATCTGTGAAGCAGCCACTTGGGCTTCGGTCCATACTTTTGTACGACACTACTCCCTAGATTGTATCCATGGGCAGGATCCGGCTTTTGACAAGGCGGTCCTTTACTCTGCAATTTGATTGGACATTCTAAAATTCTTATTCTAAATTCTTTTCCCTCCTCCATACGTTGGTACTGCTTTGGGAGTCTGTCATAGATATGGAATACGTCGGAGGATCCAATCCCCTCGAAGAAGTTACTCTTACTTGGTAACGTTCTTTCGATGGGATGGTCCGATGACATATTCCATATCGCTCGCTCCCTGCCTGCCCCGCTACAGAATTTCTTATGCGATTGCAGCTTACGTTTCCGCAAGGCTTTCTGTGGTCATAGTGGCAGAAGATTGGTGCCACACGTTCTGGGGGAAAAAAGTGAGGCTACGGATGTCGTGGGCCTACTTAAAACATCCGGTGACGTCGGCTCGACGGAGACCCTCTAGAACAGCGTATCGACGTGATCAATGCAGGACGCAGACACCAAAAAATGTTCCGAAGCAGCACAACTGTGGTGATTACCTGTCATAGATATGGAATACGTCGTCGGACCATCTCATCGAAAGAACATTACCAGGTAAGAGAGTAACTTGTTCTTTTATTTCAAACCAATTTTTTGCACAGATGATTTTTCTATTATTTACAAGACTTTCGATAAGCACGAAAGTGACACGGACAGGTTTGATTATATACATAGGAAATACAGCTAAGTATCAACCTCTGGAATATCGAGGTAAAATTTCCAACAAAGAGCACAAGCAAAAATGACAGGAGGGTGAACACACAACCGAGCACGGTGCTACCCGGGACTGTAATTGGTCCAGGGGTAATTAACAGTGTACACAACACTTTCTACAAAACGTACAATGGGGATTAAACGACTGTTTAATGTGGGCAGAACCGAACCTCGCACACTATGCTTGAGGAATGCTCTCGGCTCAATCTTAGCTTGGCAGTTTCACTTCACTTTCTACTTGGATTCAACAAGAATCTGCTACTACGGCCTGGGACTGCCGAGAGTTGAATAAGGTAACAATATACAGCGCTTCAGGGGTGGACTGGGAACCAAAATAATCCCCATTGTATGTTTTGTAGAAAATGTTGTATACACTGTTTGTTAATTACCCCTGGACCAATTACAGCCCCGGGTAGCACCGGTGTGCCGGCCGGGGGGTCTCTATGGGCTGGCCGGGGGGTCTCGGAGTGCACCGGCATTCCGTTACTCCCCATTCCCGTGGAATCCGATAGGACTCCACGGGAATGGAGGCAGTGGAAACACTTGCACCATGCAGTAATGGTGCCAGTGTTTCCACGTCAGTGTGCGGCCGGTGGCGTTACGCCCACCAGGTCAGACCTGGCGGGTGTAACACCACACTGACACATAACTCTGAGTTAGCCGGTCCGGAAAACGGTGCCGGTACGGTTTTACCAGCACTGTTAAATTCAGACCGGCTAACTCGTAATGAGGTCCATTGTATTATACAAAAGATACATCATTTTTGGAGGTAAACAGCTGCACTTTTTTACAGCACATTGTCACAGATCCTGACAGCGACCCCACATGTCTTTCACATCCACCATGACCTTGACCGTAACGGGTTTGGCCTGCTAGAGGTCTGAGCTGTCCCAGGGTTAATGCGGTTGTAAATGTACTCACCTCGAGCTACGGTTTGCCATGCTGAGCTGTCCCAGGGTTAATGCGGTTGTAAATGTACTCCCCTCGAGCTACGGTTTGCCATGCTCCAACATCCTGGCTTCCAAAGCCCTCTGGGCGGCCCGGATCACCAGTGGTGGTCGCAATCTCTTTCCATGGCTTCATCTGCAGGGCAGTGACTCCCACCTCCATTGACTGTGGTCCGGCGCTGATTGCAGGAACTCTGGAGCTCATTGTGTTAGCACATTACATCTTTTCCTAATGTATACCCCTGCCCTGGGGTGAGGGAGACAAGAGCGGCACTTTCTGGGTTCCAGGGAGCAGCTCTGACCATGCGATTGAACAGCCTAGGATCCCCCCGTTGCCCAATTCCTCCTGTACCAAAAGCTCCTGGCCCGTGATGCCCGTTGGCCATCTTTCGTACCCTCAGCGGCACCTTCCGTGGCGAGTGGATGATTTCTTGTATCCTATGTTTTGCATATTTGATAATGCAATACTGCAGCAATATTTACTACAAGCTACACGATCATTGCGGTTGCTTTCACAGTGTTGTATAACCAAATAGACTAAAGACGCGCATCCAGGCAACCACAAACGTTCCTCTTTCCACCCTCCCCTCCCCTTATATGATCTACCTGCACCATATAACGTATCAGCCTCCATTTGTTAACTCTTTCTAGCTTTGCGTCTATCCCTCATCCATTCCTTACAGCCAGCAGACCCATGGGTGGACTGGCCTATAGGGAACTCTGGAGATTTCCCGGTGGGCCTCTGCACCCTGGGCCTCGTTTGAGTTCGATTTCCAATTGTTCTCATAGGAAAAGGGTTGGGCTTGCTGGAAAGGTGTAATATGGGGCCACTTTGAACATTATTTCCAAGGCCCCTTTTGGTTCCCAGTCCACCCCTGAAGCGCTGTATATCGTTACCTTATTCAACTCTCGGCAGTCCCAGGCCTTAGTAGCAGATTCTTGTTGAATCCAAGTAGAAAGTGAAGTCAAACTGCCAAGCTAAGGCTGAGCCGAGAGCATTCCTCGAGCATAGTTTGCGAGGTTCGGTTCTGCCCACATCCAAACACTTGCGCACACTTTGCTTCCGCTTCGTTGGGGGAATCCTTAAAGCTATAGCACCAACACAGGAAAGCAGCCAGAAATGCCCAGACTTCGAACGCCAAAATTCAGTGTTGCACTCCAAACACTTGCGCACACTTCGTCTTTTTTGTTACATTTTGCAAATCTGGGTCTCCAGATTGGAACAATAAAAGGGTATTTGGCAGTGCTTTCAATCTTCAAGCGCACATCGGAAGTGGTATCATATTTCAAGATGCTGATGATCATGCTATTTCTTAAAGGGCTCACTAACATGTTACCTCCTAGCACTTTTTTCAAGTGCTGATTTGGGAACTTAATCTTGTATTAAAATGTCTGTGTGCTCCCTTTGAGCCACTCCATTCATGTCCGCTAAGGCTACTAATATTTAAAACTTCTGTTAGTTGTGCTGACATCAGTCCGCAGGGTGAGTGAGTTGCAGGACTTATCTAGTAATCCTCCATTTACTATTTCTTACAAGGACAAGGCTGTTCTTAGGGTTGAACCTTCTTCTTTTTTTGCCAAAAATGTTACCAGATATTCATTTATCCCAGAAAATTTTGATTTCCGAAATAGCTAGAGCTAGTAGGGAAGATACCTAAAGATGAGGAATACATGGGAGGAACATCCAGTCGAAAGAACGTTACCAGGGGTAAGGAATTTGTTCTTCTCTCACAAAGGTGATCAAGGACAAAGGAGGCAGATAGTGTCTAGTTGTGGGTACCAGAGGCTCTATCCCCATCATTTTAGCTACACTTTACACATTGTGGGATGATTCAACCCACTTGTTGCACTTCCATGCGTCATCACTGTATTCTGATGGTGCCAGAAACATCAAAAGGGCAGTAAAACCCTTGTGCGCGCCAAAACCTCTGAAAATCGCGCTTTGCAAAGCACAAAAAGATGGCTGCCCAATCTGCCATGCATGTCAGTGGTGGAACAGAGATCGCACTCCTGAAACATGTCACTGGGCTCCACAACATGTGAAGATGGAGTACAGAAGGAAAGGCAATGCTTTGCTAGATGAAACCCAAAATCTTGCTTGCCTCAAACATCCAGACTTAGTATAAGAAATCATTCTGAACATACAATGTCCTGAAAAGCTGGAAGCATCAATGGATTTCCACAGCAAAAGTGGCCTGGCTGTGGATCTGTCAAAATCTGGTCGCAGTACTCTCGGCCGCCTGAATGACAGCTGTCGGGGGCCTGCAGGATTAAAACTTTAAACATGTATAAACTAAAATCAAAAGTTTGCAAGCTAAGAGGCCTGTTATGGAGAGTAACCATCTTGTAATTGTTTTGATTCCATGGTTTAAAATCTTGAATAAGTATTTAGCTGTGATTTGATCCCACAGGTTTATTGTATGCTATGGAAAAATTCAACAGAATTAACAGTTAAAATAAGCTGGCTAAGGTTACCAAACCGGAATAACAGCTTTCCTCACAGAGGCAAGGCCTACTCCTCCAGCTCCCTCCACCAGGAAATCACACCTAAGTGATAATTATAGGGTGTGGGAAGAACCTGGTCTGCAGTGGGGAAGGAAACAATGAACAGCTGCAAAGCCGGAAATGCTCGGTGTGTGGACCGTCGTAAAATGGCCTCTGCCAAGAGAACAGGGACGAGACTGCTCCTGAACTGAAGGGAGACAAAAAGAGGCAGAGACAAACGGCCATCTGTGGCTGGACACTCACAAAGAACATTTTGTTTTAATACATATAACTTGCCACTTAAAATTGTCAAAAACACAAAAGTAACGGAATTGTAAATCTTTTTGGCTGAACATTTCAAGAGGCGGCAAAATTGTGTGACATAATTTGGAAGGAAACGGCAAAAAATGTGATTTTACACCAAATGTATTTCTGCTAGAAGTATGACACTTTATACACTTATGCCCACGTTATATGAGCACACTTGTAGAAATTTGCTGATAAATGGGACATTGTGTTTTTTTAAAACGATTTTTATTAGTTTATTCAACCAAACAATACAAACCAAACTTGCAGTATATTAACAACATTTAAACAATATTTGTTTAGTGATGTTCACTGCTCCTCTTATCCCTCCCCCCCCCGTTCCAAGCCTACTACTTCTTACATTCTATTCCTACATCCTATAGTGGGGTGGTCTCCTCTACTGGTTCCGTTGGGTTATGTATTGATCCAAACAACTCTGCTGTTAATAATTTCCAGGCCATCGGGGTCTCTGCTTCTTCCTCCCCCCGGCACTACTCTCTTCCAGCCACACCATGGTTTCTTCCTCCGCCCATTTCTGCAAATCCCTCCACCACACCTCTAATCGTGGCCTGTGGCATGTCTTCCACCCCATAGCAATTTTCCTCTTTGCGAGCGCATATGCCAGGTCTTTTGGTTTGCTCACATGCTGAAGTTCCCTTGGTCTAGGGAACCCCCCCACCAAACACACCCACACTGTATCCACCACAATCTTGACCCCCTTTACCGCTAGCTTCTGTGCCACTTCGCTCCAGAAGTGTTCGATGACCGGGCATGACCAAAACATAGCACCATGCCCGCATTCTTTTCATCACATTTGGGGCATGCTTGCCGTCCCACATTTTTAAACCTCGATATCCTCTGGGGTGTCATATAAGGCCCTATGTGTAATATACAATTGTATCTGTTTTAATCTTGCATTCCTCGAGACCTTCTTGTGATACCCTTGGACTCTTTCCCACAACCCATCATCCGTCGGAGTTCCCACTTCCGCCTCCCAGTCTAATCTCAATTGTACTATCTCCTTACCAACTCTAGACATCATCTCGTATATTCTGGATATCTCATGCCCCCCTCCGCTATATCATATATCGGGTCTATGGTAGCATCGGGTTCTTCCGCCAGTACCACTTTAGGCCATGTTTCCTTAATTCTCTGCACCATTCTATGATGCGTGATATACTGGCCCGTGTGCAACCCAGTTTCCTCTCCCAGCATCTCAAAATCTATAATAGTCCCCTCTTGCCAAATATCACCCATTGTTGCTAACTCAACCGGTTCCCAGTGGTTTCTGATTATCATCCTCAGTTGCTTATCTCCCCCGGCCAATGCAACTAGTGGTACTTGAGGGGGAACATGGGGATGTGCTCCATCATCTGGCACTCCCTACGCCACATCCTCCACCCAAGCATCATCTTTAGACGCCCTTCCATTTCTGTCTTGGGCAGCCACATAAGGAACAATCTTGTCCAAACAGCCCAGATTCTGAAGTCACTTCATCTGAGAGCCATTTTGCAACATATTGCAGTTGGTTCGCTACATAGTTACGTTCATAATTGGGCAGCTTAATGCCCCCCTTCTCATGGAAATTCTGAAGTTTCCAGAGGGGTACTCTGTTCCGTGTGCCATCCCATAGAAATTCCCTGCACATACTGTCCAGTCTAGTTAAAAATGTCTTAGGTATCCAGTGCGGGATGTTCCCAAAGTAATGCAGGAGCCTAGACAGGACCACCATCTTCAGCATTGCCCCCCGCCCCATCATTGCTAGGGGCAGCTTTACCCAGAACCTCATGCAGTTTTCAATATTTTTGATAGCTACCTCTGTATTGAACCTATGCTCCTCCGCTACCGTGCAATGCCTATCGTATCGTATTGCTGCCTCATGTAAATTGCCAAAGGTTCCAGAGCTAATATATACAGCATAGGGGACCATGGGCAACCTTGTCTGGTGCCCCTACTGAGTTGCCATCTCTCCGCTATCACTGCTCCGGTTTTAACTTTAGCCAGCGGTTTGCTATATAACATCTTGGCCCACTGCAAATATTCCGGACCCATCCCATATCCAGCCAGGGCTGCCAGCAGCCATGGCCATTTCACCGAATCAAAGTCCTTTACTGCGTCCAATGACACAATTGCTAGCTTACCTTAATTTTCGTTTCCTTATTCAATGACTTTGTGGAGCCTCCTAAGATTGTTGGTTATGTTTCTATTGGGGACATAGCCTGTCTGGTCAGGATGTATTAATTTGCCTATGACTCTCCTCAATCTATTTGCCAAGACCGCGGTCAATATTTTGCTGTCTTGGTTCAACATCGATGGGGGGTCTATATGAACCGCAGCTATGTCCTGGCTTATTTGTTTTTTTTTAGCGGTATTATGACCGCTTCCCTGAGTGACTCGGGCAGCCTGCCTCGCTCATATGCCTCGTTCAGCATCTCCAACAGCGGGGGAAGCACCTCTCCCTTGAATGTTTTATAGAATTCACTTGGTAGTCCGTCAGCCCCCGGAGTCTTACTAGTGGGCAACTGTCTCACCACCTCCTCTAGTTCCTCCAAAGTGATCGGTTCATCTAGTTCCCCTCTCTCCTCTGCACTAACCTGCGGCAATCCTATGTCCTCAAGTGTTTCCATTATCATCGCACTATTATCCTCCCCATCGTCTCCATATAACTGCCTGTAATAGTCTACAAACTCCTGGTTGACTTCCTCTTGGGTATCCACCACCCTCCCATCTTCTCTTATCGTCCTGATCATGGGTCTACGGGTTTCATTCCTATATAGCCATGCCAAGATCCTCCCTGGTTTATCCCCTCCCGCATGCTGTGTCTCTATTTTTTGTAGCTGAGGTTACACAGTCTCTCCCAGTGCCCAGCACACTTCTGCTGCAGCAGGAGTGCCCTTTCAACATCATCCTTAGTATTAGTCCCTCCCATCTGTGCCCTTTCCAGTTCGCTCTCCGTTGCCCGCAGGTCAGCCAGGATCCCTCCCTGCAGTCCTTTGGATTTTGATATAGCTACTCCCCTCACACCACCTTGAAGGCCTCCCACAGTGTACCCGTCGAGTCCACACTGCCAGTATTTGTCTCAAAATAATTCACAATCTCCTCCCTCATATCCTCCCTAAAAAGGGGGTCCTTTAGCGCTTCCGCTCTGAGGCGCCATGTCGGTATCCTCGCTCTCGGGGGACGATATTGCCATCCAAGGATCAAGGGCGAGTGGTCCGAGAGGACCCTCGCTCTATATTCAACCTGCGTGGTCTCAGCCACTATCTCAGGTGTACCAAAAACATAATCTAGCCTCGTATGTAATCGCTGCGGGGCAGAATAATGCGAATAATGCCTCTCTAGGGTGTCGCGCTCTCCATACATCTTCAAACCCAAAATCATTTAGTAATGTTTGCAGCGCTTTAGCAGCTGGGGTAGGTCTATCTGTTTCCATCTGATCTGTCCAATTTAGGGTTCAGTACACAATTAAAGCGTACATGTTCACCACACTTATCTCCTTATTTTCCACCAATCCCCTCATTATAGCCATTCTACCATCCGCCTCCACCACCGTCTGTAGCAGCTGAAATGGGACGTGTGGCGCCACCCATGTAATCACACCCCTGGCATACGCAGAATATGACAAACCTACCACAGTCCCCCGCCATTTCTTCCCAACCATCTCCAATTTATCTTGCGTCAGATGCGTCTCCTGCAGTAGAGCAATGTCTATCTTTTGCCTATGTAGGTATAGCATGACCTTATTCCTCTTCAAATAACTATTGAGCCCCCTGACATTTCAGGTAACCATTTTAAGATCCCCCATGGCATGTCAAAATCCCTCTCCTCCCCTCGCTTGTCTGGTCCAAACCCCATTTCTTAAATCGTCTGTCTAGGCTCGTACGCCAATTTAAACTCCCCACTAAAAACCTCCCAACCGCCCTCCTCCCAATCCCCTCCCAACAACACCCCACCCAACTGTTGCCCAGCTCCATCCATGGATCTCGGGCACTCCCGCATCCAGCCCTTTCTGGCAATAGCCTGTACTCGCGGCTCAGCAGGCTCAAGCAGCCCTAGTGGCTGTCTTACTGTCTTCTGGGGGGTAGGTTGCCTCCATTCTGCTGCTCCTGTTGATACCATCTGGTACTTCCCAGTCAACTTATACTTGGTTATCTATATTCCAGTCCAACAGAATCAATAAGTCTGAAAGTGACATAATACAATTCGAATGTCCAAACATCACTCAACGGTCCCCCCTCCGCTTAACGTCCCCATGGCCTTCCTGCATCCCCTTCACTTATCGTGCTTCACGTGATCCTGTCCCTCATCTCGATCCGGGCAACACTGCAGGTCTAGCCATGCCGCTGTTTCCTCTGGGGTCTCAAACTAGAATGCTTTACTTTTTGTGAAAAACTTTTAACCGTGCAGGGTACAGAAGCATATACTTGATCCCAGCCGCGCGCAGTCTCCTCTTGACTGACACATAGCTGTACCTCTGCCTTTGCACCAACATCGTGTAATAAGGATACGCCGTGATGTTAGCAGATGCTCTTTCTATCGTCCCACCTTTGCAGAAGTATGCCAAGATTTTTTCTGTCTTTATAGTTTAACATTTTCGCGATTATCGCCCGAGGAGGGACCCCTGGCCGTGGTTTTCTCATCAGGGCCCTATGTGCTCGTTCGACTGTAAATCCTTGCGAAAGCTTGTCAGCCCCTATCTCTTGCAGGATCATATTCTCCACATAGTCCGTGGGGTCCTGGCCTTCCTCCCCCTGCGGCAAGCCGGCCACTCGAATGTTATTCCGTCTCGCCCTCCCTTCCGCCTCCTCTGCTCGGTTCTCCAGGTTAGCCACCTGCTGCTTCAATATGTGGACTTCCTTCGCATTACTTGTGCTGGTTTCTGTATTGATTTTCACCGCACTCTCCAGTCCACTTGTTCTTTCCGCTAGCGCCCTGACATCTTGCCATAGCAGGGTAACTTCTATCCCCAATGCATCAATCTTGTTCTCGAGGGCCGTTCGTAGGTCCGCCATTGCTATACCCCATGTGTTCCTCAGCTCCGTTATTGCTGCAAGGGCCTGGTGATTTTCTCCCCCCGGAGTACTGTCTGCAGAGACCGCCGTTGAACCTAGTACCGGGGCAGTAGGAGTTTGTGGCGTCTTGGCGAAGGCCTCCATTGTAGGTTGTTTGCTTTTGGCTCTAAGACCTTTAACTGACATGATGCAACCCTGTCTGCGTGTCCTGTTCCAGTTCCCTCACGTCGTGCTAGTTCTGTTCCCCACAATTTCGGCGACACCAGCACAGTCCGGACCCGGGCGCGTTTTCCTCAGTTAGCTGCAATATATGGCGCCATTCGCTGCACTGACCTCAGATTTCAGGTGGGTTGTGTTCTCCCAAGTACCTTCCCAGCCTGTTGCCGATTACACTCCTTCAGGGCACCCCTTCTGTTGTCACCTGCGCCTTGGCCTACTAGGGTATCTAGTTTCCCCAAGTGAGTGGTTAGTGCATCCACGCTCCCTCCGATGTCCGCAGCACCTCTGCAGGGATGTCTAATTCCCCCCTCTTCCCTATGTGTCACTTCCCAGGGGGGCAACATACGGTCTTGTCCTCTTCTTCGGGAGAGCCTGTATCTGCCCACCTCCAGAAAGGGGAGGGTGGCTTGTGACCCTCCTGTCACTTCCCCTGATGTTAATGCAAGTCTTTGCAGGGGTGCAGGCCACCCTCTGCATCCACAGTAGTGCTGAGATTCCTCAGCTGCAATATCAGAGTCTGGTTGCTTGTATTCTGTAGTACCGTGATGTGCAGGGTCCCCCCATCTTACATCATTTAATATTGCGCAATCAGCCTGAAACGAGGTGGCACAGGATGAGTCGGTGCAGAAAAACACAACACCGCTTTTTACGTATATCGTGTTGCACTTAGGGGCATCTTAGTGAGGTTCCATATCATCCGCCCCTTGATTGCAGATTGGGTGCTTATTTCATGTGTCCATGCATTCACTGTGTCCAGTACCCAGCTTGCAGCCACGGACCGCAAGCCCCCTCCGTTTCGCCTAGCCCTACGGGCGTTGCTGCCGGCAGCTGCACACACTGCGTGCGTGCACGCGCTGCCAGTTCTGCCGCCGGGATAAACCCGGCCGCTCCTTATACCCACAGGGGGCCGGGTCCGCGGTCGTATTACCGTGAGTGGCAGCCAGCTGCACTGCACTCCCCTAGGAGCGCCGCCGCGTATCGCACGGCCTGCGCTCTACATGGGGTGCCGCTCACTACATTCTTCTGTACCTGCAGTCAGCCTGGCAGAACTAAGCCTCCGCACGTCCTCTTTATGCGATGATCGATCGCAGCTCCAGCAGTCCACCTCACACTCGCGCTCGTCGCTTCATCTGGACCCTTTGTTCTTTTTTTTTTTTAAGCGGCCGCCATCTTAGTATTATTCGGCCGCGTTCGATCCTTGACACAAAGTATCAAATCTCCTGTTCTGCTGGGACAATTTGCTCGCAGATGGACGCATCCTTTAGCTGTCACTTTCATAGATCCATGGTGTCAGTTTCACGCAGCAGTTTGTCTTCTGGTAGCGCACGCTACGAAGGATCTATCAACGGATCACGGAGCCTGATGGAGCCACAGCCTACTCCATGGCTGCCAGGCCACACCCCCCGACATTGTGTTCCTGATGAAAAGGGTGAAATTTTGGGAAAAGTGGACACAAGATCCCACAGCTACGGGGTTTGGAGGAATAGCTGCTATACAAAATATGTGACCTATATATGTGGTTGTTATAGAGGTTACACAGGTGTAAATATGTATTGTCAAAAGTAGATTTTGAGATCAAGAGGCTAGGGGTGGACTCTAAGCCTCATAAACCCACACCATAAAGGTGACGCCCTGTTTTCTCCTATCAAGGCAGAGAGGAGATTGTGACCAATCCCTGTCAAAGGGGCGAGCTTAGGCTAAACCAGTACACACACCCTCTGTATCATAGCATAAATAGAGACAGCAGAGGGCAGAAAAAGACAGATTAACACACTATCCGAATGCTGGCGGAGCACCCTGTTGCAGAACTCCATCTTCCTTGCTCCAGACTCCAGAAACTTGGCAAAGCAGAACCCATTGCATAGCTGAACAACTTTCAGCTAGGCCTGAATTTCCTGAACCAGAACCAATCCCACAAACCTAAGGGGAACTAAAATATAGCAGGGCTGCGCTGTACTGCTTGCCTGCTGAAATAATTATCATCCGAACCAAAAAGGGCAGATCCAGTCCTGTGCCGTGCTGTGACCGGAGTGCATTGCAGACCATATCCAGTCCTTTGCGGTGTCCAGAGCGCCTTGACGCTGCCCAATCTGACGTGCCCAGCGGTCTTTCCTGACCAGAATCCTGACGGTTCCGTTTGAAACATGTCTAGTGAGTATCTATAGATAGAACTGTCTCACTAGCATATATACCTTGCTTAGTCCAATCCCTCTTAAATCATCCTATCTTGTCTTCAGAACCTGCATTGTTGGGAGTACTTTTGAATTGCCTGAACTCTCTATCCAATCCCTCCCATCTTCCCCCTATGCTAGTATTGCTCAAACTATCTTTGCGCTGATCTTTTCTCATCTGAAGAAGGCGAGTCCGGTGCAGGCAGTCTCTCTGATCAAGTGGCTGTGTTCTTGTGGGGATTCGTTTATTCATAGTCATCCACTCGTGTTCGAAATCCCATTTGTCATTTTAAAAGTGCATTCCCGTTTTTCCATTCTTGCATCTATCTCGAAAAAAAACCTCCACTAAACCGTCCATAACTTCCTCAGTTTTTGTGCTAGAAACGAAATTTCTGCTTGTAGCTAACATCCACAGCTTTAAATCGCATCTTAAACCGCATCCCAAATCCTTAGTTATCCCATTATCGCGCAGTAAAAAGTTTGTTGCGAATTTTGTTTTAGGATATTCTGACATGTGTAAAACAGCTTGTTTGCTCCTGACCTTAATTTTAAGATTTAAAATTGTTTCTTGATATTAAGTCATTGCTAGTGTTTGTGTGCAACTATCCAAAGCGGCTCCCATAAGAATTATAACAATTTCAGCAATTTAAACCAGATTTAGTGTTTTTGCCCAATCCATTTTCAAGATAACTTTAAAAGCCATTCAGACAGCTTGACAGTCAATTCTGTTTTCTCTTGTGTTTGCTGGGGGAAAGTGGGATTGTTATTTTGTTTGAATTCTGCCATTCCTGAATACCTGCTCTCTCCTAGCTCTTTACATTGCCTATTGGGGGTTAGGGGCGGGGTGCAGGGGAACCTTTAACCACAGTTCTATCTGATCTGCTCACACACAAGTATTATTTCTGTGCTGAATTGTTTTGCTCAATACTCCTTGTGTATTAAAGAGATTATTCACTGTTACCCTATTGGTGATTATTGTGTACCCATAAAAACAGTGTGATTAAATTATAAATACATAAATATTTTAACTTTGCAAACCAGCCTGATTCCTGGTTCAGTGTGCCCGGGGGGTTCCAGGAGAGGGGCGTGATGAGTGGTATATCGTTCAGAATAAAGAACTTTTAGACAAAAATAAATAAGGATTTCAGTTGTGCATTACACACTGGGCATTGACTTGGGTGTGTGCTGGATTTAAATCACTTGCATCAAACCAGAGGAAGGAACAGTTTCTTATGCAACTCCTGAAACAGAAAGCTGAAGGGGAGATAACATGCTGAGATTTTAATTCTAAGAGTGAGGGATCTGTTCGATCAATCTATGGTGCAATGTCTTAAAGGGATAGGATGGTTTGATGCATGGGAGTGTGGGGATTCAACAGATGGAGGATACACCTTCTACTTGCATGTCCGTGGATCTTACTCCTGTATAAACCATATTTTCATCCCCATCCCAGCTCCCTGACTCATTAGGTTGATGGTGCAAATAGGAGCAGGCGTTACTTCTATATCAAATCATGCCCTGCTTAGAGTAGACCTACACATTGGGATTTAGAGGAGGGAGTTGATAACATTGGGATTCGAGGAATAGCTTCTGAGAGACCTGATCAGCAAGGATTGCATCCTGCAGCGGATGAAGAACTATTGAGTCAGTTACAATACCTCCGAAACCACAACCCAGAATAAATGGTATAATGAAGGCGACAAGAAGGGGCAATATATGCAACTAGCAGCAAAATACAAACTGGCAAGAAAACTTACGGACTCAACTATGCGAGGAGCTGGCATGCTTTGAGAGGTGACATACAAGGAGGTTCAAGAGGCCTATACCTAAACCTGGCAGCTACAGGGGAGCAGGTTACCACACTACTGGCTAATCGGGCTGAAGGGATGTTCTTAAAAGCGAATGGATCTTTCTATGAGTATGGGAATAAACCTGGCACATTTCTAGCTCGTACAATGAAGAAACAGACTGTGCATTCATCCATACTATCTGGGCGTGGCTAGGAAGGAAATTAAGGGGGAAATGAAGAGGGTGCTGTTTTACTCCCATGAAAAACGATACCGGGCAGCACGCAAGAATGCACTGGTGCAAAAGCAATACCTGAGGGATTGACCTGCCCTGTATTATAGAAAGCCAGAGACTGCAGCTTGATAGGCCGATATTTTCAGAGACCATAAAAGCGATAGCCCATCTTAAGCTCAAGAAAAGCCAAGGCTCATACAGTGACATTCTACAAGACCTACTCCAGCTATATAACCCCTACATTGACACATACTTTTTACTCTTTCTTAAAACAATTGAGCATAGCTGAGTGATAAACCGATCGCACATCCCGATTATCCTTAAAGCCAGGAAGAGATCTTAAAACATGCTCATCATACAGACTGATAGCATTAATGTAGATTCTAAAATATACAGAAAAATACTAGCCAATAGTACTTTCCTGAAGGGTTAATCCAGATCTGGATTTAGTCATAGCAGGAATTGCTTCGAAAACATTCAAAGGTTCTACAGTTTGCAGAGAAGTCCAACTGGTCAATTTGTCTCACTGCATTTGTTGCTTAAGATGCAGAAAAGCCATATCATTGGGTGGCCTGTAAATATCCAGAGCTGATGTCAGGCAAATTTAGGCTTGGGGATCTCCTATGAGAGATGATTCTACTGAATTATCAAAGACCCAGAGCAAGAGTTGTGGCTAATGGAACTTTATTGGAGCCCATCACAATATCTAGGGGAACTAAGCGGGGATGAACTTTATCCCCTTTGCACTGGCAGTGTAATCTTTTTCTGCTAATATAA
Organism: Ambystoma mexicanum; assembly: GCF_040938575.1. Classification (NCBI taxonomy): domain Eukaryota; kingdom Metazoa; phylum Chordata; class Amphibia; order Caudata; family Ambystomatidae; genus Ambystoma; species Ambystoma mexicanum. Next base: position 384,457,984 of record NC_090933.1, read on the forward strand.
GGCTGAATGAATGTATATTCGTTGTACCCTAGGCAAAAAGCAATCCTAAGATCTGCCTATTTTCAGACAATGTAATTTTAATACTTACCTGACTCGCTGGCAAAGGCCACTTAAGAAATCAAGATGTATGTAAGGGTTCAAAATTAACAAACCGAAATCTGAAATACTTAACGTTTCTGTGCCAGTGGCAACGGTACAGGCAACACAGGAAAGATATTCATACAAATGGACAACCAAATCTATTATATACTTGGGTATCCAACTTCCCCCTAAATATACATTTCTATACAAAGCTAATTATAGCAAATTACTAGCGGACATTTGAAGTGACCTAAATAGGTGGAGAGGATTAACTCTTAACCTGGACGGGACGTATAGACCTAATCAAGTTCCCACACCTGCTTTATATGTTCCAGGCACTTCCTATACCTTTGGCCAAAAGGACCTGGGACGCGTACAAAATAGTTGATGTAATTTTTTGGGGGAAAGGGAAAAACCTAGAATAAACAGTAAATTACTTATGCAACCTAGAAGAGGTGGGGGGGGGGGCGAGGGGTGATGCCCAGATATCTCCAGATAACATCTCATAGCCCAACTTAAAGCAATAGTGAAATGGATAAACTTGCATTCAGAGCAATCAGGGTTACTGATGGAGCAGTTTGGTTGCAATAAGAGGGCTAGCTCACTATCTATTAATCCCATCAATTGATGCGCTCTTAACATGGGATAGATCGGTGACCGAATATGGCTTCACGTTATTCCGCCTTGCTGATCACACCACTCTTCTCAAATCCAGACTTCACAGCAAGACTGAATACATGACTATTTGCCTCTTGGAAATGAGGCAGTTGCGTACGGGTGGTAGATCTTTTCCGGGTCTCATGGATACATGGCTGTCATTACAAGTTGTAATGAGGCCCCTTGGGTGCTGTTGGTAACACTTTTTCTTTTTGCTGCTTTCCCTCCATAGACCTCAATGGGACACTCCACTTTTTGCTATTGTCTTCAATTATTCCTGACCTTTGGAAGTAAGGGAAGCATTTTTGCTACACTTACGTTGCTAAACTCATTTGTGTTGGGCACTAATCAGTCCATATGGCTCTCTGTGCAGTAAAATGGTGTTCTCATAGTTAAATTCTCTTTATTTTTCCCTGCACACCACCTTCTGTGAAGTGTGGTGGAGACACTTTGTTTTAGAGACTCCACTCCATCCTTAACCAGGGTGGACTGGTGGTAGTGGATACTTTTCTACCATTTTCTTTTTAAGTCTCATGCACTTTGCATTTTACTGCATAATGCAATTTAGAGTACTATATACTTCAAAATGACCATGCTATGTGATTTTTGCCTGTCCTTTTGCCATATTGAAGTTCGACCTTCTTCCTGCGGAGGAGTGGCTGGATTTTCTTTATATGGTAAGTTCTATCCCAGGAAAGGCTTCAGCTCTTGTTGGTAAAGTAGTGGTCCGTGTGGATGTTGGGTCTGTCTGTACCCAGTCCAAATCTGTGCTGAATGTGTCTGTTGCTGGGCAGATGCAGTGGCCAGAGGCTGTCCAGGATTGGACAAACTTCTGCCATGTTTGAAGGGTGCAGTTCTTTACCATTGGTGGGCTGTGCGCAACGCCAGCCTGGATACTGGTTACAAGGGAGAAGCGTGTAGCCCTTCATATCATCGTTGAAGTCAAGGGCCCTATAAAAGAGAGCAGCCTGCTGAAGACCCGAACCTTGTTATTGGAAGCTCCCGAGCAGCACCTTCTTCACTTGTCAGGTGAAGCCTTGTCTCTCTGCAATTCTCCTGAAGACATTCATTGGTGCTTCGACCCGTGAATGCAATGGGAACAACCACTCCCAACTTCTGCTCGTAGAGCCAGCTCCATTAAGCGCTCAGACGAGTTCTGGAGTCATCCTGTGGGTTAGCCAGACATCCTCCTGGGCTACTTTGCTGCCTTGGGGCTCTGCAGATCTTCAGCCTATTAAATAAGACACATGTATCTAAAGTTGCAGCCCATCACCACGAAGAGGGGACCTTGCAGGACTGTTTTCTTTGTTTCTGCCACGCAGGTAGCTTTCCACCATTTTCTTCAAGTGGCCATCGCTGTTTGCCACCTGTATCATATCCTGGGAGTCCTCTGAGCTTTTTGCTGAAGTGGTGGCCCAGTAGTCTGTATTTCCTGCCTGTCCAGTATCCAGAATTGTGCATCAGGTCTTGGAACTGCGATCTGGCCAGTACCTTAACAATTCCAACTGAAGCGACTTCTGCACCCGAGGCTGCTAGACGTCCAATGAAACCAAGGCACAAATCCAGAAGGCCTGACCAATTCAGGAAGTCCTATGGTGATCCCTGAGTGAATCTGAGTACAGGGGGTGAGGTTAACAAACTTTTCGCCCTCCTCTGACTCCATAGAGTTGTATGGGAGTGACGTCCTAATCCTACTTTTCCCTTACCTAACCGGTTGTGTTCTGGTCTGGTATCCTCCCTTGGGTCTCCTCAAAGGTGGTTGGATTGGTAGAGGGTCGGTTAAGAGCTTTCCTCTTGTTATCTTTGTACTTTGGAACACTTACAAACTACTTGTTGGCTCCAGCAAACGTTTGTTCAAACTTCCTAAAGAAACCCCTAGCCTCCTACATAGACTTTTTTCAGAGTGGCTGTAAGGGCACTAGGCCCATTACTTTCTCTCTAGGGAAGGACGTTTTAAGGATAGTACATTCATTATAAAGTTGTGTATAGCGTTTTCTATCCCCTTTGATTTCAGCCTATTAGTTCCCAAATTGTTGATTACTTACCTGGTTCTATTTCTTTATTCACTTGCTTTAGTACACTTAAAGTATTCTGAAAACTGTTTCTAACAGTATTTTAAACGTGTAATGCAAATGCTCTGGTTTTTCAAAGGCCTAAATAAATAACTGTATTTTATACCTTCTGTCGAACAGTCGCAGTACCCAGATAGTTTGGATAGAAATGAGTGCTTGTCCCTTTTCATCATTTCATCAGAATAGGGTGACCTCTAGAACTCCGCCCACAAACTGATTCTGAAAGTCCATCTCAACAATTAGTGGCAAAGGTGGGATAAGGTGATTGGTACTCCGTAAAGGCTCACTGGAGTGATTTGATAGTGCTTGTTATGCAGAACTCACTTGGATTTAAAAAGGTTAGGGTTGTAAAGTACTATTGCTGATATAATTATGGAAACATACAGAACTAAAACCTTATCTTCACAAAGAAAATGTGTAGTGAAAATGCTTGCAAACTTCTTGTAATAGGAGTGATTTAGTGCAGAGAATCTTAAAACACCAGATATCTAGGAAAAGTGCCTTGTCTGAGTCTAGTAATGTTGATGCTGGGGCAGGACCCAGTGTTGGTGGGCCTGCCAAAGTTGCTAATAATGATGAAAGTGCAAGTGATACTTGAGAAGATTGAGGGCTCCTCAAATGCAACTGTTTATACTGCTACTACTATTAATGCAGAAAGTTTCTTAAACCTTCAGAAGGAGAAACTGAGAATCAAAGACATGGATTTGCAGTATAAATTGGATAAAATGGTAGAGCTAGAGGATGATGGGGTTTCACAGCTGAATTTTGCGAGACTGAATGGGAGTTGAAGCTCCTCGACAGGGGGATGTAAGTTGCTCTGGGTGTTCCTTCTCATCCTAGGTTCCCTAAGTATCTGTTTGGTGTGCATGTTGAAAAGAATGATGACAGAGTGGTTCACTGCTTTTGAATTTGCTTTTGAGAAGTAGTTGAGTCTAATAAAATTGCTTAGTTGTTCAGCAGGCTTCCTCAGTGTGGGTAGAGTGTCATAAAACAGGCTATGCTCTTGAAGTTTGGGAAGACTCCTGCCAGTACTTAGAGGTTTGGAGACCACAAAAAGAAAGGGAATGTTACTTGGGTCAGCTATGTGAATTACTTCCTGAAAAACATGTGTGGGTGAGTTGAAGGTCTGAGGTAAGCACCTTTGAAGGTATGATGAATATCGTCATGCTTGAAAATGTTTGCTTCATGTGGGGCAGCAACGAAGATGGCCGCAGAGTATGCAAGCTCCGGACCCTGGCAAGATCCTTTCCTGAAATAATCCTGCATTGGGCTCTGCTGTGTAGCACCGAGGTGGCAGTACACTTCATGCAGAAGAGAGGAAACCTGGACCCTGAGATGGATGCAATTGAGGCTGGCCTGGAAGGCTGAGAGGTGGCAAGAGAAGCGGCCATGGGAACAGGGGGTGCACATGCTGAGGTGCATTGCAAAATTGATCGTTCTTGTGTGAGAGTGTAACTGAGGCAGTGTCTTTGCCTGCGTGACCTTGGGCCCAAGTCTGAGTGGGCCTGTATCTGTCGTGGCTCAGTAGCCAGGGTGCAGAATACCCTTGGCGGATGGGGGTGCATCCCAGCACTGGTGAATTGGCCGTTGAATGCAAGAGTGCTCGCTGCTGGTCATAGCCTGCAAGAGAACAGTTCCCTGGTAGGTGGCTCAGCGCCTCCTGCGTCAATGGAACCCATCATGGCACCTATGCATTGTGGTTTTGTGTTCGTTAATTCCAAGCTAGATGATATTGTGGTTAACATAAGCTCACTGCAGGCTAAGCTGGATAAACAAAGTGGGCGCATAGCTGCAGCGGAGACATGGATCAGTGATCTAGACAAGGCGGAGCTGCACAATCATGATCTGGCTGGGATCAAGAAAGAACTGGCAACCCTGCGGGCGAAATGTTAGGAGCTTGAGTCAAGATTGTGTTAACTCCATATATGCACTGTTGGGGTCTCTGAGAATGCTGCCAGGGGTCCCATGGGGCAGTTTGTCGAGACTCTTTTGAAAACATTGATGGGACAAGCACAGTTCTCAGTATATTTCTTGATGGAAAGGGCTCATTGTGCGCTTGTCCCACCCCCGAGCCCCAGTGCACCACTCTGCACGATTATTGCAAGACTGTTAAATTACAGAGACCGAGATCGCTTTTTTGAAGCTGGCTGGGGAATGTGGATCATTGCATTTTGAATCAAGTAAATTTTCATATATCTAGATTTTTCAGATCATAGTCGGGCAGCAAGAAGGTCCTACAACCCTGTCAAGCGCCTGCTATGAGATTGCCAAATTCTTTACGCAATCTTATTCCTGTCCAAGCTTCGCATTCAGCAGAGGGGTCATGCCTACTTTTTTTTTTTATAATCCTGGAAATGGACAAGACTTACATTGAAGCCTCGATCCCGCTTCCGGCGAAAGGCCGTCGAGGTCCATCAGCGGGTCCCTTAGACTTGCAGGCATGGCTTTGATGGCTCCTGTTAATGAGCATTACTGAAGATGTGGTCGATGTGGGCTCATTGCGCAATTGACTATGCAATGCCGGGGCATTGAAAGGAATGTCCTCTTTGAATTTTCACATGAAGATGTTCAGGGTATACATTATCAAGTTGGGGAGGATGGTGAGGGTAGGGGAGAGAGGGGGGATGCTTTGTGGTAAATTTAAAAGATTTGACAGACACACTTTTTCAGACATGTTGGGTGGGGTAGTGCAACAGCAAGCATTGTGTGTATTGATCTGGTGTAATGGCTTACAGGAATGCTACGGATATGAGAGGGTAGTTTTCTCACTTGGAATGTGCAAGGTTAAATAACCTGACTGAAGCCAGAAAGATGCTGGCGTACATAGAGGCACTTCCCCCAAAGGTCCTCATGCTGCAGGAAACGCATGCAGTGGGCAAAGTGCATGAGTCCTTCGCCAAACGATGGGGCAGACAAAGATATTATACTGATTACTCCTCACGTTCAAGGGGGCAATGACCCTTATTCATTCCTCTGTCACATTTTTCCAAGCTACGTGAACCTGCATCAACCCAACGGGACGTTAAGTCATTGTATGGGGAACTTTCCCTGGCAAAATGTTTGCACTGGTCAATACGTATGGGCCGAAAGTGGACGAGCCAGACTTTTACCATCAACTGTCTGGCATCCTGGTGAGAGCAATAGATATTCACATTTTTGGGGTGGGACTTCAACACGATTCTGAACATTGCTCCTTTGCAACTCCCTGTTCCCTTTCTGTGGTAGCTCAAATGTTCTTGCAAGTAGTGTTGGGAAGGAGCTAGCACCTTCCTTCACCCCCAAACGCTTTAGAATTAGGCAAGACTTCTTTTGACTGCTTCTAGCACTACAAAAGACCAGGATGGAGGAGGGTCACTGAGAAAGCTTTTTCATGCAAATATAATCATAAACACAGACCTGGGCAGGCACTAAAAGAATGCAGTTATTATTTAAATATAAGGTGCAAATTACTATTAGCTGAATACATTTGTAAATGTTAAATTCTATTTAGTTCTAAAATCTGAAAGCATGATATGATATGTTATGGCATTTATCCCAGCATGATAGAAGCAGGCTCTCTGCCAAAAGGAATGTGGCCTGTGCTAAAAATGGATCGCAGAGCTCATGTGGTGTTGGGTCACTGACGCTAGCTCTGGCAGAGCAGCATGAAGTAACTCAGCAGCTGTCTGCTGTCTGTCAAAAGCCTGCGCATGCTAAAAGGAGATTTTAACATACTCACGCACAACATACAGAATTATGAAAATCAGGTTTAAAAGAAATTACAGGACCAGATAAAAACAGGAGTAGAATGAGTGTGGTATGGAGAGAATGACTGGAAAGTGTTTTTGTACAAAAAATATTCATAGGTAGCAAAATGAAGCTAGTCTGTTTTAGCATAGGCTAGCAATATGTAAAGTAGCATGTCCTAAACAGAAATCGCAGACCATGAAGAAAGGAAGACTGGAGCATCCCTTGTATGGAAGCAGGACGAGTTAGGATAAAGCCATGCCCTATCCAGAGATGCCACTAGAGCAAGTAATGAGTATAAAAGCTCCTGCCTGGCTCCAGTTTGCAGGAGAATGGAATGGAACGGTTAAGGGACTGAAGAGACCGTTCAGGCAGCAGAGTCCTTTGCTCCTATGCTCATTTCTGTAAAGAATACATGTGTTAGACTCTTGGCCTTACTTTCCTATAGGGGTGCATTTATTCTGGTGTGAGTGTGATTAGGGTACCCTTATAATTGGAGATTCCCCTGTAAATTGGGCTACACTTACAGTGGTGGTGATCCGACGTGATCTTAGTTTTTTGCACCCGTACTTTGCGAAGACCCAGGCCAGTCGCCAAGAAAGAGCCACGCCCATCTATAGTGATTGGTCCCCTAAATCAAAAAACACATGTATCCTGAGCGATTTTAGTAGGAGCCATTTTAAAAGAAATCCTCTCTGCTCACTAAAGCAGGGCGTGGCTCTAGAGGGAGACAGGCCAGCATTGGGACTTCGTAGCGGAGGAAATTCAAGTGAAACGCGCACATGTGAGTATACTCTTTCAAGTGATGACAACAAGGGGATATGTATGTGTGTATGATAGTATGGTGATGTGGATGATGTACAAGGTCAATGGCATAGATTGAATAGGACTTTTGGTGATATGTTATGGAAAAGGACTTTTGGTAATGTTATAGTATAGATTGGATAGGATTTCAGGTGATGTGTTAAGGAGGAGACTGGATAGGAGGTGTGTTAGGTGTTGAAATTGTCGCATATTTCTGTTTTTCTACTCTTTATAATGCAAAAAGGGAGCCTCAGTGTATAAGGACTGGGAAGTAAGGGATCCTCAGCCATAATAGGTTGAGATGGTAGTACCATGCATTATTCTTTTATGACGATAAAAGCAATGGGATCCTCAGCATATTAAAAAAGCTGGGAAGGTAGACAAAAAAGAATCCAAAGAAAAGAGATGTTAGATCTCTGGCGATTTATTCGAGGATATTGAAGATCCGGAAGATGAAAAAGAGATCCAATGTAAGGAGATACACCCTGTAACACCTAAACCTGCACTTCCATTGTGAAAGTATTTAAAATTGCATTGTGAAACCTAGGCCTTCCCCCCCCCCCTTACAGGAATCTCAAACTTAGGTGTGTTTCTCCAGTATCTAAATATCACTGTGATAATAGTGCCATTCTGTGGTCGACTTCTTAGCTAAGCACTCTTCTAGCTTCTGGCTACCATTGTTCTGAGTGCCTGCCATCTTGTCCAAAACTTGTCTCGTCTCTGTCTTGTCTGCCTGCCTGTGTCCTTCCCTAGTGTTCTCCCCTACTCCTCCCACTCCCTTCCTCGTCTCTCCTCTCCCTACCTTACTCTATGGTGTTCTGTCTCTCCTATCTTTTCTAACTACTTCTCTATTGACTATCCTGCTCTCCTCACTAAATTTGGTAGGAAGAAGTTTAAAAAGGATATCCTGGTCACCCTATCGCTGACACCTATACCAGTGCCGCCTCTAGGCAAACCTTCACCGACATCCTCTGTCGTTCCTTCGCCAGACCTATGGAATCTTCATATGGTCTTTGCGCTTTCTCCTTTCTCCTTCTCCCATCAACGGTGGCGCCCTCCTGGCCTCCTTCCACTCCTCGAAGGTTATCCTTAATGTTTACTTGAATGGTGCCATCTTGGTTCAAGGCCCTCAGGCCAGTCTTCTCCTCTTTGATAGAGGTTTCCTGCTACTCATCAATTTCCTTCCTTCTCCTGCTGTCCCCTCTTATCTCCACAGCATCCTTGCCTTCCCCCGCTGTCTCCTCCTTGGGTACCTTGCCCTCTGCTCCTTCCTCTTCTACACCTCCACAGGGCGTACCTCTTATTTGTCCCTGGAAGTCTTTCAAGGATGGCAACATTCTCCATATTGCCACTCTTAAATCTCGCTCAGCTGTCAAACACTCCTCTGACATCTGCCACCTCCTGGAGGAACTTGATCTCGGTGTCCTCGGTCTGAGAGACATGGTTCACGGCCAGCTCTGTCACAAGCTTTGACACTGTCCTTCCTGACGGCTACAAGATCCTCTTCGCACCCAGATCAAATCACACCGGAGGGAGTGTAGCTCTGATCTTCACCAAGTGTATTCCTGCCTCTGTCATCCCTACGCAGGCCTACTCTTCTTTCGAATGCCTCGTTTGCAGGCTCTCTCTCTCCTAGCCATTCCCTTACTGTGGCTACTATCTACCGGCCACATGGTCAGATCTCCTCCTTCATCTCTGAAAGGGCGGACCTTTCCTCTTCCCTCCTGCTCTCGACCACTCAACTCCTCCTCCTTGGAGACTTCAACATCCGCCTGGATGCTTCCTGTCTCTCCTCTGGACTCTTTCGTGACCTCTGCGACTCGCTCACTCTCCTGTCTGGCCCGACTCACTCTGCAGGGCACACTCTGGATGTTCTAATCTCCGATCTTCCCCTTTCTATCCCTCTCACCACTCCTCTCTCCTGGAGTGATCATTTTCTCCTTTCCTCCCAGCTCACCCTCTTCCCCCAAGCTAAGCCAATTCCTGCACTGCCAACCACCTTCTCGGTTATCCGACCCATGAAGCTTGTGTCAGTTGAGGCTTTCGCAGCCACTTTTTCCTAACCCCTCCTCCCCCTTTGGTGGACTCACAACCTGACACAGCCCTTTCCACGCTCCACTTTGCTATATCGGATACTATCTATGTTCTTGCCCCTTTCGTGAGGGTCCGCCTGAAGCCCAAAGCCAAGTGCAATTTCTGGTACGACTCGGTCACCTTCAAACGCAAGTGCATGGTGGCTGAGCAGAAATGGCGTGCTTCTGGTACATCCTCTGACAAACTGGCCTGCCGCCTGCTCCAAAGGTAATACCGGCTCTGTCGTACCAAGAAGAGAGCTCACATCCAAGCCCACGTCTCTGCAGCATCTAACAACTCGGCCGAACTCTTTAAAATCTGCAAGGAACTGGCCAATCCTGCTGCATTCTCTACCTCTCCTGTCCCTTCCCAGGCCCTCTGCATGGCTTGGCTTCCCATTTCATCTCTAAAGCTCAGGACATCCTGTCCTCTCTTGCTTCCTCTACACTCACCCCCCCCCCCCACCGCCCGCCTCTACTCCCTGCTCTTCGTCTGGCCCTTCTTCGGCCACCTCTCCTCTCTCCTTCTCTGGCTTTCCCCTGTTCTCCCCAGGCGAGGTTTCTAGACAAGTCTGATCTTTGAAAGTCTCATCAAAACAGGTTCATCCCTGTTCCTCCAAAACCATCAAGGACCACATTGACTCCCTGGCTCCTGCTCTGGCTGACTTCTGCAACCACTCTTTCGCCACTTGAGTCGTCCCATCCCCCCTGAAGCACTCCCTTGTTCACCCTCTTCTTTTTTTTTTCCAAACTTCTTTTTATTGGTTTTATTCATAAAAGCTTTCAAAGTGGCATCAGATAGCCAGAGCGCTACTCATAGCTTAGTTAGACGGTAATAGAAGAAATTAAATAACAAACGACGATAGTCCCTGGCAGTGGGTACAGGGGGGAAGGGACCAGGGTAAAAGAAGGAAAAAGGGCGACGGCAAATTTTGCTTCATACATGGATTGGGGAGCTAATGCACATCAGCATGGTTAGACTTCTTGCTCGCCTGTCCTCAATTCACAAGAGACTTTACGGCTGATTGTCTGGAACGTTCTTCGTGTGTAGCTCACTTATGGTCCAAATGACTCTAGGTTATGCCATGCACCCCCCTCCCCCCCTTAGTCTTGTTTCTCCATCCAACGAAGGGTAGGAGGTTGTCTTGCCAGCCCTGGATATTGCTGCGTGTTTTACAGGAAGAGGGCCCGGGTTTGGTAGAATTTAACCCTGTTCCCAAACTGGAAGGCTGTAATTTTCTCAGCCGCTACTTTGTGCCAACACTTGGACCACCACATTGGGATCGCTGGGCCTTCAGGATTTTTCCAGAGTCTGGCTATTGATATCTTTGCAGCCGTCAGTAGATGCAAGCACAGGTCTGCCCTTCGGCCGGTCAGAGGGAATTGGCCGTCGCCTGTTGCTCCCAACAAGACCATTCCTGGATCCCATGGGATAGTGAGACCAGTGATCGATTTAATTTGTTCCAGAATGTTTTTCCAGAATTGGGTGGCTTTAGGGTATGTCTAAAGGAGTTGGTATAACGTGCCCTTGTGCGGGGGAATAGTGAGATTGCATTTGAGTATCTCCGGAGTCCGGTACCACCTGTAGCACACTTTAAATGCCCCTTCTTTGTTAGCTATGCACTTGGAGCTATTGTGCGCTCTGGCCCAGATGTGACCCCACTCCTCTGGTCCAATGTCCCTCCCTATGTCTTTTTCCCATTTCAACATGTAGGCCTACTTTTTACTTCGGTCTGTTCTGTCGAGCAACTTGTATAGGGTGGATGTTTTCCCTTTGGGGGGTTCGTTGTGAGTGTCCGCTCTAGAGCTGTGAGTTCTCTGCTTCCATTTTTCATCATCTCTTCGCTTGAGAGCCAGTGCCTAAGCCAAGCATATTTGAACCTCTCTGTCTCTGGAACTTGGAATTTAGCTTTGCAGGCTTCAAAATTCAGTAGACTTCCATTCTCGAAGAAGTCTGTGACATTATTCAGTCCTCCTCCTTTCCATCTGTGAAAGTTATGTGAGGTGATGCCTGGAGTAAAGTTTGGATTGTCCCAGATGGGGGCGAGTGTTCCTATGGTACGTGTACACTTCCACTGGGGAGCTGCTCTGTTCCAGTTCGTCATTGGAGTCTTCGTCGCCGGCAGGGGTCCTACGTTCAGGGAGTCACCAGAACTCTTCATATGCAGAAGCGATTCTTTTGGACTCTGGCACCAGGCTTCCTCCAATTCCAACTATCAGGGTCTGTTGGTGTTGATCCTCCATGCAAAAACCTGCAAGAGCTGCGCCGCTAGGGTGTATCTAGACATGTCTGGGACCCCTAGGCCGCCCTTCGCCGAACCCTGAAGCATAATGTGCCTCAGTATTCATGGTTTCTTTCCTTCCCAGACACATTTCAAGTTGTACGCTTGCAGCTTCTATATGGCCTTTTTCTGGATAGTTAGTTGTAGGGCTAGACAGTAGTACAGCAGTCTAGGGATTAGGTTCATCTTCAGAGCTGTAATTCTGCCGAACCATGACATTTCTTTCTTCTGCCAGCGTGCCAAATAGTTTCTGAGTTCTTTAAATAGTGGGAGGAAGATTGTTTTGTGTATTCTTTCTTATTTGCTTGGCAGCTGGACCCCCAAGTAACTGAATTGCGATTTTGCCCATGGAATTGGATAGTCGGCTTCTAGTGCTCTCATGAACTTTTTCGGCATGTTGATACTCATAGCTGTTGATTTGGAGAGATTTACCTGGAATCCCGACGCCCTCTCTTCCCCGAAGCCCCCCCCACCCCCATTGCTTCTAATTCTTGCCACAGTGCTCTCATGGATGCTTCCGGTTGGGTGATCGTCAGTATTGTTTGTTTGTTTATTTGGTAATGCGCTCCAAGCCCGTGGGCAGCTGGGTGCAACAATACAAGTAGACTCGAAACTTAGTTACAGTGCCTGACACAGGCTATTACAAAAACAGTGGTCACTTACAACAAATGATACAAGGTGATACAATGCATATAGGATAAGATGTGTTAAGCGCATAAGAATATAGTCTTAACAGGTGTATAACGTTTTCCGCTAGGTAAGGGTGAAAATCGTTACATATCGTTGTTGTGCAGCCATTTGAGAGCGTAAGATGTAAATCTAGTGTAGGGTGGAGGGCGTCTAAGGTCAGAAGGGAGTGTGTTCCATGATTGTGCAGCTCTAACTGGGAAGCTAGATCCACCCGCCGTGGTAAGCTTGAATCTAGGGACTTCAATTAAGAAGGTGTTGGCAGATCTCGTCAGTCGGTTAGAGGGTCTCCAATTGATTCTTTCCGCTAGGGTAGGGGGGTGCTTGATTGTTGAGGCATTTGGAAGTGAGGGAAATGGTTTTAAGGAGCATTCTGTTTTTTCATCTTTAGCCAGTGGGCCTCGGTCCGGTGTTTGGAGATATGCTCTCTGCGTGGGATGTTCAAAGCTGCTCTGAGAGCGGTATTTTGTAAACTTTGGAGTTTGTCAGTGACCGACTTATTTACACCCGAGTATAAGGCGTTGCAATAGTCCAGTCTGGACATGACAAGGGCATTGGCCAAGGTGAGGCAGCTGGCGCTTGACAGGAAGGGCCTGGCAGCACGGATGAGTTTACACGTGTATGTGGTAGTTGAGGCGAGGGAGTTGACTTGCTTTTTGAGGGTGAGAGCTGAGTCGAGGTAAAAACCTAGGGTTTTAACCTCTCGCATAACCTTGATAGTGTTATTATCGATGTTAAATGAGGCATAGTCAGGTGTGAGTTTAGATAGGTTATGGTCTGATCCGAGGAACAAGATTTCAGTTTTATCGTCGTTCAGGCAGAGGCCATGGGTGGCCATCCATGCCTGAATGAGGATGTAGATTTTATTCACCAGAGCCAGGTCCACTCCATAGTTGCCCGAAAGGGGTATGAGGATCTGGGGTCATCTGCGTAATTAGTGTAGGTGACGCCCAGTCTGTCCAACTTGTCGAACAATGGCTTGGTGAAAATGTTGTACATGGTGGGTGAGACACAGGAGCCCTGTGGGACTCCACATGTAATTTGGATGGGATCGGCACAGGTGGAGGTGGAGGTGGAAAACACTCTCATGGTCTGGTTGGCTAGAAAGGATTGGACCCATGCTATAGCTTCTCCTGTGAAATTGGCAGCGAGCTTGAGGTGGTTGCATAAGACTGCATGATCCACCAGATCAAAAGCTGCTGACAAGTCCAGTAAAAGTAGCAGCGCTGTTTTCCCATTATCCTTGAATTCCTCCATTTTAGTTTTAAGATCTATCAGGGCTGTTTCAGGGCCATGGAGAGGGCGGAAGCCCGATTGGCGCCAGCCTAGTAGATGATTGGCTTCTAAATAATCTTGAATTTGGAGATAGGCTACTCTATCGATAATTTTTAGTAGGAAGGGTACCGTGGTGATAGGCCTATAGTTAGTCGGGATGGATGGATCGAGGGTTTGTTTTTTAAGAAGGGGGAGGACCCAGGATTCTTTTAGGTAAGCTGGCACTGTGTTGGATTTGAAGGATGAGTTAATGAGCTTCGAGATGAATGGGGCTAAATCTCTGGCACCGTCCTTTATTATTTGAGCTGGGCAGCTGTCGCCCTTACAGTCGGAGGGCTTCAGTGAGAGGATAGCCTTTTCAGTGTCAATGATGGAGATGGGTTTAAAGCTGAAAGGGGGGATAGTATTGGGTTCAGTCACTAGAGGTGCTTGTTGATCGGTAGGAGAGAGGGTGTCTTTTTTATTAATTGTTTTAAGTTGGAGGGTGGAGATTTTGTTCGATAGGGCATTCTGTATATTAGTGCACCATGTCTTGTCCTTGGGGACCGTGTCAGTTGGTTGGATAGGGGATTCCATTTCCCGGAGGATGGCAAAAAGTTCCTTGGTATTAGATTTGGCATTGGTAATTCTATCATTGACTACGTTTTTTTTTGTATTTATAATTTCTGACTTGTAATGTTTGGTAAGTTGGGTGAGCTTAGCTTTGTCGTCGTCGGTAGGCGAATTGCACCAGATAGTTTGGAGTTTTCGTTTCTGCTTTCTAAGGTCCTTAAACTGGGGGGTGAACCAGGCATTGAGGTGGGCTTCTTGCTTAGCTTTGCGCAGTTTTGTAGGTGCAATAGTATCTAGTGCATGAGACATAGCTTTATTAAAGGTGTCTACTAGTATGTCTGGGTCAGTGTTGTCCTTCAGGCCGTTGATAGTAGGCAGGAGGAGGGGGGATGAGTTTTTCTGAAGTAATGTCTTTTTTACTTCTGGTGGGGAGTGGTGGTATCATTTTGATAATTTTAGGGCTGGGGAGGTCAAGTGTGGCAGTGAAATTTATTAGGTAGTGGTCAGTCCATGGTTGAGGGGTGATGTCAGTAATGACTATGTTGCAGTTAAGTTCAGATACCCAGTCAAGGGTTCTGCCTTTAGCATGTGTGGGGGAGAGGACTTTTTGGGTAAGGCCTTGGTCATTTAGGATAGCTGTTATAGAGAGGGCATTTTTGTTGTCTGGCTCATTAAAGCCGATGTTAGTCGCCCAGCAACAGCGTTTGCGAATGATTTTGGGTATTGTTCGCTATGAGGGTGGTAAGGTCATCTTCAAAGGTTCCCAAGGGACCTGGGGGCCTGTAGATCAGGTGAATGGTTAGCGTGCGGTTATTGGAAAGTTGCAATTTTGCTGAGAGTACTTCGCAGGAAGCACAGGGAGGTGAGGTGGTGAGTCTAATAGGCAAAGTGGTTTTTGCGATAATTGCTAGGCCACCACCTTTAGCATTGGGTCTGTCTACTCTATGGATCTGGTAATTGTCAGGTACGGCTAACATCGGTGCAGGTCCTGCTGCCTCATGAAGCCAGGTTTCTGTTACGGCAAGGAAGTCAATGCTACGGTTTAGTATGTCAGCAATTTCAGTTGCATGGGCTACCATGGATCTGGCATTGATAAGGGATCCAGTAAGTGATAGGGTATTCTTAGGAATAGGATGGCTTGCAAATTTATCTGTGTGCTTATTTTGACTCCAGCGTTTCTTTTTGTGAAGGTGAGTAGGAGTTGTGGTTGGAGTTAAAGGACGTCGTCGGCGTATAAGGCAGCTTTCTATGATTCCCCTTTGATTTCGAAGCCGTATATTGCCGGGTTGTGGCATATTCGGGTGGCAAAGGGCTCCATCAAGAGCGCAAATACAAGGGGGCATCCTTGTGTGGTGCCTCTGGTTATATTGAATCTCTCCGATCTAGCCCCATTCACTCTAAGCCTGGTGGAGGGGTGTTGGTAATTGGCTAGTGTCCATTTTATAAAGTTTGGGCCAAACCCGTGGTGCCGTAGTGTTTCTTGTATGTAGCCCCAGTGTAACATGTCGAAGGCTTTGCGTGCGTTGCGCGACAGGACCACAATTTCCAGCCCTGTCCTGTTGGCGGACTCGATTAGGTTTACAGTTCTTCTGATGTTGTCCCGAGTACTACGCCCCCGGATGAAGCCAGTTTGGTCCCTGTGGATTATATCTGGGAGTAACCGCACTAATTGGCTCGCTAGGATTTTCGCGAACACCTTGGCATTATTTAATACTGATGGGTCTGTATGATGAGCATTGATCGCAGTCTTTCCCGAGCGATCAGCGACTCCTCCATGGAAGGGGTGGTTGACCCTGTTGAGAGGAATGAGTTAAACAGACTTGCTAGTTGAGGCGCGAGGATATGGGCACATTTTTTTTTATAGAATTGGGCTGTGAGCACATCCAGCCCTGTTTTTTTTTTTTTTTTTTAGGGATCGAATGTCACCCACTTCTTCAGCAGTGATTGGACATTCCAGAGATTCTAGTTGGGGGTGCGGTGGTCTTTTACGGGCAGTAGCTAGGTATTGCAGTTGTGTAGATAATTCCCTTGTGGTGTTCTGTCATAATCTCAAGTTTCTCTGCGCGTGTGTAGCGTAGGATGCCGTTACTGTCTGCCAGACATTGGATATTGTTTCGCGAGCGTAACTTCTTAAGTTTGTGGACCAAAAGGCCATAGTAAAATTGCTTGGCATAGGCCAAGGCTCTGGCTGATAGGTCAGCTAGATGCATTTCCAATACTACTTTTGCTTTTCTGAGTTCGCGGCCTGCTCTTGTAGTTTGGCGCCCTTTGAAGTTTCTCCGTTTCCACGACCCTCGCCTCAAGTTTATCTTGCTGCAGTTGGTTTTGTCATCTGTACCTTGCCGCGCAGTTGATCGCGACCCCTGGGATGACTGGTTTCATTGTGTCCCAAATGATTGCCTTCAAGGTATTAAGTGTTTTTTTTCTCCTTAAAAAAAAATTGGTCAGTAATACACAGATGGCACTACCCCCCCTCAGAGGATTGCTAGAATGAGGGCGGGATATGACCAGCACTGTTGGAAATGTAAGAAGGTAAAAGGTGACTATATCCACATGTGGTGGAAGTGCCCGGTGGTCCAGAAATACTGGGGAGAGGTACTATCCTGGGTCAAAGGGGTTGATGGAGTTGAGCGGTCCCTGTGCCCCTGGCTCCTACTCTTTGGAAACGACATAGGGGATGACCACCCACGAGGGAACCCAGGGTCAAATGTTACAGATCATGTTGCTGGCGGCCAGGTGTTGTCTGGCACAGAAATGGAAAAGTCCTTGTATGCCAGGTGAAAAGGTATGGGTCACGAAAGTACGGGCCATTTACGACATGGAATTCCTCACTCATCTGATAGATGAGTCCAAATCAAATATTGAAGAACTGTTGCTCCCCTTTTTTGAAAAATACGGACGCCTGGCCTAATTGGACAACATTGCACCGGGGGCTCTTATCTCCCTCCCCCGGGCTCCCTGACAGGAATTACCAATGCCAACAATACTAAATGAAAGCTGCTCAACGTTGGGCCCAAAACTTCAGTGTGCAAAGAAACAATTGAATAAACATTGCAACATTCGTCATGAACTCACCAGATGGACTACATACATGAGCTCGAACTGGGAGTGGGCGGTGGGAGGGACGGGAGGGATCTGTTAGAATTGTGTTTATGCTTATACATGCAATACAATGCTATAACTCAAAACATCAATAAAATATGATTTTCAAAAAAAATAATTTGTCAGGGCGTCTGCCAATTCCCTTCTGATGGATATGTTTGTTAGGATCTGGTCCTGCATTTTCCAGTATTGTTGCAGAGGCTCCGGTAGGCCCTGCACTCTTAGTCTCATAGTGGCTGGGGCTGGTCTGATTTGGCTCTATGTTGTATTTGAATGTTTTCCACACATGGGATGAGTGCGCTGGTCGTTAGTAGTAAGTCGATCCTTGAGTGCCCTTGATGGGTGTGTGAGCAGAATCTGTAGTCCTTTGCCCCCATGTTGGATAGCCTCCAGGCGTCAATAGTCTGTCTCCCTTAAAAATTCGGCCATAGCAAATGCTTTGACAAAGTCTTCCTTCGTTGGAGGCAGTGTTTTATCCAGATTCCGGTCCGGAGGTAGGTTGTAGTCGCCTCCAATTAGGTGACCTTCGTTGGAAGGAGACCGCCTTTCGTCCGTTACTAGATGTGTTTCTTGTAAGCAGACAATGTCTGTTGCCAGCTTGGAGAGCCTGTACTCCACTGATGTCCTCTTGCGTGGGGCATTTAGGCCTTGTACGTTCCAGGTAGTCATGGTGAGTTCATTATCCAAAGTGGCCATTTGTGTTATGGTTTGTTGCTTTACTTGGTGTTTCCCTTGGTTCTTGTGAGCCGCTTGGCGCCCTCACGCCAGCTGAGTAGTTTCCTGATGCTGAGCTTGCTTTGCTTCGTGTTTCATCTCTGAGAGTCTTTCCCCCTGCCAGGTGCCTCCACACCTCCCTGTGCCGTCTCCCCTGCCCCCCCCCACCTCCCAAACCAACAAAAGAAAAAGAACTGGTTTTCCGGTCCAGCTTTCCACCAATGGGGCAACCGGCTGGGCCAACGCCACTGATTCAGTCAGAGGCAACAGCGCCACATGAGGTTCTTGTGAACTTGTGGTTGTCTTAACTTGCATTTCGTTAGTTTCTTTAATGACGTGTGTTGCTGCGAGGGCTCTGCCCCCTCGACTACTTGGGATCAGCTTGTGGAGTCTGGCCATTTACCTGGAGAAGGAAGTTCCTTGGCATCTACTCATTTGTCTCATGCGGGGCGCCATTGTGCCAGTTTCCCAGCAGGCCCAGGGAGGATGGCATAGGATGCTAGAAGGGCTAGACCTATCGGACGAACCCCCACCCCTGTTGCGGTTGTTGGACCTTTTTTTCTTGGAAGGGGGGCCTCGCACTCTACGTCGACCCTCCACCCGGGACCAGGACCTAAGTGGTTCCCGCTCTGCCCCTCCATGTTGGGTGTTAATTTGTCAGGCTTCTGCCTCAGGGTTCATGAAGCTTTCCGCTTCTCTTGTGGAGAGGATGTGCCGATGCTTTCCCTCCCATGTGAAAGTGAGGGCTGTGGGGAAGCTCCAGCGGTATATGATCTTTCTCTGGCGGAGCCATTCAGTCTTAGGTTTTAGAGCCTTTTCTTTTTGCCAGTGTGGTTGCGGCCAGATCTTGGTACAAGGAAATCATGGCATCTCTAAAGTGAATGCGGGCTGTACTTGTGGCTTCCCGCATTATTTCTTCTTTGAGTCTATAGAAATGAACTCTCGCAAGCACGTCTGCTGGTGAGGAGGAGCTTTGCTTAGATCTCGTTCTATGCACACTGTCGAGTTCTAGTGGTGAATAGTCCAGGAGGGTTATGATGAAGCGTAACAGGTAATTGACGTACGCTCCCAGTTCCTTGTCGGAGACTGACATTGGGATTCCCCTCAGGCGGATGTTGTGCCTAGACTGTTTTTTTTTTTTGCAACTTCCTGTTTGGCTTCAAGTGCATCACATCTAGCTTTGAGTGCTGCGAGCCTGTCCGCCCCCTCTCTGATCTCAAAGTTCTGTTCGTAGAGTGTGGTTACAATTTCTTCCATTCTGGCTTCAATTTCCCCCACTCGCTTGTCGAGAGTTGAGATCTTACTCTTCACCTCTTCGGTCCCTTTTTGAAATTCCTTGGTGAGAGCTGATAAAAGTTCTTGTAAATCGGATTTTGTAACTGTTTTAGTCGGCAGATCGGAGCTGGTCACGCTTTCGTTGCGCTCGCCCCATTTTGCTTTCTCCGCCATAGATGGTGTTAGTGATGTTACAATATCGCTTAGTTGACTTGGGGTTTTTAGACATGTCGTGGTTTATTCTCCCTAGTTCCAGGGGGAGGGGGGACCGGGCAGTTGGTACCCCTACCCTTGTTTGAATAGTTCGGATCTTAGCACCCACCAGGGTTGGAGGACCCTGTGCACCCCAAGGGTGGTTGACATACCGATGCTTGAAGAGGACTTTTAATTCAGACTGCTCCAGTAATCCTGTTTTTGCCAGAGTTATGGAATATGGTATATCCTTTGAGACCAATCCCAGCTGTTTCCTTCGGCACTATAGGACCCTTTAGTTCTCAGATTTATTGTTGCAGTGTTCTACCTTGTCGTGTTGTCCAGCTATTCTCCTTCTACGGTAATGATGCGGCTTGGAATTGCAGACAAACTAGAAGGAACTTCTAACTGTGTGGCAGCGCCTCTTACGCCAGGTCAGGTCCCATATCGAGAAGGCTCTGTAGGCTACGCAGCACCAGCCCCCGCCGAGCACTCCCAACCCCCCGCCCGAATCCGAATTTGATGATCTTCAATGCCCATTGGGGAGACAATTCTGTAGAGGAGGTCCCAGACAAAGCCTGCATTCCCATCGCCCATTTTGAAGTACCGGGAACATTCGCACCAAAATATGTGACGTATGATGAGCAAATAAACCAGCAGAGAGCCGCAGTAGGGCTCTGCCCAGTGCCTATCAGAAGAACAACACCTGTTGAAGTACCGATAACTAGAAAACCATGGACAGTAGGTATCCATTGAGAAAACCCTACCAACAAATAAGACGAAATGAAGATAGCCTAAACACTGTCCCGGAGAAGAAACCCAAAAGGCCTTAATGGAAGACGAATGGTGACGTCATGAAGGCCCGAACAGACTCGCAAGTAGAAGATATGACGACCCAAGAATGACGCACAGAGACGGAACGCCATGAATAAGGCTATTGTGAACCTAGGAGAGACGATGTTGAAATATAAAAAAGCTCCTGTCTTTTCTGGTGATAGTCAGTAGGAAGAGTTAAGGAAATCTCTTCATGATGCCAGTGGCCTAGACACTTCTCCTGAGGTGGAGTTTGACAGGCCTGAGCCTAGGGCTCATGCAGAGTCATCCTACAGGAGACTGATGGCTAGGGTCACGAATATCTTCGTTGGTCCACTCCTCCTGTAGCTTTTGTTGAGGATGACTTGATGGATATTTTGGACCAAGGTCCGTCCTCTGACCCGGTGTTACCTTTTCATTTGGCCTTGCAAAAAGGGGTGGCGGTTGCTTGGCAGATGCCGAAATCTCTTCCGTCCGTTAACAAATTGTTAACTAAGAAATACAGCCCTTCCGGTAGCGACCCCCCAGCTACCTTTCATCTCACCCCACTCCCGATAGTTTGGTGGTTCAGGCGGCTACGGCCACCTCGAGACAGGCGGCGTACCCTACCATCCCTCCTGATAGGGATGACAAACGCTTCGACGGTTGGGCACGCAAGGTGTTTTCTGCGGGGCATATGTCGCTGAAATCGGCCAACTCCACTTCTGCCTTGGCAAGATTTTCACACACTCTGTGGAATTGTTTCTCTTGCGGCTGAGCATATTCCAGAGGGGGAAGAAAGGGATGGGTTCCTTGCTCTCGTACAAGATGGAAAGGATGCCATGTGTGAATCCCTTCAGTCGGGTTTGGACACGGCCGACAGTGTTAGCTGGTCCATGGCTGCGAGCACTGTTATACACAGATTTGCGTGGTTGCGGAAGTCTGGTTTTGCTCCAGATGTGCAAGCCTGTCTTTTGATAGCGCGCATTTGTTAGGCAGCAAGGCTGACGAGAGCCTTGAGAGGTTGCAGACCTCAGAAGCTGCAGCGAAATTTTTAACCGCAGCTGTGCGTCGACCTCTGCCTTATCTTCCTAGGGGACAGCAGTGGAGGGGAGGTTCTTTTCGTTACTACTACTCCTTTGGTAGTACGAGAGGGGCTGCCAGTAAAAAGGGGCAAGCAAAAAAGTACCTGTGGTGGTTGGGGAAATTGAGGTCCCAAAGCCGCTCAGGCAGCTGCTTCTTTGCCTTCAGGTGCTGCCGCAGCCGCTCCTAAACAGTAATGAGGCCATGTCCCATGGTTCGCCGGTTGGGGGCAGACTTTCTCAGCATCTCGAAGAATGGCGAGCTATTACTTCGGATGCGTAGGTTCTGGATATAATAGCCCACGGCTACTGCCTTCCCTTCCTACAGCAGCCTCACGACAATACACTGGGGGATCTCTTTGTAGCTTCCAGATCCGCTGCTTGTGCAGGAAATCTTGACCCTGCTAGAGAAAGGCATTATAGAACTAGTGCCTGTAGCGGAGAGGAACGAGGGATGGTATTCCCCATATTTTTCGATTCCAAAGAAAGATGGGGGATTGAGACCCATCCTCGATTTTTGCTTTGGTTGAACAAACTTCTCAGGAAGGACAAGTTCAAGATGGTCACTCTTTCTCAAGTCCTCCAGGCCTTTCAACTTCAGGAAGTACCTGAGGTTTGCGGCTGGCGACTTGCACTTTCCATTTCGGGTCCTGCCATTCGGATTGACCTCCGCCCTGAGGGTCTTCACCAAGCTAATGTTGGTGGTGACAGCGTACCTCAGGCGAGGGGGGATTCAGGTCTTACCCCTACCTAGATTACTGGCTGATCCAGGCACGTTCTCCCGAACAAGCGTTGGATCACCTCGGTCTCACCTGCTGCTCCCTCCACAAGCTGGGCTTTTCCCTCAATTTCAAGAAGTCACATCTGACACCTTCCCAACAGCCCCAGTACATCGGGGCTGTGTTGGACACGTCCTTGGAAGTGCTAGCCTCCCAGGGTAAGGGCTCATCACATTGTGCAGATGGTGGACAAGTGTCAACATGCCCAGAGTCCCCCGGCTTTCGAATTCTTAAGGTTGCTCGGCCTCATGGCATCCTGCATTTTTCTGGTGCCAGAGGACAGGCTGCGGATGAGATCCCTGCAATGGGTCCTCAAGATGCAGTGGTCGTAGTTCTCAGGCAAGATGTTGGATCCCGTGCAAATTCCACTCTTGGTCTCCCAGCATCTTATGTGGTGGGCCAACAAGGGGAACCTGATGAAGGGGGAACAGTTTTGGATCCATGTCCGGAGGTGACTGTAGTAACGGACGCTTCCCTCACAGGATGGGGAGCTCATGCCGAA
Organism: Ambystoma mexicanum; assembly: GCF_040938575.1. Classification (NCBI taxonomy): domain Eukaryota; kingdom Metazoa; phylum Chordata; class Amphibia; order Caudata; family Ambystomatidae; genus Ambystoma; species Ambystoma mexicanum. The sequence continues at coordinate 384,480,630 of NC_090933.1, forward strand.
GACTTGACCGCCAGTGGTCGTTGGTCTCCGTCAGAGTCCAAACTCCAGATCAACCTGTTAGAGCTGAGGGCCATCAGGCTGGCCCTGAAGGCTTTTTTGCCGTCTGTGCGGGGGAAGAGTGTCCTGATCATGATGGACAACACAGTGGCCATGCATTACCTCAACAAAAAGGGTGTGGGGGGTAGGATCACTCCCGTTGTGCAGAGAGGCGATGCAGCTCTGGTTCTGGGCAATCCAGCAGGGAATTTCGCTCTAGGCAGTTCATCTGGCCAGAAAGAACAATGCGGCGCAGACGCTCTGAGCAGGCAAGAGCGCGATCTCTCACGAGTGGGAGTTGGCTCAGGAAGTCCTTCTGGAGATCTTCGCCCTTTGGGGAACCCCACAAGTGGATCTCTTCACCACCAGTGCCAACCGGAAGTGCGAGAGATTCTGCTCAAGGGAATTTCCTCCGAGAGGAGCCTTAGGAGACGCGTTCGTGGTGAATTGGTCATTCCCACTTCTGTATGGGTTTTCTCCAGTCCCTGTCATTCCGCAAGTGTTAAGGAGGTTACACAGGTTTGGATCCCACAAGATCCTCATTGCTCCGGATTGGGCCAGGAAAGCGTGGTACCCGGACCTTCTAGAAATGTCCATCTGCCCTCCACGCCGTCTTTCCTACCGAGAGGATCTTCTCTCGAGGGTGGGCGAGGGGGTGGAGGGGTCAGGGGTGGGTCAGGTTCTCCATGCAGAGGTCAGGACTATCAACCTTCACGCTTGGTATCTGAAAGGTTGAGGTATAAGGATTGGGACCTCCCGGATGACGTGATGGAGGTGTTGCTTTCGGCCAGGAGGCCAGCAACAAAATCCCTGTACTGTTGGCATACGTTTTGCGACTGGTGCGGAAGACAAAATGTTGATCTTTTTCAGTGTTCCATTCCCATGGTTTTGTCTTTCTTGCTTTCTTTGGCCCACAGGGGCCTTCAAGTGGGTACCATTAAGGGATACCTGGCGGCGCTGCCCATCTTCAAGCGCTTGTCTGAAGAATGTTCTTACTTTAAAATTCCTTTGAGTTCCCAATTTCTTAAAGGGCTCACTAATGTGTTCCCCGCCGTCCCCTTTCCAGGTGCCGGTTTGGGATCTGAATTTGGTTTTAAAATTCCTGATGGGTGCTCCGTTTGAACCTTTGCACTCTTGTCCTTTGAGATTGTTGTCTTTCAAGACTCTGTTCTTGGTTGCGGTTACTTCCGCTCGCAGAGTGAGTGAATTGCAGGCACTTTCATCTAAGCCACTGGTTACTGTGTTCCTTAAGGATAGGGTTGTACTGAGGGTACGTCCTTCCTTTCTACCTAAGGTAGTGTCTGAATTTCATTTGAGCCAGAAAGTGGTTCTTCTTCTTTCTATCCTCCTCCTCGTCCTGGTAAGGAAGAAAAGCAACTCCATAGGTTGGACCCTAGGAGAGCTCTCAGCTTTTATATTTCTAAGATGTCCAGGGTTAGAGTGGACAATCAACTCTTTGTGGGATATACTGGACACCGATTGGGCCAAGCTGTTACCCAACAGACCATGTCCAGGTGGATTATCCTCACCATTACTGAGTGTTACTGATTGGTGGGTAAGGCCCCTCCTAAAGGGTTGCAAGGTCCTTCCACTAGTGGAGTGTTAACTTCCACTGCCCTACAGCGGGGTGTTCCGATTAGGAATATTTGTGATGCAGCCACATGGGCTTCTATCCACACATTTGTTAAACACTCCCTAGATTCGCTCCCTGGTCAAGATATGGCCTTTGGTAAGGCGGTTCTTTATTCCCCCATCTGATTGGGTACTCTAAAATTCTTTTCTCTCCTCCATTTTCTGGTACTGCTTTGGGAGTCTGTCAAAGATGTGGAATACGTTGGAGGACACAATCCATTCAAAGAACAAGTTACTTACCAACTGGTAACATTATTTTGATTGGATGTTCCTCCAACGTATTCCACATCGCCCTCCCAGCCTGTCCCGCTGGAGAGTTTCCTATGCGATTGCAGCTTACGTTTCCGCAAGGCTATGTGCAGTCAAGCAGGCATTGGATATGTGCAGGTCACACGTTATGGAGGGAAAAACATAAACTGAGGCTACGGGCGCCGTGCGTCCTATTTATAACATCCGGTAACATCGCTCTCGACGGAGGCCTTTGAGGAACATCCAACTGACTCCATCGACGCAGGACACCCTCTGCCGAAAAAGTTTCCGAAGTACACAGCTGTGGAAATTACATGTCAAAGATGTGGAAAACGTTGGAGGAACATCCAATCGTAAGAACGTTACCAGTTGATAAGTAACTTGTTCTTTTAGACCCAGCTATTGCTGCAAGTCCCTATTCAAGTCCCATTGCAGCGGGGGGCGCACATGTTTCTGGAGCTTCCGCCCTTAGGGTCCTGCACGGACCGGCACAGACCTACAGGCTCCTTCGCACTGGCGCGTTCGTGTTGGGTTTGTAGTTTAGTAAGTGCTCTGAACTACAGACAACTGTGGAAGTTGTAGTTCAGAGCGGGCTCATGCGTGCACAATCTAGAGTTCTGCTTTTAATCGCATAGGCACAAACAGAAGTCTTTTAAGACCCAAGGTACCAATGAAAGGCAAAATGAAGCTGAATCAAAGTAGGCTAAACACAAGATGAGACGATATGGATATTTCACAATATGTAGTAGACTAAAAGCAATATAAAATCAATAAACTTGCTTAAATACTAAGAACGGACACAATGGCAACAAAAATAACAATCGCTTAAACCTTAAATCACGATGCCAATGACTAGGTCGCGGGCAACAGCAACTAAGCCTCTTACTGTAATTGATCCGGAAAGGGGAAAGGAGCGGGGTTCTGTGAAGACGAATGGTTCTGAAACCTAAGGAATTTTACTGCCTTTTTCCACTGATAGGCCGAATCGAGCTGAATTGAAGGCTCTGGAAGTGCCGGTGCAGGAGGACCAAGCATTGAAAACAAATCTCAACCATACCTGCACATACTTTAGTAGCATAGACAATAACTCTGTTTGATCTGTGTTGCACTTTGCACAACACACTGCAATCCGGGTTCCTCCAATCAAAATCGCCAATGGATGCTGGCTTAATAAAACCGTAACGAGCTACCTCCTTCACGCAATTCGGACCTACTACATCACCAGAACTTCAATTGCCTATGGCCTCTGAACAATCGCCAAGAATGTCAACTACTGTGTTTTACCCGCCATCTGGCAGTCGGGAGAATACTGGAACTTCAAGAAATTCAAACTCAATTGCTCCTAGGTCCATCGACAATACTAATAGCAGTGGTACACTGGTACACTAAAGTTTGCTGTCAAGATAAGTTTAAAACTATGTGGCACAATATTACAGGAGTCAAATTTACAGAGTGCCGCAATTCAAACTGTGGCAGAGCAGCTTAAAAACAAACCCACAGGTGAGATGGACCTTCAAAAGGCCATAGGTAGCTCAACGAATACACTGGTGGAAAAACCTGGTTTCGAACAAACAGGGCAAATGGCAGGCCTGGAAACAGTGAAGGAATCCACTATCTTCCACACATGAAAACAACAAAGAATGTCTAAACAACGCCTCTGTGGACCAAGGAAGCAGTTCGAAGGGACGAAATCTGCCCCTCTATCGTACCTCCAATGCTCAAGACTAAACAAGCCTCTAAACTCTACTACAAACTCAAAGACACGCCCAAAGTCACAGAGAATGAGGAAGGAGGAGTCTTGACGTAAGAGGACACACAGGGCCCGGGGACTTTGACTAGATGGCTTATGAAAGACAAGAGAACAGAATGTATTGAGTATCTGATGAGTCTGGCCCTATATCTGAGCCAATGCTGAACAATGCGAGTAAGCCTTCTGGTGTCGCAGGGGCAGTGGTTGCAGAATGTGTAACTCTTGTACAACTTTCCAGCAGGCAAAAGGAAACGCTTAGTATGGTTACAGAGGCGCAATCTCCTGTGGACCCTGTAAGGAACGCATGGTGGCAATAGGAGGACAGACACAAGTGACCACAATTCAAAGGCCTTTATTGAACTTTTGCAAGGGTATGATAAACACCTATCTAAACCTAAATCTAAAGATGGGAGCAAACTACGACCATCAAATAATAAAGAAGGCATTCCAAGTGGAGTTGCCAACATGAAAAGGGCCTATAGTAAAACAACTATTGCCAATCCTTACTACTAGTTACAAATAGTGTGGGGTGTAGTTCATGAAAAATAAGTCAGGATACCTGGGCCGTTGGCCTCCCTTCCCCACGTTTTTAGCATGGGGCAAGGCGGTTCACTCAAGCAAAGCACACACTCTTGCTTCTGTGGCACGAGGATACAGTTCCAGTTTCACAGTTCACAAATAAAAGACCTTCTGTGTTCAGGTCTCTTTACTTCTCACCAGTCTCTTGACACAGAGGCCTACTGTTACAAACGACACGCAAATGTTCTCTTTAGCATTTATAGCATTCACCCTGAATCCCCCTCAGCCGGGTGCCGATGCTTTTCACAAACAAAAAGTTCAACGTTGGATCCCCCTCTTCCAGGCTTAAATCCCGTTACAAAAACAAGGTTGTTAGTCTCCCTCATTTTGGCTTGGACCAATTGGATTTACTTTATACTGTTGAAGACTTTCGAATGTGCACAAGGTTTTACAAGACTCGTTGCATGACCACTTCGATCTTATTTCTTTCACACTCTGCATCATTTGGATACCTAACAGCATTTCGAATGAGCATCCACGTGGTGCCGGACCACTGCGTGTATATCTTTTCTTGATTTCCCCAGAGTTCAGTTATGACGTTCAAGGAATTTATTTGGCTTGCAATTAGTCTCGTCGCTCATTCCAAACGCTTCATACAATATTCCCTTTATACAATGTTGCCACTTGCAACCTTGGTTGAAAATACAAGCTGGTTTTGTATCAGTCTCTCCGACTCATTGGCTGTGTTGCTTTTCCGGGCTTCGCTTTGTTGTAGGAGCCAAGGACAGTACCACTGCAGCAATCGCTCCTCCCTGCCTTGGTTATCGACGCAGGAGAAACCCTGGTTACCTCAGACACACTGTGTAGGTTTGATCAGCCTTAGTTCTTGGTCTTCGGTTTCTTGGTTTCCAAGGCTCGTTTCTTACTTTCCAAGACCACAGTCAATTCTGCTGCGAAGAATTCTGCCACGGACAAATCGTATACATCCAAATACCGACCTACCATGCTTCAAAGTCCAAGCCCTGCTGTACTACATTTTATGATGAGACTCAGAACTAAGCAGCCTCCACTACTAACACTCAGATGGTCGCAACTGGAAATTTTCGAGAGATGGGGTATGTCGGTTATGCAAATTTCCCACACTACTTGGAAACAGCAAAGCACGCTATGACTGAGTGTAAGGTACTGGGCTCGGTATGCATGTGTTTACTAGGAGAAGGAGTGTATAATTATGACACAATTAAATCAGAGTCCTTTTGTTTATATTGCCTCAATTCGCTATCAAACTGGACATGGCACTTCATTGGGTTTCGAATTCTGTGGTAAAGCTCTGGAATCCCTTAAAACTGTAGAAGCAAGAAATTGAAGAGTTTGAGGATTTGGGATAGGCATATGGAATGCTTAGGAATTGGCTGTCGGATTTATGAATTATGAAGTACAAGGTTTCTGGAAAATATTTTAGATATGAATTTTAGATTTGGAGAATCTCAAGCGTTTTAAACATTTTTGGGTGTTAATCATTTAAATGGTTTACATGTTTCTACAAGAGTAACAATCGCCTTACAATGTTTTCTAGCATTTGTAGCTCAGTATTAGTAATGTGATGTATTAGTGTGTATTTATTGTGATCTGATTTAATTAGTGAAATGGCTTGTGGGACTGGGTGGCATGGATCTACAACCCTTGGTGGGGAGTAAGTTTCGGAATCAGAAGGAGTACGATTGACACACTTGCCATAGGAGGAATAGTTCCTCCATTCTGGATTACATCTACCTAGATTACTTTCTTATGAATTGTGTGTCATTTAACGTGTTGAAGAATTATTGGACTGACCATTCTATATTAGCAGCAACCTTTGATCTGACGGTAAATAGTAGGGAATTCCTACTCCAGCCCCAGGTAACCGCTACTCTGGCAGGTAACACAATAAGATGATCAGAATTTGAGGGACTCCCTTAATCAATCTACCCTTGATTGAAAACTCAACAATTTTAACGCAATTCAGTTCTAGAGGTTTATTGGGCTCCTAGTCTCTGGTATCTCTTCTAGGTTTAGTACTAAGACGAATGGCCATGGTAGACACACACATTGTTACAATGGGGATTTGGCGTCTGCAAAAACTACCATGAGGAGGGATATGAGATTGATCTGTCGGATGAACATGGCGGATGAACATGGCGGATGAACATGGCGGATGAACATGGATGAGGGCACTAGACATGAGTGTTAGGACAGTTTTTCTGAAGTACTACCCACTTCTTCAAAACCATTCAACTGAGGCAGTACAAGACTCCACTCTTAGTATAAGACTGTACCACCTGAGTACATAGTAGCGTAGGCAGAGCAGCCAGGCTTATCTTAGGAGGGAGAGAGGGCAGTAGATACAGTACAAGTGAAAATTGTAATACAAATGATCCAAAGAAACACTGAACCACTATGTATTGTAAAAATAAAGGATTTATTAGGTAGGCCCAGATAAATCTAGGGGTTAAGTAAGTACTAACACATTATATGAAAGCACAATATAAAACACGACACTATGCTTGAAAGTACACAGACCCAAGTATAAACCTTATTTGGAACACCCAACGGTAGTTCTAGGGAAGTCAAAACCTTGTTATACACATTTAATATAGGTCAAGCCTATTCTTTGTGAGTAAAAGACCAATGGTTACTTTTAGGTAACTTGGTAATACAAGGACAGTAGGCCCTTCCAGTTGTACAATGACTCTTGGAACAAATCACATAAACAGTCAACTGGACAATATACTTTTGGCGAATAGTGAAACACTTATTCTAGGTGCAGTAAAAACCTATAACTACTTTTGTCATGACACACAGTTATACCAGGTGAGTAACACCTAAGGATGTAATATGCAATTACAGATGCTTTGGAAATCAGGGAACCCCCAGATTGAGGTAAGCAATAACTCTGGTAACTTGTTTTGGATGGCACACAGCTAACACAAGGTAAGTAAAACCCACTTACTTTAACTTCACAATGAAGGGGAAAGTAAAACCCAATGTCACACTTTACTGAATAGTTATTCTAGGTATGCAACAACCTAATGTAGACTTATTAAGGACAGGCTAGCAGCAAGTCAGGGGAAGCAAGACCCAGTTGGGGAACACTCATACAGTTATCCTAACAGGACTAACCTGGTGATACCAACAGTTGGAAGACACTCACACAATTACCCTACAGGAATAATCTGGTGAAACCAACACATTACTTTTGTAAAGAGGCACAACCTAATCACAGGAGAGTAAAATACCTTCACATCTACTTTCTTTTAGACTGGTAAAACAGTGGCTAAGAAAGAAAAGATGTTAACCATACTTTTAAGAATAGTGCATCACACATTCAAGATCAGTAAAAACTTTTGTAACTGTTCATTCTGAGAATTACAGTTACCCACCAACTCTTTACAATTAAGTAAAACACTTGATTTCTTTTCTAGGCAGAAGTCCCAATCCCTTCAAAGTCTTTCCCTTAGAGCATGCGTGTTCTCAGTGGCGGAAGGGGGGTCACTAGGACTAGTGACCAACAGGCAGTGTTAGAATAAGTTCTTTAGTAGCAAAAGTCAGAGGTTCCTTAGGAAAACTGGCAAACAAGTGAGTACTTTACTTCTAGGGTTAGAGGGTCCAGGGGCTTTCACAGAAGACACCACAGCAGGATTCTAGCAGTGGGACTGGGTGTACTGGACGAGGGACCTCCCAATCACAGAACACACCCCAGGACTACACAGAAATCCCAACAGGCTTAAGGTAAGTATATACCCAAGCCAACACAGTACCTCAGCAATGAAGAAGAGATTGCAGCAGGAGAACTTCAGGGACTGCAGCCTAATACCCGGACAGTGGATTTCTTGACCTCAGACCACAAGACCTCAGAAGGAACTTTGCAGCAGGGATCGATGAAGAAGGCTCTAGGCAAGATTTCTCTCGTGGCTGAATGCGGTTCTGCAGGTTTAGCGTCTTTCCAAGGAGCACAGAAGAAGACAGAAAAATCACGATTGAATTCTCGTCATTTAAAAGGTCCAGCACTCTTCTGAGGGGACTTTTTAGACTCGATTCGTGTCTCTGGAGATACAGCAGGATGCCCACGAAGTTTCAGCGAGATTCGGAAGACCGTGCACCGCACAGTGGCTGGAGGTCCCAGGGTATTGGGGTATTGCAAGAACGCAAGGTCGCAGCAACCCGTGGGATGGCTCAAAATGCAGGTCTTCTTGAGTCTATTGGGTCTCACCAGGCTCTGGGTTCGGGTCGTTGTTTTCGGAGACCCCAGGTGGATCGGAAGGAATGGCTGTAGCAATCTCCGGTTACACAGCAGACTCTCCGGTCGCTGGAAATAATTCCCGCTGCTTTTCCTTCGTCATCCTCTTCGGTTTTCTGTTCCAGTGGTCGACATCACTTCAACTTCCATGTTTCCAGTATTTATCAGGAACTGCAACACAACCTCTGCATTCTCTCCCCGCATTTTACAAGAAAGGGACGTTTGGCTGTCCAATCAGGACAGCCAACCCCCCACTGGGATTTGGCCCAGTTGAAGGAAGGCATGAGACAAAGGAGGGGGAAGTTTTGGACTCCTCCCCACTTCCTGTGCTTACAGACTGACTGGAGCCTGGGCGGGGGGGTCCAGGGGACTCCCGCCAAAGACAAAACTCAAACAAAGGAATTTCCCGCCCTGGATGTCGGGAAGGAACAAGAAACGACAAGAAACACTAAAATGGCAGAAAAAGAAGACCGGGGCCATTCTGTTAAAATGAGCACCCTTAGGTGCCTTTACTGCAGCTGTGATTACAGCCCGCGGTAAAGGTGCACCAAATTAGTAAAAGGTATCCCTGCCACCAGCCATTAAAGGTAAGCTTGTCACTGTAACAGAATTGTTACAGTTTAAATGTGAAAGGGGATACATTGCATCTCCCCAGCACTCCACATAAGGGGTGGGGGGTGTGCTGGTTTCACAGAATAAAATGTAAAAGGGATCCAAAGATCCTTTCTACCCTTGGGAACTGTAGTTCACTCAAGGTTAGCACAAGAAAGATAAATGGGGAGCCCCTAGGGCAACCCAGCAACAACAGGCACTTATTGCCAATAAGTTGTTAGACATGATAACTTTAAAAAGGCATTATGGAGAGTCTTAAAAATGACACCCATAAAAAGAGTTAGACAGGTGAGTGTGGAAAAAGGTTCCCACTCACTGAGGTATTAATGAAAAATATCCCACTAGAAAAGCAAAAAGTTCTGGAGTTGAACCAGGAAAGGAAGATTTACCAGCTCTGTGGAAATCTTACCTAACAATGAGCATGTTAGGAAAATCAAGCAGTCCTATAAAAAAGTATTGCAAGTTAATAATAAACATTCTATTGCAACAGGATACTGAGCCTATGCTGGGTATCATGATCAATGCTAAGGTCAGTGCTTTCTGGCAGCTTATTAATGGCCAGGATCCAAACTTTGTAGTTTCCCAAATAGACACGATCTCAGAGCTGGAATGGGTTGAGTTTTTTGAGGAAAGGTTTGGTCCATCGACTAATCCCTCTGTGATAGCTGGCTATTCGGATAGCAACATCTGGGACCCTCCTTTTGGATATTAGTGGCATCTACTCCCTGATAGCCAAATGTAAAGAAATCCTGAGCCCATATGGCTTAACAAATAACACGGGCTGGGCGAACTTGTTATTCCTGGAATTTAAGGACATCATTCGTACTGGGGTAATGCCACTGACTTAGAGCACAGCCCATGTGATACCCATCTACAAGTGCGGGACTGGGGCTCACCCAACTAATTACCAGCCTATTTCCCTTATAGATGCTGATTGCAAGATCTTTTCGGCGTTCCTACTCTCACCTGGAAGAGTTGGCTAAAATGGCTCATCCTCTTGATCGGTTTCAGACCAGTTTTAGGAAGGGCCGCTCAACAAACATCAATGGGTTTGTACTCAAATGCATCCATGAAGATGCTAGGAGCAGGCCAAAGGGCTGTACATATATGGCCTTGATTGACCTATCGGCCGCATTTGACTGTGTAGATCGTGGTAAACTTTGGGCAAAACTGGCTAATTGGAGTCTACCGGGGGGACTGCTGAGGCTTGTTGGGGGTTATGTGAGAACTGCGGGATTCAAGTCTGCCTGAGTCAGAAGGGGGATGCATCTCAGAGAATTAGATCCTACCGGTGGGGTCAGGCAGGGCTGTGTTCTTGCCCCCTGGCTGTTCAACCAATACATGCCGGATGTTGTGTATGACCTGGTTAAGGAAGGGCTGATTGCACCTAAAGTTGGACAGGCAAAAACCACATGGCTTGCATCTGCAGACGATTTTTTGATCTTCGACCTAACCAGGGTAGGTCTGCAAAGGCTTCTAAATAGATTTGCGGAGTACGCAAAAGAAAATGGACTCATTATAAACCCTAACAAAATGAAAATTCTTGCCTTTAGGAAAACGAGGGTGAAGAATACCCATCATGCGGGATGTATTGAAGGAGTGGCCCTGAAATTTTCTGTGTTAGGTATATGGGCTTAAACTTTGGAGCACATAAGGGCTCTAAAATCAGTTTTGAAGCGCTGTTGTGTAAGGCCAAGCTTCTTGAGTCCAAGATCATAAAAATCGACCGTAAATTTGGCCGATCGATTTACCTAATGTTTTTTGAAGGCAAGATTGTGCCAAAGCTAACAAATGGTCTAGAATTAATTTCAGATAAACTGCAGAACACATTGGATAAAATTGAGGGCAAAATATGGAGGCGGATACTCGGCGTGCCTAATGTTGTGCCTTTATCTGCACTAAGATTTGAATTGGGTGTCTCTTCACTCTGGGCACGGGTGCAATGGTGCTGTTTGACTCGATTTGTGAAAATCATGGCCCCTATACCTTATTCCCTGTACCAACTGTTGGGTGAAAATGTATACTCTTCTGTAGAGTTTTCTGCCCTCGGGGAAAGATGTGAAGTTATCCTCCATGACATTGGTTCGAATCTGGAGACCATGGTCTCTAACCCCTTGAAGTAAAAAGGGCTTTGCTTGACCTTGATTGGGTCCAAACTACTGATGACTTTCATTCATATATATCTCTAAGTCATCTTGTGCATGATCATAAATGCTGAGGATCTCCAGCTAATATTCTGCTCCAATTTCCGAATGGGTATTATCGTGGGATTTTACTAAGGGTATTGTGGAATCTTCTACTTACCAAGGAAATTCCGCTTAGGAGGTACCTTATTATGAAGGAGGTGGTTGGTTGTAGGTTTTGTTTGCTCAAACCTGAGCCGCTACGACATTTGGTCCTGGAGTGTAATTCACTAAAATCCTTAAGGGTCAAATGTCTGCCGGCTCTAGAGTTGAATCGCCCATTTTTGTTTATGCAGATATGGCATGGAAATGTTGCTTTTGTACCCAGAATGTGCATGAGGGATTGGCCTCATCAGGTTTTATTAAAAAAAAAAAAAAATCGGTAGAGTCCTGGAAGCTGAGGGTCAACTGATTTCTTAGGGGATAGGTTTGGGATCTTGATATTCCAATCCTTCCTGTTTTGAACTTCTAAGGTTAAGGTTGGAACAGTTGTAAATTTCCACCTGGATTTTTTTATTGTATTATGTTATGATGTTCTTAATATTGTTTTAGGGGGTTTGTTACTTATAGTTATCCATTTTTTTATGATAAAATTCTTGTTTTTTATGATTCCAGGGATGTTTAATGGATCTGTTTATTTTAAGTTTCTTTTGGTCTCTGATTTTTCTTCTGATTTGCTTTTGTCTAAATTTATATTACGATGGTTGTTTGATTTTATTGTGACTGTTAATTTCTCTTTAAGAATTTGTAAAGGTTTAATTAAAACAAATGCAAATAAAAAAAATAGTGAAATTGATGTTCGTATTTAATATACAATATGTAGCTTAATTTTGTGACGGTTCTTTTGAACAGTAAACAAAAAAAAATACATCTGCAACATCAAAAAATAAGTCGCCACTGGTTAAACATTTTTGGGAGACAGGACATGCTGTTTCACAAATTAGAATGGTTATTTTGGAAGAGGTGGAATTACTGACACAAGTAGGTGATATACAATTGGTGTTCTCACACCTATAGTAGAGTAAGTGAATTATGCTACAGATATTCTGACGTGCTGATTGTGGCTCATGCAGCATCATACTTTGACATATATCGGACCTTTAATGACTATCAAGGGTCATTATGATAAGCGTCTTACTAAAGAGAAAGATAATATTGCAGTATATTTTCTAACATGAAGTGTTTTAATTTTTGCAACAGATGGATCAAGGTTTGCAGCCGATATACTGACTTGCCAGTGATTGTGTATCACACATTATTCTATGATTGACAAATAGCATATCTTACTGACTATCTAAATACACTGACATTTATACAATTGATGTTTAAGACAACATTGCAGCATATGTTCTAGCACAACAATCTGCCGTACGCCACACTGTACGACTAACCACCGATCACGACCTGGCATCCCGTAGGCCCTGGCAACAGGTAACTGCAGGACGTGAGGCGAGAGCCACGTCACCATGCGTGGCGCTCCATCGCCTTGCAATGCCAGGCCCTAACTATACATTTCACGCCCCCAAGGAGGCGTTCACCAACATAATCATCACTGATATAATCATAATCGCAAGCATTACGCAGAGGGAATAATACGATATGACCCCATCCCACTATCGTTTCAGAGTAAGTAAACACAGTATCCATGGACGCTCACAAAGTGTAAATCTGTACACGTCATCACGCTTGAAGACGCGGGGCATCGTGTCGCCGGATTGGTTGAATCAACTGTATTATAATATATTCATATAACTTTATGCAGTGCCTTAAGGCCTGAAGATGGACGTAGTCCGAAATGCATCGGTGATCACATGCAATGGCACTGATTTGTTAGATGAATTTCTAGCCTTCAAATTAAACTTTGGAGCATGCTAAAATCATAATATCTTTTGCCTTTTCATTCATAACAGAACTTTGGACACTAATTGATGTCAACCTATCATATTGCAACTCCAGAGGAGAGCTTAACGTGACCACACCTGGAATTAAATTAATTTCTAGTTCTTTTCTCAATTATTGGTAACCTTGTGCCAAGGTCTCCAGGTGCGCTCCGATACACACATTCAACTTTAAATTGAACTGTCAGGGAAAAACTAGCAGTGCCCACCCTCAATCACCTGTACATTTGTTTATTGACATAAGTTCTGATTTTAATTTATTCAGTGTATACCCTGAAACCAAGGCATATTCTTATGATTTTGAAAACACAAGGGAGCCAGATTGTGGGTTCAAAGAGGAGACTTTCATTGGCAGTGGCTGCAATTTTAGTGACCCGATAACCTGCTTGGATGCCTCGTAAATATTGAATTCCTAATGGAAATAATAAGGGTTTGCAGTGCGAATAAGAAGCAGAGAAATTGGACAAGCGTGTCTCGTACCTTGGAATAGGTGGGAAGAATTAGATGTAATGTTAACAGAGACCCAGGCTTTGAGTGTTTTTATACAGGGCCATAAGCATGTTAATTAATTTTTCACCAAAATTAAACCATTTTAGTTCTTCATGAAGCAAAGGTCACAGTACTTTATCAAATACATTTTTTGGCATCTGAGGTAACCACAGCATCTGGCACCAAGATGTCCATAGTCTAGTAGGTGATATTGGAAAAACGTTTGGTGCTGTCACTAGCTATGTGATCACGTAGGAACCGAACTTGTGTGGGGTGAATTAGAGTATTACACTAGCAATTCTGGTTGCAAGTTTAGCGTATGTTTTATGGTAAAAAAAGATATAGATCTAAATCTAATCGGGAGTGCATGGTCTTTGTTTGGTTAGACTATGATCATGGCTTGAGCTGCTGAGCCGTTGACCCTGCCACTGTTTCTGAAAGTTATGTTTTTAAAAGGGGTGTACTCAGTAGATCCTTAACATTTTAAAGAAGCTTGCAGAGAACCTGTCTTGCCTAGACGTGTTACCTATTTTAAGTGATGTTATAGCATCCATGACCTCCTGTGAGACAACCTGCTTCAGCTTTCGTCCCAGGTCACTCACTGAATTAATATTTTCGGTGAAAAAGTAATTGATTGCGTCTTGTATTTCTGTTTAGATTTTTGAGTCCGTTTGTGAAGTGTTGGTAAGGCAAAAAAAAATTCTATACTAGAGCAATGGAAAAAATGTATTTCTACGGCAATGTGGATGGCACAGTGTCCCGATTATATGATAGGTTCATTGTTTGTAGTTTGTATCTTGCAGGGTAAATTGCGTGTTATGAAGAACCTAGTTATTTTGCTATGTGAACCATGGGGATGAATGAAGATGGTACATTCTCTAACTGTGGGCTTGAGTATTCGCCATGGGTCTACAAGGGCTGTATGTTGAATGAGACTTCTCATGGCTCTATACACAGCTGAAATTCTAAAGTTGTTTGTCACTGTCTGTCGCCAAATTGAAGTTCCCGCCTAAGATGATTGGAGTTGTTTGTGGTAAGGATGAAATAAACTTTCTAGGTCCACCCAAAATGTGGGTACATTGGAGTTGGGTGCATAAATGTTGAGAACCTGGATGCTCTGAGATTGTGATAAAAGGACTATAAGCCCATCCATCTTCATTGTCAAAAGCACTACTATCTACATTTAGACCAGATTTGTTTGGTGTCTTTCAGTGAACCGTTTTTCTTACGAGAACAAACAGAAAAATGTATAATTTCTACCCAATGTGATTTGAATTTGGCTATATCATCCTTAAGCAAAGTTCTGCAACCTGTTGCTGTGCTGATGGGAGTTAAAGTCCGAAACATCTGGAGAGTCAAAGGCTGCAGACCCCCGTCATTAAGGATATGTGGTTCTTGGATGAGTGCAATGTCCCAGTGAAGATGTTCGATTTTCCTCCTCAAGTGGTTGGTTAATGCCCTTGACATTGAGTGTATAGTTTACGTGTTGGGTTAAATATATGCATATGTGCACTCATGGGTTTGTAACAAACTCTGGAGTTCTGTGTGTTAATCTGATGCCTTTTGTGATTGTTGTGTTCACTCCATAGAAGTGTGCTTATGAGGTTAAGAGCCTGAATGTCACATAAAGGATAGTGGTCTCTGCCTTAATGCCAGTCAGACTGAGATCCTTTCCATTGGGACCCCAGCTCCCTCCTTCCCTCTGACTGCCCTCTATGGGCCCTCCCCCTCTTGTGAGGCAAAAAACCTTGGTGTCATCTGATTCCTCTCTCTCCTTCCCTCCTCGCATTGCAAACCTTGCCAAGAATGCCCACTATCATTTGTACCTCCTCAGAGGTATTCTCCCTTTCCTCAACATCCCCCAGAAACTCAAGAGCTCTGGTCCTTTCTAGGCTTGACTACTGTAACAGCCTCTTCCTCAATCCTCCTTCATCCTCCCTTCGTCCCCTTTAACTGATCCAGAATAGGAGTGCAAGACTTATTATTGGCCTCAATCCCACGGGCATCATCTCCCCATCCCCAATTTCTCTCCACTGGCTCCCGGTTGCTGCTAGGATCAAATTCAAGACCTTCTTCATCATCCACAAGGCTTTCTGGAGCCTGGGACCCCGTTACATCCAACTTTCTCCCTAAATTCCTCTCTGCTAGAGTCCTTCTGTCTGCTTGCTCCAGCTCTCTGCAAATCCATTGCTTCTCTTAGCAAAGAGTGGGGGTTAGATGTCTCTACTCCGCAGGATCCTCCCTGTGGAATTCTCTCCCTGCCCCTCTCAGACTTGAGCCGGATCTCCTTAATTTCCGGAAGCTCCTCAAGACCCTTCTCCTTCTTTCTCCCCCTTCCCTGCTAACTCCTTCCTCCTCATCTATGAGTGGCTCCTGGTTCCCTTCTGAGTTGTACAGGGTCCTAGGCCCCCTGAGCCCAGTCATTCCCACCCCCCCCTTCCCGGCATTTTGCCTGCTTCCTATGATACTTGCCCTTGGGCCTTCCCGTTACACCTGCTCTTCGCCCCTTCACCCTTCCCACTTTCACCCTTCCCACCTTAGCACTTCTTTGTGCTGACCTGCTCCCCCCACCCCACAATTCTTGTTCTGCACTTGCACGATCCAAATGTCACAAGGTCTTCTAGGACCGTTATCGTATCTTTCTCCCGTAACACCCCCACCCCTTTTCTTGTCTTGTGGCACCTTGAAACACCATTTGTTATATAGGCGCCTTACAAATATCCAATAACTAAATCAAATAAAGTAAGAATAGTGTAGTAAATGGTCTATATACACTTTGGAGCTGTTGCAAGCAAGTTCCGGTGGAATCTAGTACATAACCAACATGGGTGAGTGGGCATTCCTAATGAATGGGAGTGATGGCATTAGAGAAGCAGAAGGGAGAAAGAGTTGAGGAGGAGGAGCTGGGTGTTCAAAGGACAGGAGAGTGAGGGGAAAATAAAAACATAATGAAACGCACCTACCATGTAGATACAAGTTTGGGGTCCAGGACTGCCAGACCAGCAGCATCCCCTTTGAGGACAGTAGGTATGTGAGGTTCTGCAATTTGGAGCTTCCTTCAGTTAAATAATTGACAAAAGCATGACAAGACAACTGTCCTTTTGTGAACTATGAGATGTGAACTTGAAAAAAGCACTGTCTTTTCAGGGAGCTGCTTACATATGGATATATGGTAATAGTCTTTCATGTGACAAATATCCTCAAACCTTATTTGTTTACTTTTTTTTTTTTTTTAACTAAACATTATCATAGTTCTGTATTTTTTGATTCCTGAGACTACAATTGGAAATATTAAAACAATGAAAAGGACAGTTGCAGGTTGAGACAACCATGTTGGGGGTTGGGTAATCTGCATTCAAGCTGCATCAGGATTCTATCTGAGCAATCTGTAATGGGTGCTGGTGCCGTAATGTGTGCGTTTCAGGCCACGGTCATAGGGAGGAGTTCTCATGAGCATGCCGGTTATCTTCAACACGTATGCGGCTTTGAGTCCAAGTGTGAACCTCAACCTGGAAATGGGTATCAAATATTTATGTAAATATGCATGCAGATACACATTTAAACCCTTAAAATGCAATGGGCATGTACATGTGTTTCTGATGCTTGTGAATCTGCTTAGAATCACAAGCTGTGTATATAGTCCAACATCTAATGGTAATCGCAGAGTATTGTATCTTTCATTCAAAGATCGAAAAGGAATGTTCACATGGGCGTGACTGTAAGACTATCCCTAACGTGACATGTAGTGTACCCAAAATCCTTCACACGTCAAGGTCCCACCAGATTATTTTCCGCCTATCTAACTGGTGGCACATGCCAAGCTCCTATAGAGTTAAAATTGCCTTGTCTTACTTGAAGTGGCTCTCGCTTAGTCTCCTCGATGGCTACTCGACGACTGATACTGCCTCGCCAACGGTCATTTTACCCAATGACTTGGCTACTGATTTCCTTGCGGCCTTGGCCCTCAGACTTGTCCTCACAGTATTGAGAGCAGGACCCTGTTATTTCTGACTTTCTCTTGAGAATGCCTCTTCTTTGCCCCACTTCTTCCTTCAGTCTGGCTGCCATTTCTTTCTGTTATGGAGCGAACACAATTTAAATTCTGCACGTCTTGCAACAGCAAATTTCCCTGGAAAGATACTCATCGAGAATGCAGTTGGTGCCTCCCTCGTGACCAATATGAGCAGCGTTGCCTGTAAACTTTTTTGGCCCAAAACCCTAAAAGACAGTCGCACCAAGCGGTGGGCGGCCTACGCTATGCAGGCCGATAGTCATAGACTTAATGATGGAACCTACATGTTCCTGCGTGCCCTTCCACGGTGCAGACAAGCATGCCATTGGCAGTGCGATGGGGAGATCACACCACGGCGACAAGGACACACACCAATACACCTACACATAAACGCACAACCCCTCGACAGATCTGCTGAGAAAGCCGTTGATGCACGTGGGCAGTCAAAGTTAGACAAACCTTGTGGTTCAGTGCCCTCTGCACAACCGCCATCACGGCCTGCACACAGCGTTAAGACTTCATCTTCAGCGGGCGCTCCCATTAAATTCTCGGTCAACAGTGCAGTAGCATCGCAGAGGCCCGAAATGGAACCATCCCTCAAACGCTCCTGAATCTTAAGGAGAAGCTTTCTAAAGCCTGTTCACATGGGGCTGAGCCTAAAAAGGAATCCTTCCCTTTTAACTGAGGGGTATTCTCCAAACTCACCCCTCTATCCAAGGCTCTGCAGCAGGCTCCTGTTCCAGCTGCCCAGCCCTTCCCTCCCACTGATGAGTCCAACTCCTCTGGGTGGACTAGAGAGAAAATTGAGGCATATATGGATAAAATGTTAGTTTATTAACTTTTCAAACCAATTTGATGATATTCTCAAGAGACATAGGCCTGTGGATATGTGCCATATTCCTCTGAAGTCTCCAAGGCTCCTTTCCCCAGGTACACATTTTACATCCCTGGAGGAAAGTCCACGTGAACCTCCTGTGGATGTGTTCCTTGATGATCAGGATGAACCTGACCAGGACATTTTCTATGTCCCTGACACAGGACAGGCATCTCAGAACCCCGTCTCTCAATACCCAGACTGGGTCCCTGCTGATGATCCGGGCAATTGGGACACTACCCCTACCCATGACCCTGACGACATCTTCTTGGACACGCCTCCGGTTGTTCAACCCAGAGATTCGCCTATTGATGACCAGATGCTTTTTAACAACCTTCTCAAGAAGGCGGTTGACCATTTTAAAATAGTCACCCAAGAAGCCGTACCTGATGCAGACTTCGTGAAGGATATCCTTAACCCCTTAAGTGCCAAGGGCGAGGCATCTCGTCCTTGGGATTACCTCCCTGTTGCCAAGGACGAGATACCTAAGAGAAAACGTTAGAAGGCATTGAATGGCGCAATACCAAAATCACCAAAAAAGGCCTTGGCACTGGGGGGGGGGCATGGCAGTTAAAAGGTTAAGGAAAAGGTCCCGGTCAGCCAGGCTATTCCCCTCCTGAATTCGATGACACTGTTTCCTGCTTGCCATACACCATCGCTCACTCGGGCAGACAACCCTTGAGTTGACAAGATGTTCCTCCCAGCACCCTCTCTATATCAGAGGCCATGCTGTCCCGGACTCCCTGGTCATCGCAACCACCACGAAATGAGGAGTCGTGCTGCGATCCATATCGGTCTCCTCCAGACTAGGATTGTAAGAAGCTGTATGGTCTTGGCAAATGGGTCACCACGTCAGCTGCTTTCTTTACTCAAATTGAGCTATAGTGACAGGAGGGCCTTCAGAATGTCCGGGAACTTGCTTGCACCCAACTCTTAACTGTGGTTGCTGAATGACGCCAGGTAATGCAAAACATTCTGAAGTTCAGCAGGGACAGCAGGATATGTCCTCATACAAGGGACTCTATTGAAGCGCCACGCCTGGCAAAAATAAATTGGGGATTTAAGCCAGAGACTAAGGCTTCTCTCATCAATAAGTCAGTGGAAGATTCAGCTCTTTTCGGTAAGGTGGTCGAAGAGGCCCTGGAGACCGCAAGAAAAAGAGCACGATATCTAAAATAAATTATCCAACTAGGGCATTTAATACCCGCCGGTCCTTTCGCAGGCAGTCTCTATCGTGTTCGGGTCAAGATGATTCGGTTTTCCGGTCAAGTTACCTCCAGCGGCTTGCAGTCCCCACAACGGCGGGGATCTCAACGCGGGAAGGTTAGAGGGAGAAACTCTGCTGCCAGAGGCTCCCCAGACCAGCAAATGACTTGGCAGTACAGGCCCCATCCCATGTACCAAGAGCAGACTGTCGGCAGAGCATCTACAGATCCTGCTGGTGGAGGTTCAGAGCCTTCTAGAAAAGGGATCGATCAAGGTTGTCCGTCATTTTGGTAAAAAAGGGTATTTAGTCAATATACTTCCTTGCACCCCATGCACCCTGTTTTATATCTGCGTTCTGCAAATAAATATGTCAAAAGTTCAAGATGACAATTACATGCCCACATTGGATATGAAAGATGCATACTTTCATACTTCAATGATGCCAGCACACACAAAGTACCTTGGTTTCAAAATATATAACACTACCAGTTGAAGGTGCTCCCCTTCGGCATTGCCTCACCCCAAGGGTGTTTACAAAGGTACTAGCGGTAGCGGCTGCTCACCTGCGCAGGCAGTCCATCCCAGTGTGTACTTATCTCGATGACTGGCTCATAACCGAAGACCCATGCGGAACGTGCCCGGTGAACCCCCAAATTAGATCTACTTTTCAATCTGGGATTCTCAATCGATGAGAAACAATCCAGTCTGGTCCCCAGTCAAGTCAAACAGTTTCTAGGGGCACTAATTCAGACGGAAGATTTGCTTGCCTTCCCCTCCAATGAGAGGGTTCAAAACATGTTGTTCCAGATCCCTCAGCATATAGCCAGTTGCTGGATAACCGTACACAAAGCCATGCGACTACTGGGGATGATGGCATCCTGCATCTTCCTGGTTTTATATGCCCGCCTGCGCATGCACCCCATGCGAGAGTGGCTCTCGAGCCAATGGTGTCAGGCAAGCGGTCAGTGGGGCTACAGCCCTCGTTCAGTCTCTGCAGTGGTGGTCAAAGGAAAACCTCTGAAGAGGAAATCCTTTACCACCCCCACAGTAGAAGCCACTCTCACTACGGACTCATCCCTGTCGGGATGAGGAACAAACCTCCTAGAATAGATGGCGCATGGCATGTGGTACCCATCAGTATCTTCCAGACATATCTGTTGGAACTACTGGCAGTGTTCAAAGCACTGAAAGCATTAAATTGAAAGTGGGCACTCAAACACATGTTCCTACTATCACAACATGTTACAGGGGAACACAATCTTCTTGCAGTCGTGCTCCGCAGAGACTTGCACCTACCCGTAGAACACGAGTGGCCCTTGCAAGAACATATTCTATTAAACATCTTTGCAGAATGGGGTAATCCAGACATCAATTTGTTCGCAACTCTGGAGAGCGGCCCAGATTATACCTCCAGTTACCCTCAAACGATCCAAGGGGAATGGTCTCTGGATAACATGGTCTGGGAGATTTGCCTATGCTTTTCCTCCAATTCCCTGTCTCAACAGAATAGTGCACATGTTTCACCTGTAACAAGTCGCACTAATCCTGGTCGCACAAATGTGGGCTCGACAGCCATGGTTCTCCCATCTAATGAGAATGGGAGTCTCCCCTCCCAGGAAACCTCCCTGCCCGTACAAAATGTTGTCACAGGTCCTAGGGAAGACACTGTACCAGTGCCCCCAAACACTCAATTTAGCAGCTTGGCTCCTGAAGTCATAGTTTTGTCATCTCCAATTACCTCAAAGATGCATGCGCATACTTAAAGGGGCATGGAAAACTCACACCAGACATTGTTACTCCACTAAGTGGAAACGTTTTATCATTTGGTGCAACTCTAAAATCTATTGACTGTTCACCTAAAGATATAGTCCTTTATCTAACACATCTTTTAGACTCTGTGCTTGTTCAACTCTCTCAAGGTCCACCTCGCTGCCCTCGCTGCGTATACCGCATCTCGGAGCAAGGTTTTATGGTTGAAAATTATTCCTGTAATTAAGGCATTCATGGAAGGGGTAAAAAGGCTTCACCCTCTTATTTCTAACCCCACTCCCGGGTGGGACTTTAATATTGTTCTCACAAGATTAGTGGGACCTCATTTTGTGCCGATGCCTAAGGCTAGTTTTAAAGCCCTTACCTATAAAACTGCGTTTTTAGTGGCCGTTACTTCCAGGGTTAGTGAACTGCAGGCCCTCTCAGTTCATGATCCATTTGTGGCTATTCACCCACGTTTTGCACCTAAATTCATTTCTATGTTCCAAGTGCACGTCCTACTTTCTTTCAGAATCCAACTAACTCTGCTGAATGAAACTGCCATACACTAGATGTTAGGAGAGCAGTAGTGTACTATCTTGAAAAGACTAAACCACTAAGAAAGACGAGCCAATTCTTTGTCTCTGTGGCAGCTGATGGAGAAGGGGGCCCTGTCTCTAAATCAGCTTTTTACAAATTGATTGTTAAATGCATTACACTGTGTTACTCTCTTGCCCACAGAGACTTACCCTTTATGATATGTGATATTTATAACGTGCCTGTACACAAGTTATTCTAGGCGCAGCAAGGGGAGGGAGGACAAGAAAAATGATCTTACTAGGCCTTGTCATTCACATCGTGCAAGTGTGACGGGAAAGGAGAGGGGGAAGTGCCAGGGAGAGGGAAGGGGAAGTGCAATCAGGTCAGCAATGCTCTGAGCGAGTGCAGCCAGGGAAGTGCGGCTCTGGATAAGTGCAAGGAGGCAGAAGGGGTGTAGAGGTTACAGTTACAGTCCCTAAGTGCACGTTCGACCCGGAGGCAGTGCAGGGGCGACTGATCATGCAGAAGTCTGGTACACAGCGAGACTCTGGGGGTAGCCAAGCAACCAGTCAGCACAGCAGGCAGGTAGTTTAGCAGGAGAGAGGGAAAGTAGAGAAGGAAAGAGGACTTGAGCAGCTTCTGGAACTTCAGGTGGTGCGGCTCAAGGTTGAGAGGGGCAGGGAGGCCATTCTAGAGGGAGGCGCCTGCAGAGGAGATATATCTACCCCCCACTGTCTGCCTGGAGAAGAGCGTCTGACCCTCAGAGTTTTAGATGTAGCTGAGTGAAGTGCTAGAGAAGGAAGGTATTTTGCAAAAGAGTTGGATGTAGTGCTGGCCCTGGCCCCAGAAAGCCTGAGGGTCTTGAACGTGATCCTTGCAGCCACTGGGAACCAGTGGAGAGATTTCAGGGCTGGAAAGATATGGTCCCTGGGCCAAGGATAAATCCTGTTCTGGATTAGTTTCAGAGGGCGGAGAGTAGAGGAAGGCAGATTGAGAGAGGCTGTTGCAGTAGGCCAGCCTAGAGAGCACCAGGACTCTAGAGACAGTGAACTTCTGGGGGAAAGTAAGAAAAATACCACCTCTGAGGAGGTGCAGTTGGTAGTGGGCCTTCTGGGCAAGGTCTGTGATGTGATGTGAGGAGAGAGAGAGTGGAATCGAAGATGACACCAGTGGTTTTTTTCTTCAGAGGAAGGCGAAGGAAGGGGGCCACCAGAGAGAGGGAAAGCGGGAGCAGGGGTCCCAATGAGAAGAATCTGTTTTTAGTGGCATTCAGGCAAAGATCGCTGGAGGCGCACCAATCCTGAATCGTGGATGGACAGTCTGGAATGAGCGAGAGAGGAGAGGGGGCTGAGGGGTGTCTGAAAGAGTGCCGAGTGTCATCTGCAAATACCACTGACAGTTATAGGAGAAGGTATTGATCAGGTGAGCCAAAGGAACCAGGGTGAGAGGATAGAGCCCTGGGGAACACCACATGTGGATAGAGAGGTTGTGTAGACCAAGGACCCAAGTTTGACCTGGGAAGGTCGGTCCAGGAGGAAGGAGGTCAACTACTTCAGGACCTGATCAGTGATGCCCAGGTTCTCGCGGAGTCAGGATGGTGTGATTCACCGTGTCAAAAGCAGAGGAAAGGTCATGGAGGATGAGGACAGAAGGAAGGCTGAAATCAAGATTAGAGAGCAGATTTTCTCAGGTGTTCAGGAGAGCAGTTCCCATGCCTCTGACTGCTCTGAAACCAGACTGATGGTCATGGAGACAACCAACAGATTCAGTGTGGAGAGTAAACTGGGAGATGGCCAGATTTCCCAGAGATCGGGGTAATAGTTTGCTGCTGGACAGGTAGGGTCGACAGAAGGCTTTTTAAGGAGGTGATGCACAAGGGAGTGCTTGAGGAGAGAGGGGAAGGATCCAATGGCGAAGGAGTGATTGCAGAAATTGGCCAAGGCTGGTTCGACTGTCAATATGGTCCTGGATGAGAGGGAAGTGGCGGAGAGGAGAGCGAGGATAGGATGTCCTGGGTTTTAGAGGTGAAGTCAGAAGCCAGAGCCGTACAGAGGGCCTGGGAGGGAACAGGAGAGGTAGAGACTGCGGAAGGATTGGCCAGCTTCTTGCAGATTTTGAAGAGTTTGGCCATGTTGTTAGAGGCCGCAGAGACAATGGCTTGGATGTGGACTCTCTTCTTGGACAGGAAAGAGTCTGTATTCCCTTTGTAGCTGGCGGAAGGCCAGTTTGTGAGAGGATGTGCCCTAAACCCTCCCTTTTCTCTCAGCCACCCTGCACTTGCATTTCTAGGCGGCGATGTGGGTGTCATACCAAGAGTTGCACTTGGAGGTAGGCTTTAGACGGATTCTCATAATAATAAAAATAACTAAATAATAATAATGGGGGCAAGGATGTCCAAAGTGTTCGAGATAGGAAGATGCATGTTCGAGAGGGCTGTGTCAGAGTGTGAGTCGGCCAAAGGAGTAGGAGGAGCAGAGAAAGCAGAGGCAAAGGCATCAACTGACAAACGCTTCCTGGGCCGAATGAGCGAGACGGTAGATGGCAGTGCTGGGGCGGGCTTGGCCTGAGGGACAAAGTTTGAAGTGAAAGGAAAGCCGAAAGTGGTCAGTCCAAGAGAGAGGATTGGTGAGAGTGTTAGAGAAGGGGTATGTCTGAAGATGAGAATATCCAAGGTGTGTCCGACAGTGTGTATCGGGCCAGAGGTTAGATTAGAAGGAGAGAATGTTGTAGAGGTTGTAGAACAGCCCAGGGGAGGGATTGGAAGCATCCAGGTGGATGTTTTGGTCTCTGAGGAGAAGTTGAGCGGTAGATGCAAGGAGAGCGGAGGAGAGGTCAGCCCACTCTGAAAGGAAGAGGGCAACCTGGCCAGGATGCCTGTAGATGGCGGCCACAGTCAGAGAGAGGACAGGAGAGATGGAGAGCCTGCAGACCGGGCATTCAAAGGAAAGTAGTAAGTCTGCGTAGGAATGACGGAAGCAGGGAGCCACTCTAGAAAGATCAGAGCTACTCCACCTCCAGGTCGGTTGGTTCTGGTCTCTGAGAGGATCTTTTAGCCATATGGGAGATTGTCAAAACTTGTGACAGAGCTGGCCGTGAACCATGTCTCGGTGAGAACTAGGACATCCATGTCGAGTTCTTTGAGGAGGTGGCAGATGTCAGAGGAATGTTTCACAGCAGAGCAAGAGTTGAGATTAGCGGCGTTGAGCAGGTGCCACATTTGAAAGTCTTCCATGGTGGGGGGGGTACAGGCTTGACGTACACCCAGCGGAAGTGGTAGAGGGCCCCAAGAAATGGGAAGAGGTGGTAGCAGGAGGTGGGATAGTAGCCAGACAGGTGGCAGATGCAGGAGGTGGCAGAGGAGCAAGAGTGGTGCTACTAGGAGTAGCAGGAGAGGGAAGGAAGTTAAGACATGGGAGACACCTATCAAAAAGGAAGGGATTGGGCTGAGCACTTTGGACCAGGATAATGCCATTCAGATAGACATTAATATGGTCTTGGAGGAGTGGAAGGAGGTCAAAGGGACCTCCCACCGAGTGCCATCATTCATGGGAGAGGAAGAGATGGGAGAGAGAACTGAGACCATGCGAGGGGTCCATAGGTCTGGTGAGGGAACGACCGAGAATGCCGGTGAGAGTCTGTCTGGAGGAAGCCCTGATGTAATTATCGGCGATGGGGAGGCCTGGGTTGGAGACGAGGATGTGCCTCTTGAACTACTTCCTTCCAGACTTAGTGAGAGGGATAGATTAAGTGATAGACTATCATTTAGAGAAGTTGGCGGCGGGGGAAAGCACCACAGAAGGTGTGAGGAGGAAAGTGGCGGGGGAGCGAAGGAGAAACACAGCCCAGGGCCGCACAAAGCGGGAAGAGCAGACGAGGCGTGGGGGTCACACAGTAGGGAACACACGGGAGGAGCAGACGGGAGACACATAACAGTATAATGGTACCCCCAGCAGGGGTGGGGACCTAGAAAGTGGGGGAGAGCCTAATGGGACACAGTTCACAGTACAACAGTAACCACAATGCAAAAAAACAACCCAGATTTGACTTTCCTAAAAAAAGAAGAGGGGAAAAGCCCTAGTTATAAACACAGCAGCAGTGCAAATGCAACATTCTAGAGGAAATGTGAGCGGTGCCTAAACAATACAATTAACTCTGGTGCTAAAGGGTGGTCTGGTAGCGAAATAGGAGTAATTTGAGGGGTGGGTCTGATTAGTGGAGTGCAGTGATAGTACCCCCCCCCCCCATCCCTCCTGACTGCACCGCATCTACCTGTAGGCTTCTTGCTTCCCCGGCAGACATGATCTTCAGCTGTGTCTGTGGGAGCTGCCCTTTCCCTTGGGGCCCTTTAGGCAAGGCTGCCCTGAAAGGGCCTTTGAAATACAGCTGTTACAGTCACAGGTATGGCACGGACCAATGAGATTCAAACAGGCAGAGACACAACTGACTGCTCCAGCCAATTGCAGGGGAGAGGGTGGGGGACATTAAGACAGCCAGAAAAAAAGGACTACACCAGAGAGATTGCACACACCAGATGCAAATCCGCTCAGTAAACAGGGTGGGAGTCAACAAAAAAAACACAAGAAAACCACAAACTATGCAGAAAATGATTGCAAAAAGCATGCAAATCCCTCCACACAACTACCTGAAACAGGCCAAACATGGATTGAAATCAATGTAAAACTACTCATTGAGCATCAACCAGCCCCTAAGACTGCTTTTCCAGAGGTTACCATGCAGGGTGCTTCTGGATTACAGCCAGGAAGGCAAGTGACTTTGCACTTACAACTCACTCTACTAGAGGCACAGGAGCTACTATAGCCTTTATTGCAAATGTTCCTCTTTATTCTATTTGCAAAGCAGCTACCTGCAGTACAGAAGTTCATACCTTCACTCAACATTAGGGCCTCGACACACACACTCGAAGTCTGATTCTCGGGTGGGGCAAGCAGTTCTGATAGCTTTGCTACTGTTCCTTCACACATTCCATGACCAACTCCTGGTACTGCTTTCTACTATGCACAGCATGGAATTCTAAGCAGAGTCACAAGCATCAGAAAGCATACATTACTCGCCAAAATCGTATTTCTGATGATTGTATCTGCTTAGATTCTCCCCACCCCATTCTTGAAGTAGAAGTAACATAGACCTCTTACACCTTCTTTCTTCTGTACTCACTCACGCATTTTGTAAGGCTCCCTCACGGCAGAACAGAAACAACCAGTGGGACCTCGACGTGTGAAAAACTTTGGGTACACTACACGTCAGGTTAGGGATAGTGTTAGTCACGCCCATGTCGACGTTCCCGTTTAAATCTTCGAAAAACAGATGGAATACTCAGCCATTACCTACAGATGTCCAACTATATGCACAGCATGTTTATCTAAGCAGATGGAATCATCAGAAATCCAATTACAGTGAGTAATGTATGGCATATCTGCATAAATGCTTTAAATGCACACATACACATTCAGGTGTCCGCACATTCATCCCCTGGGACTATTCTGTAGAGTAACATACCAGTCGACGTGTGATTGACCAACAGTCATAAGAAAAGGACCAAATGCAGATCCTTTGAAGGAAAGTTTTAACAATTAAGGGATGGGATATATGTTTATACAAGGGTAATCCATTTTTTTTTTAACTGGACTGTATGCATAGGGACATGTTCACTATTGTATAGTTCACTCACAGAATATGGCCCTTGATTTATTGATCTGTTTGGTGTAATGGTAAAAGCAGAAACCTTCTGGCTGAGTAGTAACAACCCATTGTATTCCATTAGATGAGAATAAACACAAAGCAGGATTATATTGTACTACCATGTTGGCAGACTGAGAATGTGGTCTCAGGTGGGATTATGGCAGCCCATTGGATGAGGACTATCGGAGGCTAATGACATGGAGTTGCCATGTCTCAAAAGTTATCTACTGCCATTCTAATTGAGACAATATGGAACATGCGCAAATTCATGTTGATTGTATAGAGGTCATACTCCATGATCAATTTCCATTGAAGAGGGTTGTAAACTGTATAGATTTGCTGCATGATATGATATGATTGGTTATTTATAACGCGCTTAATACCCAGCGGTTTCTCAGCGCGGACCCGGGGATTGAACCTGTGTTGCTCCGTGTCGTCTTGCTTCCAATGTGAGCACGTTGCCCTTGAGCTATCATCCCACTCCCTTGGCCAGGGGGGATCTCATGTATAGTTGTCTTAACGTTGTGTGATCTTAACCTTGACCATAGTTAAGGAGGCCATAGTGGATATCGATGATTTTTATTTATTTATTTATTTATTTATTTGATGGTCGGGTAGAAAGCAAGATATTTTCTTTACTGCCGTTTTTGTTGAAAAGTCTGTGGAGGAGCTGGTGATATTTCCCTTCCAGGTTTGAGGACAGATTAGTTGCTGGTTTTTTAATAGTTCAAGGACTTGCAAGTAGTTTGGCAGGCATGTGATGATGATACTTTGTTTTTATCATAAGGCGGGGCGTGTCCTAGGATGTGAGGGTAGTCTGTGCGAGTTGGATTTCAAGAGCTTGCTGTGGATTGAGTTTTGGGATCTTTGGTAGGTTGACTTGCAGAAACTATTCACAGAAAGGCTTTCCTTCAGGAATTCAGTAGAGAACTATGTTGCCTCTGGCCTGCAATCTTCAAGGTCCTTTATTTGATCTCCTTGTACTGAGATTTGCTGGAGTGCTGTTTTCAGGGGTCTGGACTCTTGCTACAAGCACGCTTTTATTTTTTGCTCCATTTTCTCTGGATGCTTAGGTCGATTGCATTTTCCTGACCTCCTCCTTGACTCTAATATCAGTACTGGTCACTTTGACCAAATAGGAAAGATCTTGCAGCTCTGTTAATATTGCAGTCTCATTTGATAGGTTTGTGGAGTTTTGGTGGTTGAGGCTCTGATTTTGTTATCCTTGATTCAACCCTAGGTTTTGGTTCTCTCTGTGACTGAGACTGCATCTTGGATTATGGCAGTAATGGCAGACCTGTGGTAGGAAGTGGTCGGTGTTAGTAGGCATGGCCCTGTTTGAACTTGTATGGCAGTGAACCAAGTTTATTGTGAGGTAGTGTTTATAATTAGCAGGTTTGTTAACACCAGAGACTACATTTGAAATGTTCACTCATATGCTCCCTTATATTTTCTTGCCCTTTCTGTGGAATTTATATTCTCCCTGCCTTGTTGCTTGTTTACTATTTTTGTTTACGTTTTTCCTATTTGCAACAGCTAGAATTGGAGTACATAAAATGTTACCTCACACTTACTGAGATTTCATGGAAACTAATCATCGTAAACTAGCACTTGCAGAGGCGTCATGAAAAAGTAGTCTTTGTAACATGATGGATATCAGCAGAGGAGGCTGTGTGGGGAACAAAAGCTGTGGTGCAATATGTGCAAATAGTATTTTACTGATGTGAGCACACTCCACCTTGAATTATCATATTAAGTGTGTCACCGCTTTAAGATCTGCTGGCTGGGAAGTGCATACCCCCTCTATCCCCCGTCCTCAGAGAGCATGAATAAAAGATGGTGGTTAAGACAAGGTGTAAGATGGCAAGGTGGGGTATCCTTCTGCTGCACCATTCCGATGATTAATGGCTGGTGAGCGAATGGGTCGGGTGGTAGATGGTGTGTGAACAGTGGCAGCAGATAAGTGTCAGCAGGTGGTGTCAATGGTGCTGAAAGAGTACTAATCTCCTAAAGCACCGACAGCAATGTTGCACTTGATTTCAGCTTTGGCCAGCCTTCCACAAATACATCTCACATACCAAACACCACACTCTTACTGCTGCTCCAGGTAGTCATCAAGTCCCCCAGTCGTCACCAAGTCAATCTATTCATTGATCATTCAGTAGCCAGACAAAATGCAATACATATAGATTGCGACTCCCAAATTCTCCTCAATTGCTATTCTCAGGTAAACTGTCAGTTTGAATACAAAATGGCCATTATCCGCTTACAGGCCTCATGGAACTGACCATTAAAAAGGATTGTTATTCTTTAGAAGCCTCTCTAAGATTTTTGTTTTGCCATGGTTTCGCAGCATATTCCTTTAAGCGCATGGCCCGTTATAGCGCCCATCTCCAAAGTTGGAGAGAGGACTTTTGCAATGCAGAGAAAAGCCAGACCTGAATGCCAATCCCTACAAAGTAGTCTTAATTTCCTGTCACCTACCTGGAAAGAGCTTCATGTCTCCATTCCCTTGTGTGGCGTAGAAAAGCTTGGGAAAACACTTTGCTGTTAACATCTTTAAATGGTGTTGGGATGGGTGGTTGGAAGTATTGGTCAACATTGATTTGCCAATAATTAACACTCCACACCTAGCAAAAGAACCTGAGCATTTGAGAGAACCTTTCTAAATAAATGTGGTGTTTAATATATGTGTCTTTCTGTGAGGTTTTCAGCCTGTGCCGATCACTAGTAGTCTTACTTGAGCGCATGAGAATGGAGGCATTGATCTGGAGTTCAGCAGTAGTGTGAAAAAGATAGTTGTGTTAGGTCCAGGGCATGTATATACTGCCTTTGTTGCTTTTGTGGTGATCTCCTAGGCTCCGTGGCTATTGCGCATTGTTCCCACACCTTGGTTTTTATCCAAAGCCTGTCGGCATTCTCTACTTGGCTGATTTCGTTTAATGGTTATAAACACAGCTAATGACAGTTCTAGACTAGAACACTTACTAAAATGCAAATAAGATACATTTATTGGCAAAACCACGTTACTATGTTTATTATCTCTTCCCAGGTAGTTTATTAGACTTCCTCAAAGAAGGCGATGGCAAGTACCTAAAGCTTCCACAGCTCGTTGACATGGCAGCACAGGTATTTCCATATGCAATGACCTCTACCTGCAATATATTTTTGACTGTTCATGTGATATCTGAAATGCTCTTGAAAGAAGTTACAATGGACCTCTTTAGCTGTAAGACACTTTTGTCACGAAATGGACATTACCCTTTTTCCTGCTGTTGTTTGATAGATTTACCAGTGCATTTATATGGTTTTGCATGGCCAGTTAATTTCCTACCCCCTCCCTGTTTTTTTTTTAAACTAATTTGCAATGCAATGTGCAATTAAATTCACATTTAATTGAATTGGACTGGCTCCTCAGGCTTATGCACAAACATGGAGATCAACTCTGTGGTGCGATTGGAGTAAACATGATGATCTGTATGTATGGTAAACATTTCTTTATACACTCTGTGATGGACTGACTGACAGTACTTTATAATAAGCTGCAGCAAGCTGCTATTTTTTACCTGGAATCTCTGGAATTTACAAACGCCAAAGGAAAATGTAATCGGGTACACAATTTGCTGACCAGTGTACACATTAATGCCACAGTAAGAATGGTATAGAAAAATAATTTTCTACAGAAAAGTAATCCATGCAACTCCAGATGGGCATTTTTGGAGGGTGGTTAAAAACCACATTTGGCAGAATCCTCCCTGCTTAGGCTGCCACCAATGCCTTGGGGAATGAAAGACCTATAATACAAAACACGGGGTGTTTTCTCTCTAACCAACAACTTCCAAGAGGACAGTCAATGGTGACTGATGCCATAAGGACGAGATAATCATAGCCTCTGGGCATGGCAGGCCAGGTGGTGTGAGAATAAAAGCTCTGTGGGGTTTTGACTGTCCAATTTGGTGGGGGAAGTGTTTGGCTATTTAGGAGTGAGCACTCAGTGGTCCATCAAGTACCGAGGAAAAAGATTGTGCACTTTGTCCAAGGGAAAAGATTTAGCCAGCTTAGTGTCCAATGAGCAACTTGTAAAGGTACGCCCAGGCGCAGTCTACTTAAGTGAAAACATTCCATCCTAAGCTTGATGTCAAGAGACTCACTGGCATACATCAATGGAAT
This sequence comes from Ambystoma mexicanum, assembly GCF_040938575.1. Taxonomy (NCBI): domain Eukaryota; kingdom Metazoa; phylum Chordata; class Amphibia; order Caudata; family Ambystomatidae; genus Ambystoma; species Ambystoma mexicanum. The sequence goes on from NC_090933.1 coordinate 384,512,525, forward strand.
TCTGTTCAAAGCTAATGGCACTCGCCCACACAAGGAATTGGACATTCCTTGGAGAGCTTCTTTGTGAGCTTGCCTTTCCCAAGCAGCTTCATCCCAAAGAGAAGGAACTGAACAGCACTCAACCAATATTGTGAGCATTCTAAACTCTGTAACGCAAGAGCTCGTCCTAGGTTAGATTGTCAAAAACAAATAGGTGATGTCTACAGACGAATGGTAACAGTAGTTTTACTATACCTTTCTTGTGTTCTGTTTGCTTTAAGGTGTGTGCATGTTTATTGTAACTGTCATTCAGTGTTATTTATATCTACTCAATAGTCCTTTTCATTTACCTTCAGGTTTGGAGCTTGTCTATGTGGTATCTAGAGGTATTTGCATGAGTCCATGTAGGTGTTGAGGTGCCGACACAATTTATGTGCTGTTTGCTCAGGGGGTACACATTTCAAGTTACAAGCTACTAGCCAGGCATACGAAGTCATTCACCCCTAAATTCTCCACATACACACAGCACTCCATTTCTTACTAGACAAGTGACAATTATCACTAGACAATGGCTAGTGGGGTGTGCACATATTGAGGCTTGGTTTGTGCATGCAAGCCATTTTTATACTGTCAACAAGTGGGCCCAAATATTTGGTATGTGTGGAGGGATGTAACCAGGCACAGCCTGTTTTCACTGTCTACAATCAGGAAGCATCAGGCCAGTATCCCGATTCGGGCCAAAACTCCAGATTTTTGCATTCGGTATTCACCATCTTGATTTTATAGAGTGCGTCAAGATTGCAGGATCTCACTCCATTGTTTGATATGACTTTGATGGAGGAAAAAGGAGTGTGTCGGGATAACATAAGCAAAAGGGACTTGGAGCCTCACTACTTGCGTCAATAATACTTCATCTTTTTATGTATTAGTACTGTATTTAAGGTATGGCTGCATAATCATAAGAACCTACACACAGTTGAAATTAAATATACACTGCTCCGTTGGATAGGCAAGGCAATGCACTCTGCTTAGCAATAATCCTACTTTCAGTTTGTTCATGATATTTTGTCTCTTTAATTAAGTACATATTTTAAAAAAATATCTTTCATCAGATCTCTTTCCGGTTAACTAATCTGGGACAAAATGTCCTGCACTATGGCAACTATGGTTTAAAAAGTTGAGAACAGATTTCATTATACTGGATGAAACCTTTCCAAAATATAACACTAAGCAATGACATGGAGGCATGGGGGAGATGCGATCCGGAAACCTTGGATTTAGTTTGTTTCACTTTTTGTTTTTTCATTATCCGTTTACTGATAGTTTTAGTTGCACTATTCCCAGTTTCTTGGTGCACTAAGCATTCTAAATAATTGCTGTATTTTTGTGTGTGGTGTGACCGCTGTTTAACTGAATACTCCTATCAGACACTTTATGAATTAACTCCAGAATGGGAGTCATAGTGCACTTGTATCTCTCCGCCATTGCCTACCTTATGTCAGATGACTGCCATGTCTCTCTAGTTCATTTACACAATCATAATTTTTGATCTCGAGGATCTTGCCAAAATTCAGTTCATGATGAATAGGTTTACTATATTTCTTTTGTCAGCATTTTTCCCAGGCCCTTAACCATAAAAAAGTATATAGGTAATATGTGTGTATGCACTGGATCTCACCTGTGTTTTTTACTAAGGTGGCTGTGGCAAGCCAGGAGGAGGAGGACCAGAGGACATAGGTGTTGGGTAACTTTATTAAACTTAGAAGTAAAAAGCCTCACTAACCCTATTGCTAACGGGCAGTTCCCACTCTATCAAACTAAACTATGGTGCTAGTCTATAGCCAAAATCAAAAGTAATCCTCGGTGCAAAACATATCCACTAAACTGGCCCTACCACTTAGTAAAAGGAAATGGGTGGAGTGCCCTGCACTCTCGGTTCTTTCCAAAGGTGTCTTTAGTTGTCCCTGGAATCCCTCCTGGGTCTGGATCCAATAGTTAGAAATGCATAACAGTACTTCTCAAAGAAAACAATTCTTGTCAGTCTATCAAAGTTCCTTACGTTTCCCAGGTTAAACAACAAAATATTCTTAAGTTCCAGCAAAACAAAATGTGCATATTTCTTTAGCTAGAGGGATAGTTCACCGATTCCCCCCTCTCACTTGCTTCAGGTATTGGGTGTCTTTGTTCCCCTCATCTATGGGTACCAGTGGCACCTTTTGGTTTCCTCTGTCCCAATGTCTCCCTTATAGCCCTCTCCCTTCTGATCTGATGTGAGGTGGGGCGTCTCTATGTGCCCCCTTGCAATGTCTTGGCACTTTACTTTGCGTATTGATCCCTGTGGCTCTGTTGGGTTCCTCCGGCCCAATATCTCCAGTGTAAGCTCTCTGGAATACAGGCACCCCCTCTTTCCATCTGGTTCTCTTAGTTCTCGGAGGCCAATGCTCCAGGTACACCTGACCTACTGCTGACGTTTGTCCCTGTGTCTCCTTGTTCTTTCTTCAGTTCTGTTTTCTTCCTTCCTTCCTTCAGTGGTTGGCCTCTCCTAGTCCTCCTAGATTCTCCGTCCTTGCCTTCTGCCTCACTGGATCCCTCCTTGTACCTCTCTCCCATTACTTGCTGCCGGCATACTCATCCACTCACCTTGCCTATTGGATCCGCCTCTGCCTGTGATTCCGCAGACGACTTATGAGGTGTTTCCCCCTTCAGGGCTTTCCTCATACTTTGATATTCCCCCATGGGGTCTGCTTTCCACCTGTTCTACCTACCTGGAGGTAGGTTGGCATACAGGGTTGACGGGCCTTTCCTATCCACATCTCGAAAAGGAAAAAAAGAATAGGTGAGAAGCGTTGCTGATACTTGCGGCCAAAAGGCACCCAGCTACTATGCTGCAGAAGGGGGCAGATGAATTACCCAATGTCTGGCCTCAAAATAGATGAATAAATTGTTAGATTAAGTATAGTTAGCTCGGAGGCAGCTGGCTCATTTATATTCATGAATGGCTCTGCTCTTCCATGTTAATGATTGTATATTGAGCCAACAGTAGGCAAGGACCTGTAGCCCCTCCAGCAGGCCTCTGCCAACACTGTTGGCTGCCTTGTGTGGTACTGTTTAACTAAATACAGCACTGTTACTCATATTAATTTAATTCTACTTCAGTTTGCAGTCGACCATCTTCTTTCTGTATAGTGCTCATTTAGTTTAATAAGTTGATGCACTAACTTAACCCTTTCCTGGGCCTTCATTATGAATGTCGTCATAACCCTAATTCAAACGCAAACATTTAAATGTATTTTAAAACTAGCTCCCATCAACAAGCTATTTAAAACTGAGAATACGGAAGGGAAATGGGGTCCCCTACACTAACAGGAACTGGGGAGAGATCACAAAAATACAAGGGGGTTGTTCCTGTTGAACAATCAAAGGTGCCCAAAGCATTTTATATAATTCACACAGGGAATCATGAAGCAAATTGACCTTGTTCAACATGTAAAATGTTTTTCATAGCTTTGTGGAAAAACAAAGCAAAACCCAAATACAGGGCTTGTATAACATATCCGATGTTTAGGTAATGACACGTATACAGAACAACAAATGTATCCCATCTACAGGAGAAATACATCAAATGTGTAGTAGAGACAAAGAACAAATATTTCGAATGGATTGTGTCCTCCCACGTATTCCTCATCTTAAATATATCCTTACCTTCAGCTTTGCTGCTTTGGAAATTTTTTCTCTCTCCACCAGAGGGCGCTCCACTCGAGGCGTCGATGTCCCTCGGCGGCATCCGTCGAGTGTCGACGTCATCCGTAGTATAAATGCCTCGAGCGCGCCCGTTGGCCTCAGTTCCGTTTTTCCGTTCGCTTCGCTTCGGATCAAAATAAAAACAGCGCTTCAGTCTTAAGCGATTATGTTGTCTTCCTCAAACCCATCTACTCCGAAAACGGGGTTTAAGAAGTGTCTAAGGTGCGGCAGAAAAATGCCGCTGACCGACCCTCACCGTAACTGCCTCTGGTGTCTCGGGTCCGAACATCGGATCGATGACTGCGGTTCGTGCCAATCCATGACCCACAAGGCCTTGAAAGAAAGACGAGGTAAACTGGCGGTGGGGGCGGAATCCTCGAAGTTTTCTTAGAGAGGGAAGAAAGACTCGGCTGAGACTTTGGAAAACACCATAAAAAATCACGATCGAGGAGTAGATCAAGGAAGGCCTCTTCTTCTTCGTCCAAAAAGGCGAAAAAGAGACGACACCAATCTCCCTCTTCTCCCTCTTCTTCCTCGATTTCGGAGGAAGTTATTACTTGTCCAACTAAACACGACTCCCCTAAAAAGTGGGAAGCATTTAGAGAGTCCATGATGAAAATTTTTGAGAACGTGGCCCAGACCCCCTCAAAAATGTCTGTTGAAGGTCATGCCTCTAGTCACAAAAGTGACAGAGGAAGGTCTAAAACTAAGAAGTCCGACAAATTGTCGAGGGTGTCTTCTAGGGACTCTTCCCAGACACCTAAAAAGACACTCTACGAAAAAGACTTTTGACGTCGATAAGTCATTAAAGACTTCAACGAAAACATTTTCGAAGCCTCTGTCTAAGGCTGTCGAGTATAAAGGGTCGACGACCCAACAGAAAAAAGTCACGTCGAATATTTTATCGACGACCTCGAAGATTTCTTCGACGGCGTAGAGTGTTTCGAAGACTACTTCGACAACATCAACTGCCTCGAAGATTCCTTCGACGCCATTTGTAGTGCCTTAGAAAACATCGAAGAATACCTCAACAACATCGAAGGTAACGGCCACGACTTCCACGCTTCTGTCGACGCCGACACCAGGGTTGAAACATATTTTACTGAAAAAATATTTCACCCTGAAAACGGACATGATTTTTTCCATACTATGTCATCTGTATATGGAGAAATGTCATCAGAAAATGAAGAATATGAAGAACAAGATGAACCTGAGGTTACTTCAGCAGGGGTAAACTATGGGACAAGAGATGTTCCAGAGGAATTAATAAATCCTCAATCAAAAATGCAGGATTTGTATGAATGTTTACAGTCTGCAAGTGGAATAGACACATCTCCTGAATATGAATTTGAGAGACCAGATCCAGCAGAACATGCTGATCTGGGTTACAGAAAACTCATGAATAGAGTAACAGAGTTTATGGGGTGGGGTAATAATGCACCTGTATACCAGGATGATGACATGACAGATATTTTGTCAGGAGGTCCTCAACCAGACACCATACTTCCTTTTCATATTGCCCTGCAAAGGAGAGTAAATGCTGCTTGGTGAAAGACCGGAATCTAGTCCAGCAGTAAATAAAAAATATGTGGCAAAATACAGACCTTGTAACTCTGACCCAGAGTATTTGAGTAAACATCCTTCTCCTGAGAGTCTGGTAGTTCAGGCAGCCACCTCAACAAAAAATGCGGCATACCCCACTAGTCCCCCTGATGGGGATGACCAGAAAATAGATACTTGGTCGAAAAAGATCTTTACATCAGGGAGCATGGACATTGGCTAGATTTAATTATACTCTGTGGGACTGCATGTCAGCGGCAGCTCAACACATCCCGGAAGGAGAGGAACGTGATGGTTTCCTATCCATAATTAAGGATGGTAAGGAGGCTTCAAGAGAATGCCTTCAAGCAGGTTTGGACACTGCTGACAGTATCAGCAGGTCCATGGCGTCTAGCGCAGTGCTACGCAGATTTGCGTGGCTAAGGAAGTCAGGTTTTGCACCAGATGTTCAATCTAGACTCCTTAACATGCCATTTGATGGCTCGAGGTTGTTTGGCAGCAAGGCGGATGAAAGTTCGGAGAAGCTGCAGACCTCCAAGGCAGCGGCAAAGTCACTTAGTGCCGCTATACGACAACCTCAGCAACGCCCCTACACAGGCTCATCTTCCTGAAGGGGTCGTCCCTTTTGTTTTTACTCCTCATTTGGGAGAGGAAACGGACAGGCCAATCAAAGGGGGGCAAAGAAAACTTCCTCGGGGCGAGGAAGAGGCGCTAGATCTGTCCCAGCAGCAGCATCTGTCCCTTCAGCCGCTGCTGGAGCTGCCGCAAAACCACTCTGAGGTTTTGACTCACAAGACCCCAGTGGGAGGCAGGATCTCACAGCATCTGAAAGAATGGCGGGGCATTACTTCAGATGTTTGGGCACTGGAAACAGTATCCCAAGGTTACTGCCTTCCTTTTCTAAAGAAACCTCAGAATCACCCACCGGAATACAACTGTACCAAAAATCCAGACCTGCTCCTGTTGCAGGAAGTTTTAACCCTGCTACAGAAAGGTGCAATAGAACATGTACCTGTAGCGGAGAGGAACAAGGGTTGGTATTCCCCATATTTCCTCATTCCAAAGGACGACGGAGGACTGAGACATTGAAACCCATCTTGGACTTCAGAAACTTGAACAAGTTCCTCAGGAAGGACAAGTTCAAGATGGTCACTCTTTCTCAGATCCTTCAGGCTCTCCAACTTCAAGACTGGTTGGTATCATTGGATCTTCAGGATGCTTACTTTCATGTGCCAATCCATCTCAAGCACAGAAAGTACCTGAGATTCGCGATTGGCAACTCTCACTATCAGTTTCGAGTTCTGCCTTTCGGGTTGACCTCCGCCCCAAGAGGTTTCACCAAGTTGATGGCGGTAGTGGCAGCGAGTCTCAGAAGAGGGGGGATTCATGTCTACCCCTATTTGGACTATTGGATGATCAGGGCACGTTCTCCAGAACAAGTCCAGGATCATCTATCCAAGACTTGCCACTTTCTTCACAAACTAGGGTTTTCTCTGAATTTAAAAAAGTCAAACATGATACCATCACAGAAGCTCCAGTTTATAGGAGCAGTCTTGGATACTGGTTCGGGCAAAGCCTGGCCTCCCGAAGAGAGAGCTCACCACATTCTGCAGATGGTGCACTGTACTGCTCAAGGGAATTTCCCCCGAGAGGAGCTCTAGGAGACGCATTTGTAGTAGTGGGAATTTCCTCTTCTATATGCGTTCCCTCCAGTCCCTGTGATCCCTCAGGTAATCAGGAGGTTGAGAAAGTTCAGGAAAACCATGATCCTAATTGCCCCGGATTGGGCCAGGAGAACGTGGTACCCAGACCTTCTCGACATGTCCATCTGCCCTCCAATACGTCTTCCAAAAAGAGAGGATCTTCTCTCGCAAGAGGGAGGTCACGTTCTCCATCCAGAGGTCAACATACTCAAACTTCACGCATGGCTTCTGAGAGGTTGAGATACAAGGATTGGGACCTTCCGGATGATGTTATGGAGGTGTTGCTTTCGGCCAGAAGCAAAATCTTTGTACCGGTGTTGTTGGAATAAATTCAGTAACTGTTGCAGGGATAAGAATGTGGATCCTTTTGAATGTGACATTCCAATGGTATTATCTTTTCTATTACATTTAGCTAATCTGGGGCTCCAGGTTAAGACAATAAAAGGATATGTAGCAGCACTATCTATCTTCAAGCGCTCATCAGAAGAAAGATCTTATTTTAAGATACCCTTTACCCTTAATACAATTTCTAAAAGGTTTAAACAATGTTTTTCCACCAGTACCTTTTCAAGTTCCTGTGTGGGATTTAAATTTGGTACTTAAATTTCTGACATGTGCACCCTTTGAGCCTTTACATTCTTGTCCGTTAAGGCTTCTTACATTAAAAACTATACTTTTAATTGCATTGACATCAGCCCGCAGAGTAAGCGAGTTGCAGGCACTTTCGAGTGGTCCTCCTCACACCATCTTTCATAAAGATAAAGTTGTCCTTCGAGTTAAACCATCTTTTCTGCCAAAAAATGTTTCAGACTCATCTGTCACAGAAAATAATACTACCTGTGTTCTACCCTCCTCCTCACACATGTAAGGAAGAGGAAAGGTTGCATAGGCTAGATCCCAGAAGGGCTCTAAGCTTTTACATCTCAAGATTGTCAAAGATACGTCAGTGTGATCAACTTTTTGTGGGATACACTGGCCGTAAATTGGGACTAGCTGTAACCAAACAAACATTATCAAGATGGATAATTTTAGCCATAACAGTGTTAAAGGCTAGCCGGAAAAGATCCCCCTGAGGGCTTAAGAGCCCATTCAACTAGGGGCATAGCAACTTCAACAGCACTTAAGAGGGGTGTCCCTGTGCAAGATATTTGTGCAGCAGCTACATGGTCATCCATGCATACTTTCATCAAACATTATGCTTTGGACTCAACTACATCTTGGAGGTTTATTTGCCCAATCTGTACTACATTCGGTACATGACTAAAAGGCATCTGTACTCCCGCCTCCAATACAAAACTGCTTTGGGATTCTATCTAAGATGAGGAATACGTGGGAGGACACAATCCATTCGAAGAACAAGTTACTTACCAACTGTAACGTTCTTTCGATTGGATGTTCCTCTCACGTATTCATCGACCCTCCCCTCCTACCCCACAGTACAGTTTACGTGGTTTACACTCTAAATTCTTTCAAGGCTTGGGTCAATAAGAGGCACGCTCGAGGCATTTATACTACGGATGACGACACTCGACGGATGCCGCCGAGGGACATCGTCGCCTCGAGTGGAGTGCCCTCTGGTGGAGAGAGAAAAAATTTCCAAAGCAGCAAAGCTGAAGGTAAGGATGTATTTAAGATGAGGAATACGTGGGAGGAACATCCAATCGAAAGAACGTTACAGTTGGTAAGTAACTTGTTCATCACATTCGAAGGGATTGTGTCCTCGGACGTATTCCTTATCTTTGATGGATCATCTCCCAGCTTGCTAGCCTCGGAATTTCTTTTTCAGTAGAGGGCGCTGCGCATCGACATCCCTCGAGCCGTTGTCCCTCGACGGCCTCTGTATCGGCGCAGACGTCATCACGCGTATAAATAGACTTGCGCAGCGTTTGTTGCTCAGTTCCATTTTTCCGCGCTTCGCGGGGCCTCGGAATATCGTTGCTCAGTTCTTCAGTCAAATATATCATTATTCCTCGTGAATACCGACTCATACTCGATGGCTTCCTCACCCGAACCGACGACTCAACGGTCCGGCTTCAAAAAATGTCAAGACTGTGGAAAGAAAATGTCGTTGACGGATCCTCACAGGATCTGTTTATGGTGCCTGGGAATCGAGAACCATTGTTCGGAGCGCGAGGACTGCATGTCCATGACGGCGAATGCCTTGAAGGAGCGTAAGGGGAAGCTCGAGAGAGGTAAGGCAGTTAAAACTTCTTTGAAAGTTTTCTCGGCGGAGTCGAGGCATTCGTCTCCTCGCCATCACAAGACATTCTCATTCTAGATCTCGAAGCAGTTCCCATCACTCTTAGAGATCTAAGCATTCAAAAGAGACGTTGAAGATCCCCTTTTTTGTCTTCTGTTTCCCCAAAGAGGGTCTCCTGTCCCACAAAACATAGCTCTCGGGCTGAGTGTGAGGAATTCAGGAAAAAGATGCTAAGCGTCTTTGAGAAAGCGGCCTCGACCCCCTCGAAGACTGCTGAGGGTGATACCCTGGGTGAAAGACCCGAAAAATCAAAAAGCCGCGAGTCGCAGAACCCGGCAAAAGGAGCCACTCGAGTGTCACGAACCCTCGAGTAAAGGCAAAGTTGTGTTTTCGACGCCGTCGTCTAAGATCCCTTCGACACAGATCGGCGTCGTCAACGCCGTTATCGAAGGGTTCTCCGATGCACAGGTCAGTCGAGTCGACGCCGTCTTCGGCGCCGAGAAAGGATAAACCCACGGCCACCTCACAGCCAGTGGCCATACCCAGAGCCTCGAGTGTAAGAATGTTGTCGACGACCTCGAGTAGAATCCCGATACTCTCGAGTTCATCGAGGCCTCTACCACCTTTCTCGATGCCTTTTTCGATGGCTTCGAAGCCTTTAACATCCGCGTCGACGTTTTCTCAGCCAATCATGACGAATTTGGCTCCTTCTGCTCTGGAAATGGGATGTATACCATTTTCAAGACCTGATCACTCCAGAGTCTTATCTTCTATTTATGAAGAAGGGGAGGATTCGGATCAGGAAAGACCTTTTTGAGTTGCAGGGATCTGCAACTCCTGCACCAGAGGAATTTAACTTTGAGGAAGGTAGGTTGAAAGACCTCCATGAATCCCTACAGGAAGCAAGTGGGTTGGACACTTCCCCAGAAGTGGAATTTGCCACACCAGACCCAGGGGAACATGCTGAAACCCCTTACAGAACCTTGATGGCAAGGATAATAGAGTTTATGGGGTGGTCCACACCCTCACCTGCTTTTCAGCAAGACGACCTCACAGACATCTTCGTCAAAGGTCCACAGGAGGATCCTGTGGTGCCATTTCATGCGGCATTACAAAGGAGAATATTGGCAAATTGGGAAACACCTGCGGTAATCCCAGCAGCTAACAAAAAATTATCAGCTAAATATAGGGTGTCTTCTGCTGACCCTGAATATTTATCCAAACACCCAACTCCGGAGAGTCTGGTTGTTCAGGCAGCTACTTCAGCAGGTAGTAAATCCGCTTACCCTACTGTTCCACAGGATAGGGATGATGAGAGAGATGACTCTATGGCCAAAAGAGTCTTTTCCGCATGTAGCATGGCGTTGAAATCCATCAATGCTAATTGTATGCTCACAAGGTTCAGCCACACACTTTGGGAGTGTGCTTCATCAGCGGCTGACTGCCTCCCGGAGGGAGAAGAAAGGGAAGCGTTCCTAAACATCATCAAGGATGCTAAAGACGCTATGTGCGAATCCCTTCAAACTGGCATTGATTCTGCTGACAGCATCAGCAGGGCCATGGCGGCAAGTACAACAACCCAGAGATTTGTTTGGTTGCGAAAGTCTGGTTTTGCTCCAGATGTGCAAAGCAGACTCTTGAATATGCCCTTTGACGGCTCTTCTTTGTTTAAGAAGGCGGATGACAGTTTAGAAAAACTACAAACATCAAAGGCAGCAGCAAAATCCCTAGGAGCTGCAATCCGTCAGACACCATATCGCCCCTCAGGAACCTCTTGGAGAGGTAAGTCCTTTCGCTTCTATACCGCATTCGGAAAAGGCAGAGGACAGCCGGTTCAAAGGGTTCCGAAAAAATTCACCCGAGGTGGACGGGGTAAAAATACAAAAGCCACAGCAGGTGCCTCTTTACCCTCGGCACCTGCATCAGCCGCCTCCAAACCGCTCTGAGGACTCTCTTCACAAAACACCGGTAGGGGGCAGGTTAACTCAACATCTGACGGAATGGCAGGCCATTACGTCAGATGCTTGGGCATTGGAGACAGTGGCCCAAGGTTACTGCCTGCCTTTTCTACGCATCCCTCAGTCATCCACCCGGGAACAGCTCTCTGAAAGTTCCAGATCTGCTCCTCTTGCAGGAAATTGTAGACCTGCTAGAGAAAGGTGCCATAGAACCGGTACCTGTAGCGGAGAGGAACAAGAGCTGGTACTCCCACTACTTTCTCATACCGAAGAGACCTATCTTGGACTTACGAGAATTTAACAAGTTCCTCAGGAAGGACAAGTTCAAGATGGTAACTCTCTCTCAGATCCTTCAGGCCCTCCAGCTCCAGGACTGGCTGGTATCTCTGGACCTCCAGGATGCTTATTTCCATGTGCCAATCCATCTCAAATACAGGAAATACCTGAGGTTCGCAATTGGCAGCTCTCATTATCAATTTCGAGTTCTGCCATTTGGGCTGACCTCCGCCCGAGGGTCTTCACCAAGCTAATGTCGGTAGCGGCTGCAAGTCTAAGGAGGGAAGGGATCCACGTCTACCCCTACCTGGACGATTGGCTGATCAGAGCTGTATCTTTGGAACAAGCTCAGATCCAGCTAGATTATGTCTGCCACTTCCTTCGCAAACTGGGCTTCTCCCTCAATTTAAAGAAGTCCCAGATGATGCCATCACAGAGACTCCAGTTCATTGGAGCGGTCCTGGACACTTCCCTGGGAAAAGCCTCGCCACCAGAGATGAGGGCTCAAGATATTCTGCAGATGGTCACCAAGTTTCAAAATGCCCAACGTCTCCCAGCCTTCGACTTTTTGAGGTTGCTAGGCCTCATGGCATCCTGCATCTTCCTTGTGCCAGAGGCTCGCCTGAGAATAAGATCTTTTCAGTGGCCACTGAGAACTCAGTGGTCGCAATTCTCAGGGAGAATGACAGACCTCCTTCATATTCCGGACAAGGTGGCTAGAGACCTTCAGTGGTGGGCCCACCAGAAAAACATCTTGAAGGGGGAACTGTTTTGGCAACCATGGCCGAAGATAACAGTAGTCACAGATGCCTCACTCATGGGGTGGGGAGCCCATACCAACGACTTGACCATCAGCGGTCATTGGTCTCCATCGGAGTCCAGACTACATATCAACCTGTTAGAGCTGAGAGCAATCAGACTAGCGCTGAAAGCTTTTCTGCCATCTGTACAGGGGGAAAATGTCCTGATAATGACGGACAACACAGTGGCAATGCACTACCTCAACAAAAGAGGAGGCGTAGGATCACTGCCACTGTGCAGAGAGGCAATGCAGCTCTGGTTTTGGGCAATTCAAGAAGGAATCTCTCTATCGGCAGTTCACCCAGCCGGAGAGAAGAGCTTGTCGGCGGATGCTCTGAGCAGGCAGAGCACAGTCTCCCACGAGTGGGAACTAGCTCAGGAAGTCCTTCAGGAGATCTTCGCCCTTTGGGGAACCCCTCAAGTGGATCTGTTTGCCACCAGTACCAACAGAAAGTGCGATCTGTTTTGTTCAAGGGAATTTCCCCCGAGAGGAGCTCTAGGGGACGCGTTCGTAGTGGACTGGGAGTTTCCACTCCTGTACGCGTTTCCACCAGTCCCTGTTACCTCAAATGATCAGGAGGTTGAGAAGATTCCGGAGAACCATGATCCTAATTGCCCCAGACTGGGCCAGGAGAACGTGGTACCCGGACCTTCTGGACATGTCCATCTGCCCGCCAATTTGTCTTCCACTCAAGGAGAATCTTCTCTCACAGAAGGGAGGTCAGGTTCTCCATCCAGACATCTGAACCCTCAAGCTTCACGCCTGGCTTCTGAAAGGTTGAGATACAAGGATTGGGACCTCCCTGATGACGTCATGGAAGTGTTGCTTTCGGCCAGAAGGCCAGCAACAAAGTCTTTATAACACTGCCGTTGGAACACATTTTGCAGCTGGTGTAGAGAAGAGAATATCGACCCCTTTTCATGTGGTACACCAACGGTGTTATCCTTTCTACTCTACTTGGCAAATTCAGGCCTTCAAGTGGGCACTATCAAGGGCTATCTCGCAGCGCTATCGATCTTCAAGCGCACTGCAGAGGAGCCTTCGTATTTCAAATTACCCTTAGTAATACAATTTCGAGGGGATTGGGTCCTCCAACGTATTCCATATCTGACATGTAATCACCACAGCTGTGCTGCTTCTGAAACTTTTTTCGGCGTCTGCGTCGATGACCTCCTCCGACGTCATCCGATGTGATAAGTAGGACGCACAACGCCCGTAGCCTCAGTTCCGGTTTTCCCGCGAACGTGTTGCTTCGTGAATCTCGATTACGCCTCGACTCTTTGGAGTTCTGTTCTTCTCGGTTCTTTGAACCTGTTAGTTTGTGAGAAAATCCTTCGTGTGAAGATGTCTTCTACTTCGTCTTCGACCCCGCGTCCGGGCTTCAAGAAGTGCGGGGAGTGTGGGTCCAAGATGTCGGTGACGGACTCGCATGCCGCCTGCCTCTGGTGCCTCGGGGAGGCCCAAGACACGGATGACTGTATCGACTGCCAGTCGCTCACGTCCAAGGCCTTATGGGAACGGAAGAAGTTGTCGGTAGGTCGGGTGTCCAAGCCCCGGAAGTCGAAGTCTGCGGGGCTTTCGACGGATGATTCGAGAGGTGACTCTCCACGTCATCGTCGGAAGTCTCGTGGGTCTCCTTCTAGGAGTCGGTCTCGCCACTCCTCAGCCTCTTCGAGGCATTCTCGGAAGCGCCGACAGCGGTCGTCTTCCAGGTCCTCTTCTGAGGACTCTGCCCGGCACGTCGCTTACCCCACCAGCCGCGCGACGCCGTAGGAATGGGCTTCCTTCAGGAAGAAAATGCTGGCGATTCTTGAGTCGCAGGGTACTAAGCCGTCCGCACCCCCGGGTGGGGTCGGCCGTGAGAGGTCGAGAGACGCCACTCGCAAGAGTGGTCGGCACGAGTCACGGGAGAGGTCCCGTTCGGACAAGGGGACTCATTCTCGACGTACCCGTTCCAGGTCCCGGTCCTCGACGCGTTCGAGACCGTGTGCACCTGTGATGACTTCGAGGAAGACATCGACGCCTGAGGCGTCGAGGGCGTCGACAGGCTTTCTCGAGGCTCCGGCTCCGAGGAAGTCATCGAAGCCGTCGACGCTCAGGTCGTCGAAGGACACGCTCGGAGCTCCGGCTTCGAGGACTGTGTGAACGCCGTTGATGCTGGCGGCGCTGCATCCGACATTGACGCCGATTTACTCGACGCCGATCCTCTCGGCGCCGATGCCTGTTCTCTCGATGCCGGCGCCGATTCACTCGACGCCTTTCGAGGCCGGGGTGTCGGAGGTACCCCGTGGCACGGGGGAACCCCCTAGGAAGGCTCTGGTTAAGAGCAAGCACTCTCGGGTGCCTTCTTTTCGCCACCTGGAATATATTTCGGAGGTGGATGAGGATTCTAATGGCCTGGTTCCTAGTCAGGTTCCAGATGAAATGGTCTCGGGCCATAGTCAGTTTGACGATTTGAGGCCGTCACTGCATGATGCCAGTGGACTGGACACACCTACGAAGGTAGAGTTTTGTAGGCCTGAGCCTGGCTCTCATGCTGATTCCTCCTACCGGCGCCTTATGGCTAGGGTTTCCGAGTACTTGGGATGGTCTGCTCCCCCAGGGGAGTTTGTGCAGGATGATCTCACGGACATCCTTGATGTTGGTCCCCCAACTGACCCGGTACTGCCGTTTCATATGGCTCTACAGAGAAGGGTGGCGGCGGCTTGGACTGCTCCGGAGAGTCTCCCGGCGGTGGGCAGTTCCTTGTCGCGAAAATACCGTCCAGCCAGTAGCGACTCCTGCTACTTGACCAGGCACCCCACTCTGGAGAGTTTGGTGGTGCAGGCAGCCACGGCCCCGGCAAAGCAGGATTCGTACCCCACCATCCCTCCTGATAGGGACGACAAACATTTTGATGGCTGGGCGAAGAAAGTGTTTTCTTCTGGTGGTATGGCGCTTCAGGCGGCCAACTCCATTTGTGCCTTGTCTCGTTTCACACACATTCTGTGGAATTGTGTTGCGTTAGCGGCTGAACATATTCCCGAAGGGGACGAACGGGATGGTTTCCTTGCTATGGTCCAGGATGGTAAGGATGCCATGTGTGATCCGTTCAGTCGGGTTTGGACATGGCTGAATGCGTCAGCAGGTCCATGGCGGCGAGCACCGTGATACGCAGGTTTGCGTGGTTGCGGAAGTCGGTATTTGCTCCTGATGTGCAGTCCCGGCTCCTCAACATGCCCTTTGACGGTGAACACCTTTTTGGCAGCAAGGCTGACGAGAGCCTTGAGAGGTTGCAGACATCCAAAGCTGCAGCGAAGTCGTTGGGCGCTGCAGTTCGCCAACCTCTGCCTTTTCGTTCTAGGGGACAGCAATGGAGGGGTGGTTCCTTTCGCTATTACTCGTCCTTCAGTAAAGCGAGAGGAGCTGGCAGTCAAAGAGGCCAGCGCAGGGGTACCAGAGGTGGACGACAGGGTACCCATGGTGCCAAGGCCGATCGGGCAGTTGCCTCTTTGCCCTCAGGCAACGCCGCAGCCGCCACAACTCAGTCATGAGGCCAAGTCCCATGGTTCGCCAGTTGGAGGAAGGCTGGCGCAGCATCTTGTAGAGTGGCGTGCCATTACTTCAGATGTGTGGGTTCTGGAGATCATAACCCACGGCTACTGTCTTCCCTTTCGGCAGAGGCCTCACGACAATCCACCGGGGAACCTCTCTTTGCAGAGTCCGGATCCACTCCTTGCGCAGGAAATTCAAGCCCTGCTGGAGAAAGGCGCCATAGAACTGGTGCCTGTAGCGGAGAGGAACAAGGGATGGTATTCCCCTTATTTTTTGATTTCAAAGAAAGACTGGGGATTGAGACCCATCATGGACTTGCATGGTTTGAACAAACTCCTCAGGAAGGACAAGTTCAAGATGGTTACTCTCAAGTCCTCCAGGCCCTTCAGCTTCAGGACTGGTTGGTGTCTCTCGACCTCAAGGATGCTTACTTCCATGTGTCGATCCATCCCAAGCACAAGAAGTACTTGAGGTTCGCGGTTGGCGACTCGCACTTTCAATTTCGGGTCCTGCCGTTCAGATTGACCTCCACCCCGAGGGTTTTCACCAAGCTCATGGTGGTGGTGGCAGCGCATCTCAGGCAAGGGGGGATTCACGTCTACCCCTACCTGGACGATTGGTTGATCAGGGGGAGCTCTCCCGAGCAAGTCCTGGATCATCTGTCTGTCACCTGCCACTCCCTTCACAGGCTGGGCTTCTCCCTCAATTTAAAGAAGTCCCATTTGACGCCCATACAGCGGCTACAGTACATCGGAGCAGTGCTAGACACTTCCCTGGGGCAGTGTTTTCCTCCCCAGGTGAGGGCTCTTCACATTCAGCAGATGGTGCACAAGTTTCATCATGCCCAGATGCTCCCAGCGTTCGAGTTGTTGAGGTTGCTCGGCCTCATGGCATCCTGCATTCTTCTGGTGCCAGAGGCTCGCCTGCGGATGAGATCTTTGCAGTGGGCACTCAAGATGCAATGGTCGCAGGCCTCCGGCAGGATGTCGGACCCGGTTCAGGTGCTGCCCTCGGTCGCCCAGGACCTTCTGTGGTGGGCCGATGAAGGGGGCTCCATTTTGGCTTCCCTGGCCGGAGGTGACGATCGTGACGGATGCATCCCTCACGGGATGGGGAACTCATGCCAACGAGCTGACATTCATCGGTCGTTGGTCTCCGTCGGAGTCCAGACTCCATATCAATCTGTTGGAGCTGAGGGCCGTCAGGCTAGCCCTGAAGGCTTTTCTGCCGACTGTGCGAGGAAAGAATGTCCTGATCCTGACGGACAACACAGTGGCCTAGCACTACCTCAACAAAAAGGGGGGGGCAGGGTCACTTCCTCTGTGCAGGGAGGCGATGCAGCTCGAGTTCTGGGCCATCCAGCAGGAAGTTTCGATCTCTGCAGTTCATCTGGCCGGAGACGAAAACGTGACGGCAGACTCTCTGAGCAGGCAGAGCACAATCTCTCACGAGTGGGAGTTGGCTCAGGAGATTCTCCTGGAGATCTTTGCCCTTTGGGGGACCCCTCAAGTGGATCTCTTCGCCTCCAGTGTCAACCGGAAGTGCGAGAGGTTCTGCTCGCGGGAATTTCCTCCAAAAGGAGCCTTAGGAGGTTACGGAAGTTTGGTTCCTGGATCATCCTCATTGCTCCGGCGTGGGCTCGGAGGACGTGGTACCCGGACCTTCTCGACTTGTCCATCTGCCCTCCACGTCGTCTTCCCTACCGAGACGATCTGCTCTCACGGGAGGGGGGTCAGGTTCTGCATCCAGAGGTCAGATCTCTCAACCTTCACGCTTGGCTTCTGAAAGGTTGAGGTATAAGGATTGGGACCTCCCTGAAGACGTGATGGAGGTGTTGCTCTCGGCCCGACGGCCAGCAACAAAGTCTCTGTACCGTTGCCGTAAGTTCTGCGACTGGTGCAGAGTTCAGAATGTGGATCCTTTTGCATGTGACATCCCCATGGTTCTGTCCTTTTTACTTTCTTTGGCCCACAGGGGCTTGCAAGTGGGTACCATTAAAGGTTACCTGGCGGCGCTGTCCATCTTTAAGCGCTCGTCTGAAGAGTGTTCCTACTTTAAAATCCCTTTGATTTCACAGTTTCTGAAAGGGCTCACTAATGTGTTCCCTCCATCACCTTTCCTGGTGCCCGGTTGGGATTTAAACCTTGTTCTTAAGTTTCTTATGGGTGCTACATTTGAGCCTTTGCACTCTTGCCCTTTGAGGCTGTTAACTCTGAAAACTGTGTTTTTGGTTGGGGTTACTTCCGCTCGCAGAGTGAGTGAGATACAGGCACTTTCAGTTAAGCCACCCTTCACTGTATTTCACAAGGACAGGGTTGTCCTTAGAGTTCGTCCTTCTTTTCTTCCGAAGGTGGTTTCGGAATTTCATTTGGCCCAGAAGGTTGTTCTTCCGGCATTCTATCCTCCTCCGCATCCTGGTAAGGAAGAGGAGGGGCTCCATAGGCTTGATCCTAGGAGAGCTTTAAGCTTTTATGTTTCACGCATGTCCCGGGTCAGAGTGGACGATCAACTCTTAATTGGTTACGCTGGAAAGCGTTTGGGACAGGCTGTGACGAAATAGACTGTCTCGCTGGATTATTTTGGCCATCTCGGAGTGTTACCGCTTGGCGGGTAAGGACCCGCCGGCTGGCTTGCGGGCCCATTCTGCCAGGGGTATGGCTGCATCTACTGCCCTGCAGAGGGGTGTTCCTATTCGCAACATCTGTGATGCAGCCACCTGGGCTTCAGTACATACATTTGTATGTCACTATTCCCTCGATTCCATCCGAGGACAGGATCTGGCCTTTGGCAAGGCGGTCCTTTGCTCTGCTATTTGATTGGCAATTCTAAATTTTGATTCCAAATTCTTTCTCTCCTCCTTGCTCTGGTACTGCTTTGGGAGTCTGTCATAGATATGGAATACGTCAGAGGACCCAATCCCCTCAAAGAACAAGTTACTTTCTTACCTGGTAACGTACTTTCGATGGGATGGTCCGACGACGTATTCCATATCGCTCCCTCCCTGCCTTCCCTGCTGCAGAATTTCTTTTGGGATTGCAGCTTACGTTCCGCAAGGCTTTGTGTCTGACTAGCAGTTGACTAATGGCACACGTTCTGGGGGAAAGAACTACAACTGAGGCTACGGGCGTCGTGCGTCCTACTTATCACATCGGATGACGTCGGACGTCGGAGGAGGTCCTCGACGACGGTGCATCGACGTCATCGACGCAGGACGCAGGCGCCAAAAAAAGTTTGCGAAGCAGCACAGCTGTGGTGATTACATGTCATAGATATGGAATACGTCGTCGGACCATCCCATCGAAAGAACGTTACCAGGTAAGAAAGTAACTTGTTCTTCTAAAGGGATTAACTAATGTCTACCCTCCAAGACCTTTCCAGGTTCCTTTATGGGACTTAAATTTAGTCTTAAATTTCCTGATGGGTACTCCTTTCGAACCACTCCACTCTTGTTCGCTAAGATTTCTCACCCTTAAAACTGTCTCATTAGTGGCTTTAACATCTGCTAGAAGGGTGAGCGAATTACAAGCTCTATCTTGTAAACCCCCCCCCCCCATACAAGTTTTCATAAAGACAAAGTTGTCCTACAGGTGAAGCCTAATTTCCTCCCAAAGGTGGTTTCTGAATTCCACATCACTCAGAAAATTACCTTACCTTTATTCTATCCGCCTCCCCATCTGGGGAAAGAGGAAGAAAGGCTACATAGGCTGGACCCAAAGCAGGCTTTAAGCTTTTACATCCGCAGACTTGCTAGGATTAGGCAAGCAGACCAACTGTTCGTAGGTTACTCAGGGCACAAATTAGGGCTACCGATAACAAAACAAACCATTTCCAGATGGATTATTTTGGCCATCCTGGAATGTTACAAACTAGCAGGGAAAGAGTCTCCTCAAAATCTTAGGGCTCATTCAACCAGGGGTATCGCAGCCTCCTCGGCCCTCCAAAGAGTGGTTCCGGTTCGAGACATATGTGCGGCTGCCACATGGTCGTCCGCACATACTTTCACAAGATTTTACAACCTGGATTCCTCCTCTAGTCAAGAGACTAGGTTTGGCAAAGCCGTATTACATTCGGTTCATTCCTAAAAGGAAACATGACGTTTTACTCCCACCTCCAATTACACGCCACTGCTATGGGAGTCTATCAAAGATAAGGAATACGTCGGAGGACACAATCCCTTCGAAGAACAAGTTACTTCGTACCTTGTAACGTTCTTTCGATGGGCTGTCCCTCTGACGTATTCCTTCTCGCCCCTCCCATCCATCCCCGCAGTAATACTTCCCTTGTGGTTGCAGCTTACGTTCCTTCAAGGTCAATAAATGTAAATTCATGTAAAACAACTGTTAACGTCAAAACGGAACTGAGCAACGTACGCTGCGCGTGTCTATTTATACGCGTGATGACGTTGGCGCCGATACAGAGGCTGTCGAGGGACGTCGACGCGCAGCACCCTCTACTCAAAAAAAATATTCCGAGGCCAGCAAGCTGGGAGATGATCTATCAAACATAAGGAATACGTCGGAGGAACATCCCATCGAAAGAACGTTACAAGGTAAGAAGTAACTTGTTCTTTTATACAAAGTGCTTAACCAAATCAATTCAGTGACAGGGTTGACGTAGCCATGACACTGTTTCAGCGAACAATACATGTATCGATTTCTTCAGGACAAAAGACCCTGAAAAGGAAAAATACAAAGAAGATATGTATTAACAGGATCTACAGTGAAACACAAATTAAAGTAAGTTGCCAGATAGTGAAGTCAATAGCTCACCATGATTCATGAACAATGGGTACCCCACGCTGTGCCAAGTTGGCAAACTATCGCCTGTTGGTATATACTCAGAGGATATGAAAGTGTTTCCAAATCAATCTGTCTACAATAAAACAAATCTTTTGAAATGGTGCATGTCAAAACTGATTATTTCCTTGCCGTATTGTCCCAAAGAAACATACATGTACCTCTTGTTTCCTGCTGATATAGAGTAGCTAGTCGACCTATGTATTCCTTATGTAAAATTAGCCGCAGGGAATATCTGTTGGGACATTTATGAAAAAACTAGGTTAGGAAGCAAAAATGGACGCCATCAGTTTCAGATTGGCCAAATACAGTCCAATAGCTATTCAATCAGCCTACCTGGTTTCGTTCAAATGTGAAGAAGCTGACATTTCTGGTCATTCAAACAGTCTGCAACAGAAGTTATGAGGGCAAAAGCCACTTGGAGGGATTGAGAGAGTCTTACCTATAGCACCAATATTGGTGGAGGGTTATGCCAATGGAAGGAGCCACTGGGTACCGCTGGACTGAACCGAGCAAGTGAATTCCGTGTTTTGTATTTTCGCAGTGCGTCGGCTGATGGTTCATTGTGAATGGGATAATTTATCCTAAACCTAATTCAAACCCTAACTTTTAAATGTATTTTAACCCTTGCTCCCATCAACAAGCTATTGAATACGCCTGTCACCTAAAATGTACGACCAGTTTCTTTAACCTCAAACATTACTTCTTCACATGTGTGGGATCTTGTACTCTCTGCGGTATATAGGAAATTGTGCCAAAGTGTCCAGGAGGAGGAGAATATTGAAAAGGCACTTAAAATTGCTGGCAAAATTTCTTCATGTGTTACCATGTTTTTTCAATGTAAAAAAAAAAAATTCCATCAGGTTTGAGTCCAGTTCATTTATCTTGGATCAAGGAGAGGAACTAAGTTAATTGACCTGCAAGTCTAACAGGATTTTGAAGATTTTCAAGGCCTGACGAGGTTTATTTGCGCTTTTTTGGCAGTAAACCTTTTTGGGCCTGTAGAACATTCTTAACCTGTGGGTTTCTTTTGCACTGAAATGATATTGAAATACCTCTTTTAGGCCTGGTTGAGGGTTTTCAGCCAGATGTAGAAGATTTTAGTGTTTCAGCGCTGATGCACCATTTGAAGGTAGAGATGACACAGGTACTGTGAGCTGGTAGTCTGGTAGTTTGACGTATCTATGGTTAATAGCTAGTGAAGATAACCAACCTGTGTCCACAAAGTTATAGAACCATCAGTGTTTGAAGGAACATTTTATACCACTTCTTAATGTCTGAGCCCTGTGAATGGTGAACAGAAGTGTTGTGAGCCTTCAGAATTACAGCCAGATTTTGTGTGTTCGAGGGCTTCTGAATATGTTTAGACTTGCATGCATAGGCTACCATCTAATGGTTAGTGCAGAGTATTACAAGTTGTTTACATCTAAAGTAAAAGGGTGTTGCAGCCACATGATCCCTAACCTACTTGTGTATCCTGAATGCTCAACTCGTCCACATTCTCAGATTTTCTTTCCTGCCATTGGTGTGGTTGCATGGGCAACAGTTGAAACTTTACCTCTGAAAAGATTGTCTCCGATCTTCAGTGCCTTCCTTAGACGTGAGTCCAACACAGTTGCCGTGAATGAACAGGGACTTCAAAGCAGAGTGAAAGATCGGCATTGTCACAGCAGATGCACTTTAGGGACACAGGAGGATCCTCCATTACTTACCTGATAGTGCTTACTTTTCTCTTTAATGTTTTTTGCCCTGGACTCTATTACACTTGGGGGGAATACTTTGTTTAAATGTTGCCCTATTTGCAACACCAAGTTTGCATCACATGACACCCATCGAGTGTGTCACAAATGTCTGCCCTGAGATCAGAGTACCCAACATGCTGAAAATTTAAGCCAAACACTTAAGGCTCTAAGATTCACATCTCAGAAAAACACTTTACATAAACTCGGCTTCAAGGCAACTTTGATCACAACAGGGTCAACCTCACCGGTTTTCACAGCTACAGGTAAAGAATGCACAGCTAAAATGTCCTCTGCACTGAAACATGGAGAAGCTAGCAGTTTCTCAGCACGACTCTCAACAATGTCTGTACCTTTTATATCTGTTAACACCTATTACAAAGACTCCTCTGAGGAGGATCTAGTAATTGAAGAGGAGACAGAGGAGGAAGCAGTAAGAAAGGTGATACTTCTACCCAGCAGCCTTTCGCGGCACTATCTTCATGATGCATTGGAGAAGATAAATTACCCTATGGACTCCCCAGAAGCTATTGAAGCCCCGATTTATAACTCTCCAACTTACAATCTGGCCAAATACACTGCCATATAGAAGAGGGCTGCTGCCAGATTTGGCAATACAATCGAGGTCAAATAATAAGAAATAGACTTAGTGGAGGACAAATTATAGAACCCCCATTCCATTCCATTGTATCCCAATTTTAAAATCTTTTAAAAAACGGATTACTTTAGCTCTGCAGAAACCATCCACTAGTTGGTCAATGTACACATTGATTAAAAAGTGGTGCCCCTTGCTAGTTGATCCAAATTAATGTCCACACAGTTCATCCTAGACTTTGCAGCTCACCAGAGAAAGAAAAATGTGGCATGCACAGGTATCCACTTCAGAAGCACCTCCCAATAAAGAAAGCAGGAAAGTGTATCCCATTGGTTAGAAAATGGCAACTATGGTGGTGTACATGTTAAGAATCACCATTAAACAGGGTTCTATGGGAGTGGCTGAACACGCTTGTCAAGAATCTGTTTAAGGCAATCCAGACACAAACACAACCAATTGTGTGAGGAGGAAAATTGGCATCAAACACCATCTTAAATGCCTAGATGTGGCAGAGAACTCAGGCAGGCAAAGTGCTAATACAGCGGTCAAGAGACATGTATGTGTAACAATGTCTCAGAAGAGCCTCTCATTCTTGGAGCTACAGCTTATACCACCTGTGGTAGTAAACATGTACATGACTTCTCTTATAGGTTGCAAGAGTATTTGTTATTTAAACATGTAAATGCAGAGCCTTCATTTGGGCCCAGTCCCCACACCCCTCTCTCCAAGCCTTAAGAATGAGGCGTGCACTGGAGCGAGGCGGTAGCACTGGTTTAGAAACCTATTTCTCCAGGATGGGGTCTGGCATGGATTCACGTGCTCGTGAATATTCCCCGTCATCAGGCTGGGAATCCTCGGTAAAAGAGAAAACCGTTTCACTTTCACTTACAAACTGTCTTTCTCCAATAAAGCAATCACTTAGCTCTGGGTCATACTGCCCCCAGCCAATGACTGCCCTCTCCCTGAGCCCCTCCTCTGGCAACCATCTTCAGATTTTTACCGCACGTTCAAGTGTTGGAAGTCCTTGTGTTTTGCTCTGAGAGCTTTTCTACGTTTTCATGATTTTTCGATTAAAAAGTTCCTATTTTTGCCAATGGAGCACGTGTGCTCTTTTGCTACTTTGCCCGGCAAGCAGAGATCCGTTTGGCAGCGTCTTTCAACGCCCCTCAAGGGCAAGAATCATTGCGGGTTTCATCGAAGATTCCAGAAGGCCATCAGGCCTACACCGCACGCCGGACCATGTTGAAGGAAAAGGAGGGAGGTTCCCTGTTCAAGCTCTGCTCCAGCTACGGATTGAGGAACTTGTTTGTGGAGGACAAACGCTCCCAGTGCCTCTACTGTCTCCATCCTGACCACAGGAAAGCGGATTGTGAAATCTGCCTTGGATTCTCCAAGCGCACTGTCAAGGATCATCACAGTAGGTTGGTGGCGTGGTTCAAAGCCAAGGCCTCTACCCCGGCTTCAAAGTCCTTTGAGGGCACTCCCCCGTGGGGTCCCAAGACTAGGCCAAGCACAGCGTGTCTGTTTCCGTCGGAGGTGCTGCGCAAGCGGGTGCCACAATGAGCAGGGCGCGCTCATCTTCACTGTCTGCCTCATCGCAGTCATCGCTCCAGCTCCTACTTGAAGAGGAAATCGGCTAACACAGGGAAGCTGCGGGAGAAGACCAAGGGGCAGGGAAAGGTGTCAGACCTGCCCCCGAAGGCCCAGGCGAAGTCATCCTCGACGATCGAGCTGGTGGCGACCGCCCTCTCAGAGGCCAAAGGGGCTAACCCGGTCCATGGCTCCCCCGACAGTGCTGAGATTGGCCCTCCCCACTGAGGCGGGAGGCCTCAGCCAAGCCGGTGGAGAAAACGCTGGAGGCGAAGATGCCATCCCTAAGCCTGTGGCTGACCCCTCAGGGCACGAAAAAGGAGGGTGGAGGCCTCAACCATGCTCCAGGGAACAGATATTTCTTCTTCTGACTTGGTGTCCGTTCACACCGTCTCGGAGGACATGGGAAGCCATGACGATGGCACAAACGCAGAGGATGACGACTGCGCTGGAAGCACTGAAGGGGCGACGACGGAAACGCTGGTGGGACGACGATGGCGGGGAATGCAGATGACGTGGCTGCTGGGCCCTGCAAGCCCCCCCCCCCACTCCCGACACATCCCAGGGACGTATCGCTGGACATCCTTTCAACTCCACACACACTGGTGTCGGAGACCCAGAAGAGGATGCCGACGGCACCTCCGGTCTAAGTGCCACCGGGCCCGCTGTCTGCGAAGAAGAGGAAATGGCACCCAAGCCACCTCATCAACTGCCGCACATGCTCTTCCCACCCATCCCCCCCAGGCATACAGGGACGGACACAGTGACTACGGACATGGACGGCAATGTTTCTCTGCCACCGAGGGCTTCTCTTCTGGACAAAGTGGATTTGTTCCACGCCATGGTCGCCTGTGCATCTGAGCTCTTCTAGCCCACGCCAGAAGAGACCAAGAAGGAAGATTTCCTTTACCAGCTACGTGAGACCAAGAAGACCACCATTCTGGCGGTGCCTCTCCTGGGCGACGTTTGGGATGAGGGCCTGGCGCTGATGAGAAACCCTGCCTCAGTCACGGCGAAGAGACAGGCTGGAAAAGAAGTACCGGATGCCGGAGTCAGCACCCAAGTGATCGCAGCCCTCCCCGGACTCAGTGGTCTCGGCAGCTGCGAGGAAGAAGTCCTCTAATCCCTCATCTTCAGCCTCCGTTCACTCGGACAGTGAGGGGAAGAAGTTGGACACTGTGGGTAGGAAGGTGATCTACTTGGCGGCGACGACAGTCAAGGCAGCAAATGCACTTGCGATCCTGGCCAGATACGACGGGGAGCTGTGGTATAAGATGGGCCTGCTGCTGTAATTTCTCCCTAATGACAAACTGGTCAAGGCGCTTGAGATCCTCCAGGAGAGGGGGAGGTGGCATCGGACCATGCCATCACTGTGGCCCTGCACATCGAGGACACAGGGTTCTGACAAATGGGGAACGGTGTCTGCCTCCGTCGTCGTGGCTGGTTGAAAGCCACCAACATTCGGCAGGAAGTTCAGACAAGGGTTCTAAAAAAATGCCCTTCCACAGACAACCTCTTTGGGAAGGCAGTCGAATTGCAAGCCACTAAGACCGACATGGAGACGGCCCGCTTCAGCAACACAGTCCTTCTTTTCGTGACTCAGGAGGCAAATCCGGCAGGTCTCGTGAAAGGGGTTCAGCGAAGGCTCATCCTCTTAGTGCCAGCCCTCCTGTTCCACGGCCCAGGGGGCCTACAGGAGCCGTTGCAAGGCTTTCCGAGGTAGCTGACAACGTTCCCAAGGCAGCATGCAGGCCCCAAAGCAGGATTGAACTGGCCAGGACGTTGGGCCCCACCCATGCACCCTGGTGGGAGGCCGGCTGTGGGGCTTCGTCAGCAAGTGGGGAAAGATCTCCACTGACCGATGGGTCCTGGACGTTCTCGCTCACTGACACACTGTAGAGTTCCAGCAGAAGTGTCAGCGGATACCACTGGTGGCCTGGCAGGAACAGCACATCCCTCAGCTCCTGCAGAAAGTACGGGCAGTGATAAGAAAAGGGGCGATAGAGCTGGTTCTAAAGCGACTCTGGGGCTCCATAGTCTACTCCAGATACCTCTTGGTAAAGAAGACGACCGGGGGTTAGAGGCCCATTTTCGACCTGCAGAGTCTCAAGTACCTCCAGTCCCAAAAATTCTGTATGGTCACGTTGCAGTACATGCTCGACCAACTGGAGGAAGGAGACTTTCTGGAGTCTCTGAATCTGGAGGACGCATACTTCCTCATTCACGAGAAGCATCGGAAGTTCCTGCCCTTCGTCGTACAGGGAAAGCACAACCAGCTCAAGGCCCTTCGCTTTGGACTGAAGTCTGTGCCCAGGGTTTTTACGAAGTGCCTGGCACCAGTGGCGCCCCATCTGAATTTACATGGGATACATGTGTACCTGTAGCTCGACAACTGGCTCATCCAGGCTAAATCTAGGAAAGTAGCCGTCAAACACATGGAAAGGACCGTCCGTCTGCTGACGGATGTGGGGTTCTCCGTGAACTATCCAAAGTCCTGCTTGATACCATCGCAGAAACGCACTATTCCTGGGGGCCAGGCTCAACACGGTCTCCTGCCTGGCGGCCATCTTGGAAGAGAGGATAGAGGCCATGCTGGGCAAGGTAACGGCTGTTGGCACTGAAGACCGCCTTGGTGCGGACCATCAAGTCGCTTCTCGACATGTTGTTGTGCATTTACCTGATCCGACTCTACAGGTTGCAGATGCAACCCCTTCAGGAATTCCTGGACGCGCAGTGGATCCAGGTGTCCGGAAGCTTAGCAGACAAGATTGTTCTCAACAAGGAGTTCTGTCGAGCGATAAGATGGTGGGGCGTGCGCTCCAACATCGCCTGGGGCACAGATTTCCAGGACCCCTCACCCCCGTACCAGGAGACAGTCAAAACGGATGCTTCCCTGGAGGGCTCGGGAGCCCACACCGGACGTCTCCATGCCAGAGGCTTGTGGCTACCAGAGGAAAGGGATCTCCACATCAATGTCCTAGAGCTGCGGGCAGTGTTCTGGGCCCTCGAGTTGTTCCTTCCGTCCCTCAAGGGCAAGGCAGTGAGGGGCTTCACGGACAATACTACCCCAATATTCTACATCAGGAAGCAAGGGGGCACCAGATCCCCAACGCTCTCCAAAGAGGCGCTGGATTTGTGTTAATGGGCTGTTGCCCAGTGGATGTTCTCATTCCTTTTCACCTGGCGGGAGTGAAAAACACCATTGCCGAATCCCTCAGCAGGGAGCTGTTCTTACCACGAGTGGGAACTTCGACAGGATCAAGTGGACAGCCTCTTCCTCAGATGGGGCAGACCCCAGATCGAAATGTTTGCGACAGCGACAAATTTCAAATGCAAGAGATTCACCAGCAGGTTCCACCAGCTGAGGAGCATGGGGGCAGTGTTTTCTTTCCCGTGCGAAGGCCTGTTCCTGTATGCCTTGCCTCTCCTGCTGAGTCATCAACTCAAACGGTGCTGATGCATAATGATCCTACTCGCCCTGGCGTGGCCGAGGCATATTTGGTATCCGAATCTGCGAATGGTTTGTGTCCTCCCACGTATTACTCAACATAGATATTCGGAGCTTCCAGCTTGCTGCTTCAGAAATGTTTCACTAAAGGGCTCTGTGCTTGAGGCCGAGGCGTTGTTAGTCCCTCAAGGGCAGCCGTCGACCATCGTCATCCGTAGTATAAAGGGCTTGAGCAGCGCCCGTTCCGTTTTTTCCGATAGCTTGCTTCATGACAGGAGAACAGCGCCTCAGTTCTTCGATTTATGTCTTCATCAGCGAATCCTTCCATGTCTAAAATTGGCTTAAAAAAATGTCAGACGTGCAGGAAGAAAATTTTGATCAGACCCCCATCGAAATTGTCTCTGGTGCTTGTGCCCTGACCATCGGGTTGACGAGTGCGGTTCCTGTCAGGCGATGACCAACAAGGCTCTGAAGGAACGTAGAGGTAAACTAGCGGTGGGGGAGGAATCCTCAAAGTCGTCTTTGAGAAAACTTAAGGGATCGAGGGAGTCGGCTGGGAAGTCTCGACATAGGTCGAGGAGATAGAGTAGTCGCTTGAGGAAATCTTCTTCGTCAAAAAAAATCTTTAAGAGGCGACACTGATCTCCTCCTTCTCATTCTTCCTCGTCGGCGGACACAAGAGTCATCCCCTATCCTTCCAAACATGATTCCCCTGAGAAATGGGAGGCTTTCCGAACCTCCATGTTAAAGATTTTCGAGAATGCGGCCCAGACCCCCTCGAAAAAACCGCCTGGAGACCATGCCCCTACTCAATCCAAAGATGACAGAGCGAGGTCAAAGACCAGACGCGTGAGATTAGACGATAAATCATTGAGGGTGTCATCGGAGGATATTTCCCTGACACCTAGTAAAAAATAGGACCTACCGGTGCATAAATTGGAGGTAACGTTGGGCAAGATGGTGTCGGGAACGCACCTGCCATCGATATCCAGGTCCAAGGCTACTTTGCATCCTTCAAAGGCGCTCTCGAAGACGACCTCGAAGATGACGTTGACGCCTACCTCGACGGTATCGAAGCCTCCTTCGATGTTCTCGAAGCCAGCGTCGATGGCCTCGATGCCTTCAATGCCATTATCAAGTCCATTGTTAATTCCAGCGCCAAAATCGACACCCTTGTCGAAGCCAAGGGGCGATGCCAGTTGAGTGTTCCACCCACAGCCTAGACAGGATTAATTCAGATCAATGTCTTCAATTTTTGAGGAACAATCCTCTGAGCAGGATGTTACTGCGACTGGAGTAAAATTTAGGACTAGGGAGGTCCCAAAAGAATTAGTAGAGCCTAATTCGAAAATGGCAGATTTATATGAATGCCTTAGATGGCCAGTGGCCTGGATACCTCCCCTGAGGTAGATTTTGATAGGCTCGACCCTGCAGATCGTGCAGATGCATGGTACAGAAACTTGAATAGAGTAATTGAATTCATGGGATGGAATGCTAATTCCCCAAATTTTGACCAAGATGACATGGCAGACATCCTTAATGAAGGCCCTAAAAAGGACCCTGTCCTCCCTTTTCATAGGGAATTCCAAAAAGGGTTATGGCCACATGGGAGAGACCAGATTCTGGCCCTGCCATAAATAAGAGGTTTGTGGGGGGGGAAGTATAGGCCTTCCTCAACTGACCCTGAATATCTATCAAAACATCCCTCGCCGGAGAGTTTAGTGGTGCAGGCGGCCACATCTAGGAGACAATCGTTCTACCCTTCGATCCCCACGGATAGGGACGACAAAAGGATTGCTGCCTGGGCCCGGAAAGCTTTTTCTTCGGGCAGTATGGCTTTAAAATCCACAAATGTGACTTGCACTCTTCACATACACCCTGTGGGATTGTATGATGGCAGCGGCTGAACACATCCCTGAGGGCGAGGAACAGGAAGGTTTTCTCGCAATTGTCAGAGATGGAACGGAGGCTATGGGGGAATGCCTCCAATCAGGGCTGGACACTGCTGATAGCATAAGCAGGTCCATGGCATCTAGCACAGTCCTGCGCAGATTCACATGGCTGAGAAAATCGGGTTTTGCACCAGATGTGCAATCCAGATTGCTCAATATGCCTTTTGACTGCTTGAGGTTGTTTGGCAGCAAGGCAGACAAAAGATTAGAAAAGCTGCAGACCCCAAAAGCAGCTGCTAAACCTTAGTGCCTCCTGTAGGACAACCTCAGCAACACTCTTACTCCGGGTCATCTTCCTGGAGGAGTTGTCCTTTTTGCTTTTATTCCTCATTTGGGAAAGGACAGGCCAGTCAGAAAGGTCAAAAAAGAAAAAATCCCTGTGGTGGAAGAGGAAAAGGTGCTAGATCAGCCACAACAGCGGCAACTGTCCCTTCAGCCACTGCTGCAACCGCTGCAAAGCCACTCTGAGGCCTTAACCCACAAGACCCTGGTGGGAGGCAGGATCACTCGGTATCTGAACGAATGGTGGGCCATTATTTCAGATGCTTGGGCACTGGAAACAGTGGCCCATGATTACTGCCTTCTTTTTCAACAAAGGCCTTGGGGCCATCCACCAGGAGCCAGCTTTGCCAAAATTCCAGACTCGCTCCTTGTGCGGGAGATTTTAACCCTGCTAGAGAAAGTTGCAATAGAACATGTACCTGCAGCGGAGAGGAAAAAGGGGTTGGTACTCCCCTTACTTTCTCTTCCCAAAGGAGGACGGAGGATTGAGACCCATTTTGGATTTAAGAAACTTGAATAAGTTCCTCAGGAAGGACAAGTTCAAAATGGTAACCCTTTCTCAGATGCTTCAGGCTCTCCAACTCCAAGACTGGTTGATGTCATTGGACCTTCAGGATGCTTACTTTCATGTGCCGATTCATCTCAAGCAAAGGAAGTACCTGAGGTTCGCGATTGGCAATTCGCACTATCAGTTTCGAGTTCTGCCATTCGGGTTGACCTCTGCCCCGAGGGTTTTCACCAAGCTGATGGCAGTCGTGGCAGCGAGTCTCAGGAGAGGGGGGGATTCTCCTTTACACTTACCTGGACAACTGGTTAATCAGGGCGGGTTCACCCGAACGAGCCCAGGAACATTTGACCATGACCTGCCACTTCTTACTGGCTTTTCCCTCAATTTCCAAAAAATCACAAATGGTACCACTCCAGAAGCTCCAATTCATCAGAGGAGTCCTGGATACTTCTTCGGGCAAAGCCTCACCTCCCGAGGAGAGAGCTCCCCACATTCTGCAGATGGTGCCAAAGTTCCAGAACGCCCAGCGTCAACCGGACTTCGATTTTCTTCAGGTTGCTCAGTCTCATGGCATCCTGCATTTTTCTGGTGCCAGAGGCCAGATTGAGGATGAGATCCCTTCAATGGGCCCTCAAAACTCAATGGTCTTAATTTTTGGGAAATGTGTCGGATTTTTTGCAAGTTCCGGCCAGAGTGGCTCAAGATCTACTATGGTCGGCTTGCAAGGACAAGATCCTCAAAGGAGAATCTTTTCGGCAACCATGGCCGGAGATAATAGTGACGGACGTCTCACTCACAGGGTGGGGAGGGGGGCACACCAACAATCTGACAATCTGCGGTCGTTGGTCTCCATCGGAGTCCAAACTGCACATCAGCCTTTTGGAGTTGAGGGCAATCAGACTTGCTCTGAAAGCCTTTCTGCCCTCTGTACAGGGAAAGAATGTCCTGATAATGACGGACAACACAGTGGCCATCTACTACCTCAACAGGAGAGGAGGTGTAGGATCATTTCCACTGTGCAGGGAAGCAATGCAGCTCTGGTTCTGGGCAATACAAGAAAGAATCTGTCGGCCCTTCACCTAGCCGGAGAGCAGAACACGGCGGCGGACGCTCTGAACAGGCAGAGCACAGTGTCCCAGAAGTGGGAACTAGCTCAGGAAGTCCTTCTGGAGATCTTTGCCATTTGGGGAACCCCTGAAGTGGATCTGTTTGCGACCAGGATCAACCGAAAGTGCGTTCAATACTGCTCAAGGGAATTTCCCCCAAGAGGAGCTCTAGGAGATGCGTTTGTGGTGGCCTGGGAGTTTCCGCTGCTGTATCTGGGAGTTTCCACTGCTGCACGCGTTTCCTCCAGTCCCCGCGATTCCTCAATTAATCGGGAGGTTAAAGTTCAGGAAAACCATGATCCTAATTGCCCCAGATTGGGCCATGAGGACGTGGTACACAGACCTTCTAGACATGTCCATCTGCCCTCCAATACTTCTTCCACAAAGGGAGGATCTCCTCTCGCAAGAGGAAGGTCTGGTTCTCCATCCAGAGGTCAACACGATCAGCCTTCATGCCTGGCTTTTGAGAGGCTGAGATTTAAGGATTGGGACCTCCCGGACGACGTAATGGAGATTTCACATTTGGCCAGAAAGCCAGTGACAAAGTCTTTTTACCGGTGTCGTTGGGACAAATTCAGTAACTGGTGCAGAGACAAGAATGTGGATCAATTCCTTTGTAACATTCCTATGGTACTCTTTCCTGTTACATTTGGCCAATTTAGGGCTCCAAGATGGTACTATAAAGGGGTACTTAGCGGCGCTAGCTATTTTTAAGCGCACCTCAGAAGAGGTATCCTATTTTAAAATGCCCTTGGTTATCCAATTCTTGGAAGGGCTAACAAATGTGTACCCTCCGACACCTTTTCAGGTACAGGCCTGGGATCTAAACTTAGTTTTAAAGTTTCTTACATGTACACCTTTTGAACCACTACGTTCTTGCCCATTAAGGCTTCTTACTTTGAAAACAATTCTGCTAGTGGCAATTATATCAGCCCGCAGGGTGAGTGATTTGCAGGCGCTCTCTTGTACGCCTCATCACACCATTTTCCATAAGGACAAAGTTATCCTTCGAGTCAAACCCTCTTTCTTAACGAAAATAGACTGAGACTTCCACCTATCACAGAAAATTACTTTACCTTCTTTCTACCCTCCTCCGCATGCAAGTAAGGAGGAAGAAAGTTTACACAGATTGGACGCAAAAAGGGCTCTCAGTTTCTAAATCGCCAGATTTTTGTCGGAAATGTCGGGCACAAATTGGGCCTAGCGGTATCAAAACAAACACTATCCAGATGGATAATCTTGGCAATCTCGGAATGTTATAAATTGGTTGGAAAGTAGCCCCCAGATGGACTAAGAGCTCATTCAACTAGGGGCATGGCAACTTCAACGGCTCTTCAGAGGGGTGTCCCAGTGCCACTTGGTCGTCCATGCACACCTTCGTGAAACATTATTGCCTGGACTCAACGTCATTTCAAGGGGGTCTTTTTTCTAAAGCAGTCCTACACACTGTGCATGACTAACTTTTTCTATCTAATACTCCCTCCTCCAAATTCATACTGCTATGGGAGCATATCTAAGATGAGGAATACGTGGGAGGACACAATCCATTCGAAGAACATGTTACTTACCAACTGTAACATTCTTTCCATTGGATGTTCCTCCCACGTATTCCTCATCGACCCTCCCAGCCTACCCTGCCGTATAGTTTACGCTAGTTTCACTCGAAACTCCTTCAGAGCCAAAGGTCCATAAAGCCTGGTCAGCTGATGCGTTAATAACATCGTAAAAACAGAACTGAGAACGGGCGCGGCTCGAGCCCTTTATACTACAGTTGACGTTTATTTATTTGCATTTGTTAAGTGCACTTGCAGCCCAAAAGGCATTGAGGCGCTGTTACAGAGGATACACAGATTTAAGATTACAGAAAGGTGCCAGGAGGGCTCTTAGTTACAGATTGGCAGGCATATATGCAGTGGATGATACAGATTCAAGTTAGACAAAAAGTCTAACTTGATGGTCCCTCAAGGGCAGCTGTCGTCGATGGTCGACAGCTGCCCTTGAGAGACATTCGGCACCTCGGCCTCGAGCACAGCGCCCTCTAGTGAAAACTTTACGAAGCAGCAAGCTGGAAGATACGAATATCTAAGCTGAGGAATACGTGGGAGGAACATCCAATCGAAAGAACGTCGCAGTTGATAAATAACCATCCTACATCATGACCCATGATCGCTGAACCTGTAGGCCTGGCTCCTGCAGCCTTTGAGTACGAGCTGCCGGCGGACTACAGGGAGGTCCTTGCCAGAGTGGCTGTGACTCTTAAGTGCTACGGGCACAAATGAAAACGTTTTGCAACGTTGTGCCGGATGCAGAAGATCCACCCTCTGAGGGTCACGGCCCTGCAGATCCTTCCATACTTTTTGTCCTTTGCCAAGGCGGGGCTGGTGCACGCCTCTATCAAGGTGCATTTGGCAGCTGTCTCCGGCTACACCAGGTCTCCGGGACGATCTTCTCTTTGGTCACACCGTCTAGTCAAGGAGTTCCTCAAAGGACTGTTTTGATCATTCCCGCCGGTGAAGGTGTCTGCCACGGCATGGGAACTCAACGTGGTACTGCCGAGGCTCATTTTGGGGGTGGGGTGGACATGGACTGCCTTCGAGCCTATGCATTAAGCCCTCTCTAAGTTCCTTTAGTGAAAAACTGCTTTTCTTGTGGCCATCACCTCTGCCAGGATAGTTTGTTGTAGATATTAAACAAATGGCCTATTTTGTGAAGTCCCTTGTTGTTTGGTGTTGCAAATCCGGGCAACCTGTAGGGTTAGCCACAATAAACCAATCAAGGCCTGAGTCCACCCATGTTACTAGACCACACCATGGCCTCTTTCCTTGTTGCCATCATGGTTGCGAGGCTAGTGAGTGAGTTGTCTGTTAACTCCCTATTTGGGTTTCTACAAACAGAAGGTGACCTTCAGAGTGGTGTGAGAAACCAAAGGGTCTCTCAACCGCTAGTACTCAGGGACTTGTCATCTAGGTGGCCAGGACACGGCCATCGCTTTTGGGTCCAGTTCCTGGGGGTGGACCAGTGCAGGAGGATCACCTGGGTGAGGGGTCTTCGGTGAGTGGGGGTAAGACAGCCGATGGTGAGACGCGGTATTTCCCCCCCCCTTTTTTTGTTCTTCAAATGGATTGGGTCCTCCCACATAGTCCTCATCTTTGATATTCAAGTCTGCTTGCAGCTTGCCTTCAGAAATTTTCATAGGGTTGAGTGTCGTGCAGTGGCGAATCTTGGTCCTCGACAGCCTCAGTAGCGTCCTTCCTGACGTTGCCGCTGATGTATAATGGCACGCCCGCTGACCGTTGCCTCCGTACAGTTTTTTCCGCATTGCTGCGTGCTTCGGAACTACTCGCCTCAGCGATAAAACTACTTCTTACTACGAGAATGGCCTCCACACCAAAGACAGGCTTCAAGTGGTGTTCGGAAAGTGGGGCCAAGATGTCGATTACAGACCCGCACCGTGTTTGTCTGTGGTGCTTGTGCTTGTGCCACAAGGTCGATGACTGGCTTGTGTCGATGACGGTTAATGCCTTGCAGGAAAGGAAGGGGAAACTTGATGCAGGTAAGCCACTTTCGAAACATAGACGTTAGAAGTCTGGTTCACGACGCTCGTCATCCTCTTCCCATAAAAAGGGTAAGAAACACTGTCAGTGGGGGCGTGGCTAACTGCCATGTAAGGACGCACGCATACCAGGTTAGCTCCGCATGATGTGCCCACAATATTGCTGCAAAACCACGGTTCTGTGCAGCCCAAGCAACGGAGAGCCGCCACAACTGCTGCGAGAAACGCCGGGCAGCTTTGCCCAAAGTTTGACACTTCTATGACCCGTCCCCTTAGCAGGGTGCCGTGTCGCGGAGAGCCGGCAAGAAAGGAGGAAAATGGCGCCCACCTCGGGAACGGCTGAGGCAGCGTAGAGCACAGGGACCCGATCCACCGAGCTGAGGCCGTACGAACCCCGATGGTCTGGGGAGCGTTGGGGTGACCCTGGGGGTAGCCCGAGAGGGGAGCGTGGCGTGTGCACCCGAGACCGGGCTGCAGAGAGGTCTGTGCCAGGAGACGCCGACTGGCCTTGGCGGCCCTCCACCCCTGAGTCCCGCACAGACTGGCCCAGAGCAGTCCGGCTGGTGGCAGAGGGGCCGCACCCCAGTCGCTGCGAGCACCACCTGCAGCAACGTGAGGTATCCTGGAAGTGGCGGCCTGAAGGAGACCGCCCCCAGCACGCAGGAGAGGAGCCCACGGACCCTAGGAGGAGGACCCGGTCAGCGGGAGGCCCGCGAGGAGAGGCAGAACAAGAACCCGGAGCCTGCACACGGGCGCACCCAGCAGAGCACAAGGAGGACAGAAGGTGAGGAGCCAGCGGGAGGGAGGACCCAGCCGGGTTTGCCGGATCCATTTTACCCAGGTGGCGGGCGGCCCCTCCCCCCGCGGGACCTTGCCCACACGGGAGAAACAGACGCCGGGGCCTCGGGAGGAGCAGGGCCTGAAACTGCACAATAGGCACGAACGGCACACTGTGGGCCACTGCCGTGAGTACAGGCGGGCGGTGCAGGAACTAACGCTGCACAGGTCGGCCTCATAGCAGTTACTGCTAGCCCCACAGGGCCTTTTAAACAGTGAGCCCGGTTGGTGCCAGGCTCTGCCTTTGGTGGCAGGAGAGGACCCCCTGGTGCCCCATACGTTTGCCGGAGCACAGAGAAACGGGCGAACAGCTGGACACTGCCGTGGGGGTCTGCCAGGGCTACGCAGGACCACTCTCCCCAACACACTGAGCAGAGAAGAACGGGCGACTTACGCCATAGCAAGCCCAGGAACCCACCCAACTCACTCCTAGGGGAACGCTTGAGACAACGCACAGCCCCCAAGAGCCACAAAGATTGCCGAGAGGCACCCGCGGAGCATGCACAGCAGCTGCGCTACCCCCAGGCAGTGCACCACCTCCATTAACTGTACGGCCCGCTCGGTGAACCGGCAA
Organism: Ambystoma mexicanum; assembly: GCF_040938575.1. NCBI lineage: Eukaryota > Metazoa > Chordata > Amphibia > Caudata > Ambystomatidae > Ambystoma > Ambystoma mexicanum. Next base: position 384,549,258 of record NC_090933.1, read on the forward strand.
GTCCTCCTGCCCATAGTGTAATGTCCACAAAAGGAGCGAGAGGCAAACGGAAACAGACCACAATGGAGACCTATACGGCTGGAGGATCAGCGAGACCTGACACCAGCACCACAGGCGCTGCAACAGTGTGGCCTGAACCTCCAGAAATGACAGCAGAACCAGGTAACTTGCAGATTCTGGAGGCCATCAAAACGCTCCAGCCGACGATGGAAAGCAAAATAGATGCAGTGGCAATAGACCTGAATTTACTGTGACAAGATGTCCGCACTATTGCGGGCACAACCGAAGCGCTCGAAACCAAGGTTCGAGAAAACACTGAGACCAAAACACAGCTTCTGAAGGATGTTGACGAACTGGCGCAGAAGGTGAAAAACTTGGAAGATAGGGCTGAGGAGGCCGAAGGGCAGGCGTGCTGAAAACATTAGAATTTTAGGCCTGCCAGAGGGCATTGAAGGAAACGACCCCACAAACTATATAGAAGACCTCCTACTGCAAGAAATCGGGGCTGGGAAACTATCACAAGGCTTCACCATCGAGAGAGCCCATCGATCCCTCACCAAACGGCCGCCCCCGGGCACCCCACCCAGGCCAATAATTTCAAAAGTGCTCAACTACAGAGACAGGGAGACAATTCTAGCCTTCTCGAGATCAGGTGGCCACATACAAAGACTACACTTTCCAAGTCCAAATGAAAAGAGCCCAATTAATTTACACCAAAGCAAGACTGAAAAATGCAGGCCTGCGCTACATGCTTCTATATCCAGCAAGACTGAAAGTACTGCATAACAACAAAGCGCGTCTGTTTGATACGCCGGCGGAAGCCAGAAAGTGGATGGACGGGGAGCAGATCCCTGACCTACAAGCGAAAGAGCGCAAACCACTGCAATCCACAATTTGAGGGACCATTGTAAAGCCAGCTATTGGGCAAGGCACACACGAAAAAGGCAAAACTCACATCCTAATGCAGCAAGACAGATCCTAATAGGAGCCGTACCGAAGACGGACTGCTCCTAACGCGATAGCAGCCGAAGCGGATGACTTCTTCTGCCCCAGAAGTTGTTTGGGTACACTTAACCTGCCCGTAGTGCACCAAGAGACAACTAAGAGGTCAAATTGAGCGGAAGCGGGGTAGTCACAACGGGGGAAACCTCGCTGGACAGGTTTTGTTACAGGGGAGTTTAAAGTTCAGGGAGGGAGGTAACTCGGGAGTTGTCATTTCAGTTGGGGAATTATATAGGGAAAAACCAAGACCACCCAGAGCATAAAAAAACCACCGGAACCGGAGGAGGATCCACCATGAGCGCCACCCTCGAACTTTTGGTCACACAAAATCCATGACTGACAAAATCACTCATGACATGGAATGTCAGAGGAATGAATAGCTACGTCAAGCAACGCCGAATCCACACATTCATAAAACGAAGCAAGTTTGGAATTGCCCTCCTGCAGAAGACTCATCTGGAGGCACAAGCTTGCAGCATTAGCCAAAACCTGGATAGGGACACTGATGGGTTCTACGTACTCCACGTACGCCAGAGGAGTCATGATCTGGATCGCCCCAACCATACCCATAAAACTGATACACTCAAACGGACAACAAAGGCAGTATGGCCCTGGTACATGGCACAATAGAAGGAAAATAAGTCTGCCTAATTAACACTTACGCCCCAACCATGACGCCACAGTCTTCTTTCGTTCACTATACAATCAGTTTGGCCCATATAGAGATAGCACCCTGATATGTGGGGGAGACCACAATTGCACCCTAGACCCCCGTAAAGACAGATCAGACAGCAAACACACCCGCCCTTCCCCACCCGCCAAAATATTGATTGCACTGACACAACAATTCACACTTAGACTTATGGAGGGAGCAACACCCCGAGAAACGTGAGTACTCCTTCTACTCACCCCCACATGCTGTACACACCAGATTAGATTATATATTTGCAAGCGAAGAGCAACAATCCTCGTTTGGGGGGGGGGGAATTGGAAGGCAAGGCCTCCTCGGACCCAGATCACATACAAAAAGTGGTAGAGCTCAGACAAGACTGTTTAGTGCACTGGGAAAAACTAGGGAAACTCATCTATACAAAACACATTGAAAGGAGTCATGCCCTTGGTGACAAACCAGGGAAACTCCTAGCCTGGCTCTACAAACGGGAAGCCCCCAGAAAGCCCATCTGCCAAGTCCGCAGACCGGATGGCGCAGTAGTACACACGCAGGCTGAGATAAACTTGGCGTTTACTGGGTTCTACCAGGACCTTTGTACCGACCCCCCCCTGTCGCCCACAGACTTCAAAATAGAAGACGTCCTGGACATTATCAGGCTACCCAAACTAGACGCACAAATGGCCGAGGCCCTGGCTGAGCCCATCACCCCAGATGAGGTTATGGCCACCATCAGATCCCTGCCGTCTGGAAAGGCCCCAGGAACTGATGTGCTCCCTGGGGAGTTTTATAAAACGTATGAGGACGCACTGGCACCTCTGCTAGCCCAAGTGTTTAACGAAGCATGCTAAATAGTCACCCTCCCAGACACCATGAGAGAAGCCGTAATTATTCCACTATTAAAATCTGGTAAGGATGGAGAAGAGTGCAGCTCATACAGGCCCCTATCTATGCTAAACACAGACAACAAGATCCTGACAGCGCTGCTGGCGAGGAGGCTGTGTAAAGTGGTCCCGCTACTGATCCACCACGACCAGACGGGCTATGTGCCAGGGCGAACCATCACAGAGAACCTACACAAATTACACCACGTCATATACAGTAGCAATGGCAGGCCTGAGAAATATGCAGTGGTGTCCTTGGATGCCACTAAGGCTTTCGATTCAGACCGGTGGAACTGGCTGCACGCCACCATGACCAAGATGGGAATAGGGCCGGCCCTCTTAAAGTGGACGAAACTCATATACACTGACCCCACGGCGCATACGAACAATACATACTCGGGCAAATGGCACCTCTACAGGGGCACGCGACAGGGATGTCCACTTTCCCCCATGTTGTACATCATAGCCATCGAACCTGTAGCAGCATACCTAAGGCAGGAGTACGGGGATGGGGGCATAGTGATGGACTGAGTGACCCATCTGGTCTCTATGTATGCAGTCGACACTCTCCTATACCTAAACAACCCAGAACACATATTGCCATACGTACTGGAGACTCTAGACAGGTTCCATAGATACACGGGGATACAAATGAATCACGAAAAGTCATGCCTCTTTCCCCTAGCAGCTCTAAGCGAGGCCAGAGAAGAAAGTCTCCCTACTATGGCCTTTAAGTGGGAGACCACCTTCAAATATCTGGGAATTACCATCCACCGAGACCCTAAGAACGAACACACCTTGAACACGGTGAGAGCAAAAGATAGTCTGGAAAAATCAATGGACTTCTGGGGTAGACTCCTGCTCTCAGTGGCAGGAAGAGCTGGGCTTGTTAAAATGGTGGTGTTGCCCCGACTCCTACATTACTTCACCAACGTCCCATTCAACATCCCCCCCACAGGTCTTGAAAGACTTCAACCCTGCAGATGATTCCTATGGCAAGGAGGGAGGCATAGAGTTGCAGTAGAAGTGTTACAGAGACCCTACGACAAAGGAGACCTGAAAATCCCCACCTTCGAGCTATATTACTTAGCAGGTCAACAAACACGTAGTACAATGGATGGTGGATGAAACCACAACGCACACCCGACTCCTACAACCGGCTATCCCCCACATGCTACTCAGACTTATTCTGGACCCAAGCAGGCGCTACTCAACACAACCCATACTTGATGAAACTAGGGATCCAGATCTGGAAACTAACTTGCAAGACCGCAAAGATAAACGACCCATATTCCCCTCAGATCCCAATAGCTGCTATTATGACGAACAGACCCGGGGGCCTGAAAGAGAGAAACACATGGGAACCCTGGGGAGTCACCACCCTGGGTGACCTGGTGTATGACCAAGGTATCTTAACATTTGTGGAGTTACATGAGACCTCGGGACTGCCAACAGGGCAGTTCCTACTCCATGGAGCGGTGATAAGAAGGCTCACGGACTGATGGCCAGAGGTCGAGAACCTAGAAACAGGGCACAAAGCCATAGAAAACATGCTGAACGCTGCCGAGGGAGGACACGAAACCTTGAGGCTACACGAAACATTGTTAGACAGCACAACTAAGCAAGACCTTAAGAGCAAGAGAAATGGGAACATGAGCTGGGCCTGCAATTCGAGGATAAGGAATGGGAACCCATAACCCACTATCATAAAAAAATATCCAGAAAAGCCTGATTGCAGTTTATACAGTTCTAAATCATTAACGGAGCATACCTCACACCTGAGGTCATCACCAAGTTCAAGGGGACGAGAACCAAAGAATGCCCAAAATGCAACAAACCCAGCGTGGGGATGACACATATTTTGGGGATGCTGCAATGGTGGCCGAGGCAGACATCAACTTAGACGTACAGTCACCAAAGGCATGCATCCTGGGCAGATGTAAAAAAAAAGCAGGAAGAACAAACCTCTGAACAAGCTCAAGGACCTGATGTACATTCTAGCGGAGACTCATCGCTGTGGGGTGGAAAAGCCCCAAAAACCGAAGCGCAACACTGTGGTGGGAGGACCTCCGAAAGTGGGCGACGGCAGAAGCTGGGGCATGGGAGAAAGCGCTACGAGAACAGAAAGTGGACACTAGTGAAGATCTACATCAATGGGTGGCGCTCAGTGTCTTTATTCCATCCAAGAGAGGAAGGTGATTCCACTGAGGAAGCAGGCGGCCCATGAAGGTCATCCGGTGAAGGCTGAACTGAAGACGGGGGGAAAACGGTCTTGGGAGGGAGGGGAGGGAGAGGGGACACTCCAGATAACTCAAAAGGTGCACTGATGATAATAGTTATATTGTTAAAAACCCAATAACATTTTTTAAAAAGAAATTAAAAAAAACAGCATCACAGCTCCTAGTCGTCTTCATCTTCTGAAAGTTGGTTGCCACAAAAAAGAACTCGACTCCAGCGGAGTTAGAAAAATTCTGCTTAAAAATGTTAGACATTGAGAGCTCACCAGGGGCTCCAGACAAGATGGCAGCCTGAGCTGTACGCTCCGTCCCTATCACCGGGAAACCAGAGGAGAAAACGTGGTGAAAGGGTCCCTTCATGCTCCAGAGGTGATCAAATCGCTGCCTGAACCGGTGACCCACAGAGCGACGAAATCCCATGGCCCTACGGTGCTTCCTGACCCTGGAACAGCTCTGCTACTTGGTGGCACCCCTCCCCCTAGGTTGCACGTGGCGACGGGAGAGAGCGAGGTGACCCAACCCCGGGCTTGCAGAGACACCACTGCGGAGGGCGCGTTGTCCACATGTCAGCGATTTGTAGTCTGGTGCCCCCCCTGCCACTGTGCACTACATACTCCCAGAGAAGGCTCTAGGGGCTGGCAGAGTAATCCGAACACTGCAAGCACCTCCTCCCCGCCTGCTGTGCTACATGCGGTGGAGAGAGGAGACGCACCGGCTATCCCCGCAGGGAAGAGGAGGAGCATGGAAGCACTGAATCGCTGCCTCCCTACCATACGGGAGACAGCTTCACCTTCTTTTCACTGGCTGCGGAGCAGTTACACGGGCTCCGTGACTTCAGCGATCTGTCCTGCATTTCCTGCAAGGTTCTCCCAGCCTGGGCCGTTGTGGGATCACACCCTTACCAATGTTGGCTGTGAGAACACGATTAGAGCCACACTACAGGTGAGGAGGTTGTTGGCACCCATCGCCCCCCCCCCCATCCGTGCAGGGGGAGAGACTGGGGAACCCGTGGCCCTCAACACCCACAGGGCCCCGGAACAAGAGACTGTGGGAGGCTAATACTTGGGGGGGTGGGGGGAGGAACTACGCACCTCTGTGCACCCCCAAACTGTTGTGGGCCCACCTGGAAAGGATAGGTGTTGAACTATAGCCAGTGGGGAAGTCTGTGAGCCCAGCACCCCTACCCATTGGGGAGGTTTCTCCCAAGGAGGACTGCACAATGAACATTGAGAGGGTCAGGAGGCCCAATACCCTGCGACCTGATCTGCAACCATATGGTGCACAGAGACATATATAGTGAGGGGAGTGCAGATGGGCCAGGACACGTGCACGACAGGAAGGCAGGGAGTAACTTGTGGAAGCAGTGAACTGCAGAGGAAACTACAGGCCCAGGCGAGGTGAGGTAAGTCCACTGCAGTGCGTGGCAACACCAGAGGGACCACATGGGGAGACACTCCCTTTGTCGTCAGACAAACTTTTGCACCGGAACGCTCACCCCACACTGGGAGTGGAAACAAGTCTGAGAGGCTCCGCCCAGCAGAGATTGTCACAAACCTACCTTCCTTCCTCCCCCACCCCCCCCCCCCACAATATATACAACGCGGGGAGGGTGTGGGCCACCCGGCCCCCGAGAAGGACAGCGCAGACACTAATCGTGGGATGAGGAGTCAGTAGGAATAGATACAGCAGAGGAGAGCTCACTGACACAGAGAGCCACTTCCAGCCATATTGAAGCACTCCGCCCCTCCTTGGACAACAGGCCTCCCCACCCACAACCACTGAATCGGGCCCCGTGGGGCAGACCCGCACCTCGGGGGGATTGCACTACAAGCATCAGGTGAGCACGGGTGTGCCGGGGGGAGGGCAAACCATGAGCTGGAAGGGGGCCCTGGCGAGGTAACAGTTCCAGGCAGGAGACGCAGAGATGGGAGCCGGGAGTCCCCCAGCAGCCACGGTGGACTTTGGGCTCCATACAAAACAACATCCAAATGATCCTAGAGGAGATAAGGGAGGGATGAGAACAGACATGGGGTCCAAACTAGCCGACCTCACCGCAAAAGTGTCCACGCTGGAAGATCGAATGGACGGGGTCGAGACCAACCAAATGTCCACTGGACTCCTAGAAACACAGATGGAGGCAAGATTCATAGAGGTGCAACGCCGGGAGGAGGAACTCCGCCTCAAAGTAGACGACATGGAGATTTGTGAGAGGAGAAATAATCTGCGCTGCTTCGGTCTGGTGGAAACAGAGGGTGAGACCACGCTAGGTCTGGAAGGCAAGGTACAGGACATAATACGGATCATCCTCGGAGCAGATGCTGGGCAAGGGGTCATGATAGATCGAGTCCATCGGGCAGGAGGTGGTGTGAGAGGCCCTCGTTCAGTGCAGGCACGTTTCCACTACTACAGAGACATGGCCAGGATTCTGGACAAGGCGAAGAGCCTTTGGGAAATACAATATGGAGACTCCAGAGAGGCCATTTTCCAGGATCTCTCGGCCCTTAAACTGCTGATGAGGAAAAAATGTGGGGCCCTCACCAAATGGCTACAAGATAAGGGGGTAAGATACCGCTGGGGGCACCCATTTTATCTGGCTTTTGAATGGCAAAGGGAGAGACATCACCTTATGTCGGAGGAGGACATCCAAAGAGTCATGGAAGACCTGATCGGCGGCCATGCGGGCCTCCCAATGGAGCGCGGCAAAGGAGACCCAGATCCCACTCGGGGTCCTAGAGGCCCAGACTCAGGGGAAAACATAGGGTGAAAGGGACCCAGAAATTTCAGAAAACTAAAAAAAAACGCCGCCTTTGGGGGGGCACTTGAAGTGAAATGAAACTGCCCCACAAGTGATCTTCACATTTACATACTCTCTGCTGTCCCTGTGGGAGGCCGGGGGGTTGAGGGTGAGTGAAATGTCCATACAAATTGCCACGGTTGGCTTGTTCTTTTCTCTTTGTGTTGGCACCGCTGGGACTGGCGATGCATTGTTGGTAAGGTTGTGCGGGTTGTTGTTTGTGGGATGGGCTGAAAAGTTCTCTGACGCTGTTTCAGGAAGGGGGTGCATGGACTGGAGAAGGGGGAGCTAGGGGACCCCTACCCAAGGCCATTGGGACACTTTGAAAACTATGGCTCGACTTAGGGGTGAAGGAGCGGAATCCCCGTTAGATGGGTAACCCGGGGCAGTGAACAAGTCCCTGATGGTTCATCGACCAATCCCAGCCACCCTGGGAGATGGAGACGTGGAGGAGGGAAGGGAGGGAAGAGAGAGGGAAGAGGGAGGCGTGGGGGGGTGAGGAAGGTGGGATTGCACAGGGAATTTCATGGATTCTTAGGTTGAGGAAGGCCCCATACCCAGCCGGGCATACAGGGCACCCAGGGCGCATAGTGAGGAGAGGTGATGGTTGAGGGACGGGTTGTCACGCTGAGCGTCCAGGGCCTACATTCTGAAAATAAGCGAACCCTTACAAGCAACATGTTCCGCAAACAGAATCTGGTGGTCCTCTTTTTTGCAAGAAAGGCACTACAGGCAGGGGGGCACAGAGGCACCAATTAAGGGGAAAGAAATAGGCAGAAACTTTTGGGCCTCCCATAAATACTCCAAAAAGGAAGGGGTGGGCATACTCCTGGGCAAATCATTCCAGCTTATGGGCAGTGAGACCAAGAGGGGCTTCGGAGGTAGGTTTCTGGGAATAAAGGGTGCGTATGAGGAATGCGAATCACGTTGGCTACCCTCTATGCACCCAACATGAGCCAGATTTAGTTAATGCCCCAGGTGTTCAACATAATGGACGAATGGACAGAGGGAACTATGGTCCTAGTGTCATGATTCCAGAAAGCCAACACGGCCCCCATTTAGCTACACAGGGGAAGCAAGGTCCACAATCTGTCAGCAGGTCTAAGGTGGCTTCAAGCCTGGCAGAAAAGGCACTTGTATCATTCATTGTTCATGCGCTCATAGACTTTCATAGCACTTCAGTGGTTTCTATACTTCAAACATGGCCGCCACCAGATCCGAGGAGAAAACTTGCTCCATGCTTATAGCGGAGGGAGCTTCTTAAGACCCGCCTCCACTTGTGGGCTTGCTTCGCGTCTTCACCACTGACAGCGGGTAATGCTACAAGCACCGCTCTTCACAGAACCCTGTCAAGAAAAAGATTAGAGACATTAGTTTTCAGAGAGAAACAAGAATTCATAGTTATCTGAAATACTTAACGAAACGAAGCATTTTCAGCAGAATTTGCTCAGTCAGAAGAGTTTGCTTGTCGCTGCAGTAATTCCTGTCAGGAGCTTCCTCACAGCCGTGGAGTCTCACCATGAGGTACCTCAGCAATCTCTGCAGCATCCGAAGGAATTTGCCTCAGCATTCCGGAACCCTGCAGACAAAAGGTATTTGATTAGCCAATGAACTTAGTTGAATCTAAGAAAATAGAAGTTTCAATAAGTTAACTTACCTGAAGTTTCTACACATTTTCACCGCTCGATTACAACCGCGTTTGTCTAAAAACTGCAGTCTCTCCGCTGAGATAAACTTACGCTAGTTAGCGTTCCTTCATCCCTAGTTTACGCCACAGTCATCCGCAGCCAATAACCTCTTGGGATTCAAAGAGCCTGCAACAGAAAGGGGAAAATGTATTAGAAAGAGAGATCTCTCCAACCTAGGGACTACTACGAATCTTAAGGGATTAAATACTCACCTCGGATATTTAACCCAGATAAATCTTGGAACAGCAAGGACATAGCCTAAACAAGGAACTCTGTCTCCTCAACCTTCCACGTTAAGTACCTTCATGCTCAGTGCAGCCCTGTTGAATTCAGGGTGGAGAGCTCCCCAAAACAAGGACACAGGTGAGAAGGGGAGGATCACCAGGGGCATACAGTTTCACCCCACAACATTAAAAGGGAATTATGGAAGTTCTATTGTCACACAGGAAAGAAATCCCAAAGGTGCTCCAGCAACGGGTCCACAGGCAAGGAAGGCATTACGCTCCCGAGGAGTCCAGTTAAGCGGTACACCTAGGTTGGGATTTCAACCTAATAATGGACCCCCAGTTGGATTGGTGGTCAGCAAAGGGGCCAAGGGCTAGAGGGGTTAAGGATTGACAACCTGACCATGCAAGACCTTCTACAAGTGTGTAATTGAGTCGATGTATGGCGCAAGTCGTGGCCAGGACCAGGGGGGTTACCCATTCCCCTCCACCCCCCAACATCAATCGTATACGAGAATAGACCCCTTTCTGGTATCGGAGGAAGGCGACAGGGAGGTAGTGGTGCCAACGGTGGAGGCCATCACGTGGTCAGACCACAAGCTTGTAGTGGTGGATTGGAGGCTGCCAAAGGCCTCGAGGAATTGTAGATGGCAGTGTAACGACACTCTGCTGAGGGGCCAGGTATTCAGGGAGTTCTTGTGGGAGGAAATAAGGGCCTATTTTGAGACCAATGACAACGGGGAAACCGACCTGACATGGTATGGGAGGCAGCAAGGGCTACCTTCCCGTGGGCCTGCTCATTGCGGAAGGCTCTCGCAGGAAACGCGAAAGAGCATTGATTGAGAATAACCTGTGTAAGGAATTGAGAGCAATGCGGTTGCAATTCAGCCGGGAGGGGGTGGATAGGGAGGCTCTCCTAGGGGAAATGAGAGCTAAAAGACGGGCTCTACACACAGTCCTTATTGAGGAGGTGGTCAAGAAAATGAGGTACACCCGGCAAAGATACTATGAGAGGGGGGACATGTTGGGGACTTTGCTGGCGCACAGGGCAGGAAGCTATAGAATGGAAAGGAGGGTTGAAGGTCTCCGAGACATAGGCAGGAGGAGACGGACGGAGGGGAAGAAGGTAACGGAATGCTTTGTGAGCTACTATAAAGAATTGTACACCAAGCAGCAAGAGGAGTCGTTGGAGGATATGCAGAGCTACTTAGCGGCGTGGAACCTCCCTAGGCTCGCTGAAGCAGAGCTGGTGGCCTTATAGGGGGAGATAACTGGGGATTAGCGGGTGGAGGCTATCAAAAGATTAAAGACCGGGAAGGCCCCAGGGGAAGACTGCTTTACAGCCGACTTCTATAAGCAGTATCAATCCTCACTGGCGAAACCCAGGGCCAAGTTGTTTAACTGGATAAGAGGGCAAGATACAATACCCCCAACGTTTCTTCAGGCCCTGATAACAGTGATACCGAAACCGGGGAAAAAACCTAGAGGACTGTGCCTCCTATAGACCTAACTCCCTCTTGAACGTGGACGCCAAGGTCTTCGACAGGATCCTGGCAACACGGTTAGAGGTGCACCTCCCCCGATTGATCCACCCGGACCAGGTGGGATTTGTGCTAACGGGCAAGGAGCGGACAGCATGCAGAAGACTCTCCACGTGCTGAGCTCGTGGGCGATGCGGGAGAAAGGGGTGCTCCTGCTGTCTCTAGACACCGAGAAGGCTTTCGATAGGGTGAGCTGCGCCTTCATGGGGAAAGTCTTCTTGTCCCTGGGAATGGGCCCGAGATGGATGGGTTGGCTAGCAGCCCTATACTCCACACCCACGGCAAGAGTTGTGGTCAAAGGAAGGGAGTCTGGGTCGTTTCCATTAAGGAGGGGTACACGACAGGGCTTCCCTCTATTCCCACTTATATACGCGTTGGTAATGGAACCATAGGCAGCGTCTGTCAGGAACAACGAGATCAGAGGTGTCATGGTAGGCGAAACGCACTGTAAGATCAGCCTGTTTGCAGATGACACCTCCTTTGTGACTGAACCATCTCAATCGATGCCACACGTGTTAAGTAGCCTGGAGCAATACAGGAATCTGTCAGGCTTTAAGGTTAACCTGGGGAAATCTGTGGCATTCATAGCAGGGAACCTATCTGATACTGAGGGGGAGTTTGTTATGGGGCTCTTTCAAGGTGCAGGGGGATGCGTTTCACTATCTGCGGATTCAGGTGACACAAAACCCCGGGGAACTGTTTGCCAGTAACTTCCTCCCCCTTTGGTTGGCAGTTAAAAGGGACACAGAGGTGGGCAGGACTGGGATTTTCGTGGGTGGCACACCTCAACTCAATAAAAATTGTGATTCTCCCCAAATTCTTGTTCTTGTTCCAAATGTTGCCAACGCCAGTGCCCAGGTCATTTTTGTTGGAGGTGAAATGAACTCTGCTGCGATATCTCTAAACCGGGAAGAAACATAGGATTGCATATGAGACATTGACAAGGCCTGAGGAGGAGGGGGGGTGTTGGCCTTCCCGATATGGAGAAATATTATAGAGCAGCCCAGCTAAGGATCCTAGTGGACCACTTTACACCAGGGACCGAGAAACAGTGGGTAGCGATGGACAACGAGGTACTTTCCCCGGTCACATTAGACGAATGGTTGTGGGTCCCCAAAACCCGCATCCCAGGAAAGAGTCCTGCGGCACCCAGTCCTGGGGGTCCTGTGGTTGGTCTGGAAAGAGGGTGGTGACAACAGGTGGCTCAAACCGTGGCCTTCGCCCCTAAACTGCATCTGGGCTCTCCCTCTCAGGGATGGGATTGGGGAGCCCCTTGCGTTCCAACCATGGTACGAGGCCTGGCTTAGTAGGGTGGGTCAGCTGAGGGACAGAGGAACCTTTCTATCTTTACAGGGATTGGAGGAGGCCCTGGGTATGGACAAACTGTCACCCTTTCGCTACCCACAACTTAAGGGGATGCTGACAGAGGAAAGATGGGGTGGGGGACCTCAAAAGGGAGTTAACAAACTTTGAAATGTTTTTGATTTCACAAAAAGGGTCCAAGGGATTGATATCCAGGCTCTATCAACTGCTTCTTCTGGCGGCCCCGAGGGAGACCCCACCCTCTACCCCCCATCCCCTCCGCAAGAGTGAAGTGTGTGGACGGGACCTAGGGGAGGATATTGATGACATGAGGTGGGCTAAAATGTGTAGGCAGGCTAACCTTTCGACCGTGTCACTCCCATATCGGCACCATGCCCTGAAACTACTGCACAGGTGGCACTACCTCCAGTGCGGATAGATCGGATGAGGGAGGGGTACAATCCAAACTGTTGGAAATGCCATACTGAAAGGGGGGATTTTGTACACATGTGGTGGAATTGTCCTATGGTGCGGGTGTACTGGGGAGAGGTCCTATCATGGATAAAAGTGGATGGGAGCCAGATAGACCGCTCACCATGGCTTGTCTTATTCAGGGTGAGTGTAACCGGGGAGTCTGAAGCAGCACAGGGCCACATGATGGCGGCTAGGTGCTGCTTGGCCCAAAGGTGGAGGACTTCACGAATGCCGAGGGGGAAAAGGAGTGGATCGCCAAGATCGGCGCGAATTGATATGGAGTACCTAACACACCTCATAGATGAATCCAGGTCTAATATTGAGGGGCAGTGGCTCCTGTTCTTCGAAAAGTATGGGTGATTGGCCTGACATGGCTGGTGATTTATTGTATGGGGGACCGTGTAGAGGTGATCTCTGGTGGGGCCAGGCGGGCATGCTGCCAGTTATAAGGACTCAAGGGGATGTGATTGACTTATGGGCCCAGTGTTCCAGCGTGCACAGTAGAGACATTGTGATCTTTGGATAAAGAGGTACTACGCTGCCCAGTCTTCTGAAAATGACTTTATCGGAACATGTTATAATCAGGATGAGTAAACATGGTATTATTGTTAAATGTGATGTAACTCAAATGCTAATAAAACTTGATTTAAACAAAACAAAGTTAGACATTTTCAAAAGACACGCTCCCCTGAGTGTTCCTCTATAGGACAGAAATGAAGTGTAGAGGTGCACTCTTGTTGTTTGTGACATAAGGTTTATCAATGATCCAATGAAATGACCCTTTGTCCTATTGGAATTTAGGTGCTCCTGAGTAGGTCTCGGCTAAAAGACCATAACAAAGTAGAACAGGAGAAAAGGTCCACCACTAAATCGGTGGACAAACACAGGGCACACTTATATCTGACAGACGTCAGTGAATGTTACATCGATTTTAAAGCAAAAATAATTTTATTTTAGTTGCTTTCCTTCAAGACAACTATCTCTACTAAATTTGACATTTGTAACCTAAAATGGTTAACATTTGACGTACACTTTGTATGAGTAAATACATTGTGCATAACATAAGCAAAGAAATTCAGCAATTTATAATCATTATGAGCAAACAAAGATTTATGACATTAACATTATCTCAATAAAAAACATGAGATTCAAATTCTCACAAAACAAATGTATGACGCGTTTCGGGACTAGCCCTTCTTCAGGTACAATTTTCAAGCTTTACTTTTCCTGTAGTTTAGAATAAAGATAAGAAAATATAGGGCTTGTGTTCAGTTGAAGAGTATATGTTGGATTTCGACAACAACCATTAAAGAATTCAAAAAATACACAACTGACCTGTGTTCATAGGGTGTCAATGATAACTGGACCAAATTAACTTCCGGAAGAGATCTCATACCAACTTTTCACACAGAGAACAAGTATTAGATCGTTTGTGGAGTAATCCTGAATTAACTATTAAACCAGCCGATAAAGGCGGAGCTCTTGTCATAATGGACACAATCAAATACAAGAGGGAAATTGAAAATCAATTACGTGATTCGGACACATATTTAGAAGACTTTACGGACCCCACTGAAGCTGTGCGCAGTATTATTTCACTAGTGCTGGAAGAAGCAGTAACAGAAAATTTCATCAGTCATCGAACCATACAATTTCTTACCAACCTTCATCCATCTATGCTAGTTATATACACCCTCCCAAAGATACACAAGAATTCGTTGGATCCACCAGGGAGACCCATTATAGCTGCTACTAACAGTTTGCTAGAACCTTTGGCTCAATATATTGACAAAGTGGTACAGCCACTGACACGAAAATTTCCAACATTCATCAAAGATACGAATGAATTTTTAATCAAACTACAGAACATTCAATTCAATGAAGCAACCAACATTCTGTTCACTATGGACGTAGCTAGCCTCTACACAAATATCACACATCATGGAGGTCTTGTAGCTGTGGAATGGCTACGTCTTAATACGTCAGAAACATGTCCTGCAGATTGTCTTTTTGTCTTGTAACTATTGAAGATCGTGCTGAATAACAACTTTTTCATGTTTGAGAAAAGATACTTTGTCCAGATCTCCGGAACTTCAATGGGGGCCTCCATGGCGCCGATTTATGCCAATACTTATATGGCATACTTAGAAGAAAAAAATGTGATCAACAACAGTAAATGGAACCAACATTTGAAAATGTTTGTGAGATATATTGATGACCTTTTTGGGATCTGGGAAGGTTCAACAGAAGAACTAAAAGATTTCTTTAGATTCATGGATACAATGGCCCCAAGGATTAAATTCACTTAAAAAATGAGTAGGACATCGATTGACTTTCTAGATGTAAGAGTCTACATTAAAAATGGGAACTTATGCACAACGATTTTTACAAAAGAAACAAATAGTTTGCTACACGCAAGAAGTTTTCATCCAAGGAACACAATTTCAAGCATTCCGTTGAGCCAATTCTTAAGATATCGCAGAATTATCTCAGATGAAACTGATTATAGGAATAAATCTCAATATTTGGCCAAATAATTTGAACAGAGGATATGATCGAACAAAAATAGATGAAAGCGCAACCAAAGCTACACAGATCCTAAGACAGGAATCTCTTAAATCACATCAAAAGAAGAAACCAGAAAGCCTGGTATTTGTGACCACTTACTCGAATCAGAGTGCGAAAATTAAGAACATTGTGAAAAAGCATTGGAAAATCTTATCATTAGATCCAACATTGGCAGAACTTTTTCCATCCCCGCCTCTGTTTGCATACAGTAAAAGTAGGTCAATAAAAGACAATCTGACTAAAGCGCATTTTGCAGCCAAAAGAACAATTAAGCAGAATTTCAAGGGGACCCTGCCCTGCAATAATTGCAACAATTGCAACAATCTGATAAAAGGGGAATATTTGAATCATCCTCATAGGGGAAACAAGATCCAGTTACGTCATACAACTACATGCGACTCAAAGAACATCATCTACGGCATTAAATGTCCCTGTGGAATTTTTTACGTAGGGATGACAACGAGAAAAGCAAAAACTCGTTGGTCTGATCATAAGTCCAATATCAGACTCAAAAATGAACGCTCACCAGTAGCACAACATTTCTTAAAAGAATCTCACACTATTGCCCAAATAAAATTCATAATTTTGGAGCAGGTAACTCTACCAAGGAGAGGTGGCAATCTGGCAAAAACTCTGTTACAGCGTGAACTATACTGGATTGACAAATTAGAATCAATGTACCCAAAAGGAATGAACGTTGATTGAGACATGAGCTGTCATCTGTAAATCAATGAATGCCATACATTTGAAACTGTAGAACTATTGTGAGTGTAATCTTACCAGTTTGGAGTATTAGGTTACAGCAATTCACAATCTCAAATTCAGTGTGCTTGTTATTAAGATTAATGCAATCGAACATCTACAACACATTGAGTTGCGTTATGCGGCATGACACTCCAAAATGGCGCCCTGCATCGACAGGGTTTGCAGTTAGGTTTTAATTACCAAACAACCCTCACGGTTGCCCAGCCAACAACGTTACTCCAGTTGACAGCGAAAACACTCATGCGTCTTCTCCGGACACAAAAGAATTACGTGAAAGAGTGCGGTAACAAGGAAGAACAAACGGGGTCCCTCTGAGCTTGATTAGACAGTGGAACGTCTCCTGTTACATCGTGAACGCGCCACGAAGACGATCTCAACTCCTAGTCGTCTGTGGAATATCAAGAAACACAAGTAAGTTGGCCGTATATCAAACGGTTACAACTGCACGGCGAAGTAGCCTTAATACAAGCTAGGATCGGTTGAGATAATACTGTAATCAATATTCACTGTCACCATTCACAGAGCGGTGTTGTGGATAATATCAGAAGGCAAACGTGGACAATACCATCATTGAGTTGTAGCCGAAATGCTTTTTGCACTGAAATCTCCATACTGAATCAACTATCACATAGGAACACGGTGAGCAGAATGCTATTTTTTTGAAAAATCAGATGAAATAACCGTGGAGTGGGACCAAGCGCTTTTGTAGAGCGACTTGGTCCCACTCGCGGTTTATGCACATATAAGACTCATGATTAGCTTTTGTAAATATGTATTTCTCTACTAGGTATCAGTCCGATACATAAACTAACATCTAGAAGACCTTATCAGCCATTAGATCCCGCTTAATTTGGTCCAGTTATCATTGGCACCCTATGAACACAGGTCAGTTGTGTATTTTTTGAATTCTTTAATGGTTGTTGTCGAAATCCAACATATACTCTTCAACTGAACACAAGCCCTATATTTTCTTATCTTTATTCTAAACTACAGGAAAAGTAAAGCTTGAAAATTGTACCTGAAGAAGGGCTAGTCCCGAAACGCGTCATACATTTGTTTTGTGAGAATTTGAATCTCATGTTTTTTATTGAGATAATGTTAATGTCATAAATCTTTGTTTGCTCATAATGATTATAAATTGCTGAATTTCTTTGCTTATGTTATGCACAATGTATTTACTCATACAAAGTGTACGTCAAATGTTAACCGTTTTAGGTTACAAATGTCAAATTTAGTAGAGATAGTGGTCTTGAAGGAAAGCAACTAAAATAAAATAAAATATTATTTTTGCTTTAAAATCGATGTAACATTCACTGACGTCTGTCAGATATAAGTGTGCCCTGTGTTAGTCCACCGAGTTAGTGGTGGACCTTTTCTCTTGTTCCTCTATAGGAGTCAGAGAAAAGTGCCCACCCCTCGGCGTCTATTGAGACCGTTGGGGAGTCCTGTATGTCCCCTTCTCGTGCACCTAAGAGCCAGAGAAGAGGAGTTCCTCGACATAAATCAAAGAAATCTTCCTAGACACACAAGAAAAAGCCAGTGTCTGTTATCTCGAAACATTCACCAACGGCATCAAAGCATTCTTCGAAGGAATCTAAATGTTCATGTTTGTCACCTGAACCTTCGAGGCATATAATTCATATTGAGCCTTCGAAGCAACATAAGGTGTCCACGCATTCGTTGACAGTTTCGAATAAACCGTTGAAACCTTTGACGCCTTCAACCTCATCGGAGCATTCTTCGATCTCAGCGATTGTAAAATCTATTCTGAGTCTAAATTGTTCCAACCCATTTCAAGACCTGATTTCTTTAAGCAGATGGGTTCTATCTTTGAAGATGATGATGAAGAGGATTAGCCCCCTTTTGGGTATGAATATGGAACCCCAAATGTTCCAGAAGAATTAATTTCAGATGAGTTCAAGATGCAGACTCTTGAGGATTCAATAAAGGAAACCAGTATTTAGGATATCTGGTTATACGGATCCTTCTTACACAATGGTTATTGGTAAAGTAGCTGAATATCTTGGATGGTCCAGACCGGCAGCCACTGTAGAAACTGATGATCTCACTGACATCTTAGACAGTGGGCCAATTAGGGACGCTTTATTACCATTCCATGCAGACCTGAGAGTAAGGGTAATGGAGAACTGGTTGAAACCAGATTCTATTACAGCTGTTAATAAGTTATTAACATAGAAATACAAAACCACTTCCATAGATCCTCTGTTTCTGAACAGGCACTCAAAGCCTGAAAGTTTAGTGCTTCAAGCCACAACAGCATCTTCAAAGGTTGCAGCCTATCCTTCTTCGCCAGCAGATAAGGTAGATGGGAGGATTGACTCTTTATGTAATAGTATTTATTGCCGGAAGTATGGCATTAAAATCTGCCAATGCTACAAGTGCATTAGAGAAATACACACATACCCTTTGGGGTGTAGCTGCTTTGGCAGCAGAACACATACCACAGGGAGAAGAGAGAGAAGGGTTTTTAAGCCTGATACAAGATGGCAAAAATGTCATGAGGCAATCTCTTCAATCTAGTTTAGATACAGTGGACTCGATCAGTAGAGCCATGACTGCCAGCACAGTACTTAGACATATGTCTTGGTTAAGAAAATCTGGATTTTCAGCGGATGTTCAGGTGCAACTTCTAGATATACCGTTTGACGGTACTTCTCTTTTTGGCGAGAAGGCCGATAGCAGTCTAGAAAAACTGCAAGCTTGTAGAGCTTCAGCGAAATGTTTGGGGGCGGCGATAAGACAACCTCAATCTACAGGTTAAGGATGGAGAGTTCGTTCTTTTCGTTTCTATTCCTCCATATCTAGAGGAAGAGGTTGGTTTTCACAAAGAGTTCAAAGTAGACCCTATCATGGAAGAGGTAGAGGAGGAAGGACTCCCCCGTTCAGCACCTGCAGAGTTACCTTCAGCTGCAGGTGGAACAGCAAAATGACTCTTTCAACCACAAAACTGTGGTATGGGGCAGACTGTTTTACCATGTCCAGAGTTGGCAAAAAATAACTTCGGATGCATGGGTCCTACAAACAGTAGCCGACGGATACTGCCTACCATTCCTGAAAAGACCTCCTGATTGAACCCCTCCACCGCTCACCATGGCTTGTCTTATTCAGGGTGAGTGTAACCGGGGAGTCTGAAGCAGCACAGGGCCACATGATGGCGGCTAGGTGCTGCTTGGCCCAAAGGTGGAGGACTTCACGAATGCCGAGGGGGAAAAGGAGTGGATCGCCAAGATCGGCGCGAATTGATATGGAGTACCTAACACACCTCATAGATGAATCCAGGTCTAATATTGAGGGGCAGTGGCTCCTGTTCTTCGAAAAGTATGGGTGATTGGCCTGACATGGCTGGTGATTTATTGTATGGGGGACCGTGTAGAGGTGATCTCTGGTGGGGCCAGGCGGGCATGCTGCCAGTTATAAGGACTCAAGGGGATGTGATTGACTTATGGGCCCAGTGTTCCAGCGTGCACAGTAGAGACATTGTGATCTTTGGATAAAGAGGTACTACGCTGCCCAGTCTTCTGAAAATGACTTTATCGGAACATGTTATAATCAGGATGAGTAAACATGGTATTATTGTTAAATGTGATGTAACTCAAATGCTAATAAAACTTGATTTAAACAAAACAAAGTTAGACATTTTCAAAAGACACGCTCCCCTGAGTGTTCCTCTATAGGACAGAAATGAAGTGTAGAGGTGCACTCTTGTTGTTTGTGACATAAGGTTTATCAATGATCCAATGAAATGACCCTTTGTCCTATTGGAATTTAGGTGCTCCTGAGTAGGTCTCGGCTAAAAGACCATAACAAAGTAGAACAGGAGAAAAGGTCCACCACTAAATCGGTGGACAAACACAGGGCACACTTATATCTGACAGACGTCAGTGAATGTTACATCGATTTTAAAGCAAAAATAATTTTATTTTAGTTGCTTTCCTTCAAGACAACTATCTCTACTAAATTTGACATTTGTAACCTAAAATGGTTAACATTTGACGTACACTTTGTATGAGTAAATACATTGTGCATAACATAAGCAAAGAAATTCAGCAATTTATAATCATTATGAGCAAACAAAGATTTATGACATTAACATTATCTCAATAAAAAACATGAGATTCAAATTCTCACAAAACAAATGTATGACGCGTTTCGGGACTAGCCCTTCTTCAGGTACAATTTTCAAGCTTTACTTTTCCTGTAGTTTAGAATAAAGATAAGAAAATATAGGGCTTGTGTTCAGTTGAAGAGTATATGTTGGATTTCGACAACAACCATTAAAGAATTCAAAAAATACACAACTGACCTGTGTTCATAGGGTGTCAATGATAACTGGACCAAATTAACTTCCGGAAGAGATCTCATACCAACTTTTCACACAGAGAACAAGTATTAGATCGTTTGTGGAGTAATCCTGAATTAACTATTAAACCAGCCGATAAAGGCGGAGCTCTTGTCATAATGGACACAATCAAATACAAGAGGGAAATTGAAAATCAATTACGTGATTCGGACACATATTTAGAAGACTTTACGGACCCCACTGAAGCTGTGCGCAGTATTATTTCACTAGTGCTGGAAGAAGCAGTAACAGAAAATTTCATCAGTCATCGAACCATACAATTTCTTACCAACCTTCATCCATCTATGCTAGTTATATACACCCTCCCAAAGATACACAAGAATTCGTTGGATCCACCAGGGAGACCCATTATAGCTGCTACTAACAGTTTGCTAGAACCTTTGGCTCAATATATTGACAAAGTGGTACAGCCACTGACACGAAAATTTCCAACATTCATCAAAGATACGAATGAATTTTTAATCAAACTACAGAACATTCAATTCAATGAAGCAACCAACATTCTGTTCACTATGGACGTAGCTAGCCTCTACACAAATATCACACATCATGGAGGTCTTGTAGCTGTGGAATGGCTACGTCTTAATACGTCAGAAACATGTCCTGCAGATTGTCTTTTTGTCTTGTAACTATTGAAGATCGTGCTGAATAACAACTTTTTCATGTTTGAGAAAAGATACTTTGTCCAGATCTCCGGAACTTCAATGGGGGCCTCCATGGCGCCGATTTATGCCAATACTTATATGGCATACTTAGAAGAAAAAAATGTGATCAACAACAGTAAATGGAACCAACATTTGAAAATGTTTGTGAGATATATTGATGACCTTTTTGGGATCTGGGAAGGTTCAACAGAAGAACTAAAAGATTTCTTTAGATTCATGGATACAATGGCCCCAAGGATTAAATTCACTTAAAAAATGAGTAGGACATCGATTGACTTTCTAGATGTAAGAGTCTACATTAAAAATGGGAACTTATGCACAACGATTTTTACAAAAGAAACAAATAGTTTGCTACACGCAAGAAGTTTTCATCCAAGGAACACAATTTCAAGCATTCCGTTGAGCCAATTCTTAAGATATCGCAGAATTATCTCAGATGAAACTGATTATAGGAATAAATCTCAATATTTGGCCAAATAATTTGAACAGAGGATATGATCGAACAAAAATAGATGAAAGCGCAACCAAAGCTACACAGATCCTAAGACAGGAATCTCTTAAATCACATCAAAAGAAGAAACCAGAAAGCCTGGTATTTGTGACCACTTACTCGAATCAGAGTGCGAAAATTAAGAACATTGTGAAAAAGCATTGGAAAATCTTATCATTAGATCCAACATTGGCAGAACTTTTTCCATCCCCGCCTCTGTTTGCATACAGTAAAAGTAGGTCAATAAAAGACAATCTGACTAAAGCGCATTTTGCAGCCAAAAGAACAATTAAGCAGAATTTCAAGGGGACCCTGCCCTGCAATAATTGCAACAATTGCAACAATCTGATAAAAGGGGAATATTTGAATCATCCTCATAGGGGAAACAAGATCCAGTTACGTCATACAACTACATGCGACTCAAAGAACATCATCTACGGCATTAAATGTCCCTGTGGAATTTTTTACGTAGGGATGACAACGAGAAAAGCAAAAACTCGTTGGTCTGATCATAAGTCCAATATCAGACTCAAAAATGAACGCTCACCAGTAGCACAACATTTCTTAAAAGAATCTCACACTATTGCCCAAATAAAATTCATAATTTTGGAGCAGGTAACTCTACCAAGGAGAGGTGGCAATCTGGCAAAAACTCTGTTACAGCGTGAACTATACTGGATTGACAAATTAGAATCAATGTACCCAAAAGGAATGAACGTTGATTGAGACATGAGCTGTCATCTGTAAATCAATGAATGCCATACATTTGAAACTGTAGAACTATTGTGAGTGTAATCTTACCAGTTTGGAGTATTAGGTTACAGCAATTCACAATCTCAAATTCAGTGTGCTTGTTATTAAGATTAATGCAATCGAACATCTACAACACATTGAGTTGCGTTATGCGGCATGACACTCCAAAATGGCGCCCTGCATCGACAGGGTTTGCAGTTAGGTTTTAATTACCAAACAACCCTCACGGTTGCCCAGCCAACAACGTTACTCCAGTTGACAGCGAAAACACTCATGCGTCTTCTCCGGACACAAAAGAATTACGTGAAAGAGTGCGGTAACAAGGAAGAACAAACGGGGTCCCTCTGAGCTTGATTAGACAGTGGAACGTCTCCTGTTACATCGTGA
Source organism: Ambystoma mexicanum (assembly GCF_040938575.1). Lineage (NCBI taxonomy): Eukaryota > Metazoa > Chordata > Amphibia > Caudata > Ambystomatidae > Ambystoma > Ambystoma mexicanum. The sequence goes on from NC_090933.1 coordinate 384,572,083, forward strand.
ACGCGCCACGAAGACGATCTCAACTCCTAGTCGTCTGTGGAATATCAAGAAACACAAGTAAGTTGGCCGTATATCAAACGGTTACAACTGCACGGCGAAGTAGCCTTAATACAAGCTAGGATCGGTTGAGATAATACTGTAATCAATATTCACTGTCACCATTCACAGAGCGGTGTTGTGGATAATATCAGAAGGCAAACGTGGACAATACCATCATTGAGTTGTAGCCGAAATGCTTTTTGCACTGAAATCTCCATACTGAATCAACTATCACATAGGAACACGGTGAGCAGAATGCTATTTTTTTGAAAAATCAGATGAAATAACCGTGGAGTGGGACCAAGCGCTTTTGTAGAGCGACTTGGTCCCACTCGCGGTTTATGCACATATAAGACTCATGATTAGCTTTTGTAAATATGTATTTCTCTACTAGGTATCAGTCCGATACATAAACTAACATCTAGAAGACCTTATCAGCCATTAGATCCCGCTTAATTTGGTCCAGTTATCATTGGCACCCTATGAACACAGGTCAGTTGTGTATTTTTTGAATTCTTTAATGGTTGTTGTCGAAATCCAACATATACTCTTCAACTGAACACAAGCCCTATATTTTCTTATCTTTATTCTAAACTACAGGAAAAGTAAAGCTTGAAAATTGTACCTGAAGAAGGGCTAGTCCCGAAACGCGTCATACATTTGTTTTGTGAGAATTTGAATCTCATGTTTTTTATTGAGATAATGTTAATGTCATAAATCTTTGTTTGCTCATAATGATTATAAATTGCTGAATTTCTTTGCTTATGTTATGCACAATGTATTTACTCATACAAAGTGTACGTCAAATGTTAACCGTTTTAGGTTACAAATGTCAAATTTAGTAGAGATAGTGGTCTTGAAGGAAAGCAACTAAAATAAAATAAAATATTATTTTTGCTTTAAAATCGATGTAACATTCACTGACGTCTGTCAGATATAAGTGTGCCCTGTGTTAGTCCACCGAGTTAGTGGTGGACCTTTTCTCTTGTTCCTCTATAGGAGTCAGAGAAAAGTGCCCACCCCTCGGCGTCTATTGAGACCGTTGGGGAGTCCTGTATGTCCCCTTCTCGTGCACCTAAGAGCCAGAGAAGAGGAGTTCCTCGACATAAATCAAAGAAATCTTCCTAGACACACAAGAAAAAGCCAGTGTCTGTTATCTCGAAACATTCACCAACGGCATCAAAGCATTCTTCGAAGGAATCTAAATGTTCATGTTTGTCACCTGAACCTTCGAGGCATATAATTCATATTGAGCCTTCGAAGCAACATAAGGTGTCCACGCATTCGTTGACAGTTTCGAATAAACCGTTGAAACCTTTGACGCCTTCAACCTCATCGGAGCATTCTTCGATCTCAGCGATTGTAAAATCTATTCTGAGTCTAAATTGTTCCAACCCATTTCAAGACCTGATTTCTTTAAGCAGATGGGTTCTATCTTTGAAGATGATGATGAAGAGGATTAGCCCCCTTTTGGGTATGAATATGGAACCCCAAATGTTCCAGAAGAATTAATTTCAGATGAGTTCAAGATGCAGACTCTTGAGGATTCAATAAAGGAAACCAGTATTTAGGATATCTGGTTATACGGATCCTTCTTACACAATGGTTATTGGTAAAGTAGCTGAATATCTTGGATGGTCCAGACCGGCAGCCACTGTAGAAACTGATGATCTCACTGACATCTTAGACAGTGGGCCAATTAGGGACGCTTTATTACCATTCCATGCAGACCTGAGAGTAAGGGTAATGGAGAACTGGTTGAAACCAGATTCTATTACAGCTGTTAATAAGTTATTAACATAGAAATACAAAACCACTTCCATAGATCCTCTGTTTCTGAACAGGCACTCAAAGCCTGAAAGTTTAGTGCTTCAAGCCACAACAGCATCTTCAAAGGTTGCAGCCTATCCTTCTTCGCCAGCAGATAAGGTAGATGGGAGGATTGACTCTTTATGTAATAGTATTTATTGCCGGAAGTATGGCATTAAAATCTGCCAATGCTACAAGTGCATTAGAGAAATACACACATACCCTTTGGGGTGTAGCTGCTTTGGCAGCAGAACACATACCACAGGGAGAAGAGAGAGAAGGGTTTTTAAGCCTGATACAAGATGGCAAAAATGTCATGAGGCAATCTCTTCAATCTAGTTTAGATACAGTGGACTCGATCAGTAGAGCCATGACTGCCAGCACAGTACTTAGACATATGTCTTGGTTAAGAAAATCTGGATTTTCAGCGGATGTTCAGGTGCAACTTCTAGATATACCGTTTGACGGTACTTCTCTTTTTGGCGAGAAGGCCGATAGCAGTCTAGAAAAACTGCAAGCTTGTAGAGCTTCAGCGAAATGTTTGGGGGCGGCGATAAGACAACCTCAATCTACAGGTTAAGGATGGAGAGTTCGTTCTTTTCGTTTCTATTCCTCCATATCTAGAGGAAGAGGTTGGTTTTCACAAAGAGTTCAAAGTAGACCCTATCATGGAAGAGGTAGAGGAGGAAGGACTCCCCCGTTCAGCACCTGCAGAGTTACCTTCAGCTGCAGGTGGAACAGCAAAATGACTCTTTCAACCACAAAACTGTGGTATGGGGCAGACTGTTTTACCATGTCCAGAGTTGGCAAAAAATAACTTCGGATGCATGGGTCCTACAAACAGTAGCCGACGGATACTGCCTACCATTCCTGAAAAGACCTCCTGATTGAACCCCTCCACCGCTCACCATGGCTTGTCTTATTCAGGGTGAGTGTAACCGGGGAGTCTGAAGCAGCACAGGGCCACATGATGGCGGCTAGGTGCTGCTTGGCCCAAAGGTGGAGGACTTCACGAATGCCGAGGGGGAAAAGGAGTGGATCGCCAAGATCGGCGCGAATTGATATGGAGTACCTAACACACCTCATAGATGAATCCAGGTCTAATATTGAGGGGCAGTGGCTCCTGTTCTTCGAAAAGTATGGGTGATTGGCCTGACATGGCTGGTGATTTATTGTATGGGGGACCGTGTAGAGGTGATCTCTGGTGGGGCCAGGCGGGCATGCTGCCAGTTATAAGGACTCAAGGGGATGTGATTGACTTATGGGCCCAGTGTTCCAGCGTGCACAGTAGAGACATTGTGATCTTTGGATAAAGAGGTACTACGCTGCCCAGTCTTCTGAAAATGACTTTATCGGAACATGTTATAATCAGGATGAGTAAACATGGTATTATTGTTAAATGTGATGTAACTCAAATGCTAATAAAACTTGATTTAAACAAAACAAAGTTAGACATTTTCAAAAGACACGCTCCCCTGAGTGTTCCTCTATAGGACAGAAATGAAGTGTAGAGGTGCACTCTTGTTGTTTGTGACATAAGGTTTATCAATGATCCAATGAAATGACCCTTTGTCCTATTGGAATTTAGGTGCTCCTGAGTAGGTCTCGGCTAAAAGACCATAACAAAGTAGAACAGGAGAAAAGGTCCACCACTAAATCGGTGGACAAACACAGGGCACACTTATATCTGACAGACGTCAGTGAATGTTACATCGATTTTAAAGCAAAAATAATTTTATTTTAGTTGCTTTCCTTCAAGACAACTATCTCTACTAAATTTGACATTTGTAACCTAAAATGGTTAACATTTGACGTACACTTTGTATGAGTAAATACATTGTGCATAACATAAGCAAAGAAATTCAGCAATTTATAATCATTATGAGCAAACAAAGATTTATGACATTAACATTATCTCAATAAAAAACATGAGATTCAAATTCTCACAAAACAAATGTATGACGCGTTTCGGGACTAGCCCTTCTTCAGGTACAATTTTCAAGCTTTACTTTTCCTGTAGTTTAGAATAAAGATAAGAAAATATAGGGCTTGTGTTCAGTTGAAGAGTATATGTTGGATTTCGACAACAACCATTAAAGAATTCAAAAAATACACAACTGACCTGTGTTCATAGGGTGTCAATGATAACTGGACCAAATTAACTTCCGGAAGAGATCTCATACCAACTTTTCACACAGAGAACAAGTATTAGATCGTTTGTGGAGTAATCCTGAATTAACTATTAAACCAGCCGATAAAGGCGGAGCTCTTGTCATAATGGACACAATCAAATACAAGAGGGAAATTGAAAATCAATTACGTGATTCGGACACATATTTAGAAGACTTTACGGACCCCACTGAAGCTGTGCGCAGTATTATTTCACTAGTGCTGGAAGAAGCAGTAACAGAAAATTTCATCAGTCATCGAACCATACAATTTCTTACCAACCTTCATCCATCTATGCTAGTTATATACACCCTCCCAAAGATACACAAGAATTCGTTGGATCCACCAGGGAGACCCATTATAGCTGCTACTAACAGTTTGCTAGAACCTTTGGCTCAATATATTGACAAAGTGGTACAGCCACTGACACGAAAATTTCCAACATTCATCAAAGATACGAATGAATTTTTAATCAAACTACAGAACATTCAATTCAATGAAGCAACCAACATTCTGTTCACTATGGACGTAGCTAGCCTCTACACAAATATCACACATCATGGAGGTCTTGTAGCTGTGGAATGGCTACGTCTTAATACGTCAGAAACATGTCCTGCAGATTGTCTTTTTGTCTTGTAACTATTGAAGATCGTGCTGAATAACAACTTTTTCATGTTTGAGAAAAGATACTTTGTCCAGATCTCCGGAACTTCAATGGGGGCCTCCATGGCGCCGATTTATGCCAATACTTATATGGCATACTTAGAAGAAAAAAATGTGATCAACAACAGTAAATGGAACCAACATTTGAAAATGTTTGTGAGATATATTGATGACCTTTTTGGGATCTGGGAAGGTTCAACAGAAGAACTAAACGATTTCTTTAGATTCATGGATACAATGGCCCCAAGGATTAAATTCACTTAAAAAATGAGTAGGACATCGATTGACTTTCTAGATGTAAGAGTCTACATTAAAAATGGGAACTTATGCACAACGATTTTTACAAAAGAAACAAATAGTTTGCTACACGCAAGAAGTTTTCATCCAAGGAACACAATTTCAAGCATTCCGTTGAGCCAATTCTTAAGATATCGCAGAATTATCTCAGATGAAACTGATTATAGGAATAAATCTCAATATTTGGCCAAATAATTTGAACAGAGGATATGATCGAACAAAAATAGATGAAAGCGCAACCAAAGCTACACAGATCCTAAGACAGGAATCTCTTAAATCACATCAAAAGAAGAAACCAGAAAGCCTGGTATTTGTGACCACTTACTCGAATCAGAGTGCGAAAATTAAGAACATTGTGAAAAAGCATTGGAAAATCTTATCATTAGATCCAACATTGGCAGAACTTTTTCCATCCCCGCCTCTGTTTGCATACAGTAAAAGTAGGTCAATAAAAGACAATCTGACTAAAGCGCATTTTGCAGCCAAAAGAACAATTAAGCAGAATTTCAAGGGGACCCTGCCCTGCAATAATTGCAACAATTGCAACAATCTGATAAAAGGGGAATATTTGAATCATCCTCATAGGGGAAACAAGATCCAGTTACGTCATACAACTACATGCGACTCAAAGAACATCATCTACGGCATTAAATGTCCCTGTGGAATTTTTTACGTAGGGATGACAACGAGAAAAGCAAAAACTCGTTGGTCTGATCATAAGTCCAATATCAGACTCAAAAATGAACGCTCACCAGTAGCACAACATTTCTTAAAAGAATCTCACACTATTGCCCAAATAAAATTCATAATTTTGGAGCAGGTAACTCTACCAAGGAGAGGTGGCAATCTGGCAAAAACTCTGTTACAGCGTGAACTATACTGGATTGACAAATTAGAATCAATGTACCCAAAAGGAATGAACGTTGATTGAGACATGAGCTGTCATCTGTAAATCAATGAATGCCATACATTTGAAACTGTAGAACTATTGTGAGTGTAATCTTACCAGTTTGGAGTATTAGGTTACAGCAATTCACAATCTCAAATTCAGTGTGCTTGTTATTAAGATTAATGCAATCGAACATCTACAACACATTGAGTTGCGTTATGCGGCATGACACTCCAAAATGGCGCCCTGCATCGACAGGGTTTGCAGTTAGGTTTTAATTACCAAACAACCCTCACGGTTGCCCAGCCAACAACGTTACTCCAGTTGACAGCGAAAACACTCATGCGTCTTCTCCGGACACAAAAGAATTACGTGAAAGAGTGCGGTAACAAGGAAGAACAAACGGGGTCCCTCTGAGCTTGATTAGACAGTGGAACGTCTCCTGTTACATCGTGAACGCGCCACGAAGACGATCTCAACTCCTAGTCGTCTGTGGAATATCAAGAAACACAAGTAAGTTGGCCGTATATCAAACGGTTACAACTGCACGGCGAAGTAGCCTTAATACAAGCTAGGATCGGTTGAGATAATACTGTAATCAATATTCACTGTCACCATTCACAGAGCGGTGTTGTGGATAATATCAGAAGGCAAACGTGGACAATACCATCATTGAGTTGTAGCCGAAATGCTTTTTGCACTGAAATCTCCATACTGAATCAACTATCACATAGGAACACGGTGAGCAGAATGCTATTTTTTTGAAAAATCAGATGAAATAACCGTGGAGTGGGACCAAGCGCTTTTGTAGAGCGACTTGGTCCCACTCGCGGTTTATGCACATATAAGACTCATGATTAGCTTTTGTAAATATGTATTTCTCTACTAGGTATCAGTCCGATACATAAACTAACATCTAGAAGACCTTATCAGCCATTAGATCCCGCTTAATTTGGTCCAGTTATCATTGGCACCCTATGAACACAGGTCAGTTGTGTATTTTTTGAATTCTTTAATGGTTGTTGTCGAAATCCAACATATACTCTTCAACTGAACACAAGCCCTATATTTTCTTATCTTTATTCTAAACTACAGGAAAAGTAAAGCTTGAAAATTGTACCTGAAGAAGGGCTAGTCCCGAAACGCGTCATACATTTGTTTTGTGAGAATTTGAATCTCATGTTTTTTATTGAGATAATGTTAATGTCATAAATCTTTGTTTGCTCATAATGATTATAAATTGCTGAATTTCTTTGCTTATGTTATGCACAATGTATTTACTCATACAAAGTGTACGTCAAATGTTAACCGTTTTAGGTTACAAATGTCAAATTTAGTAGAGATAGTGGTCTTGAAGGAAAGCAACTAAAATAAAATAAAATATTATTTTTGCTTTAAAATCGATGTAACATTCACTGACGTCTGTCAGATATAAGTGTGCCCTGTGTTAGTCCACCGAGTTAGTGGTGGACCTTTTCTCTTGTTCCTCTATAGGAGTCAGAGAAAAGTGCCCACCCCTCGGCGTCTATTGAGACCGTTGGGGAGTCCTGTATGTCCCCTTCTCGTGCACCTAAGAGCCAGAGAAGAGGAGTTCCTCGACATAAATCAAAGAAATCTTCCTAGACACACAAGAAAAAGCCAGTGTCTGTTATCTCGAAACATTCACCAACGGCATCAAAGCATTCTTCGAAGGAATCTAAATGTTCATGTTTGTCACCTGAACCTTCGAGGCATATAATTCATATTGAGCCTTCGAAGCAACATAAGGTGTCCACGCATTCGTTGACAGTTTCGAATAAACCGTTGAAACCTTTGACGCCTTCAACCTCATCGGAGCATTCTTCGATCTCAGCGATTGTAAAATCTATTCTGAGTCTAAATTGTTCCAACCCATTTCAAGACCTGATTTCTTTAAGCAGATGGGTTCTATCTTTGAAGATGATGATGAAGAGGATTAGCCCCCTTTTGGGTATGAATATGGAACCCCAAATGTTCCAGAAGAATTAATTTCAGATGAGTTCAAGATGCAGACTCTTGAGGATTCAATAAAGGAAACCAGTATTTAGGATATCTGGTTATACGGATCCTTCTTACACAATGGTTATTGGTAAAGTAGCTGAATATCTTGGATGGTCCAGACCGGCAGCCACTGTAGAAACTGATGATCTCACTGACATCTTAGACAGTGGGCCAATTAGGGACGCTTTATTACCATTCCATGCAGACCTGAGAGTAAGGGTAATGGAGAACTGGTTGAAACCAGATTCTATTACAGCTGTTAATAAGTTATTAACATAGAAATACAAAACCACTTCCATAGATCCTCTGTTTCTGAACAGGCACTCAAAGCCTGAAAGTTTAGTGCTTCAAGCCACAACAGCATCTTCAAAGGTTGCAGCCTATCCTTCTTCGCCAGCAGATAAGGTAGATGGGAGGATTGACTCTTTATGTAATAGTATTTATTGCCGGAAGTATGGCATTAAAATCTGCCAATGCTACAAGTGCATTAGAGAAATACACACATACCCTTTGGGGTGTAGCTGCTTTGGCAGCAGAACACATACCACAGGGAGAAGAGAGAGAAGGGTTTTTAAGCCTGATACAAGATGGCAAAAATGTCATGAGGCAATCTCTTCAATCTAGTTTAGATACAGTGGACTCGATCAGTAGAGCCATGACTGCCAGCACAGTACTTAGACATATGTCTTGGTTAAGAAAATCTGGATTTTCAGCGGATGTTCAGGTGCAACTTCTAGATATACCGTTTGACGGTACTTCTCTTTTTGGCGAGAAGGCCGATAGCAGTCTAGAAAAACTGCAAGCTTGTAGAGCTTCAGCGAAATGTTTGGGGGCGGCGATAAGACAACCTCAATCTACAGGTTAAGGATGGAGAGTTCGTTCTTTTCGTTTCTATTCCTCCATATCTAGAGGAAGAGGTTGGTTTTCACAAAGAGTTCAAAGTAGACCCTATCATGGAAGAGGTAGAGGAGGAAGGACTCCCCCGTTCAGCACCTGCAGAGTTACCTTCAGCTGCAGGTGGAACAGCAAAATGACTCTTTCAACCACAAAACTGTGGTATGGGGCAGACTGTTTTACCATGTCCAGAGTTGGCAAAAAATAACTTCGGATGCATGGGTCCTACAAACAGTAGCCGACGGATACTGCCTACCATTCCTGAAAAGACCTCCTGATTGAACCCCTCCACACTCCCCCCCCCCCCCCCCCCCCCCCCCCCCCCCAAGAACAAGATCAACCTTGGTTCCAGATCTGCTCCTCCAACAGGCAGGATATTTTCACCCTTATATAATAGAATTGGTACCTGTAGCAGAGAGGAACCTTGGTTCGTACTCTCCTTACTTTCTAATCCCAAAGAAGGGCAGATGAGTGCGATGCATCTTGGACTTGCAATGCTTGAACAAGTTCCTCAATAAGGACAGGTTTAAGATGCTAACTCTTTTGCAGATCCTTCAGGCCCTTCGACTCCAGGATTGGTTGGAGTCATTGGACCTCCGGGATGCTTACTTTCATGTGCCGATACATCAGAAACACAGAACGTACCTGAGGTTGGCGGTTCTCATTATCAGTTTAGAGTTCTGCTATTCTGGCTCCTCTCCACCCAGAAGGTTTTCACCAAGCTTATGGCAGTGGTAGCAGCAAGTCTAAGGAGGGTGGGGATTCACATCTACCCCTACCTGGATGACTGCTGATCAGCGCTGTTTCTCCAGAACAGTGTATGGATCATCTCCGTCGGACCGGCCGCCTCCTCCACGAGCTGGGCTTCTCCCTGAACCTCAAGAAGTCCCAATTGATACCCTCTCAGAATCTTCAATTTATTGAAGCAGTCCTGGATTCAGCCTCGGGGAAAAGCTTTGCTACCCCAGTTAAGGGCTCAACATCTTTTGCAGATGGTCCAAAAATGAGTGCCCAGCGTCTTCCGGCCTACGACTTCCTAAGGTTGCTTGGCCTCATGGCATTCTGCATTTTCCTGGTACCAGAAGCCCGTCTGAGAATGAGATCCCTTCAGTGGGCTCTCAGATTCCAGTGATCTCAATTCTCTGCCAGAATTACAGACCTTCTCCAGATCCTGACAAAGGTCGCCCAGGATCTCCTGTGGTGGGCAGCCGAGAGAATGGGATGAGAGGAGAACCATTTTGGCAACCATGACCGGAGACGATAGTTGTGACAAACGCCTCCCTCTCAGGATCGGGAGCGCACATGAGAGAGCTTTAAATAAATGGACACTGGTCTGTCGGAGTCCAAACTCAATATCAACCTTTTGGAGCGGACAGCAGTCAGACTAGCGCTGATGGCTTTCCTGCCTTCGATATGGGGAAAAGTGTCCTGATAATGACGGGCAACACAGTGGCCATGCATTACCTCAACGAGAGGGGCTGTAGGGTCACTGCCCCTGTGCAGAGAGGCGATGCAGCTCTGTTTCTGGGTACTAGGAGAAAGAATAACTCTTATGGCAGTTCATTTAGCTGGAAAAAAGAACGTCAGCGGATGCTTTGAGCAGGCAGAACATGATCTCCCACGAATGGGAACTAGCTCAGGATGTCCTTCAAGAGATATTCGCTCTTTGGGGAATCCCTCAAGTAGATCTGTTTGCGACCAGTGTCACCCGGAAGTGCGAGCTGTCCTGCTCCAGTGAATTTCCACAAAGAGGAGCTCTAGGAGATGCGTTTGTAGTGGACTGGGAATTTCCACTCCTGTATGCGTTTCTGCCTGTCCCAGTCATTCCTTGCGTAATACGGAAGTTCAGGAAAACCATGATGCTCATTGCCCCGGATTGGGCCAGGAGAACGTGGCACCCGTACCTTCTGAAAATTGACATCTGACCTCCAATTCATCTTCCCCAAAGTGAGGACCTACTCTCGTAAGAGGGAGGTCACATTCTTCACCCAGAGATCAGGACTTTCAACTTTCACGCCTGGTATCTGAAAGGGTGAGATGTAAGTATTGGGACCTTCCGAAAGACGTAATGGAAGTGTTGCTTTCGGCGAGAAGACCAGCAACTAAATCCCTGTGCTGCTGCCGTTGGAATACATTTTGCAGCTGGTGTAGGGAAAAGAAACTAGATTCTTTCTCATGTAAACTTCCCCAGGTTTTGTCTTTCCAACTTCACTTGACCCATTCTGGCTTGCAAGTAACCACGGTGAAGGGCTATTTAGCGGCCCTTTCAATTTTCAAAAGATCTCCGGATGAGGGAATCATATTTAAAGGACCCATTGTGACACTATCTGAAAGGGTTAACAAATGTATTTCCGCCTAGTCCCTTCATCGTGCCATCATGGGATCTAAACCTTTTACTAAGAGCTCTTATGGGAACTCCCTTTGAGCCCTTACATTTGTACCCTATAAGGATGCTCACCATAAAAATTGCGATTTTAGTGGCTATCACATCTGCCCCCTAGGGTAAGTGAGCTACATGCTCTATCTTCCAAACGACCTTTCGCGACCTTCTCGAAGGATAAGGTAGTTTTAAGGGTTAAATCATCTTTCTTGCCTATGGTTGTCAGAATTTAATTTGGCACAACATATTGCATTACCATCTTTTTATCATCATCCTCCTTATCCATCTAAGGAGGAAGAGAGACCTCCTTGGTTAGACCCAAAGAGGTTCTAAGTTTCTATATCACAAGGACTGCAAATATACGCCAAGATGATCAGCTTTTTATTGGGTATGCTGGTCCTAGATTAGGATTAGCTGTCACGAAACAATCCATCTTCAGATGGCTTGTTATGTGCATAACTGAGTGTTACTCATTGGCCGGTAAGGATTCACTTGAAGGTCTAAGAGCGGATTTTCCTTGGAGTGGCTTATTCATCCGGTCTTGAAAGAGGTGTACCAGCGAGAGACATTTGCAGAGCGGCAACATGGAAGTCCCTGCATACATTTAGTACATTCTACTGTGTAGATTCTTTTTCATGATGAAGCAAATTTGGCAAAGCTGTCCTCCATAACATTAACAAAGTAAATTCTTGGCACCCTCTGCCAAACTCAAACTGCTTTGGTAGTCTATCAAAGATGAGTAATACGTGGGAGGACACAATCCATTTGAAGAACGTTACTTACCCCTGGTAACGTTCTTGCGACTGGATTTTCCCTCGTATTCCTCATCGCCCTCCCAACCATCCCCTCTTGCCTAGAATGTCCATGTCTTACACCTTCCTTTCTCGCAACATCAAGACCATCTCCTCCTGGAACACAGCATGCTACTTATGGAGGGTGAAAAAAACTAAGACCTGAGGTAACGGTCAGCGTGTGTGCCAATATATTTCAGCATCAACGTCACAAAGGACGTTCAGGAGGCCATCGAGGACCAAGATTCGACGCTGCGCGACGCTCAACCCTATGAAAACATTTTCAGAAGCAAGCTGCAAGCAGACTTGAATATCAGATGAGGAAGACGTGGGAGGAACATTCAGTCGAAAGAACGTTACCAGGGGTAAGTACGTTTTTTTTTCATCTACCCCATCCTATTTTGACTCTCTCACATCGTACTGGATATGTCCTGTTAATTGGGTCAGCCAAAGTCAGGCACTTTACCCTAAGTACGTACACCTGATACAGTTAGCTCTCCTCACACGAATAAAACGCAACACCTAAAGAGACACTCTGAGCAAGGCGGAACATGAGTACGAGTCCAGACGAAGGCACACCTACTGGAGCAGAGCAGCGGACCAAGAAACTAGAGCAGGGTGCCGAAAACTCCAAGGGTTCCCTTATGGAGGTTGTTGCCTCCAATAGACCGCGAAAGACGCACAGAGAAGGCCAGATACCACAAGTGAAGATTGCATTGTGTTCCAGGGACCCCAGCGACCATCCCAGTGAACGGCAGAGTTGGGGAGGTGAGGCCAAGTCTGTGGTACTAACCTTGACTCATGAATTGAAAATAGCAATACAAGAAAGTAGCACACACCCGGTGATTTGTCATGCGACCTGAGAGACCGGTGTGTGTTAAAGCGAATGAAGTAGCAACATTATTTCACCAGTAAAGGCTGCACGTGTCTGGATGAGACGGGAAGAAAGGCAGACCAGTGAATGAACTTTGAAGTAAAAGGCAGCTGTGAGATGTAATGGAGTGGTCCGGCGAAAGGAAGTAGCCCATTTGAAAGTCTCAGTGAAAGGTACATTGTTTGAAAATAAGAAAACAAATGGCGAAAGTGAATTAAAGGTGAACTTTGAGTCAAAGTGGTTCTGCGGTGGGCAGTAAAGAGAACCACGCACATTTGAAAGTCTTCAACATCCGGAAAAGGGATCTGATTCCGATTTGAGGGAGACCCGAAGTACAATAAGCTTGGGGGAAGGGAGCCCTGGCAGGTTTGTGTTGAACTGTGATGTAAGAGGTCTGAGCCCGGCAGAGGGGACCTTTCTGAATACAATTTTGCGAGTCAAGAAAGACTTTAACGTGGAAGGTCAGGTGGGCCTCAATCTACGGTTTGGAACTGCTTAGAGTGTCAGAAACCAAGCCAGAGTGCATCATCCTGCCTACATGGACAGCCTTATTCTGGGAGGTTTACCCTGCAGAGGGGAGCTGGTTCAACTAACTTTATTCTTTTTAACACTGATTTTCCTTTGCATGCATTTCTCCTTTTCACACTTTTTGTACAACAGAACGGGCAGGCGTTAGGTTTTTGTTAGCATAGGCAATCTTTATTTGACGGACTCCACTAGCACTGTTCTGTTTATAGTTTCATGTTTGAGACTACTCACATTTTAGTTATAGGGCAAAATAGGAGTTTCTCCAACCCCCAACATTTTCAGTAAAGGTTTTACAAATTGTATCCATTGTCAGTGTCATACTTGTGATCCCATGACTTCCTTACAGTGGTCTCTGCTTTTCCTCTCGCAAAAGATGCATCTTCAAGTTATTTCTATTTTTTGTCCTCTGCCCCATCTGTTAAAGGCAGTGCAGCGATTCCATCAGTGTAAGTGCCTATGTCTCTTTGACGAGAGACATTGGTAAAGATGACCAGCCTTTTGTGAGTTATACTGGTGCCCGTGCTGGCAGGACTGTGGCCGAACAGACCCTGTCAAGGTGGATCATTCGCTGCAGCTCGGAATGCTATGATTTGGCTGAAAAAGATGTGCCTGCCTGAAGGTCTCGAGGCTCATTCCCCCAGAAGTCTGGCTGCCACCTCTGCCCTACTTGGACATTTCCCAAGCGTCTACATCAGCTTCTCTGCACAAGTTTGCCAAACATTACTACTTGGATTCCCTCTCATGATGGGACGCCTGTTTCGGTAGGCCGGTCCTTCAGCGTTTTCTGCTTTAGGTGGTGTCCTCTTGCTCTCCTCCTTCCTCCAGATTCATGTACTGCTATGGGAGTCTAGGATAAATCTGTGGGAGAAAGGAATCCATTAGAAGGACACATTACTTATCTTTTGGTAATGTTCTTTCTTGTGGTTGTCCTCCCACAGACTCCTCACTCTCAACCTGCCACTCTTGGTGTATAGCTAGTACACTTTTAGTTCTGCAGTCCTTCAGCATCGAAGTGCTCGAAAAAAGGCTGCATCAAAGCTGGAGTGAATTGTTGAGCAAGACGAAGACAAAAGTTTGATCTTTGTTACCAGACATTCTAACTCTGATCTTTAATTAGTTGGGGGTTACCGAGGATACTCTAGTAAAACGGGAGTGTCGACTGGTGGTTTGGGACACATAGGGCTCCAGTTCTTTTAGGAAAAATCGAAGAGAGGCAATATTTGGCAGCTACGATCTAATCAAGAAACTTGGCTAAGCCATTGCTTTAATGTGGATGGATTCTCCATAATGAAGCAGTTAGCAACTCATAGTAAGGCGCCCAGCAGGAGGCATCCTGATAGCCAAACGGAACTCAATAGTTACGGAATTTGAATTAATTCCAACTGTAATGCATGGTATGTTGGCTGCAAAAATACTTATGAAAGGATGAAAGCCTCTCAAGCCAATAGTTTTGATTAATATATACTGGAACCCTGCCTGTTCGAACCTATCAACTTTCTTGCCGTTACTATCTTACTTGCTTTTGAGGGTAAAAACCCTCTATGGAATGGCTGGCATAGTACTTGCAGGGGGCTTAAACTCCCAGAGTGTAACCATGCAATTGCCAGGGATCAAAGTACAACATAGAAAACCTACTTCAAACAGCAAGAAATGGTTAGCTTTTCTCTCGGAATGAAACTTTGTCATGTTGAATAGTAAGGTGCTGGGGGATTTTCCGTTTAAGCTGGAAGAGGGGCTGAGCTGGTTCAATGATTTATTCCTCAGAGGTTTTGTTTGTTAGGTGCAAATGTTTTCGGGTATGTGATGGAGGTAGTAGTGATCACAACATGCTGATGGGGGGTTTCTCTCAAATACCAACAAGGTCAGTGATTATAGATTATTCCAACTTGATGGTGAATAATGGAAAGAATAGAACTGTACAATTCAGAAAGGGAGGAGTCTCTCTGAATAACAATCTACAGACATTCATGAATAGTCTAAATGAGATAGAATTGAAAACAGCATGTGACCCGACGAACTTTTTAGAATTCCTGTGGGATTTTGAACCTCCATTAATTCATGGAGTAACCAAGCTGACAATCCATATACATTCCTTTTGAGGAAACATGGCTCAGGAAAAGAGATCTGAGAATGTCTATCTGGGCTTTAAAATTTGGGCCTGAAACGAAGCAAGTCTACCAACAAGAATCAAAGAAACTGCGAAATAAATATAAAAACTGGTCGAGGTCATACAGGTTTTTACGTCACCAGAAGGATGAGGAATTGATATTAGGAGCCCTCGCAACTAACAGTCCCTGAAACTTCTGATCCTTTGTAAACTGCCATCAGGAATCGCAGAGCTGTCTCCAAGGTAATTCTGTTGCAGAAGCAACTTGGTACAATCATTGAAATTTTTGTTGAGCTCGAGCACAGTCTGGGGGTTATATCTGCCCATGAAAGCATATCAGAGTCGATTGTAAGATCCTCTTCTTCCAGGGCGGTGGGCCCGAATGGTTTGACCAACCAAATACATAAAATGTAGAACTTTGGTCCAAAACCTTGTTAGTCCTTTTCAGTGAGGTATTGAAGTGTAGGCGTATTCCAGAATCTTGGAAATCCACTGTCATCATCCCTATCTGTAAGAAGTAGTTCACCGGATCTGCCCGATCGACCTTTTGGACACGGATAGTAAAATCTTCGCCGCTGTGTTAAGGGAGTTCGAATACTGTGCATTAGACAAAAATATACTATCGAAACATCAAATAGGCTTTAGAAGGGGCCTCTCCACCTCAATGAATGGGTTAGTAATGACATTATGAGAAGTCGTGGTCGAAGGGCAGTCCCATATTGTACAGTGCTTGTAGTAGATCTTTCAAAGACATTAGATATGATAAATAGGGAACGTCTGTGGTCAAAGTTGGAGGTTTGAAGAGTACCAAAGTGTCTGTTAGCAATAATTGTGGGCTTACACAAAGATTCTTGTTTGCAAGTAAGACTGAATGCGCAGGGCCATTTGGCTGCACCAATTCCAACAGAGAGAGGGGTGAGGCAGGGGTGCATTATTGCCCCCTGCCTCTTGAACCTGTATCTCGCTGACTTAGCAGAAACGCTAAATCGGCATAGACTAGGCAGCCCCAAGATTGGCTCTCAGTCTAGTAATTGGATTGCCTATGCAGATGATATGCTTTTCCTCGACTACACTCTGATAGGCCTTCAACGTCTTCTGAGGGCTCCAGGGGATTGTCATAATAAATAATTTACAAATAAATCCAGCTAAGTCAAACTTCTTGAGTTTCAAGAAACCACTTAAGTGCGCCCCAAATGAAATGTGGGTAGTAACAGGGCACGGGGTACCTGTAGTTAAAGAGGTATTATATCTAGGCTTTAAACTGAGTTCTAACCCAACATCAGGCCAGCTTGAATAGGAATTGGATGACAAATGAGTACAGCTGGATTGCCAAATGAAAAAACTATTAATGACCCATTGTACATTTTCAATATTCCCCCTAGTAATTATATATACATCTAAGGTAATTCCTTCATTGCTCTGTGGAATGGACACAAAACTTCTGTCTCAAACAATAATTTGGGCCAGAATAGAGGGGAAGCTATGGAGAAAGGTTCCAAGTCTTGCTCAGACTTCCAATGGCAAGCCTGAGGTACGAGTTGGCTTTACAATCCATGCAGATGCACATTGATTGGAAAGCCATCTCGCTATATAGGCTTATATTGGTGCCACAAAATAACTCTCTGTACGAGGACTTTGGTCTTCAGCTAAATAAAAGGGTCTAGCCCAGTCCTAGTACAGTTGGGGAACTATGCCATTAAAATCTTGCAATAGGGTGACCGCTCAGAGAAAAATCTAGTCATGAACCCAGCGGGTGTCTAGGAGGCCTTGGCCAGAATGGACTAGATTCGAACCATAGCAGAGAATGTTTGGTATATGCAAAACCGTTCTCCTCCTACGATAAGCCAAGAGGGTTTTTAATGAGGCGTTTTCCAAATTCAAGATGGAGGTCCGACTGTTTCGCTTGAATTTGCTTTGTACGGGTGAAATCCATTCAATGCGGAATAAATATCCACAAGGTACTAACTTTTGTTCTCTTTGCGCTTAGATGGGAAAGCAGTCTTTAAAACACACAATGATCGACTGTAGGGGGTCTAGGGAGATGTCCAGTTTCTCGGTTGGTTTGTTGATAAAGTAGGCTCGTTTTCAGAGAATTTCTGGGAGAGATTGACCGATGGGTATGAGGTTTCTTAGAATCAGTCTTGCAGGAATTAGGCTCCATAAGAAAATAATGATTTTATTGTATGGAATTGAATCAATAAAATGTTTATTTGATATGTAATGTGAAAAGCCGTATTTTCGGCAGGTAAACACAGTTTAAGAAAAATAAATACCATTTTACTACAGTCTACTTTTATAACCACACATCTTGTTCTTCAGTATGGAATTTCACCTTTGGAGCACTGTATGTAAAAGAAACGATCTACATTTAGGACATTGGGCCTCATTACGAGCAGCCGGTTGACGCCGACCTCGAAACACTGACTCCGCCGCCTGACTTCCCGGTGCCACCGTAACATTACAAGTCCCGGCAGAGTGGGACGTCAGCGGTAGATTCAGTAACTCCCAATTCCCGTGGAGCCAGTACTTCCTTGACGACTCTGCCTACCGGGGCCGATGCACCGGGCAGGTTCAGACCTGCTGGGCGCTACTGCCCCTGCAGGCAGACTCGTAGTGTGGTCTGGAAACACCTTGTTTCCACACCGCCACACTCGGAATGAGGCCCATTGTATACAACAATGTGTGACGCAGATAAAACAACTTCCTGCGTTGGCCTTTAAATACCCCGTTTCATAAAACTAGCACCTACATTTTGTAGAACCCACTGTGTTTTTGTGTTGAAAACCAATTTTAGTTACTCTGTTTTGCATAGATTGCTGATGGAATGGCATACATTGAAAGAATGAACTACATCCACCGAGACCTTCGAGCAGCTAACATTCTGGTGGGAGATAACCTAGTGTGCAAAATTGCAGATTTCGGCTTGGCGAGGTTAATAGAGGACAATGAATACACAGCAAGGCAAGGTAAGAAAAACTAGCTCTGTGTTTTGTTTATAAATATGTCTTCAGATTTACTGTAGCCCACTTCCCACCAATAAATTAAAATTTGATGTATTTAGCCCCTCCTCATTATGCCTGATTTCACATAGTCTTTTAGTTTGCAGACTGATGCTTTTTGTTCGGTGCTTGGGCCGTCCTGTCAAGTGTGCAATGGAATAGAGCAGCCAATTCACTTCAGCTGTAGGAAGCTCTTCCTCGGGCACAGGAATCAACCTTGATATGGTTAGTGGTTAGCCCTCAAGGGGGTTATAGATGCCCTTAAGCGCTATTTATCAGGAAGAAAAAGTACCCTTGCAAACTGGCTTGCAAGAACTAAAGACACCAACCGCAGAGTTGTGAGATTTTCTCACTCCAACCCCATATCTTTACTGTGATACTGAGAAGGTTGCCCACAAGTCAGCGCAAATTACATAAGCCACTTCGCTTTGGATTCTTTTGAGGAGAGATCAAAGGAAGGGGGGGAAGGCCCATGCCAGTCTTTAGAGGTTATTGTTGGGGTGATGACTGTTCCCAGATGCTGCCTTTCGCACAGTGATGCTCTGCTCCAGTGGGTGCAGTAAGGAGGATCCCCTGGCCACCCCCACCATGCACAGGTCTGTAGGCAAGGGCTTGCCATAATGCACACACCAGCAAGACTGTAAGGAGCTACAGTAATGGGGGTCGACATGCTACAGTGCTGCATATCACTAAGGTAGGCACAGTACAAAGTCTTGCACAATGTTCTTGAGTATGCACGCAACATAGAAAAACAGAACAAAAAAGACAGACCTCACAAACCTCCACACTTGCAAAGACATGTGACTATCTTGAGGTACAATGGAGGGATGTCAGTTCACCAAAATGCCTGGGGTAGCGGAAGTGACTTCACAGGAAGTGTAATCAGATGACCTTTGTGCCTGTAGATGTCACAGGAATGTATACCATGCGATTTTCAGCCCATGTGACATCACACATTGTAATAATAAATAACTAGAATTGCAGAATTACTAAAGGCCATGTCAATGTTCAACCTTATATTAAATAGGGGGCTGCCTCAATATGCCATGAGTGCTGTATGATCTGCTGCAAAGGGCACACTCAGCAGAACTATCACAGGCCAGAATATATTTCTCATGCCTGTACTTACACATGTAGCTAGTTAACATTTCAGGCCAGTTGAAACCTCATGTTCTATTTTATTCATTTATAAAGCGCACCACAACCCATGGGCATCAAAGCGCTGTTACAGAGTACACTAGAATGCTTACAGAGTACAGTAGAATGCTTGCAAAATTTCGGTTACGGGTTATACATAGTTGCATGGGAACAGGAGAGGGGGGGGGTACGAGAGAGGAAGGCGTATACATGGTTTTAGGTGAACAACCAAGTTTTGAGAGCTTTCCGGAAAGCATAGTGAGAGGGTTCTGCTCTGAGAGAAATTGTCAGGGAGTTCCAATGTCTGGCTGCAATAAAAGGGAAGCTAGCCCCATCTGCTTTGGCGCGTTTGACTTTGGGCAGCATGAGACAATGGGAGTAGGGTGTTCTGGTGGGTCTGGATGAGCTTGCCTTAGTTACCTTGTTGGCGAGGTAGGGGGGGGGCTGTCTTGGCAATGCACTTGTGAGTGATGGCTAGCGTTTTAAAAAGAATGTGTTCTCTGACACAGAGCCAGTGGGCATTATGCCTTGCTGCACTTATATGGTCTCTTTTGGGAATGCTGAGGGTGGCTCGGAGTGCATAATTCTGGATGATTTGTAGTTTTGTTAGGTTCTTTGAGGAGGCCCCAGTGAAGCAGACACTACAGTAGTCCAGTTTTGACCCAATGATGGCTCTGGCAATAGTGAGGCAGTTACCGGTGGGCAGGTAGGGTTTTGCTGCATTGCATAGTTTGGTTGCGTAGGCAGAAGAGGATGCGATGGCGCTAACCTGCCGGGACATCGAGAAGATGGCGTCTAGGTGGACTCCTAAGGTTTTGACTGATGAGGATACAGGGATATGTATGTTGTCTATGGTGAATACAGTGTATTGGCTGCTGGTTTTTTCTAAAGGGTTTCTTGTGGTCCAACCAGAAGGATATCCGTTTTGTCTCCATTGAGGCACAGCCAGTTGTCAGTCAACCAGGCCTGGATGGTGGAGTAGGCTATATTGAGGGTATTGGTGTCGGTTTGTAGTTACCGGTGAGGGGGGAGTAGGACTTGTCATTGGCATAGTTGGTTTCGGCTATGCCGATGGAGTCAAGGATGTTTTAACAGTGGTCTTATGAAGTTGTTGTAGAGTGTGGGTGAGATGCATGAGCCCTGAGGGACTCTGCAGTGGCTGGTAGCTGGGGTGACACAGGCCTGTTCTGAAAACTCTCATTGCTCTTCCTTCTAGGAATGAGGCGATCCAGGCTGCGGCATTTGGTTAGACGTGCGCAGTGGTAGTGAGGTGGTGGCAGAGCGTGTTATGGTCCACTAAATTGAAGGCAGATGACAAGTCTAAGAGGAGGAGAAGGGACAGTTTACCCAAGTCCGTAATTTCGTCCAGCTGGTTTTTAAAATCAAGTAGTGCTGGTGCTGTGCCATGGCCAGGTCGAAAGCTGGATTGTCGTAATCCTAGGATATAATTAGTTTCGAGGAAGTGTTGGACCTGTAGATAAGATAGATAAGATGCCTTATCTATAAATTTTAATAAGGGGACCGTTGTGATTGACCTGTAGATGTTGGGTGCAGTGGAGTTGAGAGAGGTTTTTTTTAGGTGTGGCTTCACCCATGCTTCCTAAAGTTGTGAGGGGACGAGTCCTGACGCAAATTATGCACTTATAGAGGCGATGAAGAAAGGGGCAAGGGTTGCTGTGCATACCTTGATAATAGTGGGTGGGCAGGGATCCTCTTTGCATTTTGAGGGTTTAAGGTTTTTCAATAGGCTAAGGACTTCAGATTCGGAGACTTCTCTGAAAGTGAAAGGGGTGGGGGGGGGGAGTTCTGAAAGGGTGTGTTCAGGGTGATAGGGGTGACTGTGGGGTTTGGGGTGTTCACACTGTTCTGGTTGGTCTGGACTTTGCTTTGTAGGAGGTCTATTTTGTTTGGCATGGCTGATTGGATGTTGGAGCACCAGAATTCATCTTTGGTGAAAGATTGTGCAGGGGGGGGGGGACTAAAGCTTCGAGAAGATGTTCCTGGTGTCTGATTTTGCATTGGCAATCCTGGTGATGGAGGCGGCTTTGGCTAAGGAGATTGCTTTTTTGTATTTGTCTGAAAGCTTGTTGAATTCGAGTTTCAGGGATTCAGTTTGGGTTGTTTGTCAGGCGGTGAGGGCGGTACGTTTACTACTTCACAATGCAATTAGCTCTGGGGTGTACCATGAGTTTGAGTATCTGATGGATTTCGCTCTGTGCTACAAGAGGGGCAATAGCATTGACTGCTTGGGTTAGTGTGGAGTTGTATGTCAGCGAGGACGTTGGGGTCCTTGAAGAATGGTGGTCTGAGTAGGGCTACTTCTAGGAATGGTAGAAGGTTAGCTTTAGTCGTCTGCATGTGCTACGTGCAAAAGCAGGAGGTATAGGGGTGGTGACTTGTAATTTTCTGGGATGGGGGGATGGAGAAGAGGGTGATGTGATGGTCTGTCCATTGGCAGGGATCGTTGGAATTTATGGAAGGCGAGAAATTGAGGTTGGCAATCCAGTCCAAGGTGCGGCCTTTGATGTGGGTGGGGTTGGTGACACATTGTGCAAATTGAAGGATTTCTAAGGCCTTGGCAAGTTTATCAGCTTGTAGGTCTGCTGGATCATCGAGTCCCCTAGCAGGATGATTTTTGAGGATATTTTAATGTTGTCCTCAAGGAGGTGGAGGGGGTTTTCATGGTAACTTGTTGTGGGACCTGGTGTACGGTAGACGATGCAGAATGTGATGGTGCAGGTGGGGGAGGTGGGGAGCTTGAGGGAAAGGATGTTGCTTTGTTTTCGAGGGAGGTATTGAGCTACCTGAAGGGCTGGGACTATTTGGCTATGAGGGCCACTCCTCTCTAGTGTTCGGGCGGTCCTGTCGGTAGATGGTGTAGCCTGATGGGAGGGCTAGGGATACGGTGGGTCTGGAGGCTTTGTGGACCCTGGGAGGGCTAGGGATAAGGCTTTGTGGAGCCATGTCTCTGAGATGGCTAGGGCATCTAGGTTGTGGGCTGTAAGCAGGTCATGGATATCGAGGGCGGGCGCTGGCAGGGAGTAAGCGTGAACAAGAGCACAGTTAATGTGTGCTAAGGGTTTTGGGGGCGGCTTAGCAGTGGGTGCAGTAGTGGCAAGGTTGTCGTTGGAGAGCGGTGGGGTGGGCTTGGACGTTTCAGCTGTAGTATGCAGAGTAATAGAATTTCTGATGTTTGTTAATCTGCTTAGAATCACATGCTGTGCATAGGTCCGACATCCAGTGGTCACTGCAGAGTATTGCATTTTGTTTTTCGTAGTCGAAAAAGGACGTCGACAAGGCGTGTCTGAAACACTATCCCTATAGTGACGTGCGTTGTACCCACAATCCCTCACTCGTCGAGGTCCCTCAGATTGTTTTTTTCCGCCCAGTTACTGGTCGCCTTTACGCGGAGCTCCTCGAGAGACATTGCAGATTTCATCTCCTCGACCTTTGGTCGTTTTCCTATTTAATATAGGACATATCGATCCCTCCCTCGACGCAGTTGTGAAGCTGTCTCCGCCGAGCAAGATCTTCGACGGAGGGGACGAGCGGAGGAGATCCTTCGGCGTTGCCGAACACGTGGCCTGGCCTCGCAGGCCATATACAGTAGGGAGAGTGGGGTCGTGGGGCATCTCTGGTTCTTTTCTGAGAATGCCTTTCCTTTTCCCCTTCCTTTCCCTTGGGGTGGTTATCACGATTTATTGCCTCGGCTATGGAGAGGACACCCTTTAGGTTTTGCCCGCTTTGCAAGGGCAAGTTTACTTGGAAGGACAAGCATTCACGGTGTAACCGCTGCTTGCCGCTCGATCACAAGGAGGAGGGTTGCACGGCTTGTCGGCTTCTTAAGCCAAAGACACTAAAAGACCGTAGGGTCAAGAGGTGGGCGGCCTACGCTATGTCGAAGGCCGATGGTTCACCCGCCGCTGCTACCACCGACAGTGACGAGGAACGTGATAACACGACCTCCGCTACGGAAGTCGAAAACCCCTCTAAAGAGCGCTCGCGCGCTTCGTCGTCTGTCCCCGGCCGGCTCGGCTCACGCCCTGCTTATGGGGATGAACACCCCGGCGACATAGACGCACACAAGACCACACATAAGCACACAACCCATGGCTCTTCTTCGTCAAAGACGAAGAGAGCATCACGCCCAGGGAGACGCAGGTTCCACCGGCGGCCTCCTCGGACCGTTCGGGTTCGAAGCCCCTCTCGCAGCCGCGACCAGCGACTGGGCTTTCGGCAAATAAGGGCGCCGCCCCCAAATCATCGGCCGGCGCGCATCAGCAGAAAGCGCATACCGCCGTAGAGCGATCGACACCCATCACGTCGAAACCACAGCCCTCCGCTGACAAATGAGTCTCTGAGAGCTTGGCGAGGATCGTGGTAGCCGACGCCCAGAAGCGTACGCCGAAAGACACGTCGAGCGCTACGCAGAGGTCGAAAGACACGCCGAAAAAGCCAGAAGAAAGGCAGGGACTACCCCCTTCAGTCGGGGGGTCCCCCAGCACACCGGAAGGCTTTTCGGAGGGCGACGGGACACTTTCCTCGACGTTATGGGAAAGGTCGAGCCGTTTTCAGCTAGATGACACTACTTTTCCCCCGCTAGACCGCTCAGGGGTACCCCATGAAACCATGGAAAGGCTCCATCTCTGTATGGAGAGAATGGAGAGGTTTATGAACACCCAGAACCCTCCCACTCCCAAGAGAACAAGAGAAGGGCCTCAGGAGGACCCCAGGGCCAAATATCCGAGACTAGTCAATCCCCAGCAAGACACCGCCTCAGACTTCCATAATGTGTATGATCTCACTGGGGAGGAACATTACTTAGAGGAGGAGGATGACTTTATGGACGATGAAGAGGGACAGAACCAGGAGGAAGGTCTGGAAGACAGCCCAGACATTATAGGAGAAGGCTTCGGCGATAATCCAGAAGAAGGACCTTCGCACCCCTGGCAATCCCCATCAATATATTCCGACACTGATGTCCTGAACCTAAATCCTCCTGACAATTCACCTGTTAGGAACACATCTCCCATTGACGATCAGCCCACATTCAATGCCCTGTTGCGCAGAGCAGCAGCACATTTCGAACTGGACACTGGGGAGCTCTCTCCTGAATTAGACTTTGTGGAAAGAGTAATTAAGGAGAAACCCCCGGTCAGCCAGACCATTCCCCTCCTCGCTTCAGTGAAGAGAAGAATCGTCCCTTCGCTGTCCACTCCCGCATTAATCAGAGGGGTTAATCCAAGAATTGAAAAACTTTTCATTCCGTCACCCTCAGATCCACTGTACATCAGGGGACATTCCATCCCGGATTCCCTGGTAGTAACTAATACAAGGAAGAGGGCAGGGGTACCACTTTCCACCAGTGAGGCACCACCTGACAAGGAGGGCAAGAGGTTATATGCCCTTGCAAAAAGAGTCACATCCTAGGCTGCCTTTTCGGCAAGAATTGCGAACAACAATTCTTTGCTCGCTAGCTATGCGGACGCGCAGTGGGCAAAACTGCGCAAAGACGCCGAAGAAGCGACGGAACCACTACGTACACGCCTGCTATCAACTATTGGCGAAGGAACCCAGGTCAACCAGAGTATTGTAAAGAACTCTCTGGATGCTGCAGAAACAGCGGGACATTCCCTGGTTCAGGGAATACTTCTAAAACGCCATGTATGGCTGCGCAACTCGGGGTTTAAACCGGAGACACAGGCGTCTTTAATAAATAAAGCTGTTGAAGACTCAAACCTCTTCAGGAAAGTGGTGGATGAGGCTCTAGAGATGGCTAAAAAAGAGTTTGATACTATCAAGACTCTTGACCAAATCTCTAAGCCCACTACCAGACGCGGCTATGGCAACAAACGCTTTTTTCGTGGCCAACGCCAACAGCAAAATCAGCAGCAACAGTACCCTGCCACCAATTACCAGACCAATAGTGGGCAGTACAGCCAAAGAGGCCAGCGCTAGGGCAAAGGGAGAGGTCGGGGGTCCACCCCCAGAGGCTCCCAAGCCCCCAACAACACCAAGTGACGCGAAGATTCGCGTGCCCTCCCATGCAACACCGCTCGGGGGCCGGATAACATCCTTTCTTCCTGCATGGGAGGGTATAACGTCAGACCGCTGGGTACTTTCCACCATAGCCCACGGATACTGCATCGAATTCAACAGTTCCCCATCATACAGACCCCCGAGGGGACGACGCATGACACCGGAACATCTTGCCATCCTTCTCCAAGAAGTACAACAACTGCTGGAAAAAGGAGCCATAGAGGTCGTGCCTCTATCTCAGGTAACGGAAGGTATTTATTCAGTGTACTTCCTTGTACCCAAAAAGGATCTAACCATGCGCCCTGTATTAGATCTGCGCCCAGCGAACAAGTTTATCAAACCCCAAAAGTTTCGTATGGTGACCTTACAGGAAGTGATCCCACTGCTTTCACAGGGAGATTACATGACAACATTGGACATGAAAGATGCATACTTTCATATTTTAATGTTGCCAGCGCACAGAAGATACCTCAGGTTCATGATAGAGAGCAAACACTACCAGTTCAGAGTGCTACCCTTCAGCATAGCATCAGCACCAAGGGTATTCACGAAGGTACTGGCAGTGGCAGCGGCCCACCTGCGCAGGTTGTCCATCCCAGTTTACCCTTACCTCGACGACTGGCTCATAACAGGAGATTCTTACGAAACATGCTTCTCCAATACCCAAAATAGACCTTTTGTTCCAGTTGGGCTTCTCCATCAACGAAAAGAAGTCCAGCTTAGACCCCAGTCAAATCAAACAATTCCTAGGGGCTCTAATTCAAACAAAGGACGGCCTCGTCTTACCCTCCAAAGAGAGGGTCCAAAACATGCTGTTTCAGATCCCTCAATATGTGACCGGTCGAGAGGTGACGGTACGCAAAGCAATGCGCTTGCTAGGAATGATGGCGTTGTGTATTTATTTGGTACCTCACGCGCGCCTGCGCATGCGCCCAATGCAAGAGTGGCTCAACAGCCAGTGGTGTCAGGCCAGCGGACTATGGGACGATCTAGTGATGGTCTCGCAGGCCTTGGTTCTCTCGCTACGGTGGTGGACAAAGGAAAACCTGGAAAAAGGGAAACCCTTTGCCACTCCCGCGGCGGAAGCCACTCTAACCTCAGACGAATCCCTCACAGGATGGGGGGCTCACCTATCCCATCAGACTGCTCACGGAGTGTGGACTCCGAACGTAGCATCCAAACATATAAATCTACTGGAGCTACTAGCTGTGTTCAAGGCGCTAAAAGCCTTCCAGGAACACCTACAAGGCAAAACAGTGATGGTCCTTACAGACAGCACCACAGCCATGTACTACATCAACAAGCAGGGGGGCACCCACTCTCCAGGACTGTCCAAACTGGCCCAAAATATATGGAAGTGGGCTCTCAAACAAAACATGTTCCTACTGTCACAACATGTACCAGGGGAACTAAATCTGCTGGCAGACAAACTCAGCAGAGATTTCCCCCTGCCCGAAGAGTACGAATGGCGACTGCACGAAGACATGGTCTTCGACGTCTTCACACAATGGGGATTCCCAGAAATAGACCTGTTCGCAACCCTGGAGAACTCACAATGCCTAAGTTACGCCTCCAGGTACCCCCAGAACCAATCCAAGGGGAACGGTCTGTCGATGCAATGGTCAGGGAAATTTGTTTACGCTTTTCCCCCCCGACTCCCCTTCTCAACAAGGTGGTGCACAAGATGCACCAGGAACAAGTGACCATGATACTGGTGGCCCCAATGTGGACCCGACAGCCATGGTTCGCCCACTTGATGGAGATGTCTCTATCTCCCCCAGTGAAACTCCCCTGCCCGTACAACATGCTGTCACAAGACAAGGGCAGGACTCTGCATCCATGCCCCCAGAACATGAACTTAGCAGCTTGGCTCCTGAGATCATAGAATTCGGACATCTACAGCTCCCGCAGAGATGCATGGACATCCTCAGGGAAGCCAGAAAACCTAGCAAGTGGAGATTTGTCATCTGGTGCAGGGGTAAAAGCATCAACCCGATTGACTGCTCTCCCACACATATTGTTCTATACCTGACCCACCTATTGGATTCAGGTCTAGTGTTCAATTCCATTAAAGTCCACCTAGCGGCACTTTCTGCATACACCACTTCCCAACTGAAGGTGTCGTGGTGGAAGATCCCTGTTATAAAGGCCTTCATGGAGGGAGTAAAGAGAATACACCCCCCGATAGATGACCCAGCTCCCGGATGGGACCTTAATGTGGTACTTACCAGCCTCATGGGCTCATCATTCGAACCCATGCACAAAGCATCTCTTAAACACCTTACTCTTAAGACTGCTTTTTTAATAGTTATCACCTCATCAGGAGAGTAAGTGAACTTCAGGCTCTTTCTGTTCTAGACCCCTTCGTTACAGTTCAGAGATAAGGTGGTTCTACGCACTCACCCAAGGTTTGCTCCGAAATTCATCTCGAAATTCCACGTAAACCAATCTATAGAACTACCAACGTTCTTTCAAAATCCTTCCAACTTGGGAGAAAGGACTCTGCACACACTAGATGTGCGCACAGCGGTCATGTTCTACAATCAAGCGGTGTAAATATCACGCTGACAGGACACGTTGAAAATAGTCATGCCGTAATGGCCGTAGCAAGTATATATCTCGTTTGATCGAGCGGTCAGAAATCACAGGGAGATCCCAGAAAGCGCTTTCTGATATTTACACCGCTTGATTCTCCATGTGAGAGCACCCATCTACGATTTATCAACGCAATTGTTTTGCTTATGCCTTGAGAACGACCTGTGTGTCGAAACACGTGTCGGCTGTTTCCTGCCACAATTAAAGCATCAACAATATTACTAGTGTGCCTTATTGTTGTAATGTCTAGCGCATCTCCACCGCACCCTCCTCTTTACTAGTTTTCAATACCAGCCAGGGTAGACTGGTTGGCGTTGGTGGTAATGCTGCTGACATTTCTCGGATTGAATTTCTAATCCAATCGGTGATCACTAGCGCACAGACCCTTATTTGCGAACCCACAGTTTTGTTATAGTTATCAAAATGTGTTGGGTAAAATAAGTAAGATTTGTTTTGTTTCTCTACAGTGCTTGCCTACTTAATTTTTGAGCGCTTATTTACAGGCATTACTGCTATCCCATTAATAGTATACAGTTTATCAACATTGCAAGGATGTACATCTGAGAAGGATCTTGGAACTGAAACCTATTTCGGGCTGCTAAATTAACTCATTTACAAGCAACAAGTACTGAACTATCTCGCTATCCCTTTCTACATACTATATAATAAGAGGGTCATTTTAAGTACTGAAAAATAAAACTTTCACACAAGACAGTCACACTTAAACTGCAAACGAAGATGAAACGCGTTGAAATTACAGTAAGAAATTCCTCTACAGGGGGGCATGGCCTGGAGCCGAGCTGAAAGGATGCAAGTGCGGTGGGCGCCATCCATAGACCCTTACAAGTCCTGTTGAAATCCTCTTACTGAAGGCCACAAAGGCTCAGATGAGAGACAAGGATCCCTTGCAACAGATCACTTAATATTGTGGCGGGAAAACCTAGGATTTTTTCCCAGAGGCGAAGGGACAGGCTGACTTGGGCCGAGTAGCCATCCATTTGGAAAGGACTGCCAGCTCGGTGCAATGGGCAGTGCGTGGCAGCTCGCGTATGCACCATCTGGCGTGCTGGCCACTGCAGCAGGTACAGGAGCCCATGCACTAAAATTTGCTGGTGCAGAGGAGTTCAATGTTACCTTTGGATTGTCTCTCAGGTCAGTCTCTTGGGAGTCAGGAAGGACTACACCCATCCAGGGCAGAAAAGCCTCCCGCTGGATCAGTCTATGCAGGTGGGAAGGGTGTCTATTCTAGGCAGGAGCGACTGGAACCCTTTCACAGGTTCCGGTACCTCAACTCTGGAGCTAAAGGAGTGACATGAAAAAAGTTTAGTATGAGTGGCCAGGTTCAAAGTAGGGGGGTGGGTGGGTGCTTACATCTCCAGCCCCCCGCCTCCACTCTTCCCTTTCTTCACGGAACTTACTTGAATCTTCCAGGAGTCTAGAGTCAACCACCAGGACCCATCCACTGTGTTGAATTCACAAAGTTAAATGCAGCAAAAGTCTTCCCCATGAATACTATTGAGGGACAGGAATTCTTCCAAGGATCGAGTAACTTGAACCAGAATGCTTACATCTAAATACAAAAATGCTAAATACCTAGAATCTCCTTTTTGTTTTAAGTATTGAGAGACACTAGATTCCTGTCCATGCAGCCTCTTTATGCTGCTTGCCTTAACCTGACATTGGCGTGCCATGGAGGGGAATTCTCTCACCCGCCATCTTGGAAGGGGCACGATTGTCATATCCCGACAGCCATTTTGGTTGGGGAACTGAAATCCTGTCAACAGCGAACCCCTGACGGCAGCGAGATATCGCCTGGTCCACCATGGCTGCCAGAGCCTGCCAGGTAAGAGGGGGCATGAGGTGGAGGCCTGGAAACCCTAACACTACTAGAGTATGAATAGGAAGGTGATCCAAGGAGGCGCAAGCTGCCCTCCCGTAGTCAGATGTATGGATTTTCCTGTTGGAAGAGCCCGAAAAAAAGCAGCACTGGGGCAGAGGGGCTTGGGACCCATTCCTCCCTCCCCCACCCTCCAGGAGTGCCCCAGATTATATTGGATGAGGAGTTCTTCCACTGAGTAACGAGCAGGGGAGAATTGGCAGACTGAGGTGGGCATTCAATATGGAGAAGGTTCGGCTGCCCTAGGGCTACACAGCCTGGCCAGGATTTGGGGGATCTGGACGGTTGCTCTGTGGGGACACTCCACCTTTGGATGGCTGCTTCCTAGGTGACTGCTTCTGTAAGAATACGATGGTAGCAGTGTGTGTACTACGCTAAAGCACACAGTGGATTGGCATCGTATGGTCTAGTGTGGATTGTACTGACAATAAACTATGCATCCTTCAAGATGGTGAAGAGGCAATAGCAGAAACAAAAGCTGGACCAGTTTGGCAGGACCCAAGATCCTAGTTGGATAACAAGTACAGTCAGTTGATATAGAGGTTTCACTCGTGAGAGCAGACTTGAAAAAAGTCAGTGAAAGGTTAAGCAGAGAATGGTTGATGTGGAGGACTCAGTGACAAGATCCTGGAGGATAGAGCAGAAGACTCATAGGCATGCTCGAGGAGATGCAATGTATGGATAGTTGGAGTAGCGGAGGGAGGAGAAGGTCACTGCATATAATTATTCTTGGAAAAAATTGAGGACAATTTGTACATCGAAGAGCTGTCCCTAGTGGTTCTTGACTGAGGGCACATGGAGTGCAAGGAAGGAAGCCAAAAGTAGAGGGCCATAATTGCAAAGTTTTAGACATTCTGTTGCAGAGATTTGGGTCTACAGGATGCTACGAGACACTCTGCATATACAATGGGTAGATCCATGATTTTGCCCTTTCATGACTTGATCCAGGAGGTTCAAAAGTAGAGGAAAGCTTTTGAGTCTATTAAAAAGAGGCAGAGAGATCATAAATACATGATTTTCTTCCCCTCTAAGCTGAAAGTACTGTCCTATGGCAAATCCTTCTTCAACACTGAGTGAGATGTGGGGGATGGCTGGAGGACGGGGCAAATGGTACACTGCGTACCATGGGTAGGTGCCCACCCCCCCTGCACCCAAGGGCATCCCCTGTTGAAAGTAGGCAGGCAAAGGATTAGTAAACGACAGTGGAACTTTATCGGTGGATGGAGGTGGTCCACAAACTGGGAGCTGATGTTTCACAATTGTTTACAGGGGTTGGCACCTCAGACTGATGAGATGCCCGATACATATGTGATGGTTCAGCTGAATCGTGGTGGTCTAGATTTTTGAACGCCTACACCTATGTCTAATAGGGTGTGTGTGAGGGATGATGAGGTGCATTTGGTTGTTCGTGTGTGTGTGTGTGTGTGTGTCATATATATGGGTGGTGATGATACACCACGGATTAGTGGAAAATGGTTGTTGGGTTGCGGAAAGTAACAATGGGCTGACGTTGAAGGGTTTCGGAGTGGATTTGGATGAAAAGATGCAGGGCTGAATTAGAACCTGTCTTACCTTAGAATTCTTCTCCAACCCTGAATCACAGTGCCTTCTTGGCGGTGGAGAGCGGGACTAGGGAAATAACCTCCTTGTGACTTTGAAAGGGTGAATGTTAATGTGTGTGGTGTTGGATGATGGATTTCGTCCACTATATGGCTGCGAGGTGGGGGCGGGGCAGTATTGGTCACTGTTCGTGTTCCCATTATTTTTATAAAGCGTAGGAATGTGGTGAGCACCCCAGATGTAGGATTGGGGTGCTTCCTTGTTAATGATGTTCCATATGTCATGGGCATTAGAGCAAAGGAGCTGTCTAGATGGCTAAATTTAATATAATTAGCTGGAATATGAAGGGAATTAGCAATGCAGTTAAAAGGAGTACGATACACTTAGCTATGCATGAAGCAGATTTAGAAATTTTGCAGGAAACTCATCTTGTTGGATCAGAAATACATACATACACTGGATGGCAGACGGAAAGGGCAAGTGATAGGGCTCCCCCTTCTCGTATGCTAGCGGGGTATTGATATGGGTGAGAGACACGGCTGCTCCGACAGAATAGTAAAAACTGGTAGACCCGGAGTGAAGATATGTAGTGATACTGGAGAAGTAGATAGGGAGGGCCATTCTGTTATTGGGAATGTACGCAGAGAACATCGACCAATCTGACTTTTTTGAAGACCTGAATGACTTCATAGTTAAGCACCAGAATGGTTGGTGTTTGTGGGGGTAGGATATTTCAACAGTGTTCTAAATAAAGAATTGGATTCTGTGATGATTCACAGGATCTCGTCACTTCTCGCCAGAGGGGAGCCCTTTACTGTGAGGCTAGGGAGGAGGGCACGCTACACAACATATCCCTAGGGGTGGCAGTCGGCGGGACCTCACAGGGAGATACTCCCTCCTTGGGGACAAGGACTCTGGTTCAGTGAAGGAAGTCCATATCCCACATATCCCCTCAGACCGTCACTGCCTCAGAAGTCACATTCTGAACAAATCACAATCTGCTATTATAATACAACTTCCATTGTTAAAACCCAACACCGATCCACTGAGAAGAAGAGTGGCAGAGAAATAACTCCTCCATGTCAAATGGAGAGTACTGTGAAGAGTGGGAACTATGGAGTATGAAAGAATACTCCAGTGAAAGAGGACGACAACTATGCTCTGCTGGGGAGGGACCAGCTCAGATGCATAAAAAGCAAAGGTGGTCCTGCATTTGGTGTGCGTGTTCACCGAGCAGCTGAAGCCCGGGAAGTCCACTCAGCGGAGACTGAAGCGGTTTATAGTTAGTTTCGAATACAAAGTTTCAAAATGCAATACTTTCGAAACAAAAGGATCGGAAAAAAAAATCGAATGCACTTATTTATATTTTTTTTCTTTTTTTTGTTTAGGGGGTCCCCCCCAAACCCCTGTTTTTTGGGGAAAAAACACTAATTGTTCGTATACCAAAACCACAAAAAAATACATTTAAAAAAAAAAACATTCGGTCATTTTCTTTCTCGATCCTTTTGATTCGGACGTATTGTATTCAACCCTTTTGAATTCGAAATAATGACTGGACACCGACTGAAGCAGAGAAGGAAAGGAAGGCTCTGGAAGTCTGTATCGAGACTGCGTGATCCCAATCCCACAGGAAGAACCAGTGACGCCAACCTGACAAGTTAGAGGTAATGGAAACTGCAGGAGAACCGGGAGGAGCCATGGGCAGGCGCTAAACAAGAGTATCTTGCATACTGAGAGGGTTATCATACTTGTAACAGTAAAAGAAGTAAAGACTATACCTAATACCGAGAGATTTACTTTGCATCTGAAAGCTGCTTTATTCAAACGCTGAGCGCTGACTTTCCGGCTTTTCAGCCCTACACAGCATTGCGAGCGTAGCTCTTGCCGTGCCGCTTCCTGGAGGAGGCGGGACTTCCTTGCATCACGTGACCAAGCACGTGACTATTTTGCGTGCACTTAAGGAGAGTGGAAGCGCCCGAGCGGCGTGAAGCCCTGTGGAGTCAAGTCCATTGGCTGTTGTGCGGCTGTTCGGCGCTGGAGGTGCTCACACTCAAGATAGCCAGGAAAGTGGATGAAAAGTGATCTCAATGTGTGAGCGCTGTTGGTGTTGGGCAGTTGTTGCAGACTGGGCTGAACTCACACAGAGCAGAGACCGGAGCCCGGATTCATCCACTGCTCGGACCGTTTAAGGTGAGCTGAACTGTGCTGTAAAGCAGCCCATATCCTTGACACTGCCAATGGGGAATTGTAAACTGTGAATTTCGATCAAATAGTGCATTACTGCAACATCTGGGTCTGGGAGACTGCGGGGGCTTGACCCCTTTGATCCCTCGAGCTCGGTGAGTACAGTAGGCCCAGCTGAGCCTAGGACAGACCCATCAAACTGAATAAAACAACTGAGTACACCCGAGCTCTCACGCCTAGCAAGAGTAGACGTGGGATGTCTGCAATACATGGAAAATCTAATGCTGAACAGTCAGCACACGGCAAACAGGTGCCAAATGCTCGAATACATACTGAAAATCAAATACACCCGCAAACAAGATTACAGTTGCGCCGTTGGAACTCGCTAGTTTCCTCTAGCAAACCCACACGCGCCCCCTTAAGTAAGTCAGATTGTAACTGTAGGGGTGAGAGAAATAGTGTAACACCTGCCTCTGTTCTCGAACACGGTTCAGTTACAGTTGCAAATCAAGCGCAAATTGGGAGAAAACTCTCCAAAACAGATGTCACTCTTATGAGTGAAAAGGAGGCTGTTACTCTATTTACCCTAATCCACTCTAATCAGCAGGGCAATACTCATCCGCATGTTGTGAGCACAAGTCAGATGGTGAGTTGCCCTGCCGACTTGTGTCCTGTCAGCATAAACCTTGAAGGAGCCCTCGAAGGAGACTTATCTTGTGAGTGTGAGAGCCATTGCGATTGTGATCGCGAGAAGGGTCCTCTTGGGTCCATCTGCAGGTCGACTCCCAAAGGTGAAGGGGGGTCGAGACTGGCCCCTGACAAAAGTGGATCTGTGACTTCCGACCATCAGATCGAGGAGCCTACACGAAGCTTGCCCACAACAGTAGACGGCCCCACACCAACAATCTCAAAGAGCTCATTGGCAAGTAGAGAGGAAGCTCCCTGCACAAACTTACATGTACATGGCGCTGAACAACCTGTCCTGGTGCCGATGCTTGCGAGGTTACCCAGCGCTTCTTTGACCAAACTTATTTGCACAGAATCGGCGCTCTCCGACACATTGCCAAAGAACATGGGTCTAACGTGTGAAGTTAACCCAAACAACGTCGAAGTATTCCTCCAAGCTCATCACTCCACAATAGAGACTTTGTGTTGCGATGAACCCTTTTCCATGGGAACAAACAGAAGGAATTTGTTGGAGGTTGTTAATAAAATACTAAACGACATCTCTTCTATAAACAAAATACGCAGCTCTGCCACTAAAGAAAATGCGGACGTTATGAGACAAAAGCCTAGCACTAAAGAGGCTATGGAAAACATTGCAGAAGTAATGCAGGAGACTTTGGGTGCGGGTGCAGCGTCTCTGCTGAAATGGAAAAACACTTATGGGAAACGCAGGCGTATTGACCATAGTGAATCTCCTACCCTGCCGTGCTCACAGAGGAAAGGCACGAAACCACCAGATCTGCCAACAGAGAGAATCTCAACACCTTTTCAAACGCAAAGAGGTGTACATAATGTGAGATCATCTATTTCATCGTCCTCATCTACTGATTCATCTATTACAGATCAACCTTACACTAAACTAAGATGCTCCAAACCTCGACAGCAGGCATTTACACAACAAAGGAACAAGGAGCTATGCTCAGAGTTAGTGGGCTGCATAATGAAAGGGATCCAACCTATGGTGATGTTGTCGCTTGCCATTTCAATAGCTCCATTCCTAAAATTGTACGAGCAAGTGGATGGGAACCTTAAAGACTTGACCACTTTGGTCGTAATGATGAACTCAAAAGTGGTAGGCATGGACATGGAAATTACATTAACCAATCAGGTACAGCGAGATTCCAACAGAAGAATAGAGGCTTCCTTAAACACCCTGCTAGATCAAAGAAAAACTAACGGATTGGAAAAGAAGCTGCTGGCGGAAATTACGAAAGAAGCACTCAATTTACTAAAACCAAAGAAATCCTTACTTGGGCCCGCTAGAGAGGAGAATAACTATTCTATTCCGAATCAACAGGGGATGAGTGCATCGAATAAGAGAATGAGCCATCAGGCAACCGCAACCGTGGAACATGTCTCGAAGACAGCTGTACTCTCTCTTGAACCTACAGTATGTATGTCAAGCCGAAGTCAGGAAGAGAATGACACAAACCTGCCTCCTATAGACCTAACCAAAGAAGAACCCGTCCAGCGGGAATAAACACAAGAGAAAAAAAGTGCGGAAACTCGAGAGTAATGAGGTACTGGCAAACCCGACGGAACCCAACCCACCATATATTATTGCACCAGAGTCCGCTAGTAGCGAGGCTTCTGAACAAAAAAACATGTCTTGTTTTGAAACTATTCTGGAAAAAACGAGATCATCAGTTAATCCAGCCTTTCTGGACCCAAAAATACCAACTACCTCGTCTGATATGAGTAAAAGTGGAATCCATCAAGTCAGTGAATCAAGGAACCTTGAAATTGAGGAGGAACGGAACCATGACATCTTTCCGATTTTCAAGGGAAACCCCAATCAATCGACAAACACTAAAAAACCAAGTTAAAAAACCGGCAAAAACTAAAAAGCCTAAAAATCAATGCAGCAAGAATTTTCGACGTTGCAATGATTCCAGAAAGTTCTTACGTAACATAAAGACAGTAAAGGTTACTGTAAATCAAAATCTAAGAGCGGAAAAGCAAAATCTAAGAACGAAAGATCAAACTCAGAACAAGAAGACCTCTGAAACGGTGATGGCAGGTGAGCTCTTAGAAAAAAGATCAGAGGAAGCTAACAAGGACGAGGAGCAAATTAATGATTTACTGAACCTGTCCACTTACGAGGAAGCTGATGATTCGGAAGCACACGAATCGGAGCTGATAACCGGGCCTTGGACATGCCACAATGCTCTCCAAGAGAAGGAAACAACAATTACTGTTTTGAAAAATAAGACTCCAATGGTGGTTCTTACTGAAACCATCCCGCAAACAATATTTATGCTGATACCGAAGATTGTTAAGGCGGCAG
The DNA here is from genome assembly GCF_040938575.1 of Ambystoma mexicanum. Classification (NCBI taxonomy): domain Eukaryota; kingdom Metazoa; phylum Chordata; class Amphibia; order Caudata; family Ambystomatidae; genus Ambystoma; species Ambystoma mexicanum. The sequence continues at coordinate 384,608,966 of NC_090933.1, forward strand.
AAGAGACGCACCTGGAGGAAAGTCCGATCTTCCTTACAATGAAAGAAAAAAGAGAAAAGCTAATCACGAAAAATGCTGATGGAGAAAGAAAGGCGACAGACGCAATTCAAATCTCGTTTCAACCAGAAGGCATGATGGAAAACGGAAGAGTGCTCCCTGGAGTTCGAAGGTTTGTACCCAATAAGCACAATGGGAGGGGGCCCTTGGCGAACAAGGAATCCGCTCCGAAACAGATGTCTGAGGAGTTGAAAACACGAGCAACACATCAAACACAAAAAAAGGCTGTAACCATCCTGTGTCACCTTATAAAGTGAAACTAGAAAGAATCGAAAGCCAAGATGACTTGATTATGAACCGCAACAATGTCCTACGCCTTTTGCACAGTGTACCGTGTCTCAGAATCGTACGACATTCAAACAGTGGAATATCCCCAGGAAGGCCAGAATGACCACGTGATCCTACATTGGAAGTCAAAAATGATACTTAACATTATGTTGGAGGCAATGCCGGTTTTGAAGTCACTAGGGTTTGACATCTCGGAGATAATTAATAGAGACAATTTCAATGAGCATACTCATGAGCCTCTAGAAGCTTGGTCAGTCTAGTCTGACTGGAAGAAATCACCCGAGGCTCGGACATCGGCGTCAACTCAACAGGTCCGTTCACACCAGCTAAATCGGGACTCCGAAAGTGAATATGATTAAAAGAATGTGGCACATGATATCAGAGACCTGGGGGAGCAAATTCAAATAACATTTGCCAGTAACCAAGCCACCGACGTGAAAAGTAGCACAAGTGAAGTGAGAAACATCGAGAAGGATCAACCTGACAACTGGGGGTGGCTTGCCAAGGCGCTGAATAAGACTACTTAAAGCTAATGCCAACCAGAGCTCAGGACCCCAACGGTTAAGCTCGGATCCTGGAACACCAGAGGATTTTCACACCTGTTTCAAGAGAATTGGCTTCTTGATTTAGACATTGTGTGTCTACAAGAGATGTGGCTGGACAACTGCCCTATTTCTGAAGATTATGAGATTGCATTCAATCCAGCAATCAAACAAATGCTGGGTAGACCAATGGCAGGCCTCCTAACCCTGGCGAAAAAATGTTCTGGATTCTACATCAAATCCGAGAATGTGTCCCATTACATCCAGGCAACGGTTATTGCACAGAAGAATGCAGGAAATAGGAAAATACATATTCTAAATTTATACTGGAACCATAAAACAACAAGTGGCATTAGTTACATAGATGAAGTTACATCGGTCATAGATGAATGGCTAGAGGCAGACACTGCTGCCGATATTGTGATATGTGGAGACCTGAATATGAACTGCTTAACACCAAATAACGACCTAAAAGTGATTCATTCTAACAAAATACAACTTGCTGGACACAGGTCGTTGGAGATGGAGTTAAGAAATCTAGTGTTGATGAATGGAAATATTGCAGGAGACATTCCGGCCAAACCTACATGGTCTAGAGGCAATCAGCATTCTACGCTAGACTACTTCTATGTCAGTGAGAAAATACATCAAAAGACGATCTCACTTGTGGTGCACCCCACGACTCTAAGCGATCATGACTTAGTAATATTGTCAATTTCTACAACTAACGGATCCAAATCTCCAGCATGGAACTTTCCTCTAATGATTGAATCTAACCGAGTTAGATTGAGGTTAAAGAAGACGGATGTCAAATATATCATAACCTCATATGTAGAAGAACAAAATGAAATGGAGTATATCCATCTCTTAGGCTCTTTCAAAGAGAAAAAACGGATTTAGGGCTCGTGGATTTGTTGCAAAACACAAATTTGACTTGGAGGTGAGAAAAAGAAAGAGAAATGAGGGCGCAAATAAGATATCTGCCAAAAATAGATTACAACTCTTACCTCACTAAGAAAAGAGAATGTAAACAAAAATACAAACATTGGCTTCAAACGCACAAAGTAGTCATGTTGCAAAAAGACTGAGCTAATAATGGAAAAGCTTGATAATAGAAATTCCTTGGAATTCTGGAAGTTAATCAATAATGAAAGAGCTCCGCAAATGGCTTTGCTGGCCAATCTAATACCTGAAGCTGAATGGGTAAAACACTTCTCGGAACTATACAGCAAAAGAGGAACTGAGAGAGCTCACCACCCAACCTTGAAAATTGGAAATTAAATTTTGAAAAAAGTGACATTGAAGAGGTACCTGATGGTCTAACAAACCACACGATCAAAGAAAATCCGGAGATGTGGACAGAATGTTACGCTTTGTTCAAGAGAATATTGGCCAAACGTAAAAGCCCTGACTCATGGAAATGCGCGATAATTATACCAATATTCAAGAAAGGGAACCACGCTGATCCAAAGGACTATCGATCTATTGCGCTCTTAGATGTGCTGGGTGAAGTGTATGCGACCCTGCTACAGCAACAACTAGCGAAATGGGCAGCCGAATCAAAACATCTCGACCCACGACAGACTGGTTTCGTCAAGGGAATAGGATGCGCCCTGAATCTATATTTGATAAATTTACTCAAAATGGAATCCATAAGAACAGGAACCAAGGTGTACCTAGCCCTGATTGTCTTCTCCCACGCCTTCGACCGCATAAATCGAGATCTATTATGGGACAAACTGAAGACGTGGGAGTGCCCCGAGAACCTGTTAGCGGCCATCCGAGAACTCCACACTGGCACAAGTATCAAAATTCGCCTAGATCAAAAGGGCACCTTGTCTGAAGTGATAAACACCTTTTGTGGGGTTAAGCAGGGCTGCCCTTTGGCAGCCATAATATTCAATCTATTTCTATCGGATATTGGAGAAGCGATCGATAGTGTTCGATCTTTCTCTCTGAGAATACATGGCTCCGCAATAGGCTGCATGTTGTATGCAGACGATATGATACTACTGGATGTCACACCAATAGGTCTGCAGCGAAAGATGGACGCCGTGGACCAGTATGTAAGAGCTAACGGCTTACAGATCAACAAAAAAAAGTGCGAGGTGTTAACACTGCAAAACCTGAAAAGTTCAAAGCAGAAAACATTCAAATGGTATCTGGGGAAAGAGTGCCTAACTAATATAACAAACACAAGATATTTGGGCATGCAAATTAATGCAAATCTGAACGATAGCCCCTGGGGGAAGAGGTTGCCAAAATCAAATGCTGGCAATTTGCATGTCAAGGAAGCGTCTTACACAAGAAGTACGGCAAATTTTCTATAAAGCCTGTAAGGAACTTCTACTGCCAAAAGGTAGTGCCCGCACTGATATTCGGCGCAGAAAAGGCATTTGGATGCTCCTCTGATGTTTGGTCTACCTTAGAAAATATCTTCTGGGTACGAGTCCTGCATTTACCGAAGGGAACTTCAACTGCTTGCATTAGATATGAACTAAATCTAATATCTATCAACGCACGAGTCAGTTGGAATCTGCTGAGCCTATTTCGGAAGGTGACCATGAAAGAAGTGGCCCTGCAGTTTGAGATACTCCACAATCCAAGCAAGGGAAACGCTGAGTGCCTTCTGTCTTTATGGAACAAACGTTGCAAGGAAATCTTGGCTTTTTCCGACATAGACATAAAAACTCTACATGACAACCCGAATCTAGCAAAAAGTAAGGTCTGGCGCTTAGATTGGATTCTGACTGGGGATCTAAGGACTTCAAATAAGCTAATGAAAGATGTCCCGTATGAAGCCAGAAATTTAAATACGCTGCTGAATCATGTTGAACTGTATCCGGATAATGGTATCAGACATCTGTATATACAGTTTCGACTAAACGCCTTTAAAACCAAAGAGTGGTTAAGAGAGCTACGCAAAACTGAAGACGATAATGTAGTGTGTAGATTCTGCAATCAGACGGAAGAAACCTTAAAACACCTGACACTATTCTGCAAGGGATTGCAGCGGCAAAGATCGTTGACATTGGGGCCACAGCTAATGAAATGTGAAACGCCAAATGCAGATGCATGGTGGCAAGCCCTGTTTGATAGCCGGGAGAAGCTACTGAACTATGCCTTAATCCGCTTCTTGACACTGTTGGAAAAGTATCGACAGGGCACATAAGAAGGCAATAGCGGATGAAGGATAGACTTTGGATTGCGAGCTATTGATAACAAGGCTAGGACGACGGAGGGACATATGAAGAACATATGAGGGAAATATGGATAACAAGGCTAGGACGACGGAGGGACATATGAAGAACATATGAGGGAAATATGGATAACTGTAATGTTGTACTTGTCTTTTTTTAAAGGCTAATTTTTTGCCAATAAAATGAGTATTACGAATACCGAGACGCATCATACTCGTCCCAGTAACTGTGGAAGACACAGAACATATAACGAATATCATGGGACTCCTCATACTAATCCCAATCAGTGTGAAAGCAACAAAATATATAAGACAGAGGGACTTTTCACACTCATCCCAGGGATCACAAAAGTAGTAACGCTACTGAAGAGTCAAAAGACTGGTACTTTTTGTCTAAGTGATTGAGAAATCCCAGACAATAGCAAAGAGGAACAGAAGAACCTACATGGTGGTTCCCATAAGTGGAAATGCTTGGAAGATAGCAAAGTGGTATAAGAGTTCAGGGACACTGGTCTCTGTGGACTGAGAGACTATGAAGCAAGTGAGAGAGATATTAAGGCATAAGAAATCCAGAGGAGTAGAGGCCAAGACCTTTGAGTAGAGAAACAAGGGACTGTAAATAAGTCCAGACAGGGGCTATCTGAGAGAAAGTGGACAAGTCCCCTTTAGCAATTAAAGGAACTGATTAACTATGTCACAAGGAACCATCTCAAGATGAGAAGGCCTTTCTGGGAGAAGGGAGTCGTTCTCATGGAATTCGGTTTTGTTTTTTGGTTGATGCAACCTTTAGTGTTAGGGTCAGCATATAGGGTAGCTTTTGGACTGAGGGCGGACTATTTGATTTGGACTACGTCACTGATGACAAGCACCCTAGTTTGGTAGGGAAAGCCCGCTTTTGGCAGAGATAGATAGGCCTTTTGTTTGTTAGTTGAATAAAATCACATGTAGAAATGCCAACTCTTTGTCTGCCTTCTTCTGATGTACCAAAATTCATAGAACAAGGGCACTCGACCGACCATTGGGATAGCCTCCAAGCTACTGGCTAGGGTCACGTCACAGTTGAGTTTGTGGTATTTGGGGAGCGAAGCATGTGAAGCAGCATTGTTCATACTATTGAGTGGTGCATGGCTCTTAATCATGCAGTTACGTATTCGTAGAAGAGGATATGTCACTTGTCTCAAAAGTGAAGTTTCTAATGGATTATTTTCTCCCATGGATTGCTCATCTGATACCCCTATCCCAGCGCAGCTGTTCTCTGGAAACCTTTCCGCAGCCAGGGAGTTCCACCCAATGCGTCTACGCACCCAGCGCCAGACGTCGGGGTCTGTGTATATAATATATAATTTTGAAGGCTTGTACCCATGGTCCTTCACGCGTCGAGGTCCCTGAGATAGTTTTATTCAACCATCATAGACCGACACTTAACCGCAGAGTTACTATTTCAGCTAACACCATTAGTTAGAATTAGTAGACTTTCGACAACATCGTCAGGCGGTGAAAAGGACAAACGTCGGACAAAGTCCTTGATTCGACGGACCCCTTCGGCCTTGGAAGGACACTGTGCCTTGGCCTACACAGTAGGGAGAGTGGGGGGGTGGACATTTCTTAGGGTTCTAAGAAAATGCATTTTCCCCTTTACCCTCTCTATTCTCACCTGGCTGCCCTTCCATCTAAAAATGGAAAATGCACCTTTTTAAATTCTGCTCAAGTTGTAATAGGATGTTCCCCTGAACAGGCCGTGGGCTCTGTTACGGGGACGAAACCAGGGGGCAGTAGCACTCACACTACACCAGCACTTAGCACATACCCAAGGGCAGAGATTTTACACCAACGTAGTCTACATGCCCGCACACGGCATCGATGAGAGGTCCCCAGTTCCTTGTCCTCTGGGCACTTGAGGTCCCGATTGCCACACGACAGGCCCCCAAAGTCGAGAGACGTTACTGTTGCCGTGTCCAAACCATCCGCCGAACGTCGGAAAAAACGCAGCTTTGGGTCTCTCCACCGCCGAAGTTCGAAAATCCGCCCAAAAGTCGAATATGGCCAAAAACAGCAAGAGCTCAAAAATAGCCCAGTTGGTGCAGAAGCATGTCCCTGAAAGCCTTCTTAAGGCAAAAAATTCGAAGAAACACTCCTCAAGGAGCCATCCCTCTCGCAGGGAGAAATCTAGTACACCTCACAGGGAAAAGGAGCCTGTTACCCAGGCAGAGGATACCTTAACAGCAGCCTTGAAGAACAAGGGTCAGCCTTCACCTCCGGGTCCTACTACACCTCAGAACCCTGTGTCCATTCCAAGTTCCTCTCTATGGACCTCGGAGGACATTGATAGGGTTATGAGAAGGATGACATTCATGACAGATTTTTTTGCAAAAAATCCCCAGGATATCCATAATTTACAAAACATGCCACCAACTACTGCCCCCTCGTACACCCAGCCCCCAGCAAAGAGGTCACGGCCTGACACCATTCTTATTTCACCTCAGCTAGAACCAGTCCATATTGATCTGTATGATACAAGTACAATGAGGACATTGACATTTTACAGGAGGCAGACCAAGACTACGATGACGATGAAGAGGATGTGTACAACTTAGCCTCTCCTGTCAACGTAGACCCACAAGTGGCAGATTCACCAACGGACAATCAACAGCTGCATAATGATATGCTCACAAAGGCAGCTGAGCACTTTCAAATCCAGACCCAAGAAACTCCGCTAGATAAAGATTTTGTGGAAGATATTTTGGAGGACAGGAAAGCTGCGTGAGATAGGGGCAAGGAACCCTCTTTTTTGTATTTGGGGGGACTGACTCCAGAGGGTTGTACAGGATTATCAAAAGGAAAAAGGTGTCAAAGGCTACCCTTGCCATTAACGCACAGGTGGTCACCTTGTATTAGCATTAGCAGTGAGGCTAGATCAACATATATACCAGCTCATAAAAAGATCACCAAGAAATTAGAAATAGTTCAGAACAAAAACAGAAATTTTAATTTCATACATAAGTTTTTTTTTTTTAAAGGATTTATTTTGAAAACATGTGCCTTATTAGGCACGCAGGGTATGCTTAACATAAAATCCAAACGGAATATGCATATGTGGGTTCGTAGATAGTAGGTGACTGTTATTTCATGTATTGCTGAAAAAGTAGCAATACGCAAACATTGTCGACACACAGGGTTCAGGTGTTTCTGGTTCAGTGAAATATTGGAGAAAGATACAGGGCTGCATGGATGGAGCACTGCTGCTTTTGGCACCAAACTGTCGTCAGGACTTTTAAATATTGAAAGGATGATGTTGCTTAAGGATATGGCCAGCACCTACAGGGAGTGAGAAAGTTGAGTTTTAAAAGGGGATCGAGGACAGGTGGTCTGCACAAGGGGGGCACTGCAAAAGGTGACCTAACTAATTTAGTAAGAGAGCATCATGGCTTGGATGGTATTGGGAGACCAGCTGTATTTCATGTGACTGGCGTCATTTGCGTCCGAGAAGATGGATTATGGTCTCCATGGAATGAGGAGAACTAATTATAATTCTGTACAGGGAATAAGTCAAGGAGAGGGTGTAGTCATCTCTGGAGAAGCAGGAAACATTATTACCTGGTCTGGTGTTGGATTGGAGAATTGTACTCCGGAATTGCAGGTCATGGAAACCGGGTGGGTTAATCACTACCTGAAAGTACAGAATGGCGCAGGGAACTGCTGTGAGAAAAGCCAAGGAAAAGCTTAAGTGAACAGTGACTAGGCAAGGCAAGCTATATTTGTATGTGGCTCAAAAAATGAAAGTTGGGCGCGAGTCCTATGTGGAAAATTGCTGCCAGGGACTGGTGATCCAGGTAAATGGAGGTGCACTTAATGAGGCACTGTAGAGCCGTGTAAAATCGCAGCCGTTGATTTTAGGGGGCCCGTGAGAACTCGGCTAGGAAGGTGAAAAATAGCGGTACTGGAGATCTGCAAAGTGCGAGATCAAAAATGGATGCAGGGCCCATGATTGGAATGGATGTCAGGGGATGGTGAAGGAAGAGCACCGGTGGATGTCTTACCTCGAAGGAAGGATCTGTGTCACTGTCTGGGTGCCGCGTCTCGTATCAGCGAATGTGTGCTGCGAGAGCTGTGATTTATTGTGAAGTTGAGAAAATTTGAGTGTAGGCATCGTGCCGGGTTGCTGTTTTGACTCCTTTTTCCTTTTGATAATCCTGTTCAACCCTCTGGAGTCAGGCCCCCATACAAAAAAGAGGGTTCCTGGCCCCATCTCACGCATCCCCTAGGACAACCCTTTGGTTGTTGGGCAAGATTAATTCAAAATATATGGAGAGCATAAACGTCAGTTTTTCTGATGATCTCTCTAAAAAACTCCTAGATACTCCATCGCTCTTAGGTGTTAGCTCAGCACCAGCAGGACCAGACAAGAATCATGCACTCAATGATTTAGACATCCTACTACAAAAGAAAAAGAAACCGGTTCACACAGAATCCCATGGCCAATTAATGCTAGAATATCTCAAAGCTGGTGTGATACCAGAATGCCTGCAGGTAAGAAATATACCGCAAGTGTTTCTAGACAACCCTGGGTTCATGAAAAAATACTGCAGAGTAGGAAACAAATGCTCACCTGGGTGATCCTGGTGATCGAATCAGCTGAGGAAGAAATTAAAACCCAGAAAGAAGAATTACAAACTTTCGAAGACAAAATCAAAACCGACTCCGTCATTTCAGAGATCAAGACCCACCTGGAAAAAATAGAGGAAGAGATAGCAAAATTTAAAAAATTCACAATTGACAAAAAACTGGAAATTACAAAACGACATCAAAAATTACAAAGAGGAAAAGACCTACCCCTACCTAGTCCCAGGCTTCTACAACCAACAAAACCAGAACACTTCGACCAATAGACAAAACCCCCGAAGAAATGAGAAGAAATGTGTTACTTTTTCGAATAGCTCTAACAGCAGCGACTCGGATTCAACCACCAGCGGACAATCAACCTCTAAGCAAGCACCAAACCAACAACAATTTTTTCAAGGGCAAGGTCAAAGCGGCCGACCAAGATATCAAGGGCCACATCAGATGCGCACTCGATAATGGATTCAGTCAGTACAACAGACATGGTAATTCCAATCTTTAATTTAAGCAACCATACTTTATCCTCTGACGAAATCCGCATTCTCAGTAAAGGTCTGAGTTTCATCCCCGTACACATGCTGAGAGATTCAACACAGAGGTCGAACTTGGCAAATTCTTCAGGATGATCCGTTTGCGTTATTTCTTCAGAGACAGTCCAGCTAAAGAACCACCTAAATCCACTGCCTTAAAACCACCATCCACATTCACACCACTGTCATCAATGGTATGCCAAGAAATTCTTATCTTTGAGAATAGTATCTTGTTAGAAATGTGCAATATGTTTGAAGACAAGAATATCCGCTATTCAGATAATCTGACTAGACAAGAGACTCACTCTAAAATCCCTAGGAGACCACGATTTCCTCATCAAACCTGCAGACAAAGGCGGCGGCATAGTCCTTTGGAGCCGCCTCCTATACAATAATGAAGTCACTAGACAATTGTCTAACACTTAGTTCTATAGACAGATACCTACTAATCCAACAGCAAGATTACTCTCAGAAATCGAAATCCTGATGTGCCATGCCTGGCAGGAGGGTTGGATAGACGAAGACGAGAAGGCTTTCCTAGTCAACCGACACCCCATTTTGCCAGCCTTCTACTTACTTCCCAAAGTCCACAAAAACACACAGATCCCACCAGGTTGACCCATAGTGGCCGGGATCGGTTCTGTCCTAGAACCCCTGTCGATCTACATCGATCGTTTTCTTAGACCATTCATCAGTCTAATGCCATCATACATACAAGACACCACGGCAATGATAAAGAAACTAAGAACCATAACGGTCAACCAAGATGATATACTAGCGACTCTCGATGTTGTCATGATGCCTACCCCCGGGCATCAGGACCAAGGCCCTCAGCTCCGGGAGCAGGCATCCAGACATTTGTTTAAACCTGAGCAGCCCCGGCTAGGGGCTGTCTGGGTTCAGTCCTGGCGCCTTAGGCGCCAGGCTCATCATAGAAATCAGTCCTGGCGCCATAGGCGCCAGGCTCATCATAGAAATCGGTCCTGGCGCCAGGCTCATAGACTTTACTTACCTGATGCAGACCATGCTGCAAAAGAGTCCAAGCCTACATGAGGCCTGGATGGGACTATTTTGTTACAGGGACTATTTTTTACTCGGGCGTGGCTCTAGGGAACTTTTTACCTGAACTACTTTGGAGCCTATTTAAACCACACCCGAACAGCAGCACATGCTTCGCGTTATTCTGCATCCAGCAGCGTGATGCTCACCGTGCCTGCAGCCAGCATCCAGTCTTCTGCCACGCCCGCCTCGAATCCGGAGCTCCTAGAATAAAGAAGAAAAGGACAAGGTTAGAAAACGAATTTATTTCAAATTCCTCACCCAATTCCGGAACCATTTCATCTCCGGACCTGGAAAGTACATCAGTCCTGCACGCGTCGCTTCGCCAGCTCCAACACGGCGCCATACTCGCCAGTTCTCACAGCATCTTTCGATCCGGCACTGTCCATCATTTCTTCGCCATAATTCGGCACCTAGGGGACACAAGAAACAACAAGGTGAGCCAACAACAAATACAACCTCTTACCACCATAGACTTACCTGATCTACCACCGGCGGTATTATTCCATAACTCAACATTTTCATATGCCGCATCTGTAAAGAGGGAGAAAAACACGTTAACGCATGCAATAGTTACCGGACAGCGTTGGGTAACATTCTTACCTGAACACCAGCAGCAGCTACGAGACCTTCTTCTCACGAACTCAGTTGCAACTTAAGGAAGGAAGGGGACAAGAGTGAACATCAGGCACATTGAACTCTTTGAACTTGATACTTACCAATCCCGCCAGGGACTTCAGAGTCAATACTTACCGGAACTCTCCCAACGCCTTCAAACCAGTGAAGTAACTGATATCTACGCGCCCCTGCAAGACACGCAGGATGGAGAGCTCATCTTTTACGAACATAAGGAAAATACTTCTTCGGGTCCAGCAGACGAGACTAGGCGGGCCAGTCCAGACAGTCATCTCTGCACTACGCATCACGTTGAAGGAGACCGCAGCTGTCCGGGTCTGATCGACACCCCTGTGGGGTCCAGGTGAGCGTAACAGAACGCGAAGCCTCTCTACAAATACCCACCCGGGTGTTATGGAAACCTCGGACACCGACCAACTGGCCCAATTATTGGGGGAACTTAGGGCAGAAGTACATGCAGCTCGCCAAGAGACTAATGCCCTCAGGAGAGAACTGATTGTCTCAAAGGAGCGCATGGATGATCTGGCTAGGCAATTACTGCAAAACCAAGCTGGGCAAACGCCCCTACCTGGATATGGTGGGTACCCAACCCCCGTTTCATCAAGCAATCCTGTGCAAGTGGTTTTACCAGGAAATATTCCGTTAGCTCCACCCGAACGCTTTGCTGGGGACCCCAAAAGGTTTGCCGTGTTTATGAACCAATGCCGCTTGCACTTTTTATGCAGACCGGGAGCCTTTCCAAATGACCAAGCCAAAGTAGCCTTTGTATTGTCATATCTTAGTGGCAGCGCAGCGGATTGGTCCATTCCATTAGTCAACCAGGATGATCCTCTTCTCTGGGATTTTCAGGGTTTTCAAAGGAGCATGGAAAACTATTTGCCAGACACTCACAGGACCAAGCCCTGGACAACAAACTTTTATCCTTACAACAAGGTAACCAGGATCTGCTTACCTATATTGCAACCTTCAATAGGTTGGTGGTGGAAACCGGGTGGCCGGAGGAAAAACATATTACATTGTTTCATCGTGGACTTCGGGGAGAACTCAGATGTCTTGGCTCAAGTTGTGAACCCACCTCAGGATTGCACAGAATTTATAGACTTAGTGGTCCAGCTAGACCACCGACTTGAGAACCGAAAGACTGATCGAGCTAAGTTCGAGAACCGGGTATTGGTTAAACCCAACGTTGCCCCGAAAGGAACAGATGCATCTGAACCTATGCAGATCGGGGGAGGGGGGAGTTAAAGGACCCTTAACTCAAAAGGAAAGAGAAAGAAGACGAACAAAACCACCCAAGAAGGTGGTAGGAGTTGCTGATAAAAGCCAAATAGAGCCTGATTCGGGAAACGACCACGCCCGACAAGCGTAGAGGTTCGCTTGCCGATCTTAAAGAAGGACACTCAGACCTCGCATCTGATCATCCCAATGGTCCTACTTGATCCCAGGCAGCCATCACGTATGCACGCAGTAAGGGCATGCATAGATAGCGGGGCCGTAGGAAACTATATGGACCACAAATTGGTGTCAAGGATGAATCTACCTCTTTGCAAAAAGACTACTTCGGATGTCATTACCACAGTTGATGGAACTGAGATTGCCTCGGGGCCTGTAACTCATTCCACTACAGAGATGACACTGTTGAGTCAAGATGGGCATCGAGAGACTATTGTGTTTGATCTAATCAAAGCCCCACAGTTCCAGATAATACTGGGGATGCCATGGTTGGAAACGCATAATCCTTGTATAGATTGGCGAGAGAAGAGAATAACCTTCCCGGATTGTGCACACACCTGTTACCCGGAGAAAACTTTGAACAAAGGCCTGGCTACAGCCGTTAACCCAATCGTGCAGTTACCTCAGGAATACCAAGAATTTCAGGATGTTTTTTCAAAAAGAACAGGCCAATACATTACCTCCTCACAGATAGTACGATTGTCAAATCGACCTCCTACTCGGTGCACAACCCCCATGCAGTAGAATCTACGCGCTCACGGAACCTGAAAATCGTCACCTACGGCAATACTTGGACCATTACCTTGCTAATGGCTTTATTCATCCTTCCAAGTCTTCTGCATCCTCAGCTTTATACTTCGTGCCAAAAAAGGAAGGTGACCTTAGAACGTGCATAGATTACCGCGCATTAAATCAGATTACGGTAAAAAAACGATACCCATTGCCTCTGATCCCCGAATTACTAGACCAAGTAAAGGATGCTTGTATCTACACTAAGTTAGATCTCCGAGGGGCATATCATCTGGTACGTGTCAAGAAAGGCGACGAATGGAAGACTGCCTTTCGCACCAAGTACGGATTATTCGAATATCAGGTGATGCCCTTCGGGTTGTGCAATGTACCAGCAGCCTTCCAGTATTTTATGAACTATTTCCTTCGTGAACTCATTGACGTCTGTGTCGTCGTATACATAGATGATATTCTAGTGTACTCCTCCTCAGAATCAGACCATGTTAAGCATGTGCGTGCAGTCCTTGAGAAACTATGCCAGCACAAGTTATATGCAAAATTGGAAAAATGTGTTTTTCATGCTATGGAAGTTTAATTTCTTGGATTTATCCTGACTCCAAAAGGAGTCCGAATGGACTCTCGAAAGGTGGACGCAATTCTCAAGTGGCCATCACCCAGTTCAGTCAAAGGGGTACAAAGCGTGCTCGGATTTGCTAATTTCTACCGCAGATTCATTTCCGATAAAGAGCTATTAGCCATCAAATCCGCCTTTAAGGCTTGGCGGCACTATCTTCTTGGTGCCAGGCATACTAGTACCGTAATCACCGATCACCGGAACCTGCAGTATTTAAAAACAGCCAAAGCCCAATCATCGCGACAACTTCGATGGGCATTGTTCTTTGCTGAATTCGATTTCGTGATCACTTATTGACCAGGCTGCAAAAATGGTAAAGCAGATGCCTTATCCCGAATAGGGATGGGAGAAGCATATGCAAACCCGGAGCCGGTGCCAATAATTCCCGAGCAAAGAATTCTTGGCATAACTACTCTACATACACTAGAAGATATTCATTCAAAAATCCAACAACTCTTCGTTCCAGCAACCCTACAGGACTGGGTAAAGAAAGGCCCGGACTACTCAGTCGTCAATGACCTACCTTACTATCAAGGACGACTATTTCTACCACACAAATACATACAATAACTAGTCATCTCCAATTACCATGACACCCTGATGGAAGGGCACCCAGTTATCGCAAAAACTGAAGCGAAAAGATGTAAAGTCATTTGTGATGTCTTGTGGCATTTGCGCCCAAAACAAAAGCCAGAAGAAAAAACCTGCTGGCCTTTTACAACCTTTGGATATTCCACCTACACAATGGCACACCTTGTCTTTAGACTTTATTACAGATCTACCTCCATCTAATGGATTTAACGCCATCCCAGTTATTGTGGTCTGCCCTGGATGCCAGCTGCAGAATGTCTTTAAGGAAGACGAACACTCCTTTTGTCTTTACTGCCTACATGAGGACAAGACGCATGTGGAGAAGGACTGTGCGTTTTGCGGCAACATGTCGGAGCGGACCATGAAGGACCGCCATCAACGTCTCGCCAACTGGCTGGAAGGGAAGAGCCCGTCCGGGGAGAAGAGGAAGAAATCCGAGCGGTCTTCTAAGACCTTTGAGGTCGCCCCAGCGACAGGGGTCCAACACAAGGCCAAGCACCGCGAGTCCGCTGGCACCGGGAGCGCCGAACGGTCGGGCTCTACGGGTGCCAGGCAGGGCGCATCCTCCCCGGCACCATCAACCACGAGCCAACGCTCTGGTTCGGGTAAGAGGAAGGCCGAGCACCCGGCGAAGCTCCTGGAGAGGCCCCGGTCGAGCTTGAAGGCCCCATCGGAGGGGGAGCGAGGCAGTGTCCCCCCCCCTCTCAAGGAGTACAAAGAGAAGGCGGTGAGCGCACCTAAGGTGGTGAAAGCCTTAATCCATCCGTCCAAGGCCTCTATCGAGACAGTCGCGGCGGCCCTGGCTCAGCCTGTGGAGGCTACACCAGTGGTGGCGACCTCGGGGCTCAGAGTATCCCTGCCACCGAGGAGGGAGTCCTCTTTTATGCCCATCGACAGGACCCCCGTGAAACCTCCAGCGGAGAAGAAAAGGGGGTGGGGGGGGGCAGGGGGTCGTCGTGGATTCGGCTTCAACCTCTGAGGAAGAGCTGATCGAGGGCTTAAGCCACGGTGTTGGCTCCCGACGCAGGAGACGACAATATCGTCGAGGGTGCCGACGGGGCCCCTGACCGCCCGTCGGACTCCCCTCTGCCAGCGCCGCAAGACAACTCGGCGGCCATTTTGTTGGCTATACAGTCCTTATGCTCAGAGATAAGGACGAGACTGCCGTTACCACCAGCGGAGGAACTTCTCCCGTCGGGGGACCCGGAACCAGGCCCTTCTGGCAGCCCTCCCCCTAAGAAAAGAAGGATTCACCCTCCACCTCCTTTTCAGCCGTCGCGCCCCGTTCAGCCCTCCTCCCCGTCCACGACTCGAGGGGATGATACGGGGACTGACACGGCCGCGACGGGTACGGACGACGAGGTGTACGACAAGGATCTGCCGTCGTCACCTCCCACCCGGGCTTCCCCGCCCGACGAGATTGGATCGTTTCACTCCATGATCGCCAGGGCATCCGAGCTCTTCCAGCTCTGCCCTGAGGAGAAGGAGGAAGGTTTCCTTGATCAACGGTGCGAGGCCAAGAGGAAGACGGTCCTCGCGGTATCTCTACTGGACGATATTTGGGATGAGGGCCTCGCCCTCCTCAAGAACCCATCCACGACGCCGGCTAGAAGAGACCGGTACGAGAAGTAGTACCGGGTACCGGACGCGGCCCCCTTGTGCCTCCGGGCACAGCCTACCCCGGACTCCGTCGTCTCCGCGGAGGCCAAAAAGGAAGCGGGGGGAGGGGGGTGGCGGCCTCCACGTCTACTTCCCCGCAGGACGGCGAGGGAAAGAAATTGGATACGATGGGGCACAGGGTCATCTCGTCTGCAGCGACGACGATTAAGGCGGCCAACGCCTTGGCTATCGTAGCCCGCTACGACAGGGAGCTGTGGTACAAACTGGCCCCCCTGCTGGACTTCCTACCGGACGACAAGAGGACGGATGCCTTAGAGATCTTGCAGGAAGGAGAGGTGGCGTCGGACCACGCCATCACGATTGCGACGGACATCGCCGACACTGGATTTCGCCAGTTGGGCAACGGCATGTGCCTTAGGCGGCGTGGATGGCTCAAGGCTACTGACTTCCGTCAAGACGTACAGACCAGAGTCTTGGACATGCCGTTCGATGGAAACAACCTGTTTGGGAAAACAGTGGACGATTCCCTTCAAGCCATCAAAGCGGACACAGAGACGGCCCGGGCTCTCGGGGTTCTCCAGCAACGACGGCCGCCCTTTCGGAGCGGCGGAGGCAAGGGCGCCTCCAAAGGTTCCGGCGGCGGATTTTCCACCTACCTTCAAGCGGCCCGTTCGTCGTCGCAGGAAGCTTACAGGGGACGAGGCAAGTCAGGCGGACCCCGCCGTCGTCGCCAAGGAGGTCAAGGCGGCAAAGCCTCGTCGAAACAGGACTGAACCGGCCGTGGGGTCGGGCCCCAACCGAAGCACCCCGGTGGGAGGCCGGCTGGCGAGCTTCGTCAGCGTGTGGGAGTCCATCTCCACCGACCGTTGGGTGCTAGATGCCCTAGCCCAGGGCCACGCGCTCGAGTTTCAAAGAAGGTGCCCGCGCGTCCCCCCTGTGGCCAGGAAAGAACTTCATGTCCCTCAGCTTCTCTTGGAGGTAAAGGCGATGCTCAGGAAGGGCGCCATCGAACTCGTCGCAAAGAGGCTTCGGGGCTCCGGAGTTTACTCAAGATACTTCCTCGTGAAGAAGAAGACGGGAGGATGGCGCCCCATCCTAGACCTACGACGACTGAACAAGTTCATCAAGGCACAGAAGTTCCGGATGGTCACCCCCTCCAGCACGTCCTGGGTCAGCTGGAGGAGGGCGACTTCCTGTCGTCGTTGGATTTGGAGGATGCCTACTTCCATGTTCCCATCCTAAAGGGGCACCGAAAGTTTCTCAGGTTCGTGGTCCAAGGGCGTCACTATCAGTTCAGAGCCCTTCCCTTCGGACTAGGCTCGGCACCCAGGGTTTTCACCAAGTGCCTCGCACCGGTGGCGGCGCAGCTGCGCCGAGAGGGGATCCACGTCTACCCCTACCTGGACGACTGGCTCATCCGAGCCAAGACGAGGGAGCTCGCCGTGGAGCACACGGCAAGGACCGTCCAACTTCTCACGGACCTGGGATTCTCCGTGAACTACGCCAAGTCCCACCTGGTGCCCGCGCAAGACGCACTGTTTCTGGGAGCGAAGCTCGACACAGTGTCCCTTCTGGCCTCCCCGTCGGAGGAAAGGACCAGGGCCATTCTGGGCAAGGTACAGCGGATGTTGGTTGCGGACGCGGCCAAGTTGAGGTCCATCAAGTCCCTCCTCGGAATGATGTCTTCTTGCATCTACCTCATTCCCCTGTGCAGGCTCCGGATGCGCCCGTTGCAGGAGTTCCTGGACGCGCGCTGGATCCAGACGACGGGCAGCTTCGAGGAGAGGATCACACTCGACGAGAGTTTCCGACGAGCGATCCGGTGGTGGGGCACCCGCGCGCATCTGACGGCGGGCATGGACTTCCAGAACCCAGGCCACCAGGAGACCCTGACCACGGATGCCTCCCTGGAAGGGTGGGGAGCGCACACCGAAAATCTGCACGCGAGAGGCCTTTGGCTCCCGACGGAGAAGTCCCTCCATATCAACGTCCTGGAGCTCCGTGCAGTGTTTTGGGCCCTCAGGTCCTTCCTTCCGTCCTTCAAGGGCAAGGTGGTGAGGATCTTCACCGACAACACCACCACCATGTTTTACATCAGGAAACAGGGCGGAACCAGGTCCCCAGCCCTGTCCAAGGAGGTGTAGGACCTGTGGCATTGGGCCGTCGCCCAAAGGATGTTTCTGGTGCCGTTTCATCTGGCAGGGATAAAAAACACCATCGCCGACTCACTCAGCAGGGAGCTGCGCTCGTGCCACGAGTGGGAACTACGGCAGGATCTAGTGGACCGCCTCTTCCGATGGTGGGGCACACCCCAGATCGATCTGTTCACGACGGCGACGAACTCCAAGTGCCGGAGGTTCGCCAGCAGGTTTCCCCAGCCGAGGAGCATGGGCGATGCTTTCTCGTTCCCCTGGGAGGGCCTGTTCCTATACGCGTTCCCTCCATTGCCACTGCTGATCCGGCTCATCAACCAGCTCAAGAGCTCACGGTGCAGGATGATCCTCGTCGCACCTGCGTGGCCGAGGCAGATATGGTTCCCGGACCTTCTGGACTTGTCAGCGTCCCCGTCATCCAAGCTGCCAGTGGACGCGGATCTGCTCTCCAGGGAAGGAGGCGCCATCCTCCACCACGACCCGAAGTCGCTGAACTTGCAGGCCTGGCTCCTGCAGCGCTAGAGTTTGGAGGATGCGACATACCGGCCGACTGCAGAGAGGTTCTTGCAAAGGCCAGGGCGTCGTCGACTCTTAAATGCTACGGACACAAATGGAAGAGGTTCTCTGTCTGGTGCCACGCACAGAAGATTAACCCTCTACGGATTACGGCTCCCCAAGTACTGCCGTACCTATTGACGCTGGCCAAAGCTGGACTGGCGCATGCGTCCATCAAGATTTATCTTGCTGCGATCTCCCGATACACCAGAACCACGGGGCGGACGTCCTTGTGGTCTCATCGTCTGGTAAAAGAGTTCATGAAGGGACTGTTCAGATCGTTCCCGCCGGTGAAGGCTCCGGCCCCGGCGTGGGAGCTCAACGTGGTGCTGACCAAGCTCATGGGACCTCCGTTCGAGCCTCTGCACTCGGCCCCGTTGAAGTTCCTGTCGTGGAAAACGGCGTTTCTTGTGGCCATCACCTCCGCACGACGAGTGGGAGAGATCCAGGCCCTTTCCTGCAAGGCCCCGTACTTGACTTTTCACGACACGAGGGTAGTGCTCAGGACGCACCCCTCCTTCATGCCCAAGGTGCCATCGGACTTCCACCTCAACAAACCCTTGGTGTTGCCTGTGTTCTTCCCGTCGCCTTCGTCGCCGGCTGAGAGGACTTTGCACTCGCTGGATGTGGCTAGAGCACTGAAGTTCTACGTGGACCGCACGAAGTGTTTTCGGAAGACGTCACAACTCTTTGTGAACTTTGGACCTGTCAATCAGGGGAAGGCTCTCTCGAAGGCTTCCATTTCCAGATGGCTCTCCGGCTGTATCATGTACTGTCATCGGTTGGCAAACCGACCGCTGCCTGGCCGTCCGAGAGCCCATTCCACCAGAGCGATCGCAGCTACCACGGCGTTCCTATCTGGTGTGCCCCTGCTGGACATATGCAGGGCTGCTACGTGGAGGTCGACGCACACCTTCACGAAATTCTACTGCGTCGATCGGGATTCCAGGGAGGAGTCCAGGGTCGTCCAAGCAGTGCTGCGCAACCTGTTCGCCTAAGGTGAGCCTGGTGAGGAGGTAAGATTTGCTTAATGTTGAGTTTGATGTAATGCTTAATGTTGAGCCTTTGCCACCTCCCGTGGTTGTGCATGTGTGTACTGCTATGTATTCTTTATTCATGAGCATGTGAATCCATGCCAGACCCCATGCTGGAGAAGGAACAAGTTACTTACCTGTAACTGTTGTTCTCCAGCATGGGTCTGGCATGGATTCACATGCGAACCCTCCCGCCTACCCCTCTGCGGCTCTTCACTTGGTCATACTGCCACTTCACGTGCTTCCAAATCTGAAGATGGCTGCCAGAGGGGGCCCTTAGGTAGAGGGCAGTCATTGGCTGTGGTCAGTATGACGCAGAGATCAGTGATTGGTTACTACTATGAAAGACAGATCAGAAACGAAACTGATACTGGTTTTTTTCTTTACCGAGGATTCCCAGCCTGACGACGGGGAATATTCATGAGCATGTGAATCCATGCCAGACCCATGCTGGAGAACAACAGTTACAGGTAAGTAACTTGTTCCTTATCTCGCATTTTTGGAAGAAATGTCAACTAGCACAAATCGACGTGAGACTATCAACAAGTCACCATCCCCAGACTGATGGTCAGATGGAAAGGACCAACCAGACCCTTGAACAGTACCTACGCTGCATGCTACACCAGACCGAAAGCAATTGGAAAGATATTTTATGGATTTCCGAGTACGCATACAATAACTCTGTACATTCAGGAACCGGACAAAGCCCTTTTTATACCATATATGGACATCACCCTCGAACCTCAGAACTCGATTCGCCTCAGCACTTAGAAATGCCCACAGTTAGTCATTTGCACTCTACTATTACACAAGCCTTTAAGGAAGCCACAGAACATTTGAAACAAGCAAAAGAGAAATACAAGAAAAATGCTGATCGGGCGCTGTTGAGCGCCGAACAAGATGGCCGCCTGAAACGTGAGCTCCGCGGCAGGCAGATCACTCGATCCTGATTTTGGGCATTTACTATCTACAACTTGTACCAGACTGCTACAATTCGTGAGCTGCGGGACCAGGGACCAACTGGCCCAAATCCCGAAGAAAATCGGCGCCGGTAACCCTGTGTTCGGGAACTGCCGCGACCATCCCCCATCGCCTGCGAATCTGCGCGCCGGATTCCGGCACCCGAGGAGAGTCAGTCGGCCCAAGCCCTTGGAACTGTGCCACCCCGCCTCTCCTGCAGAGGCCCGTGTGGCGGCCGAACACCTCAGCGTCGACCTGGAGCGAACCACGAGATTGCCTGGGCCGTGCGGCGCAGGTGCTGAACACCGCACACACTAGAACTGTAACCGCTCTGCTCGGGCCCTCATTGACTCCTACATCGGCCTTCATCCTGCTGCTCCCCTCGCTGGGCTCTCCCTCCCCCCCACCCTCCAGCGAGATTTCGGAACCCGGGGTAGAGCCACGGCACACCAACGGACGCCGGGTGCTGCGCTCACCTGTTGTCCTGGACTAGGCTGCTGGACCCTTGGCAGCCGCAAGGTACATGGGGGTTGGGGAGGCCGCTACCCCTGGTAGTCTCGAAGCAGAGATAAGGACAGATTGATACGTTGATACCGACCACCCGCACCCGATAGAGGACGCCCTGTGATCGGCCTGCTCCCGCCGTGCGAATCACTGTGGTCCGACCCTGCTTCTCCTCCCAGGGCGCATGACGTCAGACTCCCCGGCGCGGCTTGGGTTGTACCCTACAAACCTTTGCCACTGAGGCCTGGTCCCTCTGGGGGCTATACCTTGCTGATACCATCGGCTCTCCCTCCTCTCTCCGGAGTCACATTACTGCCACAATGACTAAAGGAACTGGGAAAAAACAGAGCTCCATCAACATGTTCGTGAAGACTGCGGTCGGCCCTGCTGAGGAGGTCTCGGTACAGGCCCCTGCCACTACCTCATCCCTTGCTACCTCAGAACATGATGGACTTTATCCGTGAAGGTTTTACCACGCTCCACTCGAAGCTAGATGACATGAACGGCACTATCTCCTCTATTAAGGCCCATATTGAGAGGACATACAGTCGAGTGCTGGAGGTGGAAACCAGGGTGAGCTCTGCCCAGGACGGTCTGGGAGCGCTATGTTCAGAGGTCACGGCGCTATCCAACCGCGTCCTAGAGGTGGAGAAGAAAATTGAGGATTTGGAATCTCGCTCGAGGCGTAACAACCTCCGTATCATTGGGGTCCCCGAGAGTGGCATCGCAGAGCCGATGGAAGACTTTGTAGAACACACATCACATTACTGTCGCTTCTGGACTCACCGAAGCGCTCTCCACAGTTTGCTATAGAGCGGGCACACCGGGCCCTGACGCCTAAACCCAAGCCAGGTGCACCTCCACGACCCATTACAGCGCGTGGCCTTAACTTTCGAGACCGCAATGCCCTCCTTAGAGCCGCAAGACTCAAAGGTGAACTCCTATTGGATGGAGCAAGGATACACCTATATCCTGACTTCTCGGTAGCTGTCCAGCGGGAGCGCAAGACTTTCTTGGCTGTGAAGAGAAGGCTCAGGGATCACGGAGTCAGATACTCCATGTTATACCCCGCTAAGCTACGGGTGGAGCACAACAATCAGGTGTCATTCTTCACGATTCCGGAGGAGGCCTCCAGGTTTATTGACGACCATTTCCCAGGTTGACTCTCATCCCCAGCTATTCCTCTACAGCCACTCAGCTTGCCCGTTGGGGAGGCGCCGACACCGGCTCTCCCCCCCGACGCCAAGAATATACCACACTTGTACCTCTCAACGATTGTCAGTTGGATTACTTCACATGACTGTGCCAAGTCCAACTGTGCCAAATATAGTTGTCAAGTTACGTCCGAAGCCTCATTGCGGGCACCATGTTCTCGCTGGATCTGCCACAGGCCCGGAGCGGCATCATCAGTCCGGCCCACAGGCCCCCAGCCGTTGATGCCACTGGTTTGGATTTGGTTAAGGGGTTTTGGGGTTGTCATTCCTCTAGTTGGGGGAGGGATATGGGTGGAGGCGGGTTGTGATGGGTGTTTTGTTATAAAAAAGTTTGGCGTTGGCAGCGAGGGCGGACCGCAGGGTAATGCAGTGTTATTGAGGCTACAGGGCTGCTACATCGGCCCACAGGACATTATCACCCTGGCGATATGAGCGTCGCCGCTCCTCCGACGGAGGACAATCTAACCTTCATGAGCTGGAATGTGAGGGGGCTTGGCAACTTTTAAAAAAATGAGACAGCTACAGCTGCAAGCGGAACGTCATGGAACCAAGATCCTTTTCTTACAGGAGACGCATGCGCGCTCTGAACATTGTTTGAGATTTGCCAGAACCTGGGGCCCCCAGAGATACTTCACCAACTTATCTACTCAAAGTCGTGGGGTTATGACTATTATCCATAAGAGTCTTAAACTCATCTCATCACAAATAGACCCCCAGGGTAGATATGTATTACTCTATGCTACACTCTAGAATAGGGAGGTGATATTGCTGAACATCTATGGCCCCAACATAGATGACCGAGAGTTTTTCACACACCTCACATCCCTTCTAGATGGTTTCCCTTTGGTTCCTATCCTCTGGGGTGGGGACTTCAACACCATTTTTGATACAGACCTTGACACATCTGGGTCCAGGCCCCGCCAGCTCTCCAGGGCGGCCTATGCTGCACTGTCGTCCCTTCCCCGCCTTGCGGTCGTGGACGCATGGAGACTACTCTACCCCGATTCCCGTGTTTACTCCTTCTACTCTTCAGTCCATGATTCCCATTCCCGAATCGATAGGTGGGTAATCTCTGATGTATGATCAAAAATGTAGTACAACTAACAATTCTCCCTAGGACCCTATATGACCACTCCCCGGTGACCATCACCATGTGCTGGGGGGTGGACGGTGACCGCACTAGACGCTGGAGGATGAAACCTCATTCTCTCCTTGACCCTCTGTTCGGATCGGAGCTCGAGGTAGCCATTGAGGAGTATTTTGAAATAAACAAGGGCTCGGTGTCCTCGCAGGCCTCCCTATGGGAGGCCTTTAAGGCATATATTAGGGGCATAGCACTGTCCAAAGAGAGTGGCATACTCCGGACAATCCGAAGGGATATCGCTGCCAGCGAAGCCAAACTATCGACCCTGGAGGCCCAGTGTTCACGGTCCTCAACCCCTGCGACCCTTGCAGCCATAGGAGTAGAGCTGGACGTTTTTCGGTCTCTGGCGGATCGGGAACAAAAATTCCTAGATAACCCCGACCTGGCGAGGAGATACGGAGAGGGCGAGCACCCCGGCCGCTTCCTGGCTAGACTCGTCCGCCATGAGCTGGGTGCTCCACATATACCTGGGATTGCTCGGCCGGATGGCTCCTTAGCTATCACGTCACAGGCCATCAACTCGGAGTTCCTCGCTTTTTACGAAGCCCTGTACTCCAATTCGGACGAGGCCACGGAGGCGGAGGTGGATTCCTATCTTTCGGCTCTCCCTCTAACGATCCTCTCTCCCGAGACCGCTGGCTCCCTCAATTCTCCACTCACCCCGGAAGAGTTTACGGAGGCTATAGACTCTCTCTCTTCGGGGAAGGCTCCCGGATCCGACGGCATCCCGGTTGAATTCTATAAATGCTATAAGACTCTCTTACTCCCTCATTTAATAGCTCTCTGGGAGGAATCGGTAGAGGCAGGCATACTCCCCCCATCACTCCGCGAACCCACAATTTTGGTACTGCTCAAACCTGGTAAACCTGCTACCCAGTGCAGCGCCTATCGCCCGCTTTCCCTCATAAACTGACACAAAATCTTTGCTAAAATGTTAGCATCCAGACTTGCTCCCTGTATGCCATCTATTATACACCCGGACCAGGCGGGATTCATTCCGGGTCGCTCCACCGCTCTAAACCTTAGACGGCTCTTTAATATAATTAGCAGGATCAGCCCCAATGTGCAGGCGGTCGCCGCCACATTCGACATGCAGAAGGCGTTTGATTCAGTCTCTTGGAGATACCTCTGGCGGGTACTCGAACAATGCAGATTCGGGACGGTTTTTCGCTCCTGGGTCAAGGTGCTTTACTGAGGGCCTGTGGCCAGTATCCGCACGGAGGACAGATGCTCTCCATTCTCCAGCATGGGGTCTGGCATGGATTCACATGCTCATGAATATTCCCCGTCGTCAGGCTGGGAATCCTCGGTAAAGAAAAAACCAGTATCAGTTTCGTTTCTGATCTGTCTTTCGTAGTAATAACCAATCACTGGTCTCTGCGTCATACTGACCACAGCCAATGACTGCCCTCTACCTAAGCACCGCCTCTGGCAGCCATCTTCAGATTTTTACCGCACGTTCATGTGTTGGGATCCTCGTGCTATTGCTCTCGAGCGTTAGTGCTATTTTTTCGCGCTTTTTCACAAAAACTTCGATTCTTTCGGTCAAAAGAGCCTCAAGCTCCACCGATCCTACATCCGATCAACGGGGACCCGTGTCGGATTCATCTGTGCCCCTCAAGGGTGAAGATTTCGTCGAGCTACACTTCGGAGGACTCCAGAAGCTTCTCAGGCCCGGTCTCGGAGATGGCCCAGGAGAAGGGAAGCTCGACGCCCGGAAAGCTGTTCAGGGCCTGCCCTGGATGCCAGCTGCAGAACGTCTTCAAGGAGGACGAACACTCTTTCTGCCTTTACTGCCTTCATGAGGACAAGACGCACGTGGAGAAGGACTGTGCGTTTTGCGGCAACATGTCGGAACGGACCATGAAGGACCGCCATCAACGTCTCGCCAGCTGGCTGGAGGGTAAGAGCCCGTCTGGCGAGAAGAAGAAGAAATCTGAGCGGTCTTCTAAGACCTTTGAGGGCGCCCCGGCGACGGGGGCCCAACATAAGGCCAAGCACCGCGAGTCCGCTGGCACCGGGAGCGCCGAACGGTCGGGCTCTACGGGCGCCAGGCAGGGCGCACCCTCCCCGGCACCATCAACCACGAGCCAACGCTCTGGGTCGGGTAAGAGGAAGGCCGAGCACCCGGCGAAGCTCCTGGAGAGGCCCCGGTCGAGCTCTAAGGCAGAGGAGGAGCGTGGCAGTGCCCCCTCCCTCAAGGATAAGGCGGTGAGCGCACCTAAGGTGGTGAAGGCCTTGATCCATTCGACCAAGCCCTCTATCGAAACGGTCGCGGCGGCCCTGGCCCAGCCTGTGGAGGCTGCACCAGTGGTGGCGGCCTCGGGGCCCAGAATCTCCCTGCCTCCTCGGAGGGAGTCTTCTTTTGTGCCCATCGATAGGACCCCCGTGAAACCCTCCGTGGGGAAGAAGAAGGGGGGGCAGGGCGTCGTCGTAGATTCGGCCTCAACCTCAGAAGAGGAGCTGATCGAGGTCTTAAGCCACGGCCTAGGCGTGGAACAAGACCAGCCCGTCGGAATGGGCCCCGACGCAGGTGACGACGACGACATCGTCGAGGATACCGACGGGGCCCCTGCTCGCCCGTCGGATTCCCCTCTGCCAGCGCCGCAAGACAACTCAGCGGCCATTTTGTTGGCTATACAGTCCTTATGCTCCGAGATAAGGACGAGACTACCGTTACCGACGGAGGAACCTCTCCCGTCGGGGGATCCAGAACCGGGACCTTCTGGTGTTCCCCCTACCAAGAAAAGAAGGATCCATCCACCACCTCCTTTTCAACCGTCGCGCCCCGTCCAGCCCTCCTCCCCGTCCACCCGAGGGGATGATACGGGGACTGACACGGCAGCGACGGGTACGGACGACGAGGCATACGACGAGGATTTTCCGTCGTCGCCTCCCACCAGGGCTTCTCCGCCCGACGAGATTGGATCGTTCCACTCAATGATCGCCAGGGCATCCGAGCTTTTCCAACTCTGCCCTGAGGAGAAGAAAAAGGAAGGCTTCCTTTACCAACGGCGCGAGGCCAAGAGGAAGACGGTCCTCGCAGTGCCTCTGTTGGACGACATTTGGGATGAGGGCCTTTCCCTCCTCAAGAACCCTTCCACGACGCCAGCGAAAAGAGACCGGTACGAGAAAAAGTACCGGGTCCCGGACTCGGCCCCCCTATGCCTCCGGGCGCAGCCTACCCCGGACTCCGTCGTCTCCGCGGCAGCCAGGAAGAAAGCGGGGGGGGGGGTGCGGCCTCCACGTCGACTTCCCCGCCGGACGGCGAGGGAAAGAAATTGGATGCCATGGGACGTAGAGTCATCTCGTCGGCGGCGACGACGATTAAAGCGGCCAACGCCTTGGCTATCGTGGCCCGCTACGACAGGGAACTCTGGTACAAGATAGCTCCCCTGCTGGATTTTCTGCCGGACGACAAGAGGGCAGAGGCCCTTGAGATCCTGCAGGAAGGTGAGGTGGCCTCGGACCACGCCATCACCGTGGCGACGGACATCGCCGACACTGGGTTCCGCCAGCTGGGCAACGGCGTTTGCCTTCGACGTCGTGGATGGCTCAAGGCTACGGACTTTCGGCAGGACGTCCAGACCAGGGTCCTGGACATGCCCTTCGACGGGAACAACCTGTTTGGGAAGACAGTGGACGATTCCCTTCAGGCCATCAAGGCGGATACTGAGACGGCCCGGGCCCTTGGAGTACTGCAGCAACGGCGGACGCCCTTTCGGAGCGGCGGAGGCAAGGGCGCCTCCAAAGGTTCCGGCGGCGGTTTCGCTTCCTACCGTCAAGCGGCCCGCTCGTCGTCGCAAGAGGCCTACAGAGGACGAGGCAAGTCTGGCGGACCCCGCCGTCGTCGCCAAGGAGGCCAAGGCGGCAAGGCCGCGTCCAAGCAGGATTGAACCGGCCGTGGGGTCGGGCCCCCACCGAAGCACCCCGGTGGGAGGCCGGCTGGCGGGCTTCGTCAGCGTGTGGGAGTCCATCTCCACCGACCGTTGGGTGCTGGACGCCCTGGCCCGGGGCCACGCGCTCGAGTTTCAAAGAAGGTGCCCGCGCGTCCCCCCCGTGGCCAGGAAAGAACTTCACGTCCCTCAACTTCTCCTGGAGGTAAAGGCGATGCTCAGAAAGGGCGCCATCGAACTCGTCCCAAAGAGGCTTCGGGGCTCCGGAGTCTACTCGCGATACTTCCTCGTGAAGAAGAAGACGGGAGGATGGCGCCCCATCCTGGACCTGCGACGCCTGAACAAGTTCATCAAGGCGCAGAAGTTCCGGATGGTCACCCTCCAGCACGTCCTGGGTCAGCTGGAGGAAGGAGACTTCCTATCGTCGTTGGATTTGGAGGATGCCTACTTCCACATTCCCATCCTAAAGGGGCACCGAAAATTCCTCAGATTCGTGGTCCAAGGGCGTCATTACCAGTTCAAGCCCTTCCCTTCGGACTACGGTCGGCACCC
The DNA here is from genome assembly GCF_040938575.1 of Ambystoma mexicanum. Classification (NCBI taxonomy): domain Eukaryota; kingdom Metazoa; phylum Chordata; class Amphibia; order Caudata; family Ambystomatidae; genus Ambystoma; species Ambystoma mexicanum. Next base: position 384,636,713 of record NC_090933.1, read on the forward strand.
AGGGTTTTCACCAAGTGCCTCGCACCGGTGGCGGCGCAGCTGCGCCGCGAGGGGATTCACGTCTACCCCTACCTGGACGACTGGCTCATCCGCGCCAAGACGAGGGAGCTCGCCGTGGTCCACACGGCAAGGACCGTCCAACTCCTCACGGACCTGGGATTCTCCGTGAACTACGCCAAATCCCACCTGGTGCCCGCGCAAGTCGCACTGTTTCTGGGAGCGAGGCTCGACACAGTGTCCCTTCTGGCCTCCCCGTCGGAGGAGAGGACCAGGACCATCTGGGGCAAGGTGCAACGGATGTTGGTGGCCGACGCGGCCAAGGTGAGGTCCATCAAGTCCCTCCTCGGGATGATGTCTTCCTGCATCTACCTCATTCCCATGTGCAGGCTCCGGATGCGCCCGTTGCAAGAATTCCTGGATGCGCGCTGGATCCAGACGACGGGCAGCTTCGAGGAAAGGATCAAGCTCGACTAGAGTTTCCGACGAGCGATACGGTGGTGGGGCACCCGCGCGCATCTGACGGCGGGCATGGACTTCCAGACCCCAGCCCACCAGGTGACTGTGACCACGGATGCCTCCCTAGAAGGGTGGGGAGCGCACACCGAAAATCTGCACGCAAGGGGACTCTGGCTCCCGACGGAGAAGTCCCTGCATATCAACGTCCTGGAGCTCCGTGCAGTGTTTTGGGCCCTCAGGTCCTTCCTTCCGTCCCTCAAGGGCAAGGTGGTGAGGATCTTCACCGACAACACCACCACCATGTTTTACATCAGGAAACAGGGCGGAACCAGGTCCCCAGCGCTGTCCAAGGAGGCGCAGGACCTGTGGCATTGGGCCGTCGCCCAAGGGATTCTTCTGGTGCCGTTTCATCTGGCAGGGATAAAAAACACCATCGCCGACTCACTCAGCAGGGAGCTGCGCTCGTGCCACGAGTGGGAACTACGGCAGGATCTGGTGGATCGCCTCTTCCGACGGTGGGGCACACCCCAGATCGACCTGTTCGCGACGGCGACGAACACCAAGTGCCGGAGGTTCGCCAGCAGGTTTCCCCAGACGAGGAGCATGGGCGATGCTTTCTCGTTCCCCTGGGAGGGCCTGTTCCTCTACGCGTTCCCTCCCTTGCCTCTGCTAATCCGGCTCGTCAACCAGCTCAAGAGGTCACGGTGCAGGATGATCCTCGTCGCACCTGCGTGGCCGAGGCAGATATGGTTCCCGGACCTTCTGGACTTGTCGGCGTCCCCGCCAATCAAGCTGCCGGCGGACGCGGATCTACTCTCCAGGGAAGGAGGCGCCATCCTCCACCACGACCCGAAGTCGCTGAACTTGCAGGCCTGGCTCCTGCAGCGCTAGAGTTTGGAGGATACGACATACCGGCCGATTGCAGAGAGGTTCTTGCAAAGGCCAGGGCGTCCTCGACTCTTAAATGCTACGGACACAAATGGAAGAGGTTCTCTGTCTGGTGCCACGCACAGAAGATTAACCCTCTACGGATTACGGCTCCCCAAGTACTGCCGTACCTGCTGACGCTGGCCAAAGCTGGTCTGGCACACGCGTCTATCAAGATTCATCTTGCTGCGATCTCCCGATACACCAGAACCACGGGCCGGACGTCCTTGTGGTCTCATCGTCTGGTGAAAGAGTTCATGAAGGGACTGTTCAGATCGTTCCCGCCGGTGAAGGCTCCGGCCCCGGCGTGGGAGCTCAACGTGGTGCTGACCAAGCTCATGGGACCTCCGTTCGAGCCTCTGCACTCGGCCCCGTTGAAGTTTCTATCGTGGAAAACAGCTTTTCTCGTGGCCATCACCTCCGCACGACGAGTGGGAGAGATCCAGGCCCTTTCCTGCAAGGCCCCGTACTTGACTTTCCACGACACGAGGGTAGTGCTCAGGACGCACCCCTCCTTCATGCCCAAGGTACCGTCGGACTTTCATCTCAACGAACCCTTGGTGTTACCTGTGTTCTTCCCGTCGCCTTCGTCGCCGGCTGAGAGGACTTTGCACTCGCTGGATGTAGCTAGAGCGCTGAAGTTCTACGTGGACCGCACGAAAGGTTTTCGGAAGACGTCACAACTCTTTGTGAACTTTGGACCTGTCAATCAGGGGAAGGCTCTCTCGAAGGCTTCCATCTCCAGATGGCTCTCCGGCTGTATCATGTACTGTCACCGGTTGGCAAACCGACCGCTGCCTGGCCGTCCGAGAGCCCATTCCACCAGAGCGATCGCAGCTACCACGGCGTTCCTATCTGGTGTGCCCCTGCTGGACATATGCAGGGCTGCTACGTGGAGGTCGACGCACACCTTCACGAAATTCTACTGCGTCGACCGGGATTCCAGGGAGGAGTCCAGGGTCGGCCAAGCAGTGCTGCGCAACCTGTTCGCCTGAGGTGAGCCTGGTGAGGAGGTAAGATGCTTAATGTTGAGTTGATGTGATGCTTAATGTTGAGCCTTTGCCACCTCCCGTGGTTGTGCATGTGTGTACTGCTATGTATTCTTTATTCATGAGCATGTGAATCCATGCCAGACCCCATGCTGGAGAAGGAACAAGTGACTTACCTGTAACTGTTGTTCTCCAGCATGGGTCTGGCATGGATTCACATGCGAACCCTCCCGCCTACCCCTCTGCGGCTCTTCACTTGGTCATACTGCCACTTCACGTGCTTCCAAATCTGAAGATGGCTGCCAGAGGCGGTGCTTAGGTAGAGGGCCGTCATTGGCTGTGGTCAGTATGACGCAGAGACCAGTGATTGGTTATTACTACGAAAGACAGATCAGAAACGAAACTGATACTGGTTTTTTCTTTACCGAGGATTCCCAGCCTGACGACGGGGAATATTCATGAGCATGTGAATCCATGCCAGACCCATGCTGGAGAACAACAGTTACAGGTAAGTAACTTGTTCCTTATTCAATATTGCCAGGGGAACGAGACAGGGCTGCCCGTTCTCTCCCCTGATTTTCGCTTTAGCGATGGAACCTTTCGCTGACATGCTTCGACAACTACACTCGCACAGGGGGCTTCGCTCGGCGGGTCAAGCCGATATTGTATCCCTCTACGCGGATGATGCACTCCTTCTCGTGCGGTCCCCCTCCACTAATCTACCCTCGATATTGAAAGATGTTATCTACTTCGGGTACATCTCAGGGCCCAAGGTGAACTGCGCAAAATCTACGCTCTTTCCGCTCACGGAATGTACCCTCCCCCCACCCCCGCTGACACCATGGGGTTTGCGTGGGCGCAATCGAAGTTCACTTACCTGGGGATTGAAATAACACGTCAGTTTGAGGGGACCCTTGAGGAGAATTATCATAACTACCTTGCGCACCTGGCGACTAAGACTCAGGCGTGGAGTAAATTGCTGATCTCCCTGGCAGGTAGAATAGGGCTATTAAAAATGATAGTGTTACCCCAACTACTATACAGGTTCACCAACGTCCCCCTGTGGCCGCGCGAGGGTTTCTTCCAAGCATTGACATGCAACATCAACTCTTTCCTGTGGCATTCGGGCGCGGTCAGGCTCAAGCTCGGGACCTTGTCTACCCCGATGGCTGACGGTGGCTTTGGGGCCCCCGATTTTCTTAAATACTTGTTGGTCTCTCAAATCCAATACACGTCCTACTGGTTCAACACAGCAGATCCTCCCCCACATGTTAGACTTGAAAAGCTAGCGGTCAGTGACCGTGACATCCGCCCCTTGGTGATACAGCCCATCTCTTTGACACGGGATACACTAAATCTGGTGGCTTGCACCTCCCTGGCGCTAACGAAAACGTGGAAATTACTAGATACCCCTCACCCATTTCATGGCAATCTCCCACTGTGGAACTTTCTCCCCGGGATCCCACGGGTTCCACCGTCGACTGTACGTAGATGGGCTGAGGCGGGATACGAGTTGCTCCGTGACGTGTTCGAGCAGGGTAACTTTGTTGAGTGGCCCGACCTGCCGCTGCCCTTGAGGGGTGGCCCGAGTGCATGGCTTCAGTATTCAGCTTTACGTAAAACTCTTAAAAAAAAAAAAAACAACCCCATGTTTCCAGCAATGCCACCGGATGACCCCGCTATCGAAGAACTGACTTCCCCCACGCCTACCAGAGGGAAAATATCTAGGCTATACACAATGATCCAATCCAGAACCATTCAACCATTCCGAAATTCACTGGGCTCAGGCGGGCGTGGGAGGAGGACCTCGGGGAGGAGGTGACCGACGACCGCTGGGCTCACATGTGTTTTTGTATACACCAGGTGTCATTCAATTCCCGGTTCAAACTGATCCAACTAAATGTGTTAGATAGGTTTCATTATACGCCGAGCAGGTTGCATCGTATGCTTAGCGATCATTTCCCAAGATGCCCCAGGTGCGGACAGGATGGTGCCGACTATATGCACATGATCTGGGCCTGCCCCCGACTCTCCCAATTCTGGGAGACGGTGTTCACAACCGTCTCCACTATACTCGATCAACCTATAGACCCCTCCCCAATGAAGGGTCTATTCCATGACTTCCCTGGGTTACCCCGAAATTCTAAGAAACTGGCCGGCCTTTGCATGCTCCTTGCAGTGCAAGCCATTCTGCTTTGTTGGCTTCGCCCTGCACCCCCCACGCATACGCAATGGCTCAGAGCTCTCACATGGGCCTCAGACACTGAGGAAGCGTAGTCCTGCCTATAACCAGCCCACTCGAGACCCAGGGATATCTGGGTCCAGTTCCGCTCCTATATGTCAGATTTAAATGCGACACCTGATACAACTTCCCCAACTACCACACCGACTCGCGAGAGTGGTCTACCCTGAGCTGAGGGCTCTCCTATACTGCGCTCGCAAATCTATGCGTCCTTGATGGAAAATGTTCAAACTAAATGCACTGACTGTATGCCTATACTGTTTTAAATGTACCTTCCTTGTGCTTACCTTGTGTGTTGTCCGCCTGTGTTTAGCTGCCAAGCTGTTTAATAAAAAAAAAGGTTTAAAAAAAAAAGAAAAATGCTGATCAACATAGAAGTGAAACTCCACAAAACCAGATTGGGGATCAAGTTTGGCTGGCTACAAAACATATACCTCCGAAGGGAACTCGGACTTTTAATCCTAGATATTTGGGACCTTACACCATTAAGGCCATTATCAACCCGGTGGCCGTCAAATTGGAATTACCCTCTAATATGCGAATTCATCCTGTCTTTCATGTTTCACTTCTAAAACCAGTTCAACCAGGGACAAGATTAACCAAACCACCTGACCCCATCTTGATAGATGGAGAACCTGAATTCGAGGTAAAAAAATATCCTGGACTCCAAGATGATTAAATCAAAACTTTTTTATTTGATCGATTGGAAGGGCTACGGACCACAAGAAAGATCATGGGAGCCTAGCAACCACGTTCATGCACCTCGGTTGGTGAAAAGATTCCATCAGAACTTCCCAGACAAACTGGGGCCGGGGGGAAGAACAACTTTAGGAGGGGCCTTTTGGGGCAGTGCTGTCATGATGCCTACCCCCGGGCATCAGGACCAAGGCCCTCCACTCCGGGAGCAGGGATCCAGATATTTGTATAAACCTCAGCAGCCCCGGCTAGGGGCTGTCTGGGTTCAGTCCTGGCGCCTTAGGCGCCAGGCTCATCATAGAAATCGGTCCTGGCGCCAGGCTCATAGACTTTACTTACCTGATGCAGACCATGCTGCAAAAGAGTCCAAGCCTACATGAGGCCTGGATGGGACTATTTTGTTACAGGGACTATTTTTTACTCGGGCGTGGCTCTAGGGAACTTCTTACCTGGAACTACTTTGGAGGCTATTTAAACCACACCCGAACAGCAGCACATGCTTCGCGTTATTCTGCATCCAGCAGCGTGACGCTCACCGTGCCTGCAGCCAGCACCCAGTCTTCTGCCACGCCCGCCTCAAATCCGGAGCTCCTAGAATAAAGGAGGAGGAAAGGACAAGGTAGAAAACGAACATATTTCAAATTCCTCACCTAATTCCGGAACCATTTCATCTCCGGACCTGGAAAGTACATCAGTCCTGCACGCGTCGCTTCGCCAGCTCCAGCACGGCGCCATACTCGCCAGTTCTCACAGCATCTTTCGATCCGGCACTGTCTCCATCATTTCTTAGCCATAATCCGGCACCTAGGGGACACGAGAAAAAACAAGGTGAGCCAAGGGAATCAACAAATACAACCTCTTACCACCATAGACTTACCTGATTTACCACCAGCAGTATTATTCCATAAATCTCCACATTTTCATATGCCGCATCTGTAAAGAGGGAGAAAAACAACACGTTAACGCATGCAATAGTTACCGGACAGCGTTGGGTAACGCAGACTCTTACTTGAACGCCAGCAGCAGCTACGAGACCTTCTTCTCACAAACTCAGTTGCAACTTAAGGAAGGGGACAAGAGTGAACATCGGGCACATTGAACTCTTTGAACTTGATACTTACCAATCCCGCCAGGGACTTCAGAGTCAATACTTACCGGAGCTCTCCCAACGCCTTCAAACCAGTGAAGTAACTGGTATCTACGCGCCCCTGCAAGACACGCAGGATGGAGAGCTCAACTTTCACGAACATAAGGAAAATACTTCTTCGGGTCCAGCAGACAAGACTAGGCGGGCCCGTCCAGACAGTCATCTCTGCACTACGCATCACGTTGAAGGAGACCGCAGCTGTCCGGGTCTGATTGACACCCCTGTGGGGTCCAGGTGAGCGTAACAGATGTAGAATCACTCTACACAAGTATCCCACAATTAGAGTGCATACAAGTGCTGGCTACCTATCTAGACCAAAGAACCCACCTAGAACCACCAACATCGTTTCACCTAGAATGCACCAGAATCGCATTGATGGAAAGCTATTTCATCTATGAAGAAACTTCCTATCAGCAGTGCCACAGTACAAGCATGGGGGCGACTTTCGCCCCAGACGTGGCAAACCTATTCATGGATTCTTTTGAAAACAAATCCATCTATCATGACTCAAACATCTTCAAGAACTCAATAGGGTGCTGGTTCAGATACATAGATGACATTTTCATGGTCTGGAAAGGCACTGAAGACCAACTCTTTGCTTTCAAAGAATAGTTGAATATACGCAATGCATACATAAAATTCACAATCTAATATAACCAAAACCAGATACCATTCTTAGACCTTGAAATTTACAAAGACCTGAATAATTGCATAGGAACCACCCTTTACAGAAAATCCACTTTGAAGAATACTCTTCTAGAATATACCAGCTTCCATCCTGCAGGCCTAAAAATGAATCTACCGTTTGGCTAATTCTTAAGACTAAGAAGAAACTGCAGCACTCACAGCGACTAAGACATCAAGAGCAACGATTTATGAAAGAATGTATCATGATGCCTACCCCCGGGGACCCAGACCAAGTCCAGCAACCCCGGAAGCAGGCATCAAGTTACCCCAAGCAAGCCCAACAACCCTCGTTAGGGGCTATTTGGGTGCAGTCCTGGCGCCTGTGGCGCCAGGCTCATATAGAGAGTCAGTCCTGGCGCCATAGGTGCCAGGCTCATAGATTAAAACTTACCTGATGCAGACCATGCTGCAAGAGCTCCAAGCCAAACGAGGCTTGGAAGGGACTATTTTACCTAGGGACTATTTTTTTACTCGGGTGGGGCAGGGGAGGAATACTTACCTGGGACTACTTTGGAGGCTATTTAAACCATGCCCGAAAAGCAGCACACGCTTCGCGTTATTCTGCATCCAGCAGCGTAACGCTCACCGTGCCTGCAAGTCTGCATCCAGTCTTCTGCCACGCCCGCCTCGAGTTTGGAGCTCCTAGAAAAAGGGAGAAAAGGAGAAAAGGTTAGAACAAGAGCAATACCTTTAATCCTTACCTGAATTCCCGATCCATTGCGCCTTCGAGCTGGAAGAAAGAAGTTATTTTATGCGCGTCGCCTCGCCTGCTGCAGCGCAGCGCTGAACTCACCGGCCTTCGCAGCATCTTCACATTTCACTGCATCCTCCTCACATTTCACTGCATCCTCCTGCATGTTTCCGCCGCACTCCGGCACCTAAGGAGAAAACAAGAACAGCAAGGTGAGCCAAGGGAATACAGAGGAATACCCCCCACAGACTTACCTGATTTTACCACCGGGGTACTATTCTTCTTCACGGGTCGGCACAGCTTCCACTGCATCATAGCTGAACCCCGGCCCCTAAGGGGAAACAAAAGGACAGCAAGGTGAAACAAGGGACTAACAAGGGGAACCCTCCTCACCACGAAAGACTTACCTGATTTTACCGCCGGAGGCATTATTCCCCGAGACTTCATACTTTCTCTCAGCGCCTGAATAAGGGAGAAAGCAACAGATTACATATGGACATTATTTTATCGAACTGTGTTGGATAATACAAATCCTTACCAGAATATTACCGGTTGCCACGAGGAACTCTTCAGTAGGGTCAAGCTGCAACCTGCAAGGAATCGGACAAGAGTGAACGTCTGGCATTTGAACCCTTACGAACTACATACTTACGGCGTCTTGCCGGGAATATCGGAGTCAATATTGTCCTGGAACTCACCAATTCCTTCGAGCCAGTGAAGCAACTGGTTATCTACGCGCCCCTGCGCTCAATGCAGGATGGAGAGCTCATCTTTTCAAATCATCAGGTGAGACTATAAGAGGGGACATACAAGGTGATCAGTGGGGAGAACAGTGGGGTGGGGGGATTTACGCTCAACTCCACGGGTGGTTAATTCCCTTTCTCCATTTGCAGAAGAATATTCCTATGGGCCAAGCAAACGAAGCTAGGTGGGCCAGACCAGTCCATTATCTCGGCCCTACGCGTCACATTGGTGGAGACTGCAGCAGTCCAGTCCAGATAAACGCCTCTGTGGGAGCCAGGTGAGCGTAACAGAATGCGGATACCCCAGTCACATTATACGTCAAGCTCGAAAAAGAGCGAAGCACACGAACAGAGAATCATGCTTAACACCAGCAGCAAGAGAAAAACAAACCACCAAGATAACATGTGTGACGACATTTACTTCTCTCAGTAACTCTCTCAAGAAGACAGTACTCCACCATTGGGACAAACTCTACACAGACTGTTTCAAACCTTAGAAACCAAGATTCGCTTTCAAACACAACAAACTTGAAAGACCGTCTAGTACACACGTACGAAGACCATGTGAGTGAAAAAAACCTCCGAACATTGTGGCACCTTTCACCTGTCAAAGGCCACTATAAATGTGGCAACTGTTGCGTCTGCTCCCTGACCAGCAACATCAAAAACATTGACTTAAACGGTAATCTGTGGACTTTCGAATCATTCACCAATTGCAAGACCAAGTGGTCAGTCTACGCCAGCAAATGTCAATGCAACTTGATATATTTAGGCAAATGCAAAAGAGAGATAAAACAATGAATATGCGAGCACTGCTCTTGCGTAAAGAACCTAGTACAGGACAAACACCTAGTCGCACATTTTAAGGCAAAGAAACACAGCCACAATTACATTTTCTGGATTGTCTAACAAACGGCCAAAGATCCATTTCACGCAGGTAACCGAGATCTGGCCCTACGGAAATGAGAACAAAAATGGATTATCGTCTAGACTCTGTAAAACAAGGCCTCAACATAGCAATTGAGTGTAAGACAGCCACTGGTGCTCTTCCTTCACCATTCCCTGGCGTCGATTCCCATCACGGGCCCTGCATCCATTTTGGATCTTGCACTTTGCAGTTCTCCAATACCGCTATTTTTCACCTTCCTAGCCCAGTTCTCACGGGCCCCTTAAAATCAACAGCTGCGATTTTACACGCCTCTACAGTGCCTCATTAAGTACACCTCCATTTACCTGAATAACCAGTCCCTGGCAGCAATTTTCCACATAGGACTTGGCCCAACTTTAGTTTTTTGAGCCACATACACAATATAGCTCGCCTTGCCTAGTCACCGCTCACTTAAGCAGCTTTTCCTTGGCTTTTCTCACAGCAGTTCCCTGCGCCATTCTGTACTTGCAGGTAGTGATTAACCCATCCGGTTTCCATGACCTGCAATTCCGGACTACCATTCTACAAACCAACTTCAGACCAGGTAATAATTTTTCCTGCTTCTCCAGAGATGAATACACTCTCTCCTTGACTTAATCCCTGTACAGAATTATAATTACTTCTCCTCATTCCATAGAGACCATAGTCCGTCTTCTCGGATGCAAATGATGCCATTCACACGAAATACAGCTGGCCTCCTTTCAACATCCAAGCCGTGGCACTCTTACTAAGTTAGGTAGGTCACCTTTTGCAGTGCCCCCCTTGTGCAGACCACCTGTCCTCGGTCACCTTTCTCACTCCCTGTAGGTGCTCGCCATATCCTTAAGCAATATCGTCCTTTCAAGATTTAAAAGACCTGACCACAGTTCGGTGCCAAAAGCAGCAGTGCTCCATCCATGCAGCCCCTGCATCTTTCTCCAATATTTCACCGAACAAGAAACGCCTCAACCCTGTGTGTTGACAATGTTTGCGTATTGCTACTTTTTCAGCAATACATGAAATAAGTCGCCTACTATCTACTAACCCACATATATGCATATTCAGTTTGGATTTTGTTATGCATACCCTGCGTGCCTAATAAGACACATGTTTTCAAAAAACCTTTTTTTTTAAAAAACTGTTTTATTTATGAAATAAAAATTTCTGTTCTTGTTCGGAAATATTTCTATTTCTTGGTGATCTTTTTATGAGCTAGTATATATGTTGACCTAGCCTCACTGCTAATACAAGGTGACCACCTGTGCGTTAATGGCAAGGGTAGCCTTTGACTACTTTTTCTTTTTGATAGGACAGGAAAGCTGCCACCCAGTTTATACCTATTCTTCAGTCCATTTAAAGAAGGATACAACCTTCTCTGGAGCCCCCTAACCAAACGTGAGCAGTCAACCCACGTATTGAAAAACTGTTCCGCCCTGTACCCTCTGACCCACTGTACATCAGGGGGCAGTTGAGACCGGTCTCACTTGTGGTGACCACAACTCGTAAAAGGGTGGGAACACCTGTAAGCCTCATCGGAAGCGCCCCTGATAAGGAGAGTAAAAAACTGTACACTTTGGGAGGAAAGTGGCCACCTCAGCAGCCTTTCAAACGAGGATTGCAAATTACACCACTTTGTTAGGAAGCTACAACTGCCACAAGTGGGATGAGGTGCAACCCTAATGGCTTCAGCTCCAGAACCCCTCAAATCTCAACTCGCCCTAGCAGTAGCAGATGTCAAGGCGGTATCCAGCTGCATCTTAAAGAACAATTTAGATGCCGCAGATAATGCAGGCAGGATCATTGCCGAAGGGGCCATCATTAAACGCCATGCATGGCTTTGACAGTCTGTTTCAAACTTGAAACGCAGGCAACTCTCCTCAACATGCCAGTAGAAGCCAATGGTCTGTTTGGGAAGGCTGTTAAGGATGCATTAAAATCTGCCAAAGAGGAGTAGGACACTCTGAAATCACTAGGCCAGCTAACTAATAAGCCACCAGGCCAAAGAGGCAGAAGTCATTTTCGGCGATTTCGAGGTCCAAGCTCATAAAGGGGGTTCAGGTTATGGACAAAGTCGCGGCTCATCCTGCGGAAACAATCGGGGACAAGCCACGCAAGGTTTCCAGAGGGGCCAAAGTCCATCTTGTGGTCAGGGGAGGTCCTCCACTTCCAAAGGTGACGCTGCACCTCCTAAACAATGACCACCCGCTTCAGGCCCACTCCCATGCCTCTCCAGTAGGAGGGGGTATAACACACTATACCCATGCATGGGAGGGAATCACCTCAGACAAGTGGGTGCGATCAACCGTAGCGGGCGGTTATTGCATGAAGCTACATCAGCGACCCGCAAACTGCCCCCCGCGTCAAAGAACAACCACGAAGGAAGAACGCCTCCTTCTCGAGGAGGTCGCAACGCTGTTACTCAAGGACGCCATAGAAATCATCCCAGCGAACCAGGTAAAAAAGGGTATCTATTCAACTTACTTCCTTGTGCCAAAAAAAAAAATCTAACAATGGGCACAGTATTAGACCTATGCCCTGCAAACACCCATGTCGAGCCACAAAAGTTCTGCATGACAACGCTACAAAGTTATCCCTCTGCTAAAGCGAGGGGACTACATGGCAACATTGAATATGAAAGATGCCTATTTTCATATTTCAATGTTCTCAGCGCACTGAAGACTCTTGCGTATCAAGATGGAGAACCAGAACTACCAATTCAAGGTGCTACTCTTCGGAATAGCATCTGCTCCAAGGGTATTCGCCAAGGTACTTGCGGTGGTGGCAGCGCACCTGCGCAGGGAGGCAATCCCAGTATACCCCTACCTGGACGACTGGCTGATTACAGGGGAATCTCTACAACTTTGCAGGCAAAACATTAAAAAAACCATAAACCTTCTCTTCCAATTGCGCTTCTCAGTAAACGAGAAAAAAATCAAGCCTTGTGCCAAGCACAACCAAACATTTCCTAGGAACTGTAATAGACTCAAAGGGAGGGGTTTGTCTTTTTATCAGAGGAAAGAGTCCAGAATATGTTACTGCAAATACCTCAGTATCAAGCCGGTCACCAGATACGCGTGCGCAAAGCTATGCGTTTGCTAGGCATGATGGCATCTTGCATTTACCTGGTACGACACGCACGCCTGCACATGCGACGCATTCAGGATTGGCTGGCGAACAGTGGCACGCGGTCAGTGGGACGATCTAGTGATCGTTTCGCCAACACTAGTACAAAACCTTTGCTGATGGACGAGTAAAAATCTGTTGAAGGGGAAAACCCTTCCGTGATCCAGAGGTGCAGGCAATAGTGGTGACGGATGCGTCACTATCTGGGTAGGGGGGGGTCTCATCACCTTCATCACACAGCACAGGGTCTTTGGACTCCTGCTACAGCGCAGAACCACATCAATCTGCTGGAGCTACTGGCAGTGTTCAAGGCCCTTCAGGCATTCGAGATACAACTAGCAAGCCAGTCCGTGAAAGTCCTCACTGACAGCCTACGGCAATGTTTTACATCAACAAACAAGGGAGCACAAGTTCTCCAAATCTGTCCAAGCTAGCACAACAAATTTGGAAATGGGCACAAACAGAAAATATTCCTGTTCTCACAGCACGTTCCAGGGGAACTCAACTCTCTAGCTGACTCATTGAGCAGACATCCCCTACCAGAGGAACACGAGTGGCAACTAGACCCAGAGGTCGTAGACCACCTCTTCTCTCAATGGAGTTTCCCACGATAGACTTGTTCGCTACAAGCGAAAACAAACAATGCCCAGACTTCGCATCCAGGTTCCGCCAGCAAGGCTCCAAGGGTAACGCCCTACGGATGAATGGGTCAGGGAAATTTGCTTAAGCTGCCCACCCCCCTCCCCCGCCCCTCGACTCCTTTCATGAACAAAGTGGTGAACAAGATCCACAATGAACAATTGACGCTCATCCTAGTTGCTCCGATGTGGGCAAGACAACCATGGTATCCACATCTGCGCAAACTGGCGATGTGCAATCCCATCAAACTCCCGTACCAGACCAACCTACCCAATCAACACGGGTATTACCAGTGCACCCACAACCTTACTCGATAAACTTGGCAGCATGGCTCCTGAAGTCCTAGAGTTCGGACATCTTAACCTGCCACAAAGGTGCAAGGATATTCTCAAGGAGGCACGAAAGCCGAACACTAGACACTGTTATTCTGACAAGTGGAGGAGATTAGTAATTAGGTGCCAGTCTAAACAAATAAACCCCATATAATGTACCCCATCCGACATTCAGAACTATATGCTCCACTTGCTAGACTCAGGGTTAGTATTCAACTCTATAAAGGTCCACCTGGCGGCCCCATCTGATTACACCACCTCCCACAATAAAGTATCACGGTGGAAGGTACCTGTCATCAAGGCATTCATGGAGGGAGCAAATAGACTCCACCCTCCAATTTCAAATCCACCGCCAGGATGGGATCTCAATGTAGTACTCGCTAAACTCATGGGATCTCCTTTCGAGCCGATGAACGAGACAAGTCTTGAGCACCTGACTTACAAGACTGGCTTCTTAGTGGCTATTACTTCCATAAGAAGAGTTATTGAATTGCAAGCATTGTCATTGCAGGATCCTTTCTTTGTCATACACAAGGACAAACTGATTTTACATACTCATCCTAGGTTCTCTCCTTAATTCATCTCAAAATGTCATGTAAACCAGTCCATTGAGCTTCCGGCTTTCTTCCAGAACACAAGAAGCTCAGCTGAGGTAAAACTCCACACACTAGATGTAAGGAGGGTGGTCCTTTACTGTGTAAACAAGACCAGACAGCTAAGGAAAACAGAAGAACTGTTAGTCTCCGTAGCCCCAGGCAGAGTAGGGGAGCCCATTTCCAAGAATGCCATCTCCAGATGGAAAGTCAGATGCATACAACTATGGTATTCCCTGTCAGGCAAGACACTGCCTTTCATGCCACTCCACAAGGAGCACAGGAGCTACTCTGGCATTTATTGCAATTGTCCCCCTAGACAGCATTTGCAAAGCAGCTACAAGGAGCTCAGTACACACCTTCACTCAGTACTACTGCATTGACACTCATTTCAAGACAGATACACAAGAGGGACAAGCGGTTCTAAAACATCTTTTTTCCCATTAACCTACTCACAACTCACTACCGTCGCCTAACACTGCTCGCTAACCTATGCACAGCATGTGATCTAAGCAGATTCCACAAGCCTCAGAAGGGATACATTACTCACCGTAATCATATTTCTGATGCTTGTATCTGCTTAGATTCACATGCGCTCACCCTTTCTCCCCTTGGAGAGAAGGTGCATGGATGATTATGAGCTTGTCTGATACATATCTGCTTGGATACACCTGTACTCATGCTATACTACATCCTACCTCATGCCAGAAACCAAACAATCTGAGGGACCTCGGCGCGTGAAGGACCATGGGTACAGTGGGTGGATATCACACTAGGGATAGTATTACTGGCACGCCCTGTCGACGTGCCTTTTTGAATTTTGAAAACAACAAATGTAATACTCTGCAGCTTCCACTAGATGTCGGCCTATGCACAGCATGTGAATCTAAGCAGACACAAGCATCAGAAATACGATTACGGTGAGTAATGTCATATATATAGTTTGTGCTGTTTCAAGGCAGCCACTGGAAGACTGATTCCAAAGTTTAAAGTAGTAAATGCCATCCCTTGCTCAGTCAGAATAGGCAGCAAGTTACCTCATCCATGGGGAAAAAAAATGTGTCTGCATTTTCACAAAGCCAAGTGGGAACCAATGAGAAAATGTACCAGAACCTACGATTTCAACCAGGTTTATTTTGAACAATACAAAAAATAGCATCAACTTATAGCGAGATGGCATCTTTTTTTACTACAAAACAAGTGAACCAAAAGACTGCGCCTTTGTTTTCGGTAGTATCAAATATCTGTTGCCCACCCTTTCCTGGAAATCTTTGGGTAACGAGGGGCTTGGCGGGGGATATATGTACCTCACATCCCAGGGGTGTTTGTGTTCCCTGGATTTCTTTCTTTGCCTTCTCGATAGGATCGTGTTCCAGGGATAACACACTCCCCAAGTCCAAATCTGGATGACCAATGGAATGAGGGTTGAGGTCATGAAATGTAAGCCCCAATACCTCTTACTGGTCTGTGGTCGGTTGGCTGGGTTGAAGGTAGGTATTTCGAGTCCTGGTCTGGGGAATCCTAATGCTGACACCGAAATCCTTATCCAGGCTACTTCCTTGGGACTTTACCACTGCTTTGTTCCACTGACACCCGCCTCTGTTCAGCTAACTCCTACACTAACCTTATTCTGAACTTCTATTATCTCCTTGTCATCTTGCCACATCCTCTTACCTCCTCCACCCGCCTCATTGGTCCAACAGCATTTGTAGCTTACCTGAGGTACATTCTTTTTTTTCTCCAGGGTAATCCTTCTCTTCCTGCTCTACTAATAACTCTTTTTCTTGGTCACTGGTGCCTCAAACTGATGCTTCTCCATTTCTTTTGCACCTTTATCGCTTGCCCTCACCTACTCTAGATGTCTCGCCACCTCCTTTTGATGTCTGTCCATAACTTTTTCCCGATATATCAACAACCCTCCTGAGGTATCTTCCACCTTATAATATCTCGGTATCATCCTGATTCTCCAACCTTCTTCTTCTCAAATCACTATTTGTTCTCTCCTCCAGGATACCCATTTCTTCTACTCCATATAACCTCCTCCCTCAACACCACCATCCTCCACATCCGCTCCTTCCTCTATCCTCCTCTCGCCTCCAGCACACCCTTATGTCAACTCCTGCTATTTTAATAGGGACCTGGCCCATCTTTTCCAGACCTCCCCCGTCTCTACTCAATGCCTCTGCTGTTTAGGCTAATTGGTTAACAAATGTGAGTGGTTTATTTGAATTCAGTCTTCTGACCGTTCTTCTGGCTGCCTGCTGTGACCACCCCTACACAAGTTAATATCAGGGACAGGTCCCACCTTGGATTTATAGTGTTCATGCATGCGCACTATCACTTCATTGGAGTTGCGCACTTGACAGTTTGCGAATCGCAACGCTCTAAGATGTTTCTTCATGCGTGGCTCACGGACACTGATCAGGCAAGCATTTGCATGCTTGTTTTCCCCCCTGCAAAGAACTACTCACTGTGTAACTACTCACTGTGTGTCTTGTAAGGCTTCCCTCTGCCCAAGAGTGTACCTGTATATCTTCTGGTGATCCCAAGTGGCAAGTCCCTGCCACACGACTAGGGAAGAGGGCTAAACTAGGGGAATCTGCACACATTTCCCCCAGGTCAGGCATCACTTTGTGGGTAGCGAAACCTTTCCCCCCATGACCAACCCAACCCATCCCTTACCGTTCGAGCCATGGAGGGCATTTGGTCATACCAGCGACAGAGTGGCTGTTGCAGGGGAAACGAGTGGCCTCCCTTCATCCTACTGCCTTGAGTAGCTGACTGCTAATTTATGGAGCTCCATGCAATCAGTGGTACTTATACTAACTCCCATAAAGTATTGTGACATTTCATCAGAAGTCACCCCTTCTCCCTGAGGGGGAGCCCCTTTCCATGAGGCCTGGGCGCGGAGGTTGCTACCCGATGGGTCCTCTGGGGGTGGTACAATATGGGTGGATCTCATGGGGATGGACTCACCCATTCCCCACTCCCCTCGCCCCGGTGAAAGATGAACACCTGGGTAGAATTAGACACAGCATCCCCAACCTAAACTTCCCAGCCCCATTACCATCTTTTAGCCAACCTCCACTTGCTAGCACTTCCATTTGCTATTGTGGCATTATACCCTTTACACACTCCAGCACTGAGACAAAAAATAATACCTGGCAGTCAGGTATTGACACAGAGGATACAGAGGTGCAGAAAAAGCACTTCTGTGAACTCAGAGGAGTGTTCTAGCCTTCCAGGAAGAAACATACCTATATGGACTTTATAAATCGAAGAGGGACTTGACACAATGTTAAGCCATCCTGGAGCAACACCGTTCGTGATAGCTGTTCGGCACAGAAGATTCTAAATCCTTGGGACCGGGACGCTGTTGGAGGAGGAGACTCATCTCTAGCAGGTCTGACACAAGACCCTGCATGAAGCTGACGAGGCAGTACCAGGAGGTGGATTGTGCAGTCTGTAACATGTGCTGATACTGTAAGGAGCCATTGGCTGCAATGCAGCCACAGCGACCCAGAAACTGTCGCAAGACGCTGATGACCAAGACAAGACTATCGGAAGATACCAGAGGGTATGGGAGATAGTGGGCTTACTGGTGAAGGGCACAAGAGGGTCCTGGCAATCGAATAATGGCTTATGGTGGAAACTGGGCAGGCACTAGAAGTATGAGTCAACTTTGCATGAGAGAAAATCTTCCTCGTGCCAGTGATGGTATCAAAACCACTGACCACCAGTGAAGGGTCAAGGACCTCAATGTGGGAGAGTGTGACTTTTGCATCTGAGGATATCTTCCTCGTGTTGGTGGTAGCCAAAAGGCCACCAATCATCAGAAAAGGGTAGAAGGCTCCAACGATGTAGAGCAAGATAAAGATAGGAGTCATCTTACTTGGCAGGTAGTGAACCATGTGGGCCAAGTCAAAGAAAGATGAAACCAGAATTGGGTGCTATAGGTGTGAAGCCTAATGGAAAAAAGACCAGGGGACTGGTGTCATGCCCCCTGGTTTTGATGAACTCAGAGCCAGATAACGGGAGAAGGGAGTAATTCTCCTGGTAGCCGGGAATGGCAGTAAAGTCCAAGAAGGCCTGGGCAAAGGAGTCATTCTCCCAGGTTATCTGAAAACGTATGTCTGGAAATGGGAGACATTTTCCTGACCCACCAAGAGGAACTACCAGAGTGTTTGGGATTCTACTATCAGGGGAAGGGAACCATTCCCTCTGGTAACATGTGAGAAATATTTCTTGAACATTACTGGTAGGGGATGGGAGCTATTGCCCCATGACAATGTGTGAGACACAATTCTGTTTTGAACTGAATTGAACTGTTACAGCAAACCAGCAACTTGTACCCAAGAGAAGGGAGTCCTTCTCCTGGGATTGGCCAGAACGATACTACTTTAGTTACAATTTCTAGTGCGAGTTTCAGAAGCAAGTGTTTCATGACACAGGACGGTGGCCATTTTGAGTTGACAAACATCCTGACTGTCACCTTCGATATTTTAGTTGAGGCACAGAAAATCCCCCTCCTAGAGCTAGGAATAGGTAGGTTTTCTTTTCTCTTTTGCACTGAATAAAAGGCTTTTCCTACAAATATGTTCCCTTTCTGTCAGCCTCCTCCTTCTGCACCATTACCGTCTTTGCCTTTTTAAAATGTATAGTTTAAGGAAGCAATATATGTGTGTGCCTAAATCATCAAAGCTGCTCAAACCTGAATATATCCCTTATTTGTTTTAGGGGCCAAATTTCCAATCAAATGGACTGCACCTGAGGCTGCTTTATATGGTCGATTTACAATTAAGTCTGATGTCTGGTCCTTTGGAATTCTGCAGACGGAGCTGGTTACGAAAGGCCGAGTTCCATATCCAGGTATTTATTTATTTTCATACTTGTAGTGTGCTAAATGCCACAGGTGTTCTTAGAGCAAATTAACAAAATGACATGCAACAGTTAGGCATTGAGCAGCCGGAGGCAGTTAGTTCTGGAAAAGCCAGGTTTTCAGATCTTTCCTCCATTTCTGTGGTTGATTTCAGTTTATGAAGAGGATGATAGTGTTCTACTTTGGTTTAGGGAAAAGAGAAGACTCTGTTACCTTTTGGTCTACATCCTGATCTCAGGACTGTCCATAATGTGGCAGCTACAGAGCACAAGTCTTGAATGGGATCGTGTTGATGGTAAATTTGATGATCTGGGTTTTGGGTGGTCGTGTCCGCACAGGCTTGATATTCGTGCCAATGAAGCGCAGGTAACTCTTGGCAGTTGAACCCGTTGTGTAGCTGACGAGTTGTTTCTGCCAATATACCCTTCAGAGAGACTCAGAAATACCCTCTAAAGGGGCTATTAACCAAAAGATGGATGGATGCCACCGGAACCGCCAACCTGCAAAGGAAGTAACAATTGGCAACAGCAGATGACGGAAAAAACCCAATCTAAGAAAACAAGACAAGGTAATACCTGCAAAGGTTAGCAAGAATAAGTAAGAGGAACCGTGAGACGTCTAACCTAGTAGAACACCAACAATTAGAAACTAATCATGAATATCGCTAAAGTACTAAATGTGAATACATGGAACGCTCTTACCATCTGTGTTTCTTGCAAAGTCATGAAGAAAAGGAAAATTTGGAGATCCAAGGTAAGTCCAGAAAATCCTAACACCCGCCGGAACGAGGACGCCTGTATAACACAATCCCAGAGTCCGAGAAGTGTTCCTTGATCCACCTACCCACCGCCGGCACGAGGACGCCTAATCCGCAACACGAAGCGTCTCTAGTTCAGCACTCCGGAAGGGACTGAAGTCCACGATAAGCACAGCACAGTACAGGTAAGGAAGAACCAGGGAGAGCCAGCAGTAGGTTGGTGAGTAGTCCGAGGTCAAAACCAGTAGAGGAATGGAAGACAGAATCACAGGCAAGCAGGTCGATAAGCGGTCCGAGGTCAAAAAACAGGTACAAAGCTATAAGACAAGAGTGCAATCCAAAGGAATCCAGTAAGCAGGCCGAGGTCACAAGAATAACAAGAAATCCAGAACGCGAAACAAGGCAATAGAATACAAATTCGGAAGCGAAGCGCCAAGTTCGAACGGTCCATTAATAGTCCAAAGACCCGTCACATGATTTGCCAAAACCGAGTTCAACGTGAAGACACGTGATCCCAACAAAGCAGAGCGTCTGCGTTGCCATGGCAATCCCCAGCACTTTCTGAATGACTGAACACGTACCTTATGAATATGAGTACACCAAACTTGGGAAGATGCTTTATTTCCTTGATGTTTAAGGCGGATTTGTGTGGAAACAGAAGATGTAACATGTCTCAGTGTTTCACACAGGACTTCGGAGTGTTTTTAATACAGGATCCCTTTACGTTTCCTGACAATTAGCAATATATAACATTGTGACTGGTATAGGCTGGCTTAAACAGGCTTCTTTTTGCGATAGCTAGTGATATGAGTTCCAGGCTGATGTGACATGTTCAATTTAGTTTAGATGAAGATCAAGCCTCAGTGTTTTTGTTACATTGAATTCTGATGGTTTGGCACGTTTGGACACCCAGGTAAAGCGTGTTGCAGCATTTGAGCCAGAAGAGGCAAGGTAAATATTCACAGATTTTGCTCTGTTCTGAAAGGTGAGAAATGAGGAACATTTGATATAGAAGTAAAGTTGAAAGTAGCAAGTCCTTATGATGGCGCATTATGAAGTTGAGAATAAGTTCAGGATTGATGAGAAATCTGAGGTATTCATTCTGTACAATGATGAACCTGGAGAGGTCATAAGGATTGCCTCAGTTTACTTAGAAATTATATCATTGGTTTAAAACATTTACTTTCAATGGTGATTCAGTTATTCTTCCATGATGAGATGTACAGTGCGAAACCGATTAATGTGAAACAGGCCAATGCATTTCGGGCAGTATCCATCATCAGGACTGAATCTACATTCTACAACAAGAGAGGGGGAAAAAAATAAGGAATATACGGCCAGTCAAGAGACTTATAACTTGCACAATAAAGGACATCTACTCATCAATTACAAAGTATTTCTTGTCATATTACAGAAGAGGTAGTGTGTTGTTGGCATGAATACTTGAACCTGAAGGAGCAGTTGATTTCTGTCAACAGTAAAATGTGAATTTTGACAAAAAAGATTGATTTGGGAGACCAATTTAGATTCCCACATGTAATTCTCCAGCATTGTATCGTTCATAGATTCACATGCTGTTTGAGTGTTTCCTACCATCAGGCTAATCCTCGCTAACAGGAAAGCAGTTTACATTTAGATCTTAAAACTGCTGTCACTTTAGTGCTTTAATAGTAATTGTAGGTCACACTTCTCAGTCCCGTCCCCTTTCCTCCATACTGTATGGGCATCCCTTGCTAGGGACGGGAAACTGAACCTTTTTCACCAGAAAACATCGTCGTTCCCTTTAAATATAGAGGCACACAGGGGCGCGCGGCCCTGGGAGCATGCTCTCCCCTGACTCCGCCCACTGGCGCCACTCCCCAGTCCTCTTTTCTGCATCAACGGGAACAGACCGCTTGTACCAGCGATCCTGGGTTTGGCTTCTGCCTTGTAATTCCTCGCGCTCTGTCCTCTGGCGCCACGCTCCTCTCCGGTGCATGTAGACGTCTTTGGGGCTTCAGTAGGTGTCCAGGCTGCGAAGGGCTCTTCCCTACGTCTGACCCTCATGCTGTTTGCCTCCGCTGCCTTGGCCCTGATCACGGCTGGGAGGGTTGTTCCGCGTGGGACACGCTTACACTGCATGCTTTGAAGTGGAGGGAGCTCTTCAAACGCGCTTCCAGAGGACTTGAAGGCCCAAGGTACGGCCACTTTTTTCCACTCGCACCCCACAAGTGCACCTCCCAAGGAAAGTCAGAGCAGGAGGGACCGTTCAGGTTCTAACACCAGCAGGGGTACCAAGGATGCTTCAGCTACCGGCCGCCAGGCCAAGGGGTCAGTAGATCCTGCCGGTGATGTTGCTGAGGGTCTGCCGGATTCTTTTACCGGGCGTCCACCCAAGGGACTACGCCCTACTACCAGACAAATGTCTGATGGCGCGCCTGTACGCAACACTACCGGCAACACAGCCGAGGGTACAACGCCTACCAGTGGCTTGAGGTGCAGGGTAGGCCTCAAGTTCCACCGCCAAGAGTCCTGGAGGAGGACGAGCCCAGTGCGGCAAGCACCACAGCGCAGGCACATGGCATGCAGCCTGACAAAATGACAGCTCGTCCGATAACATCCCCTTGTGGTGAGCAGGTGGGATAACGAGTTTCCAGGTGGGACTGGTCTTTGCCAGGTACGTGGCCTACAGCATATCCTTCAGTGTCGCAGGGCAGATACACCCTGCAGTCAGTAAGGCAGAGTACGCCCAGACCTCAGCAACCTCAGGGCCCTACTCCTGCGCCACCTAACGCCCCACTGGCCTTTGAGGACAGGTATTTTGCGAAATTGCTCACGCTTATGAGATCCCCCTCAGATGGGAACCATCCTTCGGGATGTGATCAGGGACATGTTACCTCCTGTCCCGCCACCTGCCCCCATAGTCCTTCCTCCTATGGCTCCAGCGCCTCTGGGCCCCGCTCAGCCTCAGATTCCCGTGCTGGCCCCTGTGGTTCCGACTCCTCTGCCTCCTCTACCCCAGGTGGTTCCAAACCAGCCTCCGCCTCCGGTTGCCACACCTCAGCCTGCAGCGCCCAGTACTCCTCTACCTGTCCCAGACCAGCAGGACACCCTGGTGGAAACAGAAGAGGAGAACCCCAACACTGTCTTCAGCCAAGGCATTTCATGATCGACTGGCCGAATACTTGGTGCTTCCACACCCCGAAGTTGAACAACCAGAGGCGGCGGGGTCCTCACTCTAAGCCCTGCAACTAGATCTGGGATTCCAATGCAGAAGGACGTTGTCGCTTTGGCCAAAAAGGGATGTCTTTAACCCGATTCGGCACCTCAACACCAAGTACAGGCAATTGGAGGGGGGGATACACACTTGCTATCGACACACCCTCCACCACACTCTTCGGTGATTGCTGCGACCTCTATCTATTCTAAGCCGCAGTCTTCCTCGGCCACCTCGTCCTCTGCTCTGCTAGGCAAGGAGAAGATCTTGGAGACATATGGGAAGGTGGTCTATTCCAACGCCTCACTGCACCTTTGTCAGTCTAATGCGGACGCCATGCTTGCAGCAATCAACCAAAGGCTTTGGCGGGAAATAGCAGACTTCCTTCTGGAACTCCCGGTACACAGTCATGCGCGCTTCAAGGTGGGGCTTGCCCTTCATGCACAGTATTGGTGCGCAAGGTTTGCTGACCCCTGGATCATGTCAATGGTGTCCACAGGCTTCTGCCTACCAGTCCCTCCCTCTCCTCCACTCCCACAGATTGGGACTGCAAATCTACTGGTAGAAATTCGAGCACTCGTACAGAGTCAGGCAGTGGAAGAAGTCCCAGTGGCGCATGGGCTTCTACTCCAGAATTTTCGCCATACACAAGAAGAACCAGGCTGGCCTGAGAGTTGTGTTGGACCTTTCCACCCTGAACCTTTCCCTTATTGTGGAGACACTGTGCAAGGGAGATTGGATGTGCTCCCTGGTTCTGAAGGATGCATACCTACAAGTCCCGATTTGGCAGCCTCATCAGTCAGCATTCCTAGCTTTCCCCACCCTGACCTTGTCTGGTGGAGCAAGGAATGCAACTTGAGAATAGGCAGACACTACCAGCACCGCAAGTTACCATCACCACTGACTCTTCCATGGAGGGCTGGGGAGCTACACTGACAACCACAGCATCCAGAGTTTGGTCTCTTCAGGTACAGGAGGCCCATATCAATTGGCTAGAGCTGAAGGCCATCTGGCTGGCTCTCAAGGTCTTCTTGCCACTCGTCAGCGGCAAGGCGATCCTCATTCAAACCGACAACTCCACCAGCATATATTACATCAACAAGAAGGGTTGCACCAGGTCTCCTCCCCCTATGCACCCTGGTGGTCAGCATTTGGGAATGGGCTCTGGTGAAAAACATACACTCGACGGCGATTCACCTCCCGGGGGAGTCGAACCTGGAGGCGGACAATTACGAATGGCAATTGAACGGTCAGGTCCTTCAGGGGATCTTCAACTGATGGGGGCATCCCCAGGTGGATCTCTTCACCACTTGGTACAACAGGAAGTATCCTCAGTTCGCATCCTGGCAGGGGCATGGCCTAAACTCCCTGGGCGATGTGGTACAGTTACAGTGGAACAGCATGAATGCATGTGCATTCCCCCCCCACTCCTCTGGTACACAGAGTGATCTGCAAGATAGGGGTGTCCTGACACCACCTTATCATTCTGATAGCTCTGTGGTGGCCAGCGAGACCATGGTGTTCTCAGAGCTGCTCAGCCTGTCAGAACAGCCTCTGATTCCCCTTCCATTGGGCCCAGCTCATCTACTATCACAGCAGAGGGGCACGGTCATCCACCCCACCCTGCAGAAGTTAGCCCCTGCAGCGTGGTTCCTGAACAGGTCACATTAAAGCATCTGCATCTGTCGCAGGCCAACCCTAGACATCATACAGGGTGCTAGGAACCAGTACAAAAGCAAGTGGATTATGTTTTGCCACTGGGCTGAGTCTGAGGAAGATGATCCTCTTACTTGCACGTTGGACGATGTGCTATCCTTCTCTGCACACCTCGACGCCTCGGGGGTACGAATAGATACATCCTGCACCTATCTGGCGGCCATCGCAGCATACCGAAACTCGGAGGAGGATGTTTTCTCATCCTCCAACCCGGTAGTTCCAGGCTCTACCCACCTATCAAGAAGCCACACCCTGTGTGGGACCTCAGCATAGTGTTGGACGCTTTCGCGCATAAACCCTTTGAGCCAGTGGCGTCTGTGGACATCAGGCTGGTCACCATTAAGACATCCCTCTTGGTGGGTCTTTCGCCTGCACGCCGGATCAGTGAGATCCAAGCTCTGGTGGCTTCCAGGCCTTACACTACTTTTCATAAGGACAAGGTCCTTAGAACGCATCCCGCATTCTTGCCTTAAGTAGTCTCTTCGTTCCACCAAAATGAGGAGATGGTGCTACCCGCTTTATTCGCGGACCCCCAAGAACGACGCTCAGAGGGTCCTGCACTGTCTAGATGTTAAGCGCACCCTAAAATTCTTCCGCCCATCAGTGGTTTTGTCCCTGCTTCTCTGCGCCTCCGGGGATACTTTTTGGTGTGTTCTCATTGAGGCCTTCAGCCTGTCCACGAAGCTATGGCTGACACCACGAAGAAAAGCCTTTTCAAGGCTGGTGCTACCTGTCATTTAAAGAACGTCTGTGGAAGATATTCATGACTGATCCTGACCTTGAGATCAGCGACTGTTCAATCTGCAAGACGCTTCAAGAACATCACCAAAGGTTGGTAACTTGGCTTGACATTGGTCCTGGATCCTTTGGTACAGCCTCTGTCCATAGCCATGCTTCTCTCAGGCAGAGCAGACCCCTGGAGCACACCGCTTCATCCAAGATGTCAAGGTCCCATGATGACTCTTTCCTTGGGGAAAGAGTGATAAAGGGTCATTCAACCCAAGCTCAGGCTGCCACCTAGTCCACGTCAGTGTTGAAGTTAGCGCCTACGATCGACTTCGTCCGTGGAGACTGCTTCGTCGTCTTTGGATCTGGAACGCCCGTCAGTGCACTTTTCAGAGTAGAAGGATAAAAACCCTGGCCAAGGGAAAGATCGATTTAATCACGAATAGATGTGGCCAAATAACTGACAAGGGATCACAGCAGGGAGAACATATGGCTTTGCCTTAATTGGTCTCAAGCCCTGAAGCAGCAAGAGAACTACGGCCTCTGATACTTTTAGAAAAGAAAATTCAGAATGTGCCGGGCAAGAATCAGCTAAACCCATGGAGTCTTCTTGTTAAACTGGATCTGTAAATTATCCTTCATGAGGTTTTTAAGACCTAAAAAATATATATATATATATATATCATGATTTGTCAATTGAGAAGTTGTTTCAGAACTTTGAGCGAGTTATACACTTCGGAGTCACAAACGTTTGATTCATTGAAAAGGGTTCATTAGGTTTAATTATCTCTTTAGAGACAAATGGCCTGATTCACAGAGCGTTTACCAATGGGATTGCACCAATACAGAATGCTTCTGTGAATCAGACGCCAAGGAATGATGAATTTACCTTAAAAATCTGTTTCTTGTGCAGGTAAACAGCATCTTGAGCTCTACTGAAAATCTGGATTCCTGAATCTATGCCAGCATTTTGCACAGGGTGGGGGCACGAAAATCAACCACTTTCTGAAAAATATGTACACTGATCAAATTACCACAGTTCCTTTGTGAAAATGTGGTCATGAGAAAAAGTAGCAAAAAGTTGTTTTCAAAAAAAGTTATTAAATGCAAAGTGTGACCATTTTGCTAGTAATAAGGTTGCCAAAAAAGCAGTTTTTAACAGAAAAATGACCCAAACCTCTACTTCCACCATCAGAAGAACTCCATGCCTAAACATTACCCTAACTCGAAGTGCATCCCTGAACCCTTACCAAACACTAACCCTTCAGTGCGCTGAAGCATTTTCATTGCAAGTCACTCAATACAAAACACCAAATAAATAGAAAATGAACTGTGAACCTAACTTTCATAGCCTTAACCTAACCGCAACGCTGATTCCCTTGTCGGTAAAATAGCTCAGAGGGTTGAGAGGTAAAATTGAGCACTAATTTCGATTGGGTAATAATAATGGCAAATAAAGTGATGTATGTAAAGTGCTTTGGATAAAAGCATTGTACAATGACTAGTTATTATAGTCATCATGGTTACTCCACCGTAACCACTAAGCTTATACTAACCCCTATCCTACGCCAACTTCACCAGCCCTCTCCTGTGTCCCTGTACCTTTCTATAACACTTACCCAAAACGATTACTATATTAGCCCTATTTTACCAGAACGCCTAGCCTAACACTTACAATTTTTTTTTTTTTTTTTTTTTTTTTACAGCAAACACAACTGTCACACCCAACATTTTCAGTTACAGGTTTCTTAGCATACAATGCATTTTTCTTATTAATGTCTTCCCCCACTCCCTTCCCTTCAACTCGAGCTCCCCCCACTGTACCTCTGGCTCCCTCCTCCTGGGATTGATTTTCTTCGTCGTTCTCGGGCGTGTCATAGTCACTGGAATTGACATGGGTGGACCCAGGCAGCGCGGCTACTATTTGTCTCCATGCTATCAGAGGTCCCACTCCTTCATCTTACCCTCTATTGGCTGCCTCATACCATACCACTGTCTCTGTGTCTGCCCATTTTAAGAGATCATTCCACCATATCTCTAGTCTGGGTCTATGGTTGGGTTTCCAGCTCATGGCAATTCTCCTTTTCGGCAGAATGTAAGCTAGGTCCTTAAGTTTACATACGTGTTACAGGTTACGTGGTCTGGTGAATCCCCCCAGCATGCATGCACACAGATTCCACGTCTAATTTAATTCTCTTTTCGGATAGCCTTAGCTTGATTTCCTCCCAGAACATATGGATCATCCCTGCCTCCACCTCTCCACACTTAGGGCATTTATGTGCTCCTGTGTTCCCGAACTTGGCGATCATTCGAGGGGTCATGAATGCTCTCTGGTGACCTGTAGCTGGATTTGTTGCATATGATACAGGTGGTGGTGCCAGAATTAAAAGATCAACTGAAGGACAAGGCAAAAGGTATTACATCAAATCATCAATTTCTTTTAATTAATTCATTTTTATAAAAAAACATCCTAAATCAGACATTCATACATGCATTCAACTAATGCAACTCTAAAAATAATGCATTTAGATTTTCTTATGGAAATGTGAGACCATTGCAAAAACAGTTCCATTGTTCAGATAAAAAGTTTTTTGTTGTTCATTCAAAAAGACAATTGATATTATCTAAAGCATTCAATTTGTATTTTTACAAATACAATTCCCATCTAAAAGAGAATACAAAATAAATTTCAATATTTAGTGGTTCATTCCAGACAAAAATTATCAACTATTAGTGCCCAGACTATTAGTGCCCAAATGAGTCTTCTTAATCAGACAGGCTTCTTAGTAAATAGTTTCGACTTGATTGGTAATCTATGTCTTCATCAGGATAGGGATGAACCTAACAACACTTCTAGGAAGAAAAACAGAAAAAGTAATATAATTAAAATTTAATAAAAAATACCTAAATACCTTCATTCACTCAGTTGCTCTCTTTTAATAACAATAGTCCAAATATGGGGAGAGGACAAATAAAGTCTCACTCTCCAACCAACTCAAAATTTGGCTAAATGAAAAGAACTTACTCCAATTCATAGAACCCAAGGCCTCGTGGATTTGTTGCAGCCTCGCATTCCTGGACACCTTCTTGTGATATCTGAGCTCTTTCCCAGTGCCTTTCCTTCATTGTTTCTCCCGCTTCCTCCTCCCACTCCCGTCTCAGTTGGAGCAGCTCCTTTCCCCCTCTAGACATTCAGTTCCTAAATCCGGGATATTTCGTGCCCTCCCTCTGAGATGTCGCATCAGTTCTATGGCTGTATCCGGTTGCTCTGCAAGTGTTATCTCAGACCACGTTTCCTTCACCCGTTTGACTATTCTGTTATGTGATATGTTGCCCCACATGTGTCCTGGTTTCATCCACTATCGTTTGGAAGTCCAGAGCTTCCCCTTCTTGCCAGATATCACCGAGGTTGGCTAGGACGACCGGCTCCCAGTGTTTACGGATTCCTTTCCTTAGTTGCTCATCTACCCCGTGTAGCGCTAAGAGTGGCGCCTGTGGGGAGCATGGGGCTGGGTTTCCCATGTCTTGGCACGCTTTGCCAGATCTTCCAGCCTAGTGCCAGCAGTCTCGATCTCCCATGCATCTCTGATTTGGGTAGCCATATTAATTCTTTTAGGAAGTATGGGTCGCTTTCATCCCTTAGCAGTCTATATTCTGCTGTCTCGTCTTCTGACAACCACCTAGCGACATATTGTAGCTGTGCCGCCAGGTGGTATATCTCGAAGTTCGGCAGGTTTATCCCCCCCCTGTCGTACGTATTCTGTAATTTCCATAGTGCCACCCTGTTTCTGGAGTTGTGCCACAGGAAACCTCTACATAGACTCTGGAGTTTGGTTAAGAAGCGCTTGTGCACCATATGTGGGATATTTGCAAATAAATGTAATAGCCTAGGCAAGACCACCATCATCAGCAAGGCCGCCCTCCCCACCATGGCTAGGGGGAGCTTTGCCCAGAACCCCATACTATTCTTAATACCTTCTATTGCACTCTGTTATACTTTTGCTCGTCTGCAACCGTGTGATGTATGTTAATCCCCAGGTATCTGAATGTTCTGGTCTGCCAGGCTATCTGCAAGGTAGGTAAGTTTTCCTGTGGGATTTCTCTGTATCTTCCCAGGGGGAACATGCACAATTTTTTAGGGTTCACCACTATTCCCGAGAGAGTCGCGTAGCGCTCCATCACTTCCAGGATGTATTGCAAGTTTTCCTCAGGGTACCGTAGGTATAGCAGCATGTCATCTCCGTACAATGATATCGGGTGCGGTCCCCCTTTAGTGTGAACCCCTATTTCTCTGTATTGCTGTCTCGGGTAGATTGCCAGCAGTTCTAATGCAAGGATGTACAGCATTGGTGACCATGGGCAGCCCTGTCTCGTGCCTCTGCTAAGTTGCCATGCATCTGAAATTATCGCTCCTGTTTTGACCTTGGCTTTTGGGGAGCTATACAGCATTTTCACCCACCACCGGTACCCAGGTCCCATCCCGTATTCTTTTAGGGCCGGCCATCAACCACGGCCACCTGAACTAGTCGAAGGCTTTACTGCGTCTAGCGCGACTACTGCTATTTTGTTTGGGTCGCCCTCTGTCTGTTCTATGATATGGTGGAGCCTCCTGTGGTTGTCGGATATACTTCTACCTGGGACATATCCGGTTTGATCAGGATGTATACGTTTATTTATTATCTGCTTAAGT
Source organism: Ambystoma mexicanum (assembly GCF_040938575.1). Taxonomy (NCBI): domain Eukaryota; kingdom Metazoa; phylum Chordata; class Amphibia; order Caudata; family Ambystomatidae; genus Ambystoma; species Ambystoma mexicanum. The sequence continues at coordinate 384,666,849 of NC_090933.1, forward strand.
CTATTTGCCAGCACAGATGTGAGGATCTTACTGTCATGGTTTAACATAGATAGTGATCTGTACGATCCGCAGTCTGTGCCTGGCTTGTCTGGTTTAAGGAGCGGGATAATTACTGCCTCTCTGATTCCGGCAGTCTCCCTTTCTCGAAGGCCTTGTTTAACATTGCCTGTAGCGGGGGGGCAGCACTTCTCGTCTGTACGCTTTATAAAACCCGCTGGGGAGCCCATCTGTACCTGGGGCTTTGCTCGTGGGCAGATGCATTACCACTGTTTCTAATTCCTCTATTGTGACTGGGGCTTCTAGGTTCTCCCTGTCTTCCACACTTAATTTAGGCAATCCTATGTCCTCTAGCGTCTCCTGAATCTCTTGCTCTGTCGTCTCTCCCACATCTGCATAGATATGCTCATAAAATCTAAGGAACCTCTCATTCACAGTCTCCTGGGTGTTCCAGACTTGTCCCGCTTCTCCCGTTATCTCTCCAATTGCTGATCTTGGTGTCTAGTTCTTATATAGCCACGCAAGCAGCCTCCCTGGTTTGTCCCCCCCGCGTGTTGTCTTTCAATGTTTTTTTTATAATTCAGGTTGCTTAGCCTCTCCCAGAGCCCACAACAAGCCTGTTGTAATTAGCTCACACGTTCGGCATCCTCCTGTGAGGTGCCTTCTCTTTTCATTATTGCTTCTAGTTTTTCTGTCTCCTGCAACTCTCGCTCTATGCCCCCTTGGAGACCTCTAGATTTGGATATGGCCGCCCCCCCCCCCTTATTACCACCTTAATGGCCTCCCACAGAGTTCCCTCTGATTCCACGCTTCCTGTATTATTCTTGAAGTACCCAATTATCTCCTCCCGTAGGTCCTCTCAGAATGTGGTGTCCTTCAGTGCCTCGGCTCTAAGCCTCCACGTTGGGTTTCTGGCTCTGGGGGGGCTGATGTCGCCACTCCAGGACCAGAGGGGAATGGTCCGATAGTATTCTTGCCTTATATGCTGAACCCACCACTTCCCCAGCAATTTCCGGGGTGGCAAACATGTAATCCAGTCTCGTGTACAAGTTGTGTGGGGCAGCGAAATGTGAGTAGTGCCCATCATTCGGATGTTGCCGCCTCCAAATGTCCTTCAGCCCAAAGTCCCTTAGCAGGGCTTGTAGCATTTTTGCTGCGGGGGTGGGTTTATCTAGTTTCGTGTCTGATCTATCCATTTTAAGGGTTAGCATACAGTTGAAGTCCCCTCCCCATATGATTGCACCTCCATGTGGGGGCTGATCTTGCTATATAACGTTTTAAAGTAGGTCACTGTGTCTTGGTTGGGGGCATATGTATTTATGATGCTCAGTTCTCTGTACTCTAGCAGCCCCCGAATCACTGCCATCCTCCCATCCGGCTCCACCGTGGTCTGTAGTATCTGGAAAGGCACATGTGGTGCCACCTAAATGATTACCCCTCTGGCATATGCCGAATACATTGCTCCTATGGTGGTCCCTCTCCACTTTTTCTAAACTACCTCTTGTTTCTCCTCAGTGAGGTGGGTTTCTTGCAATAAGGCTATGTCTACTTTTTGCCTTCTCAAGTACATCATCACCTTATTTCTCTTCTGGTAGCTGTTGAGTCCCCTGACGTTCCAGGTTACTATTCTAAGGTCACCCATTATCCCCTTATGTCCCATCCTCTCTCCCTCCCTCCACGTCCTTCGACCCGAGAATACTTGGCGTGGGCCATGCACAGAGGCGCATGGGTGCAAGCTCATTCCCCAACATCTACCACTATAAACTCCCCAACTCCCCCCCCCTCCTGTTCCAACCCCAACTGTTGCCCAGCTCCATCCCTGTATCTCAGCCGTTCCCGCATTTGGTCCTGTCTAAGCCGGTACTGGCAACCCAGCAGGAGGTTACCGCACTACTGGTAACACAACTAACCTATCTAATGGGGTATGAGTTCGGGTGCTCTGTGTCTCCCTGTTATGTGCCACATTTTACCCGCCCTCCCCTTGCGTAACAAGGCTATAGTCAAGTCCCACTTTACAGCTTATACAGCACCTCAGCCTCCGAAGACTGCATCATTTCTCTGTGCCGCTCTCCTTCTGGTCGTTCTTCCCTTCTGGACAATTCTGTGCATCTAGCCACTCAGTTGCCTCCTCTGGGGTATAAAAAACGAATGTTCTGTTTCTGTGGAACACATTCAGCCTCACCGGATACATCAACATGTATCTGTGGTCCGCCTCACAAAGCCTCCTCTTTACTGTTCTGAAGTTGAGTCGCTGTCGTTGCACCTGGAGTGTATAGTCCGGCTATGCTGTGATCGTGTCTCCCTTTCGAAAGTATTCTAGGATCCTTTCCCTGTCACGATAATTTAATATTTTGGCTATGATCCCTCTCGGGGGAGCCCCTAGGGCAGGCCTCCTTGCCAGGGCTCTATGCGCTGTTTCCACTGCAAATACCTGAGTTAGTGTTCCCCCTTCTATTTCTTGCAGCAACATGCATTGAATATACTCTTTGGGGTTTGAGCCCTCTTCTCCTTCCGGGAGCCCCACGATATGTATATTATTTCTGTGTGCCCGTCCTTCGGCTTCCTCGGCTCTGTTTTCCAAATTGCCAACTTGTTGACGTAGGATGTGGATCTCTGAGGCGTGCGACGCGCAGGTTGCTGTGTTGGTCTTCACTTCTTTTTCCAATTCTCCTTTGCGCTCTGCTATTGCTCTTACATCCTGTCTCAGGAGGTTCAGGTCTATTTGTACTGCGTCAATTTTGGATTCCAGCGCCCCTTTTAGTGTAGCGGCCTCCAGTTACGTTTCCCACGCCACTTTCAAGTCTGCAATGGCTTCTAGGATCTGCCGGTCCCCCCATACTGGGGATGCGTCCATCTGGGCGCTTCTGTCTCTGCTCCTGGCTCCCTCCGTTGCGTGGACTGTTTCCCCTTCGTCTTGGTCTGCTTGGATGCCATTCCGTTTGCAGTTCAAGGTGGGCGGGGCCCGGGCTCGCAGTTTTGCGGCTTTTCGCTTCTGTCGAACGCTTGGCTCAATGTGTGGGGATGTTCGCTGTCGCATCCGGGTGCTCTGGCCCTGTTGCCCACTCTCAAGGCAGAGGTCTCTTTTGGACTGGTTCACTGTGGTGCTGCCTGGGTTAGACCGACTTGTTTGTGCCCTCCACTATGGGCAACCTCAGCTTGTTTTGCGCATTCCCGCGCCGCCTCCCTGTGCTTTGGCTGGTGACTTGTCCGGCGAGGCTCCAGTGGGGTTGTCTTGGTATAGTGCAGCGTGTGCTGCATTAGTCTTGGCGGGGTCCCCTCCTTGCCTGCCTTCAGAGGTGGGCCTATGCCTTTTTGGTCTCCTGGATTGTCAATTTGGTGGTCAATCTTCAGGTGCCTCAACCTGCACCGCCACCGGACCTCCAACTTTGCCCTGATACAGCTTCCTGCACGATCATGTGCAGCGCGTATGTCTTTCATGTTTCCTGGTCCAAGTGGGCTACAGTGCAACCTGGCTTTCAAGTGCTCGTGGCCAGTATTTCAGTGCTCTATGAATATTCTGTTCTTTGTGCGAGCCTATGTCCCACAGGGCGGTCCACCCCTGGGGTCGGGTGTCCGCCTGTTGTGGCGGGATGGTTGGGCTTGCCTTCTATATCCGCTCCTTGTGTCCCTGTGGGAGCGCCAGTGGTATGGTGCAGTGGGGGCTGGCCTCTCGTATGCCTCCTCTGTTTCGGCTCACAGCTTGCTACAGTGTGGCAGTCCGTGTTGTGGCAGCAAACCTCCCTGGAAGCAGAGTGCTGCGCGCCCGCTCTGGGTGCTATGTCTCGCGCTCCCTGTCTCACGCACCCTGCATTAGGAGTGTGCCACGGGCGGAACCCCAAGGGAGCTTCTTCATGCCTTGTTTTTGGTCCAATCCAGGGCTCAGGGCGCCATGTTGAGCATCTAGGTGTACACGGCTTCCCTGCGTAGGCAGTTCACGAGGATCCTTTTCGGCTCTTCCTCGCTTGGGGTGCCACTGGGCTAACACGCAAGCCCGGTACTGGTACGCGCCCCGTTGCTCGGGATTGCTGCTCCGTTTGTTTGTCCCTTTGTGCTGTGTCGCCCGCGGCATCTTCGTGCTGGGTTGCTCGCCTTATCAGCAGGAGTCGGTTTGTTGTCACGTCGGGCGTGCTTTTCCTGCCCTGCACTTCTGGTCCCACTTTGTGTGTCGCAGATGCCGGGTCTGCAGATTCTTTCTGCGTGGCTCCTCTCCGATGATGCCGCATTTTCCAGCCCACGATTCCTTTGTCTTATAGTGCAGCGGCCATTTTAATGGAAGTCTGTCGGGTCAGTTATGTTACCCTCGGAACAACTTCTACAGCCGAGGTCGGATTCAGCTCCATTTGTGCGCATTGCGCACCGCTTGTTTTCCCATGCATGTATCTGTCTTTTTAGTGGGTATTCTGCGTTATGGAAGGCAGGTTTTCGCAGGATGTTAGTCGGATCTTTGGGAGCTCCGGAGCTTCCCGTCCTTCTACATGGTCAGCTAGCCACACCCCCACGCCTAGCCTAACACTTAACCTGAAACTTGATCTACTCTAACCACTAACCAAACCCTAACACTACAAGCCCTCTCACAACCACCCTTACCCTAATTCTAACCAAAACCCTTACTCTATTTCTAACCCCTATCCTAACCCTAAAACAGGCAATTAGTATAGTGCAGCACTGCATTTTTGGCTACTTCTCAGCTGCGTTTATTTGCTACTTTTTGCTTGGCGACTTTTTAACTTGGAGGTATTTTCACCATGATTTCTTTGCTAGCTACATATCTGTTGGCAACATTTTCACTGGAAATACTTATAGTACATTTTAGTGAAAATAGTTAAACCTAAAGCTACAGCACGATGGTGACAGACTCCACCAAAATTAAAGGGCATAAGCTTCTTAAATGACAAAAGAAGTTAATGTGCTAATCAATGAGATTGAGAAACTGTAACAATTTGCAAGTGGAGGTTATGGTGGTGACAAGAGGATGCTAGGAGTGGATGAGATGCAAAAGACAGAGTTTAGTAATGGTGATAGAGAAATGGGTGACAAATGTTATCCAGTTGGATGAGGAACAGGGTATGTCAATTAGCTACAGCCTTCATAATTGGTAATGATGGGGGTAAGCCTGGCATTCTCAGCTTCAATAAAACAAACCTCTGATCTAACTTGGAATTAAAAAAAGAAAACGATACAGTAATTCGAGACCAGTAATACGCCCGGACTGCTTAACTTTCAATCAGACCTTTTTGAATTTGCAGTAGCAGTGTTGGCAAGGGGTTCCACTGTTTGAAGAGGGAAATTGTCCTAGACACAGTAGATACCCATGTGCCATCAA